>NC_079490.1:23021045-23647711 GCF_020520425.1 Spinacia oleracea
CGGATCGTTGGTCCGTCTTCTAGAAGCAGTCCCACCATTGAATTAATAATTCATGAACAATCCAATCTTTGAGGTGTATCTTACAAGAATAATCCTTTTACCTACAACCTTAATAACAATTCAATTTTTTTAAAAGGTTAAACATGCCACTTGTCACTCTGTAATTGGTTTAGATTATATATTTATTTTAATTCTAAATAAATTATCACTAATTTTATTTTGTTTATTAAAAAAAAATCCCCATCTCCTCCCCTTTCTCTCAACTCCTAGCCTCTCCGTCGCAATTTTTTCATTTCCCTTTCTCTCCTTTAATCTACCTCACTCTCGTTATCCCTCTTCGTCCTTCTCCGTACTTCATTCTCACTAATATTTGGAATTCAATTTCGCTGGCTCCACCACTAATGAGTGATTTCTCTAGTTATGTAATGCTCTCCCGGCGTTTCGTCGTCTTTTATGGAATTCTTCTTGCTGGTGGTTTTGAGGAGGAGAGTTAAGGTGGTAGGTAGTGGTGGTTCTGGTTTTTTTTTTTGTGGGTGCTTTGGTGATGACGGAAAGAAGGAAGGGAACGGTCTAAAGTGACAGTGGGAGCAAAACGACGATTTTGGAGATTTGGACCGGCCTATCTTCTTCCAATATGTGGTAGGGTAATCTTGTTTCTGTTTGGCCATGCAGTTCTGTGGTTGTTGTAGTTGTTGTAGGGATTTGCGATTTTGCGGTGCTAGGTGTCGTTGGGTGGATCTCGATAATTGTGAGGTTATTGTTGTACGGGTTTGTGGGGTGTGTAGTAGCACAAAGAGGTGTTGGTGGGGCGGTGATGTGAGGTGGTTCATAAATCAGGGTAGAGGTGAACGTGGAGCTGGGTGGTGATCGACGTAGAAGATGACAAACATGAGAATGGGGAGAAGGTAGCTATCAGGAAAGGATATACTCCCTTCGTAGTTTATAGGAGTCATATGTTTACTGTCACAAATATTAAGAAAGCATAGATGAATTTGATATAATAATGATGCAAGTGGGGTAGTTGACAATAAAGGAAATATAAAAAAACAAGTGTGGTGTAAAAGTTACAAAAATGAAATTATTTGTTATTTAAGTGGTCTTATAGGAAAGTAAATAATAATAAATAATTGGGGAGTGGGTGTAAAATTTACCAAAAATGAAATTGTGACTCCTAAAAAAATACGGTCGAAAGTAGTAATTGTGACTCCTAAAAATACGAGAGGGAGTAAGAAAGAGAAAGATAAGGATTTTTTTTTAAAAGTTAAATATAAAATTAAACTTAAATTAAAATTATGAATTAGAATTAAGAATTTGAAAAATTAGTGACATGTATCGCATTTACTTGCCAATCTGGTTTTTTTTTTTACGGGAAAATGTGAGCTCATTCATTCATTAAGAGAAGCATTATCAACTAGGATAAGAGGCAGTACATTCAAAGGGTGGTCTTCCAACCATACAATCACATCCTCCAAAGATAGGGAGCTTTTGGAAATGGTGTGAGCCACTTCATTACAAGGTCTACTGGCAAAAACAAACAAACAACAACAAAAGGTACATGCTAATATTAAAATGTCACCCACAATTACTTGAGCTCGGGTTCTTGTACGGGTTTTGTTCGTCACCAACTTGACTAGTGAAAGACAGTCAGATTCCATCTCAATGGATTGAAATCCATCATCATATGCATACCTTAATCCAAAGAGTATCGAAATGGCCTCGGCAAGGAGGGGGTCCCCAACAGCTACACAACTTGTACTAGCCGTTATTAGCACATCCCCAACCTCGTCATGCACAACCATGCTCAGGCCAAACTTATCTGGTTACCAACAGGTCAACAGCTGTTTTTAGAAGATACACCCCAAAGGTTGAACTACTCTCGAATTATTCTAACGTGGGACTGTTTTTAGAGACCAACCAAAGGTCAGATTATTTTTACTAATTTTTCTAAAAATAATAAAATAATAAAATAATAAATACTAATAATAGTAATAATAATAATAATAACAATAATAATAATAATAATAATAATAATGAAAATAACTATGTTAATATTAATTGGAAAATTTATAATAACAAATAAAATAATAAAATAGATTAATATGAAATTTTAATAATATAAACAAAGTTTAAATATAACCTGTTTTTTGAGATGAACTTAAATTATTTGAACTAAACTGAAAAATTATGAAAAAAAAATCTATAAGAATATGGCCTTACTTTTACGTGACTACCGTTAATCATGCTCCTATCTAATGGAGACTTTGAAGGTTTATTATACAGAACAACAAGATCTTCAACAAAAATGAAATAAAAATCAGACATTGAGATATGAAAATTTGAGCTTTTGCTTAACTTACTCACCTAGGTCAACAATTGCATCTTCTTCGCCGTTATATATACAAATTTTCTAGTCTAGGGAAATAAGATAGAAAATAATTTATCAAAGTAATTTTATTGATATTTGAATATTTGGGTACAATCTCTGTATTTGACAGTTTACAAGAAAATAAACTAACTCATCTGATTCTGTTCCGCAGGTGACGATGACACGTGTAAGACACCTGGATTTGATTTAAGGGTGACAGTTGTTTAATGACGTCAACCTGAGTTTGAGTTTAGCGTGACAGTCGTCTGATGACGTCAACCTGAGTTTGAGTTTAGGGTGACGTCAGCTTGATGATGTCGACCTGAGTTTGATTTTGACTAAGTAGTCGCCAAAAATTTGATGTGTTTATTAACTACTTTCAAAGAGAATTCCGAGAGAATTCCAAGAGAATTCTATGAGCCCTTGAGAATAATGAATTTTTGCTCCCTGCTACTGAAGTGGAAGAATAGTATTTATAGGGGATGGGAACACCTTTACTGGACTTGATAGGCTTGGGCTCGTGCCCATTTTGTGACTTGAGAGTCTTTAAACTGGTCCACTTGATTTGTTTATTTTGGGCTAACAATACGAACTAGCCCAAAAGTATATGATCCGAATTGTATTTGAGTAATTCGGATATTTAATTTAGGTGGGCTAAAATAATTAAAATGGATTAATATTATGATCGGTCCAAATTAATTAACTTAATTAGTTGTAATACACTACAAATTTATAGTTTCTACAAATTACCCCCTCGAGACCATGTCACATACACGACTTGAATTGTTTGAGAGTGACGGGGTCTCGAACCATCATGACTTGACAGTCTCTCACGAATTTTTTTTTAAGCTTGACTTGACAGTCTCGCTTAAATTTTACCCATGCTTGACTTGACGGTCTCCTATTTATGTCTCACTTGATTTCTGGCCGGCAGTCGACCAAAGTGCTCCTACTATTGTGCTGCTTAATTTTAAATACATAGGGCTGCCAATGAGCCGATAAGTTCACTAACAACTCGCGAACAAGCTCAGTCAAAACTCGGTCAAAGCTTGTTTATTAATTAATCAACGAGTTTGAAAAAAAATTCTAGGCTCGATAAGTAAACGAGCCAAGCTCGATCAACTTTACGTTGGGCTCGTTAATGTTCATGAGCACTCGTTTATAGCTTATTAAGTACTCGTTTATAAGCCCGTTTATAACTCGCTCAAGTTTGAAAAAATAATTTAAATGGAATAAATAGACAGAGTATGTTTTTTTTTTTTTAAATATGACCCTTAAATGTCAAAAAATGTCTAAAATAGAAACAAATCTATCATGTAGTATAATCACCCCATGGTTCAAGGCTGCTGCATACAAGCTAACCTATGCAGAACACATTCATCCCATGGAAGATCCATCTCAGTGGCCTGACTTTGGCCTTCCTACCATTCAGCCTCCAATCATCAAATGACCATCTGGCAGACCTGCTAAGAACAGAAAGAGAGGGGCAAATGAATCAAAGAAGGGGAAGAGGAACACAAATGTCAAATGTGGAAAGTGTAGAGAGTTTGGTCACAACTCAAGAACATGCGAGAGTGGAGAAACAAGTGCCACTGGACCAAGCACTTCAAAGAGGGGTGCAGCAGGAGCAAGTACATCAAAGGGGGGACCAAACACAAGGAAGAGGTCAAAGACAGCTGCTTAGTCACCTCAGAACATTATTTTGTGAATTGCAGTGCACAAAGTTAAACTAACTTAGTCAATTCAGATTAGTCAGAATCAGTTTTTGGAAACAGTTGTGCAGTTAGAGATCATTTTTTGGAAACAGTGAAATGCTTAGAACACTTGTTTTTGTGCAGTTTCAGTGGTGTTTGTCCACTTAGAGATAGTTTATGTAAAGCTTATATGCTTGAACAAGTATTTATGGAACAAGTCTCTTTATTTCATGAAATTTGTTAAAACTTTACTTCATTGCTATCCAAATCAGAAATGCAAACATTAATACACCAATTTTTATTGCAAAATTGATATGCTGTTTCTGTTGTTTAATCTTCTTCTTCAATAGCTTCAACTCTTCATGCATTCCCCTGCTTTGTTCTTGCATTCCCCTGTTTTCATCATCTCTGTTTCCCTTGCTCTGGACTTCATCACTTGTCTTCTCAAGAAAACCTTTGCACCACTTGAAATTATCACAAGGATCACACTTGTAGTAAAGTTTTTGCGGATTTTTTGCCGTTTCCAAGCTTCTAATGGCAAATCTTCTCCCGCACGAGAAATTTTTATTTGGAACTCTAACATATGCTAAATTTGGGAAGGAAGAAGATTCGGTTTTTGAATGAGAGATCATGGCTAATTTGGAGAGGGGAAAGTATGCAAGTGAGGTGAACACTAGTAGCGTTTATAGGCAGCAAAAACATAACGGCTATATTTTGCTTCCTAGGTATAAAAACTAGCCGTTAGATTCAAATTCCTGCACTTTGGGTATCTGGTGCAACTTAGTTTCAAAATAGGTGTATATTATGCATTAAGTATATAAAAAGGGGTATACTGTGAATTATAAACACGACTTAACGGAGGACTAACGGAAGGTCTGTTTAGGGGTATTTGGTGCAAACTTGGAAAAAAATAGGGGTATATTATGTAAATCGAAACAAGCTAGGGTATTTGGTGCATTTTTGCAAACCTTAGGGGCATTTCATGAAAAAACCGATATTTCAATTATAAATGTATTTTGTGAAGTTTCTCCTTGATTATATGATTTAAATAAATTTTACAATTTCTCAAAGCTCGTTTATTAAGCTCGAATAAAGCTCGTATAGCTCGAGCTCGAACTCGGGTTCAAGCTCGACCTAAAGGAATGAGCTCGGGCCGAGCTCGAGACATCCTAATGCTTAGCGAACAAATTTCGAACAACAAATTGCAAAGCTCGGTTAAGCTCGAGACAAGCTTGAACAGTGAAAATCCTTATCAAGCTTAGCTCGAACAAGGTAAAATTCAAATCGGCCCAGCTCGTTTACGGCCCTTTTGACATCCAAGAATTCTAGTTGTACTAGGGTTTTTTTTTTAATTCCTCATCTCGCACCACACCTTATAAGGGGAGAGTAAACTTATTTTATCATCGACATTGACGGTCCGACAAGATTCAGCTTACAAGCAAACCTCTCGTATACTTTTTCACTATTCGTAGATAACCAGCAACATCCAAGGTAATTCATTATCTTATAAATTTATATACCCATTTTTTGGATGGCTTTCGAATTTCGCTGTACGGAGTTTAATAGAATCAAACAATCAATTCCAGCCTAAGGGTACAAGTAGCCTTTTCTCTCATTGTAGTGTATTAATGCGATGACCTTTTACATATTTTGGACTATTGGAATATATAATACTTATAATACACTCTAATCCCACAATTGATTATAAATTGTTGACATTATACTCAAATTATGATAATAACTTGCTAACATTTAAAGGGGTCTAAAAATCTCTAGAGAGAGAAAAAAAACAAGAGAGATAAAATTCTCTGTACTGTTCTTCAGGTTTAACGACCTTTATCCCTAAATTAAAATCTTCAACCAAAAAAAAAAAAACCAAATAAAAATAAATAGTCTCAAAAATCCTTTTACCCTCTTTATTTTCCAGTAACTTCTCCATCTCAATTTTATAGTTCAACCTAGTTATTGTTTTTTTCAATTCTCAGCCATAACCAAAAATCATCCCCCCTCTCTTATTTTGTTTTGTGCTTTATCATGGCTGATAATACTCCAAGAACTTTTGTGTACCCTCATCGTATAGGTATTCTGGCAGACCCGCCTCCACCTCTGAATGTTTCTGATCCCATTGATTGGGATTGTTGTGTTATGGGGAGGGTATGGGATATGAGGGTGTTTGACATCGCCTTAGTGCAACAGCTAGTGGACCGATTTTGGCACCTCAGGCAACCAGTTTGTGTTCGCCAGTACGAGGAGGATTTCCTGTTCCAGTGTTACAACGAAGACGATCCGCGTGATTTGGACTTGAAAGGGTGGGTCCACTTTAAAGGCAGTCTTGTTGTTCTTCAAAGAGTTCGTGGTCACTCGGTGGTGAAGGAATTAAACTTGTATCTAGTGGCGTTATGGGTCAAGGTCGAGGGTCTACCCATGCAATTTTCATCACCAGAGGTGGCTGCTTCCCTTTTGGCCCACGCTGGTGATGTTACAGGGTATGACGAGACACCTCTCACGGGTGTTCCGGTTGCTTCTCCGCGGGTTAAGGTTTTACTTAATCTGTTATTACCGTTAGTTCCCGGTTGTTATTTTCCTACTTATGATGACCATATTACTTGGATTCAGTTCAAGTACGAGGGACTTTTCAGATTTTGCAAAAAGTGTGGTTTTGTCGGACATGGTCCGACCACGTGCCGCATGCCTTCCTTGGCGGGGAGTGCATTATTGGAGCGTCGTTTTCGTACATTTGAGGAACGTGGTTTTCGTGTTCTTTATGGCCCCACTGACGTTCCTCTTTATTCTAATGCTCTTCGTGGTATTTTCCCGACCCCATCAATATGGATAACATCAGTTTGGTATCACGAGCACCCGCAGCAAAATAATGAGGGGGGACAGGTTGATGATGATTTTCTCGATGGGGCGGGTCAACCACCTCCCCCTCCGCCACCTGATCACCCGTTTCCTGGTCTCCATCCGGCAGCGTCTCCTGCTGGTTTCCGGGGGAGGTCCAATCAAGTTCAACGAGTACGTTGGGGGCCCATGGTGCATGTCAACAAAGAATATCATATCCCCACTGTTCATCAGCAGGCTCAGCCAAGTGGGGACATCTCTCCTCATACTGCTGACAGCTGGCATGAAAGTACTCCAGTTCACACCCCTGTTTCGGTGGTCCATGCGGTCCTAGGTCAACCTCTTACATCTGAAGGTATGGACTCTCCCTTTGACACTTCTTCAATGCCAATCCAGGTCCATGCTGAAGCTGCTTTTGTGGGTCCACCATATTCTGTCCACACTGCAAGGCCCAATTTGCATCATCATCATAATGGGTCCACCTCTTTGGACTCCACTGCTGCTAGGCCACAAGTGAGCGCCACTTCTGGATTGGGCCTTCCTCCTTCTCCTTTGGGCCACCCTCATAGGTATTCTTCTTCTCGGTCTTCAGACCAACAGGTTTATGTGTCTTCAGCAGGTGTGTTAACCTTTGGGCCTTATTTCCCGGATCCGTTTGGGGCAGGCCCAAGTAACTGGCAGGGCCAAACAGCCACTCCTTCTCACCAGTCATCGGACCAATGTGTTCCGCATTCGACCCAACTTAATGCTCCGGTTTCTTAGCCAAATAATCATAACCCGTTTTCTCGCGAAAACGGTCCATCCGTGGATCCTCAACCCGGTTTCTGATCCAACTGGTCTGGAGTTCTCTCAGTCGGACCTTTTTTCCCGAACTTGATCGGTTCCGGGTCGGGTACAGGGGAGTTTCATATCGAGGAAGTTGCGACGCCACCAAACTCGCCGGAACGAGTCATTGTTCACAATGCTTCTCCGACACCTTCGTTGGGTTCTTCCTTCCCAACGGTGGTTGGATCCGGCGCCGGCTACATTGCAGACTCATCCTCGGCGGATTTTGAGTTTTATCACTCCATGAGCGACCACCCGTTGACATCGGCCGAATCAGAGGTACTCCAGCCGGTCAATGTGGCGGTCAGTGATGGGGACGGGGTGGCACCTATGGATTACTCTCCGTTAACCTCGTCGGAATCAGCGGAAGGGGAGGGGGCAGATTCGACTTGCTCTTTTGAGTCTCCTCCCTCAGTTCAGAAAGAATCTTCCCCTCTGAAATTGTCTTTGTCAAGGATGGGAGACCGTGTGTGGAAATGGGTTAAACACATCTGCCCCTCTAAGCGCAAGGCCCACGATGGGGGTGACAATCATGATTCGGATAATGCTTCTCATGTGTGCTGCACATTCGGGTTGCCTCTAAAAAAGAGGCCATGTTCATCTGCTTCGATTCAGAAACGCAGCCCTTCCGTGGGGCCATCTCCTGGTGTTGTGGTTCCCCCTGATGGGCCACCAAAAGATAAATGAAATTGTGCTCATGGAACTGTAGGGGTTTGGATTCGGCGGTGTGAGGGGGTCGAAAAAGCACGAGGCTAATGCATGACCTCGTCCCTCGTGGGTGTGACGATTCTTTTTATTCAATCAAGTGTAATTGGCTTTCCTGTGACTTTACACCCAATTGACTAGTAATATAGGAGTCGCCATTCAGTTTTTAACGACAATGAGAAAAACTGACAAAACCCGGTTATCGTGACATAAAAGGAGTGCAATTATGTTTGACCACGACGGCCGTAGGTTCCCTTGTGATCCCTGGTGTGGGGATCTCTCAACATACACCCGCAAGGTAGAGATTGAGGGTTCGGGGGACTGTAACTACCGAGAGGAGTACTTCGCTCATCGATAACTCCAGAGGCAGGATATCCTTACTAGCTCAGCATAAATAATTGAAGGGACATGCGTTAACTATTAAACTAATCTGAGTTGATTTTAGCAATATGCAACATATAATACTAGATCGATCGTGATTATCTGATTTACGTAGTATTAAGGGACCTAGCATGATAATCCAATTTCCCGAAAATATTATATTTGTTAGGCGTGATAGAACAATCAGATTTAGTTAGTTTAACAGTTCATAAAAAGGGCGAGGAAAGCAGTTAAATCATCGAAAAGGGACACATTACGACGCACCCTTGAGAGGTGCATCATGGTTCTCAGAAAACTAACCACTTTGACTTTGCTATTTCTCCTTTTTATTTAACGAATCTCAATTATGGGACAGGATACGTTCTGTTCGATTTATGGATCGATTGCGACAGAACGCGTGAACAATTTCGCAGCGTGAGGCTTAGGCTAGGGGTTGGAGTCAATACTCAGAATATGAATTGTGTGTTGTGTCTTTCACGTCGAACTTAGGGGTCTATTTATAGGAAAAAGTGGCGTAGAAAGATAGTTTTTCAGGAATTTGAATACGAAACGGATTAGGAAAAGAATCCGTCCCAGGTATTTTCAGCGCCCAACTCTGGGCGTCAAAGATTTCGGCGCCCAGGGCTGGGCGTTGAAAATAGGGTATGGCAGAATTCTTTGTCAGATTGGACTCTAGAGTACGGAGTTCATTAAGAGACTTAATCCGAGTTATTTGGTGCGTATCAATTTACGACGGAATGCGTCTGGGCCCTTTACGAACTCTAGGTTCGTTATGAGTTTAATTAATACGTTAACTCTTTTATCGAACTGCGATAGGAATAGAATTCCTTTTACAATTTCTATCTCTTTTAGGATTTATGTTGGAGTGCAACACCTAATTCTGACAGGTTTCTATCTTTTTATTCTTACTACTTTTAGCAACTACCCTTTACGACAGTTACTATTTTTAGCAGGTTTCCATAAATAGCAGGTTTCGGGTGAAATGAAAAGGGGAATTGAGATTCGTTATTTTATAGGAGATGCGTTGTCAAGTGGAGATTTACGTTTTCATCATCGAACCTTCCCTTTCGGGAATGGGGACAAAAGTAGGTGTCTACAGTTAGCCCCCACTTTGACTGAGTCTTGGAATAAGACGATGGTCAAAGTATTAGACGGAGTGCGTCGCACAAGCCATGGTGACCTGTTTTGGCGAGGGTCTCACGAGCCCCGGAGAGATAATATTTGACTTAAGGGTCATCACTTGAAGTGTCGACATATCCCTCACGTGTCATTGGGATTTGTCAACGAATAGTATAGAAACTTCCTCACTTTGTCATTGGAAGGATCTAAAGGTGCGCAGAAACTCCCTCACTTTGTCATTGGGAGTAGCTACAGAGTTTTTCGAAATCAAAGCTATAAAGTGTAATTGGGCCTGGCCAAGCCCAATCACGAGGTAAAAATATTTTTAAAGATTCTCATTTTCAGGGTTAGCTAAACGAGAAAACCCCCTTGTTTTTATGGGACGTAAAACGAAGGAAAATCCAGCACATCGCTCTTTTTTGGAAAAACGGAAAACCAATCCTTTAATTTTTGGAAAAAGGGAAAACCAGTCCTTTAATTTTTGGAAAATGGGAAAACCAGAAAAAGTTATCGCTGCAGCGACTAAGGACCTGCGCGGTTAGTGGCGCAGACCCCGCCGGCTAAAGATGGCGAGCCTGTCCGCTAAGGGTGGACACCCCGTCCGATAGAAGTGGACGAATCTGTTTTTGAAATTTGAAAATAAGGTCCTTCGCGGTTTGTGACGTAGACCCCGCCGGCTAAAGATGGCGAACCTGTCCGCTAAGGGTGGAGACCCCGTCCGATAGAAGTGGACGAATCTTGTTTTTGAAATTTGAAAATAAGGACCTACGCGGCTTGTGACGTAGACCCCGCCGGCTAAAGATGGCGAACCTGTCCGCTAAGGGTGGACACCCCGTCCGATAGAAGTGGACCAATCTATTTTGAAATTTGTTTTGCGTTTATTTTTTGAAAATAAGGACCTACATGGTTTGCGCCGTAGACCCCGCCGGCTGAAGATGGCGAGCCTGTTTCATTTTGTTTTTGAAGATTCTATTTTTCGAAAACTGAGGACCTGCGCGGCTAGTGACGCAGACCCCGCCCGCTGAGGGTGGGCGAGCCCTGTCCGCTGAGGGTGGGGCGTTGAAAGTGTTGTTTGGGCTGGTCTTTTGATGACACAGTTGGCCTCTTGTTCATTCGTTTATTTCACTTGGAAGTTCTATGTATTCTCTTTTCTTATGTTTTTTCTTTGTTTTTAGAACGTGATGATTTTCTTGAGAAGCCGTAGCCGATTGGTGGACTACGGTGCTTGTCGCTTTGGGGCGATTATTTTAAGGAACTGTTGCTCTTAAGGTGTATAGTTATTGCAATAGTCGGGCGAGTCTATATGGCCCGTGGAACATACCTTGAGGTGTAAGACTTTGATCGCTCTTATATTTTTTGAACGTGTTCGTGAATGATGATATGTATGTGCGAACGAGCGTTCATAGAATGGCCGTTGTGTGCGGTCCATTAATCAGTTTGCTTGAATCAAATTTTTTTTTGGGCAATGACTGATTTTGAATAGTTTGCTTAGAAGCTTGATAGGGGTCAGGTCCATTCATGAAGTGGGCTCAAACATCGTGCCCTTTCGATTGTTCAAACATTTGCTTCGAGATTTTTTATTTTGTTATGGTTGTTTCGTAGCTTGGAGCCCCCAAGTATGCATGTTGGGATGCTTCCTTTCGGCGTACGATTTTCGTAGGTTCTTTCAAGAAAGATGCCTTGGGGTTTCGCTCGTGTAGGTGCGAGCTATCCCTTCCGTGGTAGGTAATGTTTTGTTACCTTTAATCCTTAATGTAGAAGTTGCGTGGCTTGCATTTGGGCGATAAGTAGTCTTTGCCTCTTACTCTTGGTCGTGCTTGTATTAGTGCAATGTGCCTTACTTTTTAGACTTGTACTGTGGGATGGTTGAACTTATGGTGCAACGTAGGCTTGTGTGGCCTAACGGCGTGTCTTAGAACATTCCTCCAAGTGTTGGGATATCATTATTATTTTTTGCATTGGAGTACTTCATCATGCCTCGTTCAGGTGTTTGAACAAGTGTAGCACCTTCTGCGTGGGTTTGCACGGCTTATTACTTCGTTCGATGCGAGGATTCATAGGTGTTTCTTTCTTGTTTTTATATCTGGGCAAAAACTTGGCTAGCAGAAAGATTCAGCACCTAGGCTGGGGCGTTAAAGATATCGGCGCCCAGCTCTGGGCGTTGAAAATGATTTCTGGGTATATTTTGACGGTTCTTATCCTTGATTTTTTTCTTTCGCTTTTGCTTTGGAACGAGGTAGACTGTGTAACGGGCGCTTGTAGGGCGAGCGTTATGTGTAGTAGTTTGATCGGAGCTTTGGTGACTCGCGATTTTCAGTTACCCTTGTTAGTGGGGTGACTTTATATATTCTAAGTAGTGCTTTAGAATTTGGGAGGGGTTGTAGCCATTCTAAGGTTCGTTTTACGCGATTAAAGCTTAGGATTGTGCCCCTATGACATATGTATAGCATTAGCGTCGAGAATTTGCGATGAAATCGTCATTTCGAGTATTTTTAGAGTGTTTTTCTCAAGCCTCCAACTGTAGCTACGGGATTGGCTTGGTGCTATAATGCCTTGCATACGTTTTTATGCATTCATGGTGACATGGATCATGAATAGTTTGAACCAGACTCGTTTAGGGCGAGGTACGTTTGAGTAGTGATCTGCTACTTTTCCTGTAAATGTCGTATTGTGCGACATTGCCATGGTCAAGGTAGTCAGATGTTGAAGTGTGCCTTTGACCAAAAGCTAGGTGCCTTTCTTTACCCATAATCATATTTAGAAATCTTTTTGACTCATTTGCAACGTTGAGATAGACGCATAGTAAGCTTAAACCAACGACACTTTATTATGTTCGAAGAAGTCTTTGAAAATTATTTGAAATCCGAGTCCTACTGTGTACAATCCGAGGTGTCCTAAGTAAGTTTGACTTATAGAAGGGTTCGTACAGGATTACATGAGTGAATCAAAATACTGTTACGATTTTTGGAATGCTGTCTAAGGATTTGCTGGGAGCCAGGGTGCAGGCGTCAAGATATACTTGTGCCCGTTTGGCATATGCTTTAGGCTTTTAGGGCCATCTTTTCCAGAATTGCGGGAATATAAACCGTTTTCAAATTGACTTAGATTTACTTGGTGTATGTCTGTACAAAAGGTCAAGGTATACTTAGTTCTTTCCCTAGCTCTTTCATTTCAATTTTTAGCCCCCAGTTGCTATTATGTCTTCCCATTAATGATGCTTTTAGATTTCAATTTTAGATGCCCGTGTCATATGTTTGAGTAGGGTGAGCCTTGGTTAAGTGCCAAGTCCTATTGACAATGTCTGTTTTTTTTTCAAAGGAGATTAGCAAACATTCGAATTACCATGAACGGGTGCCCTGAGTTCGAAGGAACGATGGGGCGATGCCGTAGAACAATCTTTTTTATTGCAAGCTTACTGCCTTTACTACTTGTTGGCGATCATGACTGTGTCTAGTGGTGAAAGAAGGTCTTTAAGCGAACGACTATGTCTAGAGGTGAAAGAAAGTCTTTAAGTGAGTTAGTTCGCTTTAGGGAGGGTCAAGTCGAGTACTTTAGAGGTCATGGATGCTTGCGCTAGCCCCCATTCAATTGAGGCAAAGCGATCTTTTGAGTCTTGGCTAAGTGCCTAGGAGTGCGAGTGCTCCTTCTGGCAAGGGTACGTGCCCTTATTATTTTTTGATGTGTGCTCATTAATTTTGGCATCTTGATGACTTGGATTCTTCCTTTGACTTAATTTTTCTTTCGACTTGGGTTGCAAGTAATTAAATTTCAATAAGGGACTCTATTTCTTATTCTTGTTATTCTATAGGCTTTTAATATTTTTGCAAATTAGTTGGACCGAGTCATGGATTGCCTACGTATCCGCCTTAAATAGATTTAATTTGGAATCAGGTCTTGCGTAGTTCTTAGCCTAGAAAATGGTTTCTTAGAATGCCGATTTTAAACAAGTACGTTATGAGGTGGAATCGTAATGTTTGAAATAGGATGAGATAAGTGAAGTTCATTATTATTTTAATCTGCCGCTTTGCCGTAAGCCAAAATTTTGTTTTATGTATTTGCACAAAAATCTTTTCATGTGTTTTTTGGTACGTATATCTGAATACGTGTTGTACCCCTCCAAGTGTTCGTTATTTTTTCGTGCATGTGCGAATAAAATGACGAGCACTTCTGGACAAAATTTGGCAAGCAGAGAGGTTCAGCGCCCAGGCTGGGGCGTTAGAGATTTCGGCGCCCAGCTGTGGGCGCTGAAAATGATTTCTGGGCGGATCTTTTTTTGTGCGCTAAATGCTTCTTTTTCTTTTTAGACGAACTTTTAAAGGCGCTTTGCAAAGTTTGCTTTTTTATTATTTATTATTTTTTTGTACTTTTCATTTGTCTTCCTTTTTTACTCGTGACTCAAGACGGTTTGAAAGATGGGTTGAATGAGATAGGATAATTTGTATAGGCATTGGTCAAGCATGAGGATTATATCTGCTAGGACTCACAATTTGCAGCCTCAAGCTAGTGTCACGAGTTTACATCAATCAAGGTCAATGAGTAGCATGGGGACGGCTCAAGGGTATATCAACAGGATGTCTCCATACAAGTTATATGGTCATTATGCTAATGGTTGTGCAAGAGCAGGTTTGTGCTTTGGAAATAATGGGTATGACGCACGTGTCAATGGCCGTGCGTGGTTTACGGTTGACAACAAGTTCAAGAACAAGAGTCAAGGTAATGGTTTCTTGGGTTATGGCAATGAGAACATGGATGGGTTAAATGAGTTGAACTGGGGCCTCAGAGCGAAGGTGTCTAAGAACACAAGGACTGGAAAGGGTAGACATCGTAGAACTTTATGATTTGGATTGGTTGACTCAATTCTTTTCTTTCGTTTTACTTGGGTAAATTTCGCACTTTGGGAGGTATGGGCTAAGTATTTCATGGCTCTTTTCGCTCTCCCTTTTCTCTTTCATTTTTTTCCTTTTTGCTTGGGATTTCTTCCCAACATAATTTTTTTTTATTTGGGCTAAAAAGGTAGATGGTTGTGGTCTTTGAGTCACGAGGCGAGACTGAGTGAGCCTCGTTTGGTAGGCCTATAGTGGACCTTTTAATTGTCTTACTTTGCAAGCGTATTTAGTCGTTTCTTAAAATGTGCAAATAGCGTAGATTAAAAATGTTATTTTGACCTTATTGAAATTTAACGAAAGAATTACATCGAAAATATTTTTTTGCTTCTTTTCAGATTCCAGTTTCTGGGATTTAATTGGAAGTTGTGATTTAGACTCAAACTTTCATTAATCTTTCTGATTATAACCCGTGTATGAATACAAGGAGGTGGCCTAGACTCAAAATAATGACATGGAGTAAGCCTATAATACTTGACCAAGCGACTCTCAGACTTAGGCTAATTGGACCATAACTTTCGTTGGTTGACACTTTAGATTTTAACCCTTGGGTGTTCATTTGTCATGCGCCATTTTGCTTAATGTTGGCAAGGTAGTTAATTGGGAAGATCGAATTTTTATTTTTGCAAGGCTAGAATCATTAGTGCGGCTTCTCTCTTAGTGTGTATTGCTTTTACCCCAATGGTAGCCTTATGGTATGCCGATTTGGGTATTTTCATGGTTGGTCATGTTGCATTCATGGAAAATCTTTTAGTCCGTACTTAGTAGTATTTCAAGGAGCGAGTGACTCGAGAGGACTATGATAGTCGTGACCCAATGTGATTATAAGCCTTGAGGCCATTAATTTTTGTTGCCAATGGTATTGATACCTTAGGTTCACTTTGGGGGTTGTGCGACTATGGGGGAATGATTTTCAGAATGTGACCGTTTCCATTTTGCAAATACTATAATATATTCTTTTTATTGGTGAGAGAGAGTATTGAGGCCGTGGATTCCTAGCAAGGGATGACAATTACATATGGGTGCTCATTGATTTAAATGTTAGGAAGGGAGACTCAATATGGTTTAACCTTTTAGCTTGCAGAACGACACCAAGTATTAGGACCGATTCTATGGATAAGACAACTAAGACTTAGGATTTGGATTGTACTTTGGCATAACCTAGTCTAGACTCGGATTTATGTATTTTTTTTATTTGAACATTTATTTTTCCTTGAAGACTTTATTCGAACATTATTTTTTGAATACTTTGCCCATGTGACATTCAAGGTCGTTTAATTAGCATGCTCGGTTTTGGTGCCGAGCATTGTCGTCGTAGGAGGCCTAACAACGACACAAGGAGTTATTTATTTTTTTACAAGTAGCTTTTAGAATCGAGTGCCTTTTCATACGCCCTCGCAGCAATTTTTTTCGAAAAGTTTTTTTTTGCTACGTATGTTTTTCTTATGCGCGGGCACCGAGGCTGCTGTGCCTGACCAAAAGGCCAGGCAACAACTTCAGCGCCCAGCAGTGGGCGTGAGAAATTCTGGCGCCCAGCCAGGGGCGTTGAAAATGCGTCCCTGGCTTATTCTCGTTTTCTGTTTACACCTACTTCTGTTTATGCGACTTCGATTTGCGTGCTTGTTTAATAACGTCCTTTACGCGCTGTGCAGCGTTTGTGGGATTCGTTACAGGCCATCCCGAGCGTCGCTTTTTTGTGGCGATCATTCGGGTTTGCGGAACACGTATTTCGGTATAACTCTTTGGCAAATTAGTCTATGAATGTTTGGGCAATTTTTAAGGTCGTTGGTTTTCTAGGATAGTTTGTCACACACAATCACATATTTCGCTACACATAACTAACATTCATCATGAGGCGATAATAACATGTCATGTAGTTTATGATAGGCTTCTATGGGTAGTTATTTGCGCCTGGCTTAATACCGCTTCTATCGTAGATCCAACACATGCCCCGGTCGAGGTAGTGTCTTCAACAGACGAATTTCGCTCAAGAGGCCAACCCGCAAGTGCAAGCCAAGGGGGCATGCAGGCGAGAGGGACCTAATGAGCGATCGATTGGGTTCGGGATAGGTGTACTACCTGCACAAGTACCGAGTGGGCAACATGCGCGGCGTATGCACCCCCCTATTGGCGAAAAAATGTATCCTTAGTCCCAACTCCCGAGGGAGCCGAGATTCGTTATGCGGTTCTGCCCGTTCACATTAATATGCTGATTTTCAGGTCGTCCCAACTTGATGGGGAAATAAACGCGAGGTAGGATCGTTTCACCCTTCGGCTATTTTGATTACCTACAAGCACGAGTATTTCCTTCACTATCCCCAGTGGAGTCGCCACTGTGAGGGGGTCGAAAAAGCACGAGGCTAATGCATGACCTCGTCCCTCGTGGGTGTGACGATTCTTTTTATTCAATCAAGTGTAATTGGATTTCCTCTGAGTTTACACCCAATTGACTAGTCATATAGGAGTCGCCATTCAGTTTTTAACGACAATGAGAAAAACTGACAAAACCCGGTTATCGTGACATAAAGGGAGTGCAATTATGTTTGACCACGACGGCCGTAGGTTCCCTTGTGATCCCTGGTGTGGGGATCTCTCAACATACACCCGCAAGGTAGAGTTTGAGGGTTCGGGGGACTGTAACTACCGAGAGGAGTACTTCGCTCGTCGATAACTCCAGAGGCAGGATATCCTTACTAGCTCAGCATAAATAATTGAAGGGACATGCGTTAACTATTAAACTAATCTGAGTTGATTTTAGCAATATGCAACATATAATACTAGATCGATCGTGATTATCTGATTTACGTAGTATTAAGGGACCTAGCATGATAATCCAATTTCCCGAAAATATTATATTTGTTAGGCGTGATAGAACAATCAGATTTAGTTAGTTTAACAGTTCATAAAAAGGGCGAGGAAAGCAGTTAAATCATCGAAAAGGGACACATTACGACGCACCCTTGAGAGGTGCATCATGGTTCTCAGAAAACTAACCACTTTGACTTTGCTATTTCTCCTTTTTATTTAACGAATCTCAATTATGAGACAGGATACGTTCTGTTCGATTTATGGATCGATTGCGACAGAACGCGCGAACAATTTCGCAGTATGAGGCTTAGGCTAGGGGTTGGAGTCAATACTCAGAATATGAATTGTGTGTTGTGTCTTTCACGTCGAACTTAGGGGTCTATTTATAGGATAAAGTGGCGTAGAAAGATAGTTTTTCAGGAATTTGAATACGAAACGGATTAGGAAAAGAATCCGTCCCAGGTATTTTCGGCGCCCAACTCTGGGCGTCAAAGTTTTCGGCGCCCAGGGCTGGGCGTTGAAAATAGGGTCTGGCAGAATTCTTTGTCAGATTGGACTCTAGAGTACGGAGTTCATTAAGAGACTTAATCCGAGTTATTTGGTGCGTATCAATTTACGACGGAATGCGTCTGGGCCCTTTACGAACTCTAGGTTCGTTATGAGTTTAATTAATACGTTAACTCTTTTATCGAACTGCGATAGGAATAGAATTCCTTTTACAATTTCTATCTCTTTTAGGATTTATGTTGGAGTGCAACACCTAATTCTGACAGGTTTCCATCTTTTTATTCTTACTACTTTTAGCAACTACCCTTTACGGCAGTTACTATTTTTAGCAGGTTTCCATAAATAGCAGGTTTCGGGTGAAATGAAAAGGGGAATTGAGATTCGTTATTTTATAGGAGATGCGTTGTCAAGTGGAGATTTACGTTTTCATCATCGAACCTTCCCTTTCGGGAATGGGGACAAAAGTAGGTGTCTACAGGCGGACTCCCCTAAAGTTCCGTTCTTAGCTTCCTTAGTTCGCTCTTTTGGTTTAGATGTTATGTTCCTTATGGAAACAATGGTTGATGTAAATAGTGCTCGTCAAAAGTTGTCGTCCCTTCCCTTTTCAGGTTTTTGCGGGGTTGACGCGGAAGGTCTTAGTGGGGGTTTAGTGCTTTTGTGGTCTTCAGATGTTCATCTTACTCCCCTTTCAGTTTGTAGCAACTTAGTTCTTTGTAAACTTTCGAATGTACATAATGAAATAAGCTACATGTTGTTTGTGTACGGTGTGCCTCACTTAGCTGATAGATCTTTAGTTTGGGATAAGATTTCCTTGATTTTGGATCAGTTTCAGAACATTATACTCATTGGGGATTTCAATCAGGTCGAGTTTTTAGATGACAAACTTGGGGGAGCTTCAACTATTCCAGGGCAACATGCTTTTATGCAATGGCGTCTGGAAAACGGATTGATAGATATTCCGTTCTTTGGATGTCCGTATACTTAGACAAATAACCATCGAGACAATACACTCTCTTTCCAACGGCTGGACAAAGCCTATGCTACTCAGGATTGGCTGCACGACCATCCTGATGCCTTAGTCCTTCATCAACCTATTTTCTTGTCCGATCACGCCCCAATTGTTATTCGTTAGGAGACGGCCGTTCACAGTTCTCGGCCTTACCGCATTGAAAACTGGTGCCTGGAGGCAAAACCAGTAGTTGACTTCATTAGCAATGTCTTACACCGTGTATATCTGGGTTCGCCTATGTTCACTTTATGCTCCAAACTCTCTGTCATTCGTCGTTTTATGTTGAACTGGTGTGTTCGGCACAGACGACTTTGGGGCATCAACTGGAGGGATTTATCTTCTACTCTGGTTAGTGCGGCCAATGCTATTTCTACAGGGCCAGCGGGAACGCTCTTTATCACCACAAAGGAAGAATGTGTGGCCAGGGCACAGGCCATATTTTCATATTGGCGTCAGCGTTCCAAGGTTCGTTGGGACGCTTGTGGGGATGGCCATTCAAAGCTCTTGTTTGCCTCTGTTCAGGCCGGCAAGCATCGGAATAGCATTTCTAGCTTGCAAAATGAGTCTGGAGATTGGGTCTCTTCTCCTCCGCACCTCCGCCGTTTAATTTCCGATTTTTACTCCAATCTGTTTGAGGTTCACTCTGTGGTCTTGGATCCCCTGGTTTATGATTGGGATGAGTTACAACTTCCGGTCCTGTCTCAGGACCAAAAGGATTTTCTTATGGTTTCTTTCTCGTCTGAGGACGTAAGGGCGGCAATATTCAGCATCGCGGATGACAAGTCGCCGGGGCTGGACGGGTTCTCAGCATCTTTCTTTAAGACTCACTGGGGGTTGGTTGGTCTGCAGGTCATCGCCGCTGTTCAGTTTTTCTTTGCCCATGGGTACATGCTTAAGGACTGGAATCGTTCTTTCCTAGTTCTGCTTCCGAAAGTCCAACACCCAGTGCAGGTGTCTCAATTCCGCCCTATTGGTTTATGTAATGTCTTGTACAAATGCATAGCTAAATGTATTACTCACCGCATGCGCCATGTCTTGCCATCTTTGATTTCGGACACTCAGAATGCCTTCATCTCAGGTTGGCTGATGTCAGATGAATGCCTCATTGCCCACGAGCTAATTTCCTACGTCAACAGGGCAGTGGCAAAGAAAAAGTTCTTCGCAGTAGTGAAACTTGATATGAATAAGGCTTATGATCGAGTCAGGTGGGACTTCTTGTTCGAGGCTCTGAGGGCCTATGGCTTTCCTCCTTATTGGGTTCATATCATTCGGCAGTGTGTTTCTACAGTCTCATATCAGGTTCTGGTAAATGGGGAGCCTACTCGGTCTTTCCAGCCTAAGTGTGGGTTGCGTCAGGGAGACCCTCTTTCTCCTTATCTGTTTGTTCTTTGCATGGAAATTTTGTCCGCCCTTATCCGTAAAGTTGAGGGATCTCGCCTAATTGAGGGGATTTCCATTTGTCGCCGGGCTCCCCCAATTTCTCACTTATTCTTTGCAGACGATTCCCTGCTTTTCTTTCGGGTCTCTCCGAAAGCTTGTGACGAAGTCATTTCTGTGCTCACTGAGTTCAGTTCCATTTCTGGGCAGGTGATAAATTATCAAAAATCCTTTGTCAAGTTCAGTCCGAATACGCCTCAGGATTACCGGGACTTTCCGGGGGCCACTTTACGTTTGGGTCAGCGTCAATCCTTGGGCCCTTATCTTGGGGTCCCAATTGATTTGGGACGTTCTAAATGTGCAGCCTTTTATGACCTAGTGGACTGCATCGCACGCCGTATTGAAAATTTCTCTTCTCTTCATCTTTCGGCAGCGGCGAAGCTTGTGGTTATTAATTTCGTCCTGGTAGCTTCGATCACTCATGTTCTTGCTGTGTTTAAAATTCCTCAGTCAATTTGTGACAGGATTGATAGCTTGTGCCTTCGTTTCTGGTGGAGATCTTCTTCTGCCTCGCGGGGTATGGCCATCATTCCTAAGTCTGTTGTTCAGCTTCCGAAAGGGATGGGAGGTTTGGGAATTCGTAAGACCAGTGCTTTTAACCACGCTCTTCTGGCCAAGAACGCCTGGCGTATTATTCACCATCCTCAACTGCTGATTTCTCGCCTAGTTGGTGCCCGGTACCCTTTCCTTGGCCTTGGCTGGCTCTTCCTCTTCGGTCTTGAGACCTTCTTGGGGTTTTAGGAGCCTTGCGCAGGGTTTCATGGTCCTGGATCAAGGTATTGCTTGGAAGCCTGGAGCGGGTACTAGTATTCGAATTGTCCAGGATGCTTGGGTGCCTGGTGGTCTAGTTTCGTTTAAATCTTCAGTTATTGAGTCGGCCAGGCCGACTCATGTTTCCTCTTTACTTAAGCCGCGTTCTTATGCGTGGAATATTGAGTTGATTCGTCATTTATTTGATGAATCCACAGCGAACAGTGTGAGGGGGTCGAAAAAGCACGAGGCTAATGCGTGACCTCGTCCCTCGTGGGTGTGACAATTCTTTTTATTCAATCAAGTGTAATTGGATTTCCTGTGAGTATACACCCAATTGACTAGTAATATAGGAGTCGCCATTCAGTTTTTAACGACAATGAGAAAAACTGACAAAACCCGGTTATCGTGACATAAAGGGAGTGCAATTATGTTTGACCACGACGGCCGTAGGTTCCCTTGTGATCCCTGGTGTGGGGATCTCTCAACATACACCCGCAAGGTAGAGATTGAGGGTTCGGGGGACTGTAACTACCGAGAGGAGTACTTCGCTCGTCGATAACTCCAGAGGCAGGATATCCTTACTAGCTCAGCATAAATAATTGAAGGGACATGCGTTAACTATTAAACTAATCTGAGTTGATTTTAGCAATGTGCAACATATAATACTAGATTGATCATGATTATCTGATTTAAATAGTATTAAGGGACCTAGCATGATAATCCAATTTCCCGAAAATATTATATTTGTTAGGCGTGATAGAACAATCAGATTTAGTTAGTTTAACAGTTCATAAAAAGGGCGAGGAAAGCAGTTAAATCATCGAAAAGGGACACATTACGACGCACCCTTGAGAGGTGCGTCATGGTTCTCAGAAAACTAACCACTTTGACTTTGCTATTTCTCCTTTTTATTTAACGAATCTCAGATTATGGGACAGGATACGTTCTGTTCGATTTATGGATCGATTGCGACAGAACGCGTGAACAATTTCGCAGCGTGAGGCTTAGGCTAAGGGTTGGAGTCAATACTCAGAATATAATTGTGTTGTGTGTGTTCTTTTCACGTCGAATTTGGGGCTGTATTTATAGGGAAGAGTTCGTGGAAAGATAGAATTGCAGAGTTCTAATCCATAAAGAATTAGGAAAAAACACGTACCCAGGTATTTTCAGCGCCCAGAGCCAGGCGTTGAAAATAGGGTCTGGGCTGTTTTCTTAGTCAGATTCGGATTCCTGAAATTCGTAGAGTTTGAGACTTAATCGAGTCTTTTAGTGCCTATTAATCTTGTGACGGGATGCGTCTAGGCCCGTTACGAACTCTAGGCTCGTTAGGATTTTAATTAATACGTAACTCTTATTTCCGAATGGTATTAGGAATAGGATTCTCGCAGTTTTCTATCTCATTTAGGATTTATGTTGGAATGCAACACCTAATTCTGATAGGTTTCTATCCTTTATGATTTTCCACTTTTATAAGCTACCTTTTACGGCAGTTACTATTTTTAGCAGGTTTCCATAAATAGCAGTTTTCTATAAATATCAGGTTTCGGGTGAAATGAAAAGGGGAATTGAGATTCGTTTATTTTATAGGAGATGCGTTGTCAAGTGGAGATTTATGTTTTCATCATCGAACCTTTCCCTTTCGGGAATGGGCACAAAAGTAGGTGTCTACAGTTAGCCCCCACTTTGACTGAGTCTTGGAGTAAGACGATGGTCAAAGTATTAGACGGAGTGCGTCACACAAGCCATGGTGTATGTGACCTGTTTTGCGAGGGTCTTACGAGCCCCCGAGTGATAACATTTGACTTAAGGGTCATCACTTGAAATGTCGACATATCCCTCACGTGTCATTGGGATTAGTCAACTGATAGTATAGAAACTTCCTCACTTTGTCATTGGAAGGATCTAAAGGTGCGTAGAAACTCCCTCACTTTGTCATTGGGAGTAGCTACAGATGTTTTCGAAATCAAAGCTATAAAGCGTAATTGGGCCTGGCCAAGCCCAATCACGAGGTAAAAATGATTTTTAAAGATTGTCATTTTCAGGGCTAGCTAAACGAGAAAACCCCCTTGTTTTTATGGGACGCAAAACGAAGGAAAATCCAGCACATCGCTCTTTTTTTGGAAAAAACGGAAAACCAATCCTTTTAATTTTTGGAAAAGGGAAAACCAGAAAACGTTATCGCTGCAGCGACTAAGGACCTGCACGGTTAGTGACGCAAACCCCGCCGGCTAAAGATGGCGAGCCTGTCCGCTAAGGGTGGACACCCTGTCCGATAGAAGTGGACGAATCTGTTTTTGAATTTTGAAAAATAAGGACCTACGCGGTTTGTGACGTAGACCCCGCCGGCTAAAGACGGCGAACCTGCCCGCTGAGGGTGGACACCCCGTCTGAAAGAAGTGGACGAATCTGTTTTGAAATTTGTTTTGTGTTTTTTGAAAGTAAGGACCTACGTAGTTTGCGCCGTAGACCCCGCCGGCTGAAGATGGCGAGCCTGTTTCATTTTGTTTTTTGAAGACTTCATTTTTGGAAAACTGAGGACCTGCGCGGCTAGTGACGCAGACCCCGCCCGCTAAAGGTGGGCGAGCCCTGTCCGCTAAGGGTGGACGCCCCGCTCGCTGGAGGTGAGCGAACCTGAATTCGTCTTTTTGATTTGTGATTCGCGTGCCGCGATCTTGCCAACTGAAGATGGGCAAGTTCCTATTTCTTTGGTTTTTTGTTATTCCTTTTGAGAATTTCTTTTTATCCATTTTTGCAAGAGCGAATTCTTTCGAGGGATGCTCGAATTTAGTTGTAACCTGAACGTAGGCTGACAACGTGTTCAGACGGACCTTTGTCTTGCGACCGTCTGCTTTCGTGATTTTGAGCTAGTCTTTACGGCTCGACTTGGTCTTCGATTAGAGGACCGTGCACAAGTGTCAATGACGACCTTTCGATGAGGTCGAACCTGTTGTTGTTCTTTTTTTTTTTTTTGAGATATCCAAACATGATATGGTGTATGGCGCAGTCCGGGAATGTGATTTTGATCGTGCGCTCCTTGTTGGAGTCTATTTTCCGCGAGCCCCCAAGCACTGGAGCTGGTCGGTCGTTTTTCGCATCTTGTAATCATGTTTGGGGTCATGCTCGTATGTGCGAGCGATCTTTTATAGTAGTGTGCTACTTTGGCGAAGCCATGGAGTGCGACTTTAGTTTTTAGGCGACATCCGGCTTTAGCTTGGCCCGGGTTAATCCTTTAACACACAAACATTTTTTATTTGGAAAACCAACGACTTGACGACACATATTTTTGGTGTTTTGAAGAATGACAATGATATTTAACTTGTTTTTTTTTGAAAAGTGTACATAAGTATTTTCTAAGACGAGTCTAAGTTTCGACCAAGTTTTAATGTTTATATTTGCTTATTTGGGAGCTAAAGGTGCTTTGGGCTTGATCCAACTTGCAATAGGGCCTCGTGTTTAGCAACACGGTCTTAAGTCCTTTCCTGTTCCGTGTTTTGTGAAATCTGGGCCTTGGGCTGCATTTTCAGCGCCCACGGCCAGGCATTAAACATTTCGGCGCCCAGCCGTGGGCGCTGAAAGTCTTTTCCTGGTGATATTTGACTTTCGAATTTCCTAACACGTTTCCGAATGGGATCAGGATGTCATTGGGTGCATTCAGCTATATACAGGGGCTAGATACGTCCCTATTTTCCACCACTCTCAAATTCTTTCCCTCCTTTTTGCTGTGCTTTAATTTGTCATTGCTTTTGCCATGTCGATCCCTACTTTCTCACTCCAACGGACTGTTAGGCGTTGGCTACGGGCCCTTACTCCTACAGAAAAAACTTTGTTAAAAGAATACCACTTAGAGGCACTTTTAGGCTTACAACAAATTAATATTGATTATAACTTTCTGCATGCTGCCCTAAGCTTTTGGGACTCCGATCATCATGTTTTTGCCTTTCGGGGCAACGAAATATGCCCTTTGCCCGATGAATTTGTTGCGATCCTTGGTTATCCTACTAATGCTACTCCTGTTACTCCTGACACTATTGAAGAGGGTAAAACAACCATAAGGGCTTTCCTAGGACTAGATGATAACATGTTTGCTGAAATTGTTGTAGATGATAAGGTTAACTTGGCCTAGTAAGAATATGACCGAACAGAAATTGAATATTCGAGCCCTTGGATTTTGCTTGTTGAATCACTATTTGCTATCGAATAACAATGGTGAGTTCGGTGACATAAGGTTGATCCCCTTGATTAGCCAGATGGAAAGTTGCTATTCTATCATGCCGTTGGTTGTTGCCGAGACTTTGCTGAGTGCGGATGAGCTGAAGAAGGATGCCAAACCTGAACATTTTAAGGGAAGCCCCCTATTACTGCAGGTAATCAATTTCCTTCTTTGCGCACGTATACGTCCCTTTTGCATATATTTCTTCTTGCCTGGGGCTGAGTTTCAGCGCCCAGGGCTGGGCGCTGGAATTTTTGACGCCTGGTCCTGGGCGTTGAAACTGCGCCCCTGTAACCGTTTTTTTTTTCTTTCTTTTCATTCTTTTGATTCGATCGTACCTGTTTTTGCAGATTTGGCTTGCGGAACGGCTTAGACTTTTGGAAGCTCCTGCCGATCCTAAACATTATCGCCCTATAGCCTTGGATAACCGAAAATACTTGCACCAAGGCCAGGACGAGGCCGAATTGACCTCCTTTTTTACTTATGGCATTTTTTCTATTAAGTGGGTGGTACCATGGTGGGGTTTGACTACTATGACAGGGGGTTCTGATGTATCGGTTTATGTTTCTTTGTTGGGGCTATCTCGTCCCATTTATATTTTCCCTTACCGAGTCATGCGTCAATATGGTTTAAGGCAGACTATCCCCTTTTCTGATACGGTACCACCTAAGGTAGCGACATTTTCACAAACACGGGTCCTAGCGTGGGCTAAGTATTATGATGGTCTCCCGCGTTGGGCCGTAGCTACAAATGGCTTTGTGGGTCTTTCTGAAAACTACAAGTTGTGGATGAGCTCCGATGATAAAGATGTGAGGGCCGAGGCTCGTAATGGGGAGCCGGCTGAGCTTTTGATACCTCGTATTCGTGTTAAGTATGAGGGTCCTGATTCTGCCAGACCTCGTACCTATAGTATTAAGACTGTGAAAGCTCGTCCTGATCGAAAGCGAAAGGAAGTTCCTCCCCGTTCTAGTTTTTGGCCTAAAAAGATGCCTAACATGAAGGGGCCTGATGTTGTTAAAGAAATGCAAGCTCTCGCGGAGATCGTCGCCGGAACAATGTATGGGTCAGGAAGGCTCAGCCGCCTGTAGAAACAGTGGCTAGTCTAGTTGATGATAATAATCCTTCTCCCACCATTGTCTGTGCCCTTGAGGCTGAGCGGGCTATAACTGAGAATGTTTCTGAAGCCTTGGCATCTTTGGAAGTTAGTGTCCAGGAGTCGGTTCTTATGGAGATTGATATTGGGGCAGCGCAGAAGACTCTGGGGGTGGATCCTACGAACATTGCCCTCTACAAGACTTTATTTGATGATCCAGAAGAACTAGAGTAATGTAGTTCTTGCTAGGGTATAGGTGTCCTCTATTTATTTCAGTTGTGTTTGTTTTTATTCTTAGCACTTTGTTTTCCTTCTTATTATTTCTCAATAAAGGCGTATTTTTTTTTCATTTTCATTTATTTTTGTTTCTCCTCTTTTTTATGTATTTTATATGTCTAACACTTTTTGCACAAAGAATATTTGTTTTTTTTATTGGACCGAATCCTTGGTAAGGATTGCCTACGTATCTTGTCAGAATCAGGTCGCGCGTAGTTCTAGCTTTTGAATAAGTTCTAGGATGCCGGATTTCGGTAGATATGCCCTGAGGTGGAAACATATTACTTAATCGGTCAAATGAGTGAAGTATTATCATTATTTTCGTCTACCGTTTTTTTTTGCCGTAAGTCGCGTAAAAAATGAAATT
The DNA here is from genome assembly GCF_020520425.1 of Spinacia oleracea. Lineage (NCBI taxonomy): Eukaryota > Viridiplantae > Streptophyta > Magnoliopsida > Caryophyllales > Amaranthaceae > Spinacia > Spinacia oleracea. The sequence goes on from NC_079490.1 coordinate 23,048,319, forward strand.
CGTCTATATTTTGTATGGCTATATATATTTTGGTAAGCCTATTTGGATACATATTGTACCCCCCAAGTGTTCGTTATATTTCCGTTGTGTGCGGATAAAATGACGAGCACTTTGGAAAAGAAAATTTTTGGCAGGTAGAGAGTTTCAACGCCCAGGCTGGGGCGTCAGAAATTTCGGCGCCCAGACCTGGGCGCTGAAAATGACTTGGGTGGTCAATTTTGGACGCTTTGCTTCACATGTTCTTGCATTTATTTCTTTTTTTGTGCCTTGATATTTTGCTCGTATTTAAAGCCGATTTTGAGGCTATTTTGGAGGCTTTTTTTTAACTGTTAGCGTGAAATGCGTTTTTGTCCGGATTAATTTTTTCTATTCGTGACTCGAAACAGTTTTGAAAATGGGGTTAGGGTACGGAAGTTATGAAGATCTTTGTGTACGCTTTTGAGGTGGGTTGAAGTGCGTGTTGTTAGTGAAGGGTATGATAGAGTCTATGTTTTATGAATCTGTTTTTTTTGGTAACATTTGCATTGTTTTGGATTTTGATTTCCTTTGATTCTGTGTTGCATGGATTGACTCTTATGATGACACTGGTTGGGCTTTTTAGGTTTTGGGGATATGAATGGGATAGTGTGGTTTATTTTGTGGGTTTCGGGAATTGGTTCCCATGGCACTATTTCAAAACCGAGTGGGCTTTGTTTGTTGGGCCTGGAGTGGGCTGCCTCTTTATTTTTGTATTTTGCAAGTACATTTGGTGTTTATTTAGTGTTAGAATAAAATTTTTAGGAGAAATATTACGCCTTTATTGATTTGGAAAGTAAGGAAAACACACTGAAATAAAACTGACCCATATTCTAAGGGGCCTTAGGACCATCTAAAGTCTCTATTATTTTTTTCTATCAATCTAAAGAACTACTAGGCGCTTTTTACTAATGGTGCTCTATATGGCTCAAGCTTGGGGTTTAGTCTCATAAAACTTCGGTCCTTCACCGGCACTCATCTTGAATTCCATTTCTTTTTCATTGACCCACTGATATGTCTTCACCCATCCGTTCTCGACCTCTTCTAGTGTTGATGCAGGAGAGATTAACCGGGTTGGATCGAAACCTTCATCTTGTAAAGCTAGGGTAGTCATTACAGTCTCGTTCTCCATAGGCCTCGATTCGTTAAACAATGTCCATAGAGCCTGGTTGTCCAACATTTCAGCTGTTTTAGTCTTGGTGAGGTGGGGTGCCTCATCCAAGGTATGGCAGTCATGGAAAATTTCAAATCCGGGTTTTAGCAAGCCATCCTGAACGAAGGGTTCAGGGAAATCACAGCATGGGTGTTCTTCTCCTTCCCGAATGAACATCCCGTTAAGGGTCCTTTGATACGGGGGAAGGAGGGTGGTTTGTTTGGCTTTGTTAAGGCGTAGCCTAGACAGGCGGTCAGCAATATCTTCCTCCGTTGGTTCATAGCCTAGGCCAAAGGGAGTAGATTTGTTGGGAAAAGGATGGAATATGTATTCCTTCTTCCTTATGCCCAATGGGGTTCCTGGGAAATAACCTTGAGCTAACAACATTCTAGGGATGACTCGGGATGCATGCGGGTCTAGGAATGCTGGGTCATAATCTTCGATGAACTGGATTGTTTCTTCCATTTGAAACCCGTAAAGGTCGTCTGCAGTTTTGGCCGTTCCAACCATAGTGCAACTGACGTCGAGAGGAGGGGCGCGGATTTCTAGTATTACCCCGTTATGGTTAAGTTTAAGCATTTGGTGCAAGGTAGAAGCCACACCTCCTAAGTCATGGAGCCAAGGTTGCCCCAAGAGGAGGTTGAAAGTGGGCTTGATGTCGATTATTTGAAACTCCGTGGTGCGTGCCACAGGCCCAGTTCGTATGGTAAGGTTGATTTTTCCAATTACAGGCCTTCGGGAGTTATCATAAGCTCGTACCCCTTGCGTGGAGGTTTGGAAGTCATCGTTTCCTAGCCCCAAGCAATGGGCGGTTCGCAATGGGCAGACGTTAACCGCCGAACCATTATCTACGAGCGCTAGGGGATGTTTTGTCCTTTGCATCCAACCACTAGGTAAAGGGCTTTATTGTGAGCACCTCCCTCTTTGGGTAAGTCTTTATCAGTGAAAACTATGGCCTTTTCTTCGGCATCTCTCATTACATGGCTAACCAATGAGTCGGGTGTGATATCTGTAGGTACTGAGATGAGGTCAAGTGAGCGAATAAGCTTTTCGCGATGTTCCTTTGAAGTACACATGAGATCCTAGATGGTAATCTCGGCCTTGGTTCTTTTTAGTTGTTTCAGGAGAGAATTTTCAATGACTTCTGCGATGGTGGCATGCCGTCCATTCTCAGGAGTTTGCCTAACCGGGATGTCGTCCATAGGAGGTGGGTGAATATCCGGTTGGTATATTCTTCCGGATCGGGTGAGGTTGTCGACCTCGGGCTCCTGAGGGGTGGTGTCAATGAGAGCATACCCGGGCCAAGTTTGAGTGAAGAGGTCCTGGCCCGACACTTGAGATAGGTAAATATCTTCAGCATCATCATTCCACACACCGCACACTTCTCTCTCAATTCGATCCATAGGGACCACAGCGAGTAGTGCACCTTGAGGTGTAATATACACCGTGGGGTCGAAATTCTCTGGTTGGTCGAGAGAGATGTGACAAGAGCCGAGTGGGCTCTTGTTGTTGTTGGGTTTGCCAACGTTAGGGAGAGGTATCATTTCATCCTCTATCATGTCCTGGATCGTATGTTTTAGATTCCAGCAGTTTTCAGTGTCATGCCCATTTCCTTGATGGAATTTGCAGTAAGTACCTTCGACCCAATATTTGCTTTTGACAGGAGGGTCACGGGTGGGGCCTATAGGTCTCAACTTTCCTTGATTGGTTAGTCTTTCAAAGGCTTGTACCAAAGTCGACCCGAGTGGGGCAAACTTTCGGTCTCGGACCCATCTTCCAGGGCTTCTTCGGGCGGGAGTCTCTTCTACAGCATGGACTTCTTGGGCTTGGGATGTGTTACCCCGATTATAGGTGTTGTTTTTATATGTGGGTTTGCTTTGTATGGTTTTGGCGAGGTCGTCCTCGATCTTTATTCCCACATCATAAACTCTTTTGAAAGTGTCAAGTCCCAGGTACCTAAGGTGTTGTCTGTAAGCCGGGTCCAGGTTGTCAATGAATTTTTGGACCAATTCTGTTTCGGGAGGCCTATTGATTAGCTGGGCCGTGTGGTCCCTCCATCTAGCAAAGTAGGTCGTGAAACCCTCATTTTTCTTTTGGAAGAGAACTTCCAGCTCGCGCATGGTGACTTGGAAATCCATGTTCGACGAGTATTGCTTGATGAAGACATTGACAAAGTCTTCCCAAGTGGGGAAGAGCTTAGGGTCCTGGTGATAGTACCATTTGAGCGGCACGGGTTCCAAGGACAAAGGAAAGGCAGGTAAATACATGGATTTGTCCATGCCTTTCAAGTTCATGGCATTCACAAAGCTCAGTAGATGATCACGGGGGTTGTCCGTGGCCTTGAACTTTGGTAAGTCAGATGAACTGAACTTTTCTGGTAGTTTGCCAGGAAAAGGTTCAGGATCGAGGGAGAAGTATTTGCTCCCCATGGTTTGCTGTAGGACCATTTTTTCAATCCTCTTCTCGTTATCGAGGTCATTTTTGGCTTGCGCAGCCGCTAAAGCTTCATTTTCCATTTTCAGTTGGCCCATGAGTCGGGTCATTTGAGCCATCTGCTCTTGCAAATCTTCGATGGACATGTTTGAAGGTGCGAATCGAGGTTGGGGAAGCGGAGATCCTTGAAATGAGGGATGACGGACGGAGCTTGGAGTCACTAAACCTGATGTTGGTGATGTATCTTCGAGACGCACTAACCGTTGATTCCCTGATCGGCACCAAGTGGCAGGACCAGTCCTAGGCATAAGATAAGCTAAAGTTTAGGTCCCCAAAGTTTCAAGCATTACTTAGTCTAGACTTCGACTCTCTCTATTGGTTTTTCACTCTTTCTTTTGTTGGTTACACTTTTTGGTCTTTTTTTTGGTCATTCTTTTTCGAAACACTTGCCCGTGTGACATTCATAGTTGTTAGCATATTCGGTTTTGGTGCCGAGCATTGTCGTCGTAGGAGGCCTAACAACGACACAAAGAGTTATTTAATTTTTTTTTCGAGTCGCTTTTGAAATCGAGTGCTTTTCTTACGCTCTCGTAGCAATTCTTTTTATTAACATTTTTTGCGCTACGTATTTTCCTTTCGCGCGGGCACCGAGGCTGCTGCGCCTGACCAGAAGGCCAAGCAGCAACTTCAGCGCCCAGCGAGGGGCGTGAGAAATTCTGGCGCCCAGCCAGGGGCGTTGAAAATGCGTCCCTGGCTGGTTCTCGTTTTCCGTCTTCTGTTTATGCGACTTCGATTTGCGTCCTTGCCTAACAACGTCCTTTACGCGTAGCAGCGTTTGTGGGATTCGTTACAGGCCATCCCGAGCGTCGCTTATTTTTGTGGCGATCAATCGGGTTTGCGGAACACGTGTTTCGGTATAACTCTTTGGCAAATTAGTCTATGAATGTTTGGGCAATTTTTTAAGGTCGTTGGTTTTCTAGGATAGTTTGTCACACACAATCACATATTTCGCTACACATAACTACATTACAAACATGGATTTGAACATTAAATATGTCACGTAGTTTATGATAGGCTTTTATGGGTAGTTTATTTGCGCCTGGCTTGGTACCGCTTCTATCGTAGATCTAACACATGCCCCGGTCGAGGTAGTGTCTTCAACAGACGAATTTCGCTCAAGAGGCCAACCCGCAAGTGCAAGCCAAGGGGGCTTGCAGGCGAGAGGGACCTAATGAGCGAGCGATTGGGTTCGGGATAGGTGTACTACCTGCACAAGTACCGAGTGGGCAACATGCGCGGCGTATGCACCCCCCTATTGGCGAAAAAAGGTATCCTTAGTCCCAACTCCCGAGGGAGCCGAGATTCGTTATGCGGTTCTGCCCTTTCACATTAATATGCTGATTTTCAGGTCGTCCCAACTTGATGGGGAAATAAACGCGGGGTAGGATCGTTTCACCCTTCGGCTATTTTGATTACCTACAAGCACGAGTATTTTCTTCACTATCCCCAGTAGAGTCGCCACTGTGAGGGGGTCGAAAAAGCACGAGGCTAATGCGTGACCTCGTCCCTAGTGGGTGTGACGATTCTTTTTATTCAATCAAGTGTAATTGGATTTCCTGTGAGTACACACCCAATTGACTAGTAATATAGGAGTCGCCATTCAGCTTTTAACGACAATGAGAAAAACTGACAAAACCCGGTTATCGTGACATAAAGGGAGTGCAATTATGTTTGACCACGACGGCCGTAGGTTCCCTTGTGATCCCTGGTGTGGGGATCTCTCAACATACACCCGCAAGGTAGAGATTGAGGGTTCGAGGGACTGTAACTACCGAGAGGAGTACTTCGCTCGTCGATAACTCCAGAGGCAGGATATCCTTACTAGCTCAGCATAAATAATTGAAGGAACATGCGTTAACTATTAAACTAATCTGAGTTGATTTTAGCAATGTGCAACATATAATATTAGATTGATCATGATTATCTGATTTAAATAGTATTAAGGGACCTAGCATGATAATCCAATTTCCCAAAAATATTATATTTGTTAGGCGTGATAGAACAATCAGATTTAGTTAGTTTAACAGTTCATAAAAAGGGCGAGGAAAGCAGTTAAATCATCGAAAAGGGACACATTAAGACGCACCCTTGAGAGGTGCGTCATGGTTCTCAGAAAACTAACCACTTTGACTTTGCTATTTCTCCTTTTTATTTAACGAATCTCAGATTATGGGACTATAGACACCTACTTTTGTCCCCATTCCCGCAAGGGAAAGGTTCGACGATGAAAGCATAAAAACTCCACTTGACAACGCATCTCCTATAAAATAAACGAATCTCGATTCCCCATTTCATTTCACCCGAAACCTGCTATTTATGGAAACCTGCTAAAAATAGTAACTGCCGTAAAAAGTAGCGTCTAAAAGTGGCAAATCATAAAGGATAGAAACCTGTCAGAATTAGGTGTTGCACTCCAACATAAATCCTAAATGAGATAGAAAACCGCGAGAATCCTATTCCTAATAGGATTCGGAAATAAGAGTTACGTATTAATCAAAATCCTAACGAGCCTAGAGTTCGTAACGGGCCCAGACGCATTCCGTCACAAAATTGATACGCGCTAAAAGACTCGAATTAATCTCAAACTCTACGGATTTTAGGAATCCGAATCTGACTACACAAAACTGCCCAGACCCTATTTTCAACGCCTGGCTCTGGGCGCTGAAAATACCTGGGTACGTTTCTTTTCCTAATTGTTTACGGATTAGAACTCTGCAATTCTATCTTTCCACGAACTCTTCCCTATAAATAGGCCCCTAGTTTCGACGAGAAAGAACACACAACAACACATAATATATTCTGAGTATTGACTCTAAACCCCTTAGCCTAAGCCTCTCGCTGCGAAACTGTTCACGCGTTCTGTCGCAATCGATCCATAAATCGAACAGAACGTATCCTGTCCCATAATTGAGATTCGTTAAATAAAAAGGAGAAATAGCAAAGTCAAAGTGGTTAGTTTTCTGAGAACCGTGACGCACCTCTCAAGGGTGCGTCGTAACGTGTCCCTTTTCGATGATTTAACTGCTTTCCTCGCCCTTTTTATGAACTGTTAAACTAACCTAATATGATTGTTCTATCACGCCTAACAAATATAATATTTTTGGGAAATCGGATTATCATGCTAGGTCCCTTAACGTTATTTAAATTAGATAATCACGATCGAATTAGTATTATATGTTGCATATTGCTAAAACCAATTCAGATTAGTTTAATAGTTAACGCATGTCCCTTCAATTATTTATGCGGAGCTAGTAAGGATATCCTGCCTCTGGAGTTATCGACGAGCGAATTACTCCTCTCGGTAGTTACAGTCCCCCGAACCCTCAATCTCTACCTTGCGGGTGTATATTGAGAGATCCCCACACCAGGGATCACAAGGGAACCTACGACCGTCGTGGTCAAACATAATTGCACTCCCTTTATGTCACGATAACCGGGTTTTGTCAGTTTTTCTCATTGTCGTTAAAAGCTGAATGGCGACTCCTATATTACTAGTCAATTGGGTGTGTACTCACAGGAAATCCAATTACACTTGATTGAATAAAAAGAATCGTCACACCCACGAGGGACAAGGTCACGCATTAGCCTCGCGCTTTTTCGCCCCCCCTCACAGTGGCGACTCCACTGGGGATAGTGAAGGAAATACTCGTGCTTGTAGGTAATCAAAATAGCCGAAGGGTGAAACGATCCTACCCCGCGTTTATTTCCCCATCAAGTTGGGACGACCTGAAAATCAGCATATTAATGTGAACGGGCAGAACCGCATAACGAATCTCGGCTCCCTCGGGAGTTGGGACTAAGGATACCTTTTTTCGCCAATAGGGGGGTGTATACGCCGCGCATGTTTCCCACTCGGTACTTGTGCAGGTAGTACACCTATCCCGAACCCAATCGCTCGCCCATTAGGTCCCTCTCGCCTGCATGCCCCCTTGTCTTGCACTTGCGGGTTGATCTCTTGAGCGAAATTCGTCTGTTGAAGACACTACCTCGACCGGGGCATGTGTTGGATCTACGATAGAAGCGGTAACAAGCCAGGCGCAAATAAACTACCCATAGAAGCCTATAATAAACTACGTGGCATGTTTAATTTTCAAATCAATGTTTGTAATGTAGTTATGTGTAGCAAACTATGTGACTATGTTATGATTGTGCGTACGAATAATGCTAGACAAACAATGTTAGAAAACCAACGACCTTAAAAACTGCCCTAACATTCATAGACTAATTTGCCAAAGAATTATACCGAAACACGTGTTCCGCAAACCCGAATGATCGCCACAAAATAAGCGACGCTCGGGATGGCCTGTAACGAATCCCACAAACGCTGCACAACGCATAAAGGACGTTATAAGGCAAGCACACAAAACTAAAGTCGCAAAAACAATAGTATACGCAAACAGAAACGAGAACCAGCCAGGGACGCATTTTCGACGCCCCTGGCTGGGCGCCATTATTTCTCACGCCCTTTGCTGGGCGTTGAAGTTGCTGCCTAGCCTTTTGGTCAGGCACAGCAGCCTCGGCGCCCGCGCATGAAGTATACGTAGCAGTAAAAAAAAACTTTTCGTGAAAAAATTGCTACGAGGGCGTATGAAAAAGCACTCGATTCTAAAAGCGACTCATATAAAAAAAAAATAACTCTTTGTGTCGTTGTTAGGCCTCCTACGACGACAATGCTCGGCACCAAAACCGAGCATGCTAATTAAACGACCTTGAATATCACATGGGCAAAATATTCAAAAAATAATGTTCGAATAAAGTCTTCAAAAAAAAATTGTTCAAATAAATCCGAGTCTAGACTAGGCTATGCCAAAATACAATCCAAATCCTAAGTCTAGTTGTCTTATCCATAGAATCGGCCCTAATGCTTGGTGTCGTTCTGCAAGTTAAAAGGTTAAACCATATTGAGTCTCCCTTCCTAACATTTAAATCAATAAAGCACCCACATGTAATTGTCATCCCTTGCTAGGAATCCACGGCCTCAATACTCTCTCACCAATAAAAAAAAAATACTATAGTATTTGCAAAATGGAAACGGTCACGTTCTGGAAATCGTTCCCCCATAGTCGCACAACCCCAAAGTGAACCTAAGGCGTCAATACCATTGGCAAGAAAAATTAATGGCCTCAAGGCTTATAATCACATTGGGTCACGACTATCATAGTCCTCTCGAGTCACTCACTCCTTGAAATACTATTAAGTACGGACTAAAAGATTTTCCATGAATGCAACATGACCAACCATGAAAATACCCAGATCGGCATACCAATAGGGCTACCATTGGGGTAAAGCAATACACACTAAGAGAGAAGCCGCACTAATGATTCTAGTCTTGCAAAAATAAAAATTCGATCTCCCCAATTAACTACCTTGCCAACATTAAACAAAATGGCGCATGACAAATGAACACCCAAGGGTTAAAATCTAAAGTGTTAACCAACGAAAGTTATGGTCCAATTAGGCTAAGCCTGAGAGTCGCTTGGTCAAGTATTATAGGCTTACGCCATGTCATTATTTTGAGTCTAGGCCACCTCCTTGTATTCATACACGGGTTATAATTAGAAAGATTAATGAAAGTTTGAGTCTAAATCACAACTTCCAATTAAATCGCAGAAACTGGAATCTGAAAAAAGTTAAAAAATTATTTTCGATGTAATTCTTTCGTTAAAATTCAATAAGTAAAAACAACATTTTGAATCTACGCTATTTGCACATTTTAAGGAACGACTGAATACGCTTGCAAAGTAAGACAATTTAAAGGTCCACCCTAGGCCTACTAAAATTAAAGGTCCACTATAGGCCTACCAAACGAGGCTCACTCAGTCTCGCCTCGTGACTCAAAGACCACAACCATCTACCTTTTAGCCCAAATTAAAAATTGAAGAATTTATGTTGGGGAGGAATCCCAAGAAAAAAGAAAGAAAAAATAGAAAGAGAAAAGGGAGAGCGAAAAGAGCAAGCCAGGGAATACTTATCCCGTAGTACAACATTTACCTAAGTAAACGAAGGTAAAGAATTGAGTCAACCAATCCAAATCATAAAATTCTACGATGTCTACCCTTTCCAATCCTTATGCTCTTTGACGCCTTCGCTCTGGGATCCCTGTTCAGCTCATCCATGTTCTCATTGCCATGACCCAAGAAACCATTACCTCGACTCTTGTTCTTGAACTCGTTGTCAACCGCAAACCACGCACGACCATTGACACGTGCGTCATACCCATTATTTCCAAAGCCCAAAACCTGTTCTTACACCACCATTAGCATAATGACCATATAACTTGTGTGGATACATACTGTTGATATACCCTTAAGCCGTCCCCATACTACTCATTGACCTTGGTTAATTTAAACTCACGACACTAGTTCGAGGCTGCAAATTGTGAGCCCTAGCTAATGTAATCCTCATGCTTGACCAATACCTATACAAATTATCCTATCTCATTCAACCCGCCTTTCAAACCGTCTTGAGTCACGAATATAAAAAAAAAGACAAATGAAAAGTACAAAAAATGTAAATAATACAAAAGAAAACTTTGCAAAGCGCCTCTAAAGTTAGTCTAAAAAGGAAAAGAAGCATCTAACGCACAAAAAAGATCCGCCCAGAAATAATTTTCAGCGCCCACAGCTGGGCGCCGAAATCTTTAGCGCCCCAGCCTGGGCGTTGAATCTCTCTGCTCGCCAAATTTTGTCCAGAAGTGCTCGTCATTTTATCCGCACATGCACGGAAAAATAACGAACACTTGGAGGGGTAAAACACGTATTCAGACTTACGTACCACCAAAAAATACATGTACTCAAAAAAATATATAAAACAAATTTGCGGCTTACGGAAAAGCAGTAGATTAAAATAATAATAAACTTCACTTATTCTACCGTTTCAAATAATATGTTTCCACCTCAGAACATACTTATCGAATTCGGCATTCCAAGAAACCATTTTCTAGGCTAAGAACTACGCAAGACCTGATTCCAAATTAAATCTATTTAAGGCGGATACGTAGGCAATCCATGATTCGGTCCAACCAATTTGCAAAAATATTAAAGCCTATAGAAAAAAACAAGAATAAAAAATAGAAGTCCCTTATTGAAATTTAATTACTTGCAACTCAAGTCGAAAGAAAAATCCAAGTCACCAAGATGCCAAAATTAATGAGCACACATCGAAAAATAATAAGGGCACGTACCCTTGCCAGAAGGACACTCACACTCCTAGGCACTTAGCCAAGACTAAAAAAAAAAAAATCGCTTTGCCTCAATTGACTGGGGGCTAGCGCAAGCGTCCATGACCTCTAAAGTACTCGACTTGACCCTCCCTAAAGCAAACTAACTCACTTAAAGACTTTCTTTCACCACTAGACATAGTCGTTCGCTTAAAGACCTTCTTTCACCACTAAGACACAGTCATAATCGCCAACAAGTAATAAGGGCAGTAAGCTTGCAATAAAGAGGATTGTTCTACGGCGTCGCCCCATCGTTCCTTCGAGCTCAGGGCACCCGTTCATGGTAACTCAAATGCTCGCGAATCCCCTTTGAAAAAAAACAGACATTGTCAATAGGACGAAGCACTTAACCAAGGCTCACCCCACTCAGGAATATGACATGGGCATCTAAAATCGAAATCTGAAAGCATCATTAATGGGAAGACATAACAGCAACTGGGGGCTAAAAAGTGAAATGAAAGAGCTAGGGAAAGAACCAAGTATACCTTGACCTTTTGTACAGACATACACCAAGTAAATCTAAGTCAATTTGAAAACGGTTTATATTCCCGCAATTCTGGAAAAGATGGCCCTAAAAGCGTAAAGCATATGCCGAACGGGCACAAGTAATATCTTGACACCTGCACCCTGGCTTCCAGCAAATCCTTAGACAGCATTCCAAAAATCGTAACAGTATTTTGATTCACTCATGTAATCCTGTACGAACCCTTCTATAAGTCAACTTACTTAGGACACCTCGGATTGTACACAGTAGGACTCGGATTTTTAATAATTTTTCAAATGATTTTTAAAGACTTCTTCGAACATAATAAAGTGTCGTTGGTTTAAGCTTAGTATGTGTCTATCTCAATGTTGCAAGTGAGTCAAAAAAATTTCTAAATATGATTATGGGTAAAGAAAGGCACCTAGCTTTTGGTCAAGGCATACTTCAACATGTGACTACCTTGACCATGGCAATGTCGCACAATACGACATTTACAAGAGAAGTAGCAAAATCACTACTCAAACATACCTTGCACTAAACGAGTCTGGTTCAAACTATTCATGATCCATGTCACCATGAATGCATAAAAACGTATGCAAAGCATTATGGCACCAAGCCAATCCCGTAGCTACAATTGGGGGCTTGAGAAAAACACTCTAAAAATGCTCGAAATGACGATTTTATCACAAATTCTCGACGCTAATGCTATACATACATCATAAGGGCACAATCCTAAGCTTTAATCATGTAAAACGAACCTTAGAATGGCTACAACCCCTCCCAAATTCTAAGCACTACTTAGAATATATAAAGTCAACCCACTATCAAGGGTAACTGAAAATCGCGAGTCACCGAAACTCCGATCAAACCACTGCACATAACGCTCGCCCTATAAAGCGCCCGTTACACAATCTACATCGTTCCAAAGCAAAAGCGAAAGAAAAAAAATCAAGGATAAGAACTGTCAAAATATACTCAGAAATCATTTTTAACGCCCAGAGCTGGGCGCCGATATCTTTAACGCCCCAGCCTGGGCGCTTAATCTTTCTGCTAGCCAAGTTTTGCCCAAGAAAAAGGGGGGGGGGGGGGGGAAGAAACACCTATGAATCCTCGCATCGAACGAAGTAATAAGCCGTGCAAACCCATGCAGAAAATGCCACACTTGTTCGGACACCTGAACGAGGCATGATGAAATACTCCAATGCAAAAAAATAATAAAATCCCAACACCTGGAAAAATGTTCTAAGACACGCCGTTAGGCCACACAAGCCTACGTCGCGCCATAAGTTCAACCGTCCCACGGTACAAGTCTAAAACAAGAGTAAGGCATATTGCACTAATGTAGGCACGACCAAGAGCACGTGTAAAAGAGGCAAAGACTACTGATCGCCCAAATTCAAAATGCAAGCCACACGACTTCTACATTAAGGATTAAAGGTAACAAAATATTACCTACCACGGAAGGGATAGCTCGCACCTACACGAGCGGAACCCCAAGGCATCTTTCTCGAAAGAACCTACAAAAATCGTACGCCAAAAGGAAAGCATCCCAACATGCATACTTGGGGGCTCCAAGCTACGAAGCGACCATAGCAAAATAAAAAAAAACTCGAAGCAAATGTTTGAACGATTAAGAAGGGCACGATGCTTGAGCCCATTTCATGAACGGGTCTGAACCTTATCAAGCTTCTAAGCAAACTATTCAAAATCAGTCATTGCTAAAAAAAAATGATTCAAGCAAACTGATTAATGGACCGCACACAACGGCCATTCTATGAACGCTCGTTCGCACATACATATCATCATTCTAAGTATCGAACATTCGCGAACGCGCTCAAAAGGAATATACAACAACAAGAGCGGTCAAAGTCTTACGCCTCAAGGTATGTTCCCCAGGCCATATAGACTCGCCCAACTATCGCAATAACTGTACGCCTTAAGAGCAACAGTTCCTTAAAATAATCGCCCCAAAGCGACAAGCACCGTAGTCCACCAATCGGCTACGGCTTCTCAAGAAAATCATCACGTTCTACAAACAAAGAAAAAAACAAAAGAAAAGAGAATACATAGAACTTCCAAGTAAAATAAACAAATGAACAAAAGGCCAACTGTGTCATCAAAAGACCAGCCTAAACAACACTTTCAACGCCCCACCTGGGCGTGAATTATTTCAACGCCCAGGCCTGGGCGCCGAAAATGTACCCAGGCTCAAAAAAAGGCCCTAACTTCTAGTGGGCCCTGCCATACTCATTCGACTTGAAAATTGCCGAAAGTCGCACCCCACGGCTTCGCTAAAATAGCACACTACTATAGGAGGTCGCTCGCACATACGAGCGTGACCCCAAACATGATTACAAGATACAAAAAACAACCGACGAGCCCCAACGCTTGGGGGCTCGCAAAAAATGGACTCCAACAAGGAGCACGCAATCAAAATCACATTCCCAGACTGCGCCACACACCGTATCATGTTTGGATATCTCAAAAAATATTGTTAAACAAAAATATACACAGTGTGGACCCACTTATAGGACACATCTAATCAGAAAATATTACGACCCACCAACAGGTTGTAATCACAAAAGCCCTTCTACATAGGTAAAATAAGAAATTCAAAATGGGCTCGCCCACCCTCAGCGGGCGGGGTCTGCGTCACTAAGCCGCGCAGGTCCTCAGTTTTCGACAAAAAATAAGTCTTCAAATTTAAAATAGGCTCGCCATCTTCAGCCGGCGGGGTCTACGGCGCAAACCACGTAGGTCCTTATTTTTCAAAAAAAAAAAAAAAAAAACAAAATAAAATTTCAAAACAGATTCGTCCACTTCTATCGGACGGGGCGTCCACCCTCAGCGGACAGGTTCGCCATCTTCAGCCGGCGGGGTCTACGTCACAAACCGCGTAGGTCCTTATTTTCAAAAACATCAAACAGATTCGTCCACTTCTATCGGACGGGGGTCCACCCTCAAAGGACAGGCTCGCCCACCTTCGGCGGGCGGGGTCTGCGTCACTAACAGCGCAGGTCCTTAGTCGCTGCAGCGATAACTTTTATCGGTTTTCCCTTTTTCCGAAAATCAAAGGATCGGTTTTCCCTTTTTCCGAAAATCAAAGGATCGGTTTTCCCTTTTTCCGAAAATCAAAGGATCGGTTTTCCCTTTTTCCGAAAATCAAAGGATTGGTTTTCCCTTTTTCCAAAAATTAAAGGATTGGTTTTTCGTTTTTCCAAAAAAGAACGATGTGTTGGATTTTCCTTCGTTTTACGTCCTATAAAAACAAGGGGGTTTTCTCGTTTAGCTAGCCCTGAAAATGAGAATCTTTAAAAACGTTTTACCTCGTGATTGGGCTTGGCCAGGCCCAATTACACTTTACAGCTTTAATTTCGAAAATATTTGTAGATACTCCCAATGACAAAGTGAGGGAGTTTCTACGCACCTTTAGATCCTTCCAATGACAAAGTGAGGAAGTTTTTATACTATCAGTTGACAAATCCCAATGACACGTGAGGGATATGTCGACGCTTCAAGTGATGACCCTTAAGTCAAATGTTATCACTCGGGGGCTCGTGAGACCCTCGCAAAACAGGTCACATACACCATGGCTTGTGTGACGCACTCCGTCTAATACTTTGACCATCGGCTTACTCCAAGACTCAGTCAAAGTGGGGGCTAACTGTAGACACCTACTTTTGTCCCCATTCCCGCAAGGGAAAGGTTCGATGATGAAAGCATAAAAACTCCACTTGACAACGCATCTCCTATAAAATAAACGAATCTCGATTCCCCATTTCATTTCACCCGAAACCTGATATTTATGGAAACCTGCTAAAAATAGTAACTGCCGTAAAAAGTAGCGTCTAAAAGTGGCAAATCATAAAGGATAGAAACCTGTCAGAATTAGGTGTTGCACTCCAACATAAATCCTAAATGAGATAGAAAACCGCGAGAATCCTATTCCTAATAGGATTCGGAAATAAGAGTTACGTATTAATCAAAATCCTAACGATCCTAGAGTTCGTAACGGGCCCAGACGCATTCCGTCACAAAATTGATACGCGCTAAAAGACTCGAATTAATCTCAAACTCTACGGATTTTAGGAATCCGAATCTGACTAAACAAAACTTCCCAGACCCTATTTTCAACGCCTGGCTCTGGGCGCTGAAAATACCTGGGTACGTTTCTTTTCCTAATTCTTTACGGATTAGAACTCTGCAATTCTATCTTTCCACGAACTCTTCCCTATAAATAGGCCCCTAGTTTCGACGAGAAAGAACACACAACAACACATAATATATTCTGAGTATTGACTCTAAACCCCTTAGCCTAAGCCTCTCGCTGCGAAACTGTTCACGCGTTCTGTCGCAATCGATCCATAAATCGAACAGAACGTATCCTGTTCCATAATTGACATTCGTTAAATAAAAAGGAGAAATAGCAAAGTCAAAGTGGTTAGTTTTCTGAGAACCGTGACGCACCTCTCAAGGGTGCGTCGTAACGTGTCCCTTTTCGATGATTTAACTGCTTTCCTCGCCCTTTTTATGAACTGTTAAACTAACCTAATATGATTGTTCTATCACGCCTAACAAATATAATATTTTTGGGAAATCGGATTATCATGCTAGGTCCCTTAACGTTATTTAAATTAGATAATCACGATCGAATTAGTATTATATGTTGCATATTGCTAAAACCAATTCAAATTAGTTTAATAGTTAACGCATGTCCCTTCAATTATTTATGCTAAGCTAGTAAGGATATCCTGCCTCTGGAGTTATCGACGAGCGAATTACTCCTCTCGGTAGTTACAGTCCCCCGAACCCTCAATCTCTACCTTGCGGGTGTATATTGAGAGATCCCCACACCAGGGATCACAAGGGAACCTACGGCCGTCGTGGTCAAACATAATTGCACTCCCTTTATGTCACGATAACCGGGTTTTGTTAGTTTTTCTCATTGTCGTTAAAACTGAATGGCGACTCCTATATTACTAGTCAATTGGGTGTATACTCACAGGAAATCCAATTACACTTGATTGAATAAAAAGAATCGTCACACCCACGAGGGACAAGGTCACGCATTAGCCTCGCGCTTTTTCGACCCCCCTCACAGGGACAGGATACGTTCTGTTCGATTTATGGATCGATTGCGACAGAACGCGTGAACAATTTCGCAGCGTGAGGCTTAGGCTAAGGGTTGGGGTCAATACTCAGAATATAATTGTGTTGTGTGTGTTCTTTTCACGTCGAATTTGGGGCTGTATTTATAGGGAAGAGTTCGTGGAAAGATAGAATTGCAGAGTTCTAATCCATAAAGAATTAGGAAAAAACACGTACCCAGGTATTTTCAGCGCCCAGGCCTGGGCGCCGAAGATTTCGGCGCCCAGAGCCAGGCGTTGAAAATAGGGTCTGGGCTGTTTTCTTAGTCAGATTCGGATTCCTGAAATCCGTAGAGTTTGAGACTTAATCGAGTCTTTTAGTGCGTATTAATCTTGTGACGGGATGCGTCTGGGCCCGTTACGAACTCTAGGCTCGTTAGGATTTTAATTAATACGTAACTCTTATTTCCGAATCATATTAGGAATAGGATTCTCGCAGTTTTCTATCTCATTTTGGATTTATGTTGGAATGCAACACCTAATTCTGACAGGTTTCTATCCTTTATGATTTGACACTTTTAGAAGCTACCTTTTACGGCAGTTACTATTTTTAGCAGGTTTCCATAAATAGCAGTTTTCTATAAATATCAGGTTTCGGGTGAAATGAAAAGGGGAATTGAGATTCGTTTATTTTATAGGAGATGCGTTGTCAAGTGGAGATTTATGTTTCCATCATCGAACCTTTCCCTTTCGGGAATGGGGACAAAAGTAGGTGTCTACAAACAGGATTCTGGCCTTGGAACGTCCTCCGTCTGCAACAGCTGACTGTGTCTTCTGGAAATCATCGCCGGACGGTCTTTTTTCGGTTCGGTCTGCTTATGCATTGATCATGAATAACTATCACAATGTTGCCTCGGCAGATTCAGTGCCCTCTGCGTCCTGGTGGAAGCATTTTTGGGGTCCAGATTATGAACAGGATCAAAATCTTTATCTGGAAGTTGTTACGTAAGGGTCTTCCTTTAGCCTTGACCCTCCGAGAAAGGGGTATGCCGGTAGACCCTTCCTGTTCTTTCTGCCACCAACATCTGGAAGATAGTGAACATCTATTTAGGGATTGTCCTTTGATTTGGCAGGTGTGGTCTTCCTCGCAGTTACGTCTGTTCTTGCCTGCCCCGAGGGACTCTATTATGGTGTGGTGCGTAGGGGTCATGGCTAATTGCTCCTCCTCTGCTTTTAAGGACGCCCTGGTGGACGATTTTCTTTCGTGCTTATGGTCTATTTGGATTATGAGGAATCACATTCGGTTTCGTTAGGCTACGTGGGATCCTGGGGCGTTTAGGGCCATCTGGGAAGCTTGGACTCTAAGGAGCGCTGAGGTGCATTCGGTTAGGGGATCATCCGCGGAACACTCCTCTATGGCTAGGCCTGCTTCCGTCCTTAATCCGCTTAATTTGGTAGTTGGGAGTGTCTGTTCGGCTCCCGCTGCTTCAGATTCAATTCAGCTCATCTGTGACGGGGCTTGGATGCCTTCGTCTAATGAGGCTGGGCTGGGGTGGGTCCTTCGGGACCCTGTCGATCTTTCTTATATTGGGGGCGGGGCCCAGGTTTGTGTGCTTTGTTCATCTCTCCAAGCGGAGCTCTCTGCTTGTCTTGCGGGTGTCGGATGGTTATTAATCATCATTTTTCTCGTCATTTTGTTCTCACGGATTCTGCGGAGCTTGTTCGTCTTCTCTCTCACTCGCAAGGGGTTCCGATGTCGGTGGTTTGGACGCTGCAGGTGTTGCGTACCTTGATTAGTTCCTAAGACTCCTTTTCGATTCGTAAGGTTTCTTGTCATGAGGTTTGCACGGCTCATAGACTAGCGGCGTCTGCACGTAGGAGGGTTATGATTCGACATAGGTTCTAGTTTGTGTTTCCTGTCTTTTGTTCTGTCTTTGCTTTGTTCGTTCCTAGTCCTCTTGTCAAAAAAAAAAACTTGCTGACATTTAATTACAAACTAGTTTTTGGGCCCGGGCAATGCCCCGGGTGGTTACATTAATAACATCCAAATTTACTTATATATATTTTGTTTTGCAATAATAACATGAAATATCTAATAACTTAGTGGTAAAGGCTTTATTTTTTAAACTCAAGGTCATTTTTTTTATGTATATGAAGATTACATAAAGAGAATGACTCATAAGCAGAGCGCCACGTGTCACGTAGCCTTTCTTATAAACGCCTTTTAATATATAGTATAGATTGCTTGATTGTGTCTTATTATGGTAGAAATTAATTATCAAATACAATATTTATCTTCCTAATTGACAGGCCAAATCGCACTCCTATCAAAGATAAACCTAACGTTCACCAACTAAAAATATAGTAAGGGAAGTAGGGATCGTATCCACAGGGAAACAATGTTCTTTCTACTATTAATCGACAAGTCTGGACTATTGGTAACAAGAGGTTTGTGATTGGTTTGTAGATTAAACTAAGACAATAATCAAAATGGAAAATATCAATACTAAGGGAATCTAGGGCAACGGTTCACCACAAGTGCAGACCGGGATTGGACAACGGACAACAACAATCAATTAACAATCATAACTAGGAAAACATGCATCTCTCGAATCTTATAAATTCCTTAGGAAAATATAACTAGCAGGCTCTCGCTATGTACTAGAAATAATTCCTATCTAATAGCCACAGACCAAAAACATCAGATTTATACCTCTCGGTGCATAATCTAAGGTTAATAAAACTCAAATCAAAATAGTCCGACCGAACAGGATTGACGAGCAATTATAATAAGCTATAGAAGTCATAATCAATTAATTAATAATCAAGTCCACATATAATCCCAATCATGCATTCATGGATCCCCTAAACCCTAGAAATTAAACTACTCACTCATAATAACAAATAACAAAGCAATCAATAACATGGAAAACATTATCAAAAACAATTAATAAAGCAAAGTAGAAATCAATACCTAAATGAAGAACGAAAGGATGAACGAAAAATTAAAGCTTTGATTGAAATTAAAACTAAGTATTTGGAACAATTTGGAGAGAATAAACTAAACTAAGGAAATAAGCTAAGTGTTTTAAAACTAGAATAAAAGATGTCACTAAAAATAATAAGGGCTAATATATATAGTTTTCCCAAAATAAAGCCCAAAAACGGAAACAAGATACGCGCATAACTGCCCAGGGTTGTCGTCGCCCGCTCGGGCAGACATCCGCCCGCCGGGCGAGGAGCTCGAAACCTACCCGTCGGGCGCAGGTCTGCCCGCCGGGCCAAAATAAGACGTCCCACAATCTTCGACTTTCGCCCGCCGGGCCGACGTTCGCCCGTCGGGCGGATGAAACTCCTTGATCTCTTTACTCTCGCTGTCTGCCCGCCAGTCACCGGGCAAAGGCCGCCCGTCGGGCGACCATTGAAAACACAACAGCTTCTTCTCTCGCCCGGTGGGCGAAAGGAGACCAACCGGGCGATTGTCTAAAAGTACCAACCTTCTGAAGGAAATAATGCCCTTGGTCCAAGTATGCATTCTATGTTAAGTCTAATAAATGCGGTTCAGTATTAATTAACAAGTTAAAAATTTAGTGAGATCAAGTGAGCTGAATGCCTAGCTAGAGGCCGCTTCAGTTCAAGTGGAATTAATGATATTAATCCACAGCTTACTCTTGACTGAACCCGTAGGGTCACACAAATAGTACGTAAACGTATCAAGTATTTAATGGCATTAAATACTCCATCTATGGATATTCGGAATCGACGGATCTTGTTTTCAGTGGGAGCTGAGATCGTCACAGGCAAGAAATGAATGCTCCGGAAACGATGATATTGCCGGAAACGGAAATATGGATCGTATCGGAAATATAAATATTATCCAAGTCGTAGATGTTGCCGGAAACGGAAACATGGTACGTATCGGAAAATATTATCGGAAATGGAAATATTGCCGGAATCGGAAATATTGCCGGAAACGGAAATATTGTCAGAATCGGAAATATTATCGGAATCGGAAAATAATTCCGGAAACGGAAATATTAAATATTTTTTCGAAACGGAAATTAATTCCGGAATCGGAAATATTAAATATTGTTCGTATCGGAAATGAATTCCGGAATCGGGAAATTAATCGGAAAGCGTATCGTACGAATTAGCATCGGACGAGGCCTCCAAGACGAAGGCCCAGCACGAAGCTGGGCCATCGCCCAGCAAGCTAGCGAGCCACAACGCACCAGCCACGGCTGCGCCAGGCCCACCGCAAGGCAGGCCCAGCGCGCGCCAACGCTGCGGCAGCGTGTGGGCCTCGCAGCAATGGGCTGCGAGCTCGCGGGCTGCGCGCGCGCGCATGGCGCCCCTCGTGGGCTGCTGTGCATGCGTGTGTGTTGGTGTGCTATACGAATCCTAAAGCTATCAGGTTTCGACTAATGATTAAATTCCTAAACCTAAAAGGATGAATTAATTAAAATAAGAATTCTATTAGGATTCTAGTTTAATTAATTCGTATCCTAAGAGGATTACGATTCCCTTTCCATACCTCTATAAATAAAGGCCTAGGGTCATTATTTTAGATAGAGTATTCAAGTATTCAAAGTGATTTTTGAGAGCAAAAATTCAGTCATACAATTGCCTATACTAGCCGAAAATGCTAAGTACCTTAAGGGCGATCCTAGTTGGTCAAGCTTAAGGCGGATCCGGACGTGCTGTGAACTATCTACGGAGGGACGACATTTGGAGTCCTAAAGACTTGTTCTTGTTCGGTTCGGGCGCCGCTAGGGAAGGCACGCAACAAAGTGTATGCATCTAAACTATGCTTAATGATTATGTGTAAATAATATGCTTTCCTGGCTTTATGGTTTTTCCGCATGATTTATGAATTGTCATATGTATCATAACCTAACAGTGGTATCAGAGCCTCTTATTATGTTCATAATCTAAATTGCATGAACATGGTTAAATATTACAAATTTGCAAGAATTAAAAGGGGTGATTAATTTTCGTAATTGTTAATTAATTGCAAATTGCGTTTATTTAATTATACGTACGCAGTTTTTCGGCAGTTTCTTCGTTACTCATCCAAATCGAGTGATTTTTGTGTCAATTCCGCATGTAAAAGGCATTCTAAAATTTTGACACAAAAAAGTATTTTTCGGCCGAACCCAGAATTCTCAAATTCGAAGCCTAACTATGACTTTTCGGAGGTTTTAGTTTTTCGAATGCAAAATTTCGTAAATTTAAGATGTTAAATTAAATATTTGCGATTCTTGTTGATAAATCTTGAATTTTTGATTGACCTACTGTATATGTTTAACAAGTTTGAATGCCTAGCCTTGTTAATTATGCAATCTAATTTGTAATTATGATCAATTTGTTGAAAATTGGAATAATTTAGAATTAATTTGATTTTCATAATTAGTTATAATTTAATTAGATACCTATGATTAAAAACCACCATAAAATTGTAAATTTATGTTAAATTTTAAATTTTTATGACCTAGACTTGAATCCATGTTAATCGGAAATCAATTAAATAATAAATTTTCGATTTTTCGCCCTAAAATTATGAAATTAATATTATTTATTAATTTGTCATTAATTTTGAATATAAATTTTAAATTTTTATGCGATTCGCTCATATAACTTGCACGCACAAAGCAATGGACGCTACGTGTTACCCTTAAGGGGTGTTGTATAGTGCGGGCATGCGACGACGAGCAAGGGAGCTCGTCGCCCATGCGGTGCGAATGCAATGAGCAAAGCCATGGTGCACGAGCACAAGGCAGCAGCCCTGCCTTGTGTCGTGGGCTGTGTGCAATGGGAGAATGGGCGAGGGCGAGAGCAAGGCACGAGCAGTCGCGTGTGGGCAGCAAGCGAGCTGCGCCACAGCGCGCACTGCCTCGCGCAAGCGTGCGGAGCCTCGAGCGCAGCGAGCGCAAGCTCGCGTGCCACGAGTGCTACGCCCAGCATCGATCGCTCGCGCGCAGTGAGCGCTATTGTGCGTGCGACAAGCGCTGCGCCCAACGATGGCAAGCAGCTTGCTTGTTGCGACGTGCGACGAGCGCTGCGCCCAGCGATGGGCTGCGGCAGCATGCTTGTTGCGTCGAGCGCTGGCGCGCGCAGCGAGCACCAGCTCGCGTAATGCCTTGCGATGGTGAGCAGCAGCGATGCGACGCAGCGCATGGGCTGCGCGCACATGGCCAGCGATGGCTGTGTGCGTGTGGCCCATGGGCGTGCGATGCGTGGGATTGTTGCGTTGCGATTAGATCGTTTTGAAATTTTAATTTGAAATTTTCAGTTTACGTAATTTTAATTAATTTTAAAATTAATAATTTAAATTATTTTCTTGGATTTTAATTTTGAATATTGTAATTATAATAAATTTTATTTATTCTAATTATTTTACTAAAATTAAAATCATGAATTAATTTAAATACGACTGAAATTAAATTAAACTTTTTGGATTCAATTATAAATTTATATGAGCTTTAAATTTTAATTAAATTTGTATGTTTCCGGTTAGACTAGAAATACATTTTTATGTTTAAAATTAGTAAAGCATATGAATTTATTGGTTTAAGTGGGAGCCCTTTTTAGTCATAAACTCTTGATTAGGTCTACAAATCCTTAAGGTTAAAACAACTTGATTAGAATTAATAAGGATTGAATAATTTGTAGATTATTGGTGCCCTTGATTAATTGCTGCAAATGTTTATGTGATGCATAATGTGTTTTAACTAACCAGCTATGTGGGCCATTCATGTTAATGAATGGGTGAATGGTATATATTGTATATGTACTGTTTTGCAGGTTATGAAGTGATTAGTATGGCCCAAATAGGATAGAAAATATGGTCTACGTACCATTAATTTGAATGTAATTGGTCTAAAGTACCAAAGTTGTTTTTCAATTCAAATATGGTCTGCGTACCATCAAATAGTTGTAATTAGTTTTAATTATAGCTTATCCTATTTGAAGAAAATGGTGCCTCCCACGGAGATTTTCAAGACGGACTTTGAAGTTAAAGCTTCAAGATGAAGTCGGACCATACTAGATCACATTTATCTTATGCATGTTTTAAGTTATTTATTGCTTTTAAATATGTCTTAAAATGCATGAGATCAAAAGCTTGATTATGTTGCATGATTAAGGATTTTAGTTCACTTAAAATCTAACCAACATAGTAAGAGCCTTAAGTTCCAAACTTAAAAATTGAGTTAAAAGGTGCCATGCCAAAATATACACTTGCTTGGATATCCTTTAAGTCAATCTAGTAATAGTTTTCGCTCAGCGAGGTGTTACTTATTGGTCCTAAAGGGGCAAGGTACACAAATAATTGTGAGTACACGTTAGTTTTGGTGAAACTCAACGATATAAGTAAGGAGTCCTTTTATGTCGTGTCAAAATCGATAGGTTTACCTAATAAGTTCTTAGACGTACCTATCAACCAAGAGTAGTTTCTAGACTATTAGCAAAAGGCTTTTGCTTACCTAAAATGTTTTAGAATTGAGTCGACAAACTGTGCTTAATTCTTCAATGGTTTTAGGGTCTTGGAATCATTTTATTCACACCTGCCGGAACACATAATTCGAATAAAATGCTAATGACTTGTTTAAATTGCATGATTGCTTTCATTTTCAAGTTATTATTCATGATAAATGTTTAGACTTTGCATGCTTCAATGAATGTTTTAATTATTGTTTATAATTAAATATCTTGCACTGCAATAAATCCTTTTAGAAAAGTAACAGTAAATTTCCTCGATTGGTAGTGAATCCAAGAACGATTCACGGAAATGAGAGAAAGTGAGCAATTTAAAATGTACGTTTCTTATAGCGACTTTTATGGTTGTTTTCGAACATCAAAGTCGAATGGCAAACCAATTGGTGCTTGTGAATTCAAAATACACTGTAGTTTTGAGATCATAAAGCATTGAGTTTAAACGCTCAGCTTTACCAATGGTTAACAACCTAAAATCCTTTTTCCATTTAATTCTCGAATGAGTCTAGTTCCTAGACATTCGAATAGATCGATGCTTAGAGAACTTTAGAAGCTTCTGGTAAGATCATCTAGTTGAAACAGAATATTCAACATAAATGGTAAGAACTTTGATAAAATGACATTGGACATGTCTAACAAAGTATAAAAGTCAACACTACAGAATTCAATTCTTAAGACTATAAGAAAGGGTACAAGAAATAGGAAAACAAAGGAACAAATGAAAGGAATTTACGATTCCGGTTCTAACTAAAAGTTTATGTTTAAAGAGAAGTGACCTAGCAATCAAACTTCCTTGGTATCATATACCGCTTGAGGTTCTTACTTCGGTAATAACTCAAATAATGGAAGCTAGGCTACACTAATGGCCTACAAGTGAAAAATGAAGCATGGCAATGCTACATTAGTTGTAGGGTCATCTAGTTTGTTTTAAGTCCTTCAAGGCTGGAACTTAATGGCTATTTTGTTCCATAATCAACATACTTAAATTTCTGTTTTCAAACACAGAAAGACTCACATTCAAGAAAAACAAAAACAATGTTTGTTTGTTTATTTGAATGAAATGGTCAATTACAGGTTGAGTCAATATGCTTGATTAAAACAAACAACTCTTTAAAGAACTTTACTAGGTTCAAATCAACCCCTTGATTTGAGTTCCACTAATCTTTGGCATTGTTGCTTAGACCATATCAACAAGTTAACATTCAAAAGCTCTATTTTGATGGACTTTTGAAAAATGATTGATTTCTAGATCATTTTAAGACAACTAGTCTTACTTGTTGAAAGTAACAAAAGATATGAACTATTGTTAGAACGCCTAGACAATAGAGTTCAAAGCTAAAGAAAGATTTTATGACTTTATTATTTCACATGGATTTGAGTGAATATAGGTTTATTTACTCAAATGTGATATAAGTTGAATCTGTTTGGCTAGTTCAAAGATTCAGAAGTATAAAATCCACTTGGCAAGAAATCATAAAGATCTAGGTTAGATCATGTTGATGATTACTTGAGACCAAATATGATCATCAATGATTGTGTGTTGTAATTTCACAATCTAGGTCCATAAGATATGGCATATCTTAGTTGGAATAATCGAAGTCAATTAGTACTTGATTCGATTAATGATGAATCATAAAGACTTTTCCTATAATTTCTAAAACAAAATGCTCAACTACCACCAAACTAAACCAAATTCGTCAAAGCTATTGAAAAGTAATTTCAGAATAACTTTTCATAAAATATATCTAGAGAGTTGCAAAACTCAGTGGGAGCTTAGTGTTTGTCATTCGATAAACTAAGGCCCAAGTATAGATATATGTTTCATTGTGATTTATTCAAATGAGACACAAGGGTATTGTTTCTACCACGAATTTTTTAGAACATAATGTTTGTTTGCTCGAAATAATGTCCTTTTGGAGATTCGTTTCCAAAATGACAAGTGGGAGAAAATAGACCTCGAAAGTCTTCGAGACGAACAACAAACATAAACGGACAATCTGGAGGCTTTTTCGAAGTTCTTTAGAAAATCCGAACACGTATTCTTTAAGGACTTTAGAAGTGGCTTTTAAAGAATAGACATCTCTTAGAAGACTTTACAAGTGCTTCAAGGAGAACAGAATATTCAAAGGACTTTCAAGTGGCTATTGATATTCTATTTGTTTGATGTTCTATACCCAATGTAGGCATAGAGTTCAAGTCACTGGAACTATGATATTCTTCTATTGGATAGTGAAGAAACATGGAGTTCAGGTCACTAAAGCTATGCGATTCTTCTATTAGATAGTGAAAAAACCTACAACTTGCAGTCAAACTATTATCATATAGTGAAATGAGTTTATAACCTGTGAGAAAGCTATGACGAAACCCAGATTCCCTAAAATGGTTAGAGGCCATATATAGACTCAAATGTTTTAAATGGTTAGAGGCCATAAAACATACTCAATGTTTAGATGACAAAATTGAAATTTTGTTGATTTGCAAGAATAGTTTCACACCTATTGGTTGCAAGTTTGTTTTAAGGATAAAAACCATCAAACATGGAATTGTGTTCACACACAAAGCTAGATTAGTTGCTAAAGGTTACAAGAAAATTCACGGCGTGGATTGTGTTGAAACCTCATGCATAATCGTAATACACAAGTCTATAAATCAAGCAATGATTGCATATTGGTACATATGGCAATTGGATGACAAAATGTATTCCTCAATCAAATGATGGAATAAACTATGTACATGGTATGTCATAGGATTTGTGGATCCAAATAAATGCTTGAAAAAGAAAGCTAGCTTATGAAATCTAAGTACAGATTTAAGCAAGCAATTGGGAATTAGAAATGTATTTTAGTGAAGCTAATAAGTATTTTAGTTTCATAAAATGTACATGATTCTTATAGATATATAAGAAGTTTAGTGGGAGTACATAAAATTAATTGGTCCTATGTGTATCACACACATATCTCTCTATTGTAAAATAACATTCAAATGCTAATGACTTAGATTTGAAATTATTCATCAATGATGGACCAAGGCGAAACTTAGTACATACTAGGTATTAAGATCTATTTACAAAGATCTTATATTATTGTTTTGGATTAAGTAATGGCATTTACTAAATCAAACACGAAAGAATCCATTGGAGATATTCGACCCATGTGAATAAATCTAAGTAAAGAATGTTCGAACTATGTATAAGCATTCACTAAGTTAAACATCCAAGGATCTAAGTAAGATTCTTAACCTATATTATATGTCAAAGAATTTAGCTGGATTTAGTATCTACTAAAACTAGATGAGCTAAAGTTACATGAATAGAATTCAATTGGGAATTATTCTGCAAAAGAATTTATCATGTATGATATAATATGAGGATCGCCAAAAACGTATCGTATGACTTTACGCATGACGAACATATACCAATCTCTATTGATCTAAGTATAGATCAACTAGATTGAGATCAAGAATACTTATGGTACTTGAAAAGGTACATAAGAATAGTTCTTAATTCAAGGAAATAAAGATATGCTAAATATTGATGCTACACGCATAAACACTGGCAAAGGATCAAGCAATGACCCTTTGGAGTTAACCATTGATAAGGACGAGCTATAGAGCATCGTGTTTTGAAATGGCAACATGGATTGGAGACCATGAATTGTTGCGTGAGAAATTAAATATTAATTTCTATGTTCTAAGATACAGCTGGAAAGTCTTCCACATATCTGTGAACTGCTTGGATAAGCAAATCCAAATAAAGCATCACTAGCAACCTAAACAGTTGAAGTAAAAGTACTTATTGCCTAAGAAGCAATAAACCAGAGTTGTTTATATTAATTAGTTCTTCATTGAACTTGGGTGTTTCACATGTCTACTAACTTGATGGTTCTTCATTGCAAAATGCGTAGAACCACTATCGAAGTAAGAAAGACTAGATCACATAATAAACAAACTCAAAAGATCTTATCATCATATCTCGAAGAACATTCGATGAAAAGGATATTAAGATTGGCAAAGCATGATAACTAAACCTATGCAACAAGTGAGAAGCAACACTCACGTTGTAGCACTGGAAATCAAGCATAGCTTTGAATTCCATGAAATGTTTTAAAGATGGGTTAGAGGCCCATGGTTGTAAAACAATGGGGTTGAACATTTATCATATATGAAATGTATTTTCATATTCCATTTAATCTTGGTTTAGTATTAAATGATGAGTCCCTTCAATTTGACGATATATTCAAGATAGACTGTCAGGACCAGTCATGTGACTTAGAAATGTCTATCAAGTGAACTTGAATGTCAAAGGTTGAAAATGGTCCCTGGTCGGAGTTTTCTATAAAATGGACGCATAGAAAACGTTAGACGACTAGAATGCAAGATGACTAGTAGTTCTGTTTCTTGAACTATGTGGACATGGCAATGTCATAATCATTTGCATAGATACTTACTTTGGGAAGACTAGTATCGGACAAGACCTATGAAACTTTACTGTAAGAGATGAAAATCTGTCATAGGTAAATTTCATTAAAATTATTAGACACTAAATCCTCAATACCTGAGTGATTTGAGATTACTTGTTTGAGAACTGGTTGCTTTGACGTTGACCAACCGTCGCACCGTAAAAGGAGGCTATAAAGGCAACGCTCAGGTAATCACCTATCAAACGAAGTCTAATCTCAAGATCGCAAGATTGGGATTGTCCTCCCATAAATCGGGATGAGATGCTTAAAAGTTGTACAAGGCCACTCGGAGAGCTAGAAACTGTGAAATGCATGGCCGTGCTCGGATGAATCATAGGCTATGATTATCTGTTTATTTGATCAGTTGAACTCTGAAACCGAGGAACACCTCTGGACATAATAAGGATGACAACTCTTACCTTATGTTCAAGAGCAAGCATCGAGCAACAAAGGAATTAGGAAATGCACACTTGTCCCTAAGGACAAGTGGGAGACTGAAGGAAATAATGCCCTTGGTCCAAGTATGCATTCTACGTTATGTCTAATAAATGCGGTTCAGTATTAATTAACAAGTTAATAATTCAGTGAGATCAAGTGAGCTGAATGCCTAGCTAGAGGCCGCTTCAGTTCAAGTGGAATTAATGATATTAATCCACAGCTTATTCTTGACTGAACCCGTAGGGTCACACAAATAGTACGTAAACGGATCAAGTCTTTAATGGCATTAAATACTCCATCTATGGATATTCGGAATCGACGGATCTTGTTTTCAGTGGGAGCTGAGGTCGTCACATGCAAGAAATGAATGCTCCGGAAACGATGATATTGCCGGAAACGGAAATATGGATCGTATCGGAAATATAAATACTATCCAAGTCGTAGATGTTGCCGGAAACGGAAACATGGTACGTATCGGAAAATATTATCGGAAATGGAAATATTGCCGGAATCGGAAATATTGCCGGAAACGGAAATATTGTCAGAATCGGAAATATTATCGGGATCGGAAAATAATTCCGGAAACGCAAATATTAAATATTTGTTCGAAACGGAAATTTATTCCGGAATCGGAAATGTTAAATATTGTTCGTATCGGAAATGAATTCCGGAATCGGGAAATCAATCGGAAAGCGTATCGTACGAATTAGCATCGGACGAGGCCTGCCAGACGAAGGCCCAGCACGAAGTCGGGCCATCGCCCAGCAAGCCAGCGCGCCACAACGCACCAGCCAAGGCTGCGCCAGGCCCACCGCAAGGCAGGCCCAGCGCGCGCCAACGCTGCGGCAGCGTGTGGGCCTCGCAGCAATGGGCTGCGAGCTCGCGGGCTGCGCGCGCGCGCATGGCGCCCCTCGTGGGCTGCTGTGCGTGCGTGTGTGTTGGTGTGCTATACGAATCCTAAAGCTATCAGGTTTCGACTAATGATTAAATTCCTAAACCTAAAAGGATGAATTAATTAAAATAAGAATTCTATTAGGATTCTAGTTTAATTAATTCGTATCCTAATAGGATTACGATTCCCTTTCCATACCTCTATAAATAAAGGCCTAGGGTCATTATTTTAGATAGAGTATTCAAGTATTCAAAGTGATTTTTGAGAGCAAAAATTCAGTCATACAATTGCATGTACCAGCCGAAAATGCTAAGTACCTTAAGGGCGATCCTAGTTGGTCAAGCTTAAGGCGGATCCGGACGTGCTGTGGACTATCTACGGAGGGACGACATTTGGAGTCCTAAAGACTTGTTCTTGTTCGGTTCGGGCGCAGCTAGGGAAGGCACGCAACAAAGTGTATGCATCTAAACTATGCTAAATGATTATGGGTAAATAATATGCTTTCCTGGCTTTATGGTTTTTCCGCATGATTTATGAATTGTCATATGTATCATAACCTAACACCTTCGCCCATAACACCGAGTCTAACTTCTGGGGCTCAACCATAAGCATCTAAGGCTCCCGCAAGTCGACGATGGTCTCCCCGAACTTCCTCGGGATCGCGTAGTGGCCTAAATCACCATTAAACGAGCCTAAAAAGACCAATTTCTCACCAAGCATATTATTTACACATAATCATTTAGCATAGTTTAGATGCATACACTTTGTTGCGTGCCTTCCCTAGCTGCGCCCGAACCGAACAAGAACAAGTCTTTAGGACTCCAAGTGTCGTCCCTCCGTAGATAGTCCACAGCACGTCCGGATCCGCCTTAAGCTTGACCAACTAGGATCGCCCTTAAGGTACTTAGAATTTTCGGCTAATGTAGGCAATTGTATGACTGAATTTTTGCTCTCAAAAATCACTTGGAATACTTGAATTCTCTATACAAAATAATGACCCTAGGCCTTTATTTATAGAGGTATGGAAAAGGAATCGTTATCCTATTAGGATACGAATTAATTAAACTAGAATCCTAATAGAATTCTTATTTAATTAATTCATCCTTTTAGGTTGCGGAATTTAATCATATGTCGAAACCTGATAGCTTTAGGATTCGTATAGCACACAAACACACACACGCACGCACAGCAGCCCACGAGGGGCGCCATGCGCGCGCGCGCAGCCCGTGAGCTCGCAGCCCATTGCCACGAGGCCCACACGCTGCCGCAGCCTTGGCGCGCGCTGGGCCTGCCTTGCGGTGGGCCTGGCGCAGCCTTGGCTAGTGCGTTGTGGCACGCTGGCTTGCTGGGCGATGGCCCGGCTTCGTGCTGGGCCTTCGTCTGGCAGGCCTCGTCCGATGCTAATTCGTACGATACGCTTCCGATTAATTTCCCGATTCCGGAATTCATTTCCGATACGAACAATATTTAATATTTCCGATTCCGGAATTAATTTCCGTTTCGAACAAATATTTAATATTTCCGTTTCCGGAATTATTTTCCGATTCCGATAATATTTCCGATTCTGACAATATTTCCGTTTCCGGCAATATTTCCGATTCCGGCAATATTTCCATTTCCGATAATATTTTCCGATACGTACCATGTTTCCGTTTCCGGCAACATCTACGACTTGGATAATATTTATATTTCCGATACGATCCATATTTCCGTTTCCGGCAATATCATCGTTTCCGGAGCATTCATTTCTTGCCTGTGACGATCTCAGCTCCCACTGAAATCAAGATCCGTCGATTCCGAATATCCATAGATGGAGTATTTAATGCCATTAAATACTTGATCCGTTTACGTACTATTTGTGTGACCCTACGGGTTCAGTCAAGAATAAGCTGTGGATTAATATCATTAATTCCACTTGAACTGAAGCGGCCTCTAGCTTGGCATTCAGCTCACTTGATCTCACTGAATTATTAACTTGTTAATTAATACTGAACCGCACTTATTAGACTTAACATAGAATGCATACTTGGACCAAGGGCATTATTTCCTTCAGTCTCCCACTTGTCCTTAGGGACAAGTGTACATTTCCTAATTCCTTTGTCGCTCGATGCTTGCTCTTGAACATAAGGTAAGAGTTGTCATCCTTATTATGTCCAGAGGTGTTCCTCGGTTTCAGAGTTCAACTGATCAAATAAACAGATAATCATAGCCTATGATTCATCCGAGCACGGCCATGCATTTCACAGTTTCTAGCTCTCCGAGTGGCCTTGTACAACTTTTAAGCATCTCATCCCGATTTATGGGAGGACAATCCCAATCTTGCGATCTTGAGATTAGACTTCGTTTGATAGGTGATTACCTGAGCGTTGCCTTTATAGCCTCCTTTTACGGTGCGACGGTTGGTCAACGTCAAAGCAACCAGTTCTCAAACAAGTAATCTCAAATCACTCAGGTATTGAGGATTTAGTGTCTAATAATTTTAATGAAATTTACTTATGACAGATTTTCATCTCTTACAGCAAAGTTTCATAGGTCTTGTCCGATACTAGTCTTCCCAAAGTAAGTATCTATGCAAATGATTATGACATTGCCATGTCCACATAGTTCAAGAAACAGAACTACTAGTCATCTTACATTCTAGTCGTCTAACGTTTTCTATGCGTCCAATTTTATAGAAAACTCCCACCAGGGACCATTTTCAACTTTTGACATTCAAGTTCACTTGATAGACATTTCTTAGTCACAGGACAGTCTATCTTGAATATTTCGTCAAATTGAAGGGACTCATCATTTAATACTAAACCAAGATTAAATGGAATATGAAAATACATTTCATATATGATAAATGTTCAACCCCAATGTTTTACAACCATGGGCCTCAAACCCATCTTCTAAAACAGTTCATGGAATTTCAAAGCTATGCTTGATTTCCAGTGCTACAATGTAAGTGTTGCTTCTCACTTGTTGCATAGGTTTAGTTATCATGCTTTGCCAATCTTAATATCCTTTTCATCGAATGTTCTTCGAGATATGATGATAAGATCTTTTGAGTATGTTTATTTTGTGATCTAGTCTTTCTTGATACATTAGTGGTACTACGCATTTTGCAATGAAGAACCATTAAGTCAACAGACATGTGATCTTCCCAAGTTCAATGAAGAACTCATTAATATAAACAACCCTGTTTCATTGCTTCTTAGGCAATAATTACTTTTACTTCAACTGTATAGGTTGCTAGTGATGCTTTGTTTGGATTTGCTTATCCAAGCAGTTCACAAATATGTGGAAGACTTTCCATCTGTATCTTAGAACATAGAAATTAATATTTAATTTCCCACGCAACAACTCATGGTCTCCAATCCATGTTGCCATTTCAAAACACAATGCTCTATAGCTCGTCCTTGTCAATGGTTAACTTCAAAGGAATCTTGCTTGATCCTTTGCCAGTGTTTATGCGTGTAGCATCAATATTTAGCATATCTTTATTTCCTTGAATCAAGAACTATTCCTATGTACCTTTTCAAGTACCATAAGTATTCTTGATCTCAATCTAGTTGATCTTCACTTAGATCAATAGAGATTGGTATATGTTCGTCATGCCTAAAGTCATACGATACGTTTTTGGCGATCCTCATATTATATCATACATGATAAATTCTTTTGCAGAATAATTCCCAATTGAATTCTATTCATGTAACTTTAGCTTATCTAGTTTCAGTAGATACTAAATTCAGCTAAATTCTTTGACATATAATATAGGTTAAGAATCTCATTTAGACTCTTTGATGTTTAACTTAGTAAATGCTTATACATAGTTCAAACATCCTTTACTTAGATTTATTCACATGGGTCGAATATCTCCAATGCCATTACTTAATCCAAAACAATATCATAAGATCTTTCTAAATAGATCTTAATACCCAGTATGTACTAAGTTTCGCCATGGTCCATCATTGACGAATAATTTCAAATCTAAGTCATTAGCATTTGAATGTTATTTTACAATAGAGAGATATGTGTGTGATACACACAGGACCAGTTAAGTTTTTATGTACTCCCACTAAACTGCTTATATATCTATAAGAATCATGTACATTTTATGAAACTAAAATACTTATTAGCTTCACTAAAATACATTTCTAATTCCCAATTGCTTGCTTAAATCTGTACTTAGATTTCATAAGCTAGCTTTCTTTTTCAAGCATTTATTTGGATCCACAAATCCTATGACATACCATGTACATAGTTTATTCCATCATTTGATTGAGGAATACGTTTTGTCATCCAATTGCCATATGTACCAATATGCAATCATTGCTTGATTTATAGACTTGAGCATTAGGATTATGCATGAGGTTTCAACACAATACACGCCGTGAATTTGCTTGTAAACTTTAGCAACTAATCTAGCTTTGTGTGTGAACACAATTTCATGTTTGATGGTTTTATCCTTAAAACAAACTTGCAACCAATAGGTGTGAAACTATTCTTGCAAATCAACAAAATTTCAATTTTGTCATCAAAACATTGAGTATGTTTTATGGCCTCTAACCATTTAAAACATTGAGTCTATATATGGCCTCTAACCATTTTAGGGAATCTGGGTTTCGTCATAGCTTTCTTACAGGTCATAAACTCATTAATCTACATGATAATAGTTTGACTGCAAGTTGTAGGTTTCTTCACTATCTAATGGAAGAATCGCATAGCTTCAATGACCTGAACTCCATGTTTCTTCACTATCTAATAGAAGAATCTCATAGTTCCAGTGACTTGAACTCTATGCCTACTAGGGTATAGAACATCAAACAATAGAATATCAATAGCCACTTGAAAGTCCTTTGAATATTCTGTTCTCCTTGAAGCACTTGTAAAGTCTTCTAAGAGATGTCTATTCTTTAAAGCCACTTGTAAAGTCCTTACAGAATAAGTTCGGATTTTCTGAAGCACTTCGAAAAGCCTCCGGAATGTCCGTTTATGTTTGTTGTTCGCCTCGAAGACTTTCGAGGTCTATTTTCTCCCACTTGTCATTTTGGAAACGAATCTCCAAAAGGACATTATTTCGAGCAAACAAACATTATGTTCTCAAAAATTCGTGGTAGAAACAATACCCTTGTGTCTCATTTGAATAAATCACAATGAAACATATATCTATACTTGGGGCCTTAGTTTGTTGAATAACAAACACTAAGCTCCCACTGAGTTTAGGAACTCTTTAGATATATTATGAAAAGATATTTTGAAATTACTTTTCAATAGCTTTGACGAATTTGGTTTAGTTTGGTGGTAGTTGAGCATTTTGTTTTAGAAATTATAGGAAAAGTCTTTATGATCCATCATTGATCGAATCAAGTACTAATTGACTTCGATTATTCCAACTAAGATATGCCATATCTTATGGACCTAGATTGTGAAATTACAACACACAATCATTGATGATCATATTTGGTCTCAAGTAATCATCAACATGATCTAACCTAGATCTTTATGATTTCTTGCCAAGTGGATTTTATACTTCTGAATCTTTGAACTAGCCAAACAGATTCAACTTATATCACATTTGAGTAAATAAACCTATATTCACTCAAATCCATGTGAAATAATAAAGTCATAAAACCTTTCTTTAGCTTTGAACTCTATTGTCTAGGCGTTCTAACAATAGTTCATATCTTTTGTTACTTTCAACAAGTAAGACTAGTCGTCTTAAATTGATCTAAAAATCAATGAACTTTCAAAAGTCCATTAAAATAGAGCTTTTGAATGTTAACTTGTTGATATGGTCTAAGCAACAATGCCAAAGATTAGTGGAACTCAAATCAAGGGTTTGATTTGAACCTAGTAAATTTTTTATTTTTAAAGAGTTGTTTGTTTTAATCAAGCATATTGACTCAACCCGTAAATGACCATTTCATTCAAATAAACAAACAAACATTGTTTTTGTTCTTCTGAATGTGAGTCTTTCTGTGTTTGAAACAGAAATTTAGGTATGCTGATTATGGAACAAAATATTAAGTTCCAGCCTTTGAAAGGACTTAAAACAAACTAGATGACCCTACAACTAATGTAGCATTGCCATGCTTCATTTCCCACTTGTAGGCCATTAGTGTAGCCTAGCTTCCATTGTTTGAGTTATTACCGAAGTAAGAACCTCAAGCGGTATATGATACCAAGGAAGTTTTATTGCTAGGTCACTTTTCTTTAAACATAAACTTACAGGTAGAAACGGAATTGTAAATTCCTTTCATCTGTTCCTTTGTTTTCCTATTTCTTGTACCCTTTCTTATAGCCTTAAGAATTTAATTCTCTAGTGTTGACTTTTATATTTTGTTAGACATGTCCAATGTCACTCCAACAAGGTTCTCTCCATTTAATTTATGTTGAATATTCTGTTTCAACTAGATGATCTTACCAGAAGCTTCTAAAGTTCTCTAAGCATCGATCTATTCGAATGTCTAGGGACTAGACTCATTCGAGAATTAAATGGACAAAGATATTAGGTTATTAACCATTGGTAAAGCTGAGCGTTTAAACTCAATGCTTTATGATCTCAAAACTACATTGTATTTTGAATTCACAAGCACCAATCGGTTTGCCATTCAACTTTGATATTCGAAAACAACCATAAAAGTCGCTAAAAGAAACGTACATTTAAATTGCTCATTTTCTCTCATTTCCGTGAATCGTTCTTGGATTCACTACCAATCGAGGAAATTTACTGTTACCTTTCTAAATGGATTTATTGCAGTGCAAGATATTTAATTATAAACAATAATTAAAACATTCATTGAAGCATGCAAAGTCTAAACATTTATCATGAATAATAACTTGAAAATTAAAGCAATCATGCAATTCAGACAAGTTATTAGCATTTTATACGAATTTAATGTTCCAAGATCCTAAAATCATTGAAGAATTAAGCACAGTTTGTCGACTTAATTCTAAAACATCTTAGGTAAGCAAAAACCTTTTGCTAATAGTCTAGAAACTACTCTTGGTTGATAGGTACGTCTAAGAACTTATTAGGTAAACCTATCGATTTTGCCACGACATAAAAGGACTCCTTACTTATATCGTTGAGTTTCACCAAAACTAACATGTATTCACAATTATTTGTGTACCTTGCCCCTTTAGGACCAATAAGTAACACCTCGCTGAGCGAAAACTATTACTAGATTGATGTAAAGGATATCCAAGCAAGTGTATATTTTGGCATGGCACCTTTTAACTCAATTTTTAAGTTTGGAACTTAAGGCTCTTACTATGTTGGTTAGATTTTAAGTGAACTAAAATCCTTAATCATGCAACATAATCAAGCTTTTGATCTCATGCATTTTAAGACATATTTAAAAGCAATAAATAACTTAAAACATGCATAAGATAAATGTGATCTAGTATGGCCCGACTTCATCTTGAAGCTTTAACTTCAAAGTCCGTCTTGAAAATCTCCGTGGGAGGCACCATTTTCTTCAAATAGGATAAGCTATAATTATAAACTAATTACAACTATTTGATGGTACGCAGACCATATTTGAATTGAAAAACAACTTTGGTACTTTAGACCAATTACATTCAAATTAATGGTACGCAGACCATATTTTCTATCCTATTTGGGCCATACTAGTCACTTCATAACCTCCAAAACAGTACATATACAATATATACCATTCACCCATTCATTATCATGAATGGCCCACATAGCTGGTTAGTAAAACACATTATGCATCGCATAAACATTTGCAGCAATTAATCAAGGGCACCAATAATCTACAAATTATTCAGTCCTTATTAATTCTAATCAAGTTGTTTTAACCTTAAGGATTTGTAGACCTAATCAAGAGTTTATGACTAAAAAGGGCTCCCACTTAAACCAATAAATTCATATGCTTTACTAATTTTAAACATAAAAATGTATTTCTAGTCTAACCGGAAACATACAAATTTAATTAAAATTTAAAGCTCATATAAATTTATAATTGAATCCAAAAAGTTTAATTTAATTTCAGTCGTATTTAAATTAATTCATGATTTTAATTTTAGTAAAATAATTAGAATAAATAAAATTTATTATAATTACAATATTCAAAATTAAAATCCAAGAAAATAATTTAAATTATTAATTTCAAAATTAATAAAAATTACGTAAACTGAAAATTTCAAATTAAAATTTCAAAACGATCTAATCGCTACGCAACAATCCCACGCAACGCACGCCCATGGGCCACACGCACACAGCCATCGCTGGCCATGTGCGTGCAGCCCATGCGCTGCGTCGCATCGCTGCTGCTCA
This sequence comes from Spinacia oleracea, assembly GCF_020520425.1. Taxonomy (NCBI): domain Eukaryota; kingdom Viridiplantae; phylum Streptophyta; class Magnoliopsida; order Caryophyllales; family Amaranthaceae; genus Spinacia; species Spinacia oleracea. The sequence goes on from NC_079490.1 coordinate 23,086,338, forward strand.
CCATCGCAAGGCATCACGCGAGCTGGTGCTCGCTGCGCGCGCCAGCGCTCGACGCAACAAGCATGCTGCCGCAGCCCATCGCGGGCGCAGCGCTCGTCGCACGTCGCAACAAGCAAGCTGCTCGCCATCGCTGGGCGCAGCGCTCTTCGCACGTCGCAACAAGCACGCTGCACGCCATCGCTGGGCGCAGCGCTCGTCGCACATCGCAACAAGCACGCTGCACGCCATCGCTGGGCGCAGCGCTCGTCGCACGCACACTAGCGCTCGTTGCGCGCGAGGCTCCGCATGCTTGCGCGAGGCAGTGCGCGCTGTGGCGCAGCTCGCTTGCTGCCCACACGCGACTGCTCGTGCCTTGCTCTCGCCCTCGCCCATTCGCCCATCGCACACAGCCCACGACACAAGGCAGGGCTGCTTCCTTGCGCTCGTGCACCATGGCCTTGCTCATTGCATTCGTACCGCATGGGCGACGAGCTCCCTTGCTCGTCGTCACATGCCCGCACTATACAACACCCCTTAAGGGTAACACGTAGCGTCCTTTGCTTTGTGCGTGCAAGTTATATGAGCGAATCGCATAAAAATTTAAAATTTATATTCAAAATTAATGACAAATTAATAAATAATATTAATTTCATAATTTTAGGGCGAAAAATCGAAAATTTATTATTTAATTGATTTCCGATTAACATGGATTCAAGTCTAGGTCATAAAAATTTAAAATTTAACATAAATTTTAAATTTTTATGGTGGTTTTTAATCATAGGTATCTAATTAAATTATAACTAATTATGAAAATCAAATTAATTCTAAATTATTCCAATTTTCAACAAATTAATCATAATTACAAATTAGATTGCATAATTAACAAGGCTAGGCATTCAAACTGGTTAAACATATATACAGTAGGTCAATCAAAAATTCAAGATTTATCAACAAGAATCGCAAATATTTAATTTAACATCTTAAATTTACGAAATTTTGCATTCGAAAAACTAAAACCTCCGAAAAGTCATAGTTAGGCTTCGAATTTGAGAATTCTGGGTTCGGCCGAAAAAAATTATTTTTGTCAAAATTTTAGAATGCCTTTTACGTGCGGAATTGACACAAAAATCACTCGATTTGGATGAGTAACGAAGAAACTGCCGAAAAACTGCGTACGTATAATTAAATAAACGCAATTTGCAATTAATTAACAATTACGAAAATTAATCACCCCTTTTAATTCTTGCAAATTTGTAATATTTAACCATGTTCATGCAATTTAGATTATGAAAATAATAAGAGGCTCATGATACCACTGTTAGGTTATGATACATATGACAATTCATAAATCATGCGGAAAACCATAAAGCCAGGAAAGCATATTATTTACACATAATCATTTAGCATAGTTTAGATGCATACACTTTGTTGCGTGCCTTCCCTAGCTGCGCCCGAACCGAACAAGAACAAGTCTTTAGGACTCCAAGTGTCGTCCCTCCGTAGATAGTCCACAGCACGTCCGGATCCGCCTTAAGCTTGACCAACTAGGATCGCCCTTAAGGTACTTAGAATTTTCGGCTAATGTAGGCAATTGTATGACTGAATTTTTGCTCTCAAAAATCACTTTGAATACTTGAATTCTCTATACAAAATAATGACCCTAGGCCTTTATTTATAGAGGTATGGAAAGGGAATCGTTATCCTATTATGATACGAATTAATTAAACTAGAATCCTAATAGAATTCTTATTTAATTAATTCATCCTTTTAGGTTTAGGAATTTAATCATATGTCGAAACCTGATAGCTTTAGGATTCGTATAGCACACAAACACACACACGCACGCACAGCAGCCCACGAGGGGCGCCATGCGCGCGCGCGCAGCCCGTGAGCTCGCAGCCCATTGCCACGAGGCCCACACGCTGCCGCAGCCTTGGCGCGCGCTGGGCCTGCCTTGCGGTGGGCCTGGCGCAGCCTTGGCTGGTGCGTTGTGGCGCGCTGGCTTGCTGGGCGATGGCCCGGCTTCGTGCTGGGCCTTCGTCTGGCAGGCCTCGTCCGATGCTAATTCGTACGATATGCTTCCGATTAATTTCCCGATTCCGGAATTCATTTCCGATACGAACAATATTTAATATTTCCGATTCCGGAATTAATTTCCGTTTCGAACAAATATTTAATATTTCCGTTTCCGGAATTATTTTCCGATTCCGATAATATTTCCGATTCTGACAATATTTCCGTTTCCGGCAATATTTCCGATTCCGGCAATATTTCCATTTCCGATAATATTTTCCGATACGTACCATGTTTCCGTTTCCGGCAACATCTACGACTTGGATAATATTTATATTTCCGATACGATCCATATTTCCGTTTCCGGCAATATCATCGTTTCCGGAGCATTCATTTCTTGCCTGTGACGATCTCAGCTCCCACTGAAACCAAGATACGTCGATTCCGAATATCCATAGATGGAGTATTTAATGCCATTATATACTTGATCCGTTTACGTACTATTTGTGTGACCCTACGGGTTCAGTCAAGAGTAAGCTGTGGATTAATATCATTAATTCCACTTGAACTGAAGCGGCCTCTAGCTAGGCATTCAGCTCACTTGATCTCACTGAATTATTAACTTGTTAATTAATACTGAACCGCACTTATTAGACTTAACATAGAATGCATACTTGGACCAAGGGCATTATTTCCTTCACCTAGATGCTCCTGTGCAAGTCCTCTTTGGCCTAGAACCCATGGTTGATGAAGTGAGAGTTTTTGAGGTTTTTGGTGGAATTTGGGTTTTTGTAGGGAGTGAGTGATAGTGAAATTAGTTTGGTGGAGGTTGAAGAGGATGTTATGAGGATTATTTTGGTATGTGAAGTGATGAATTTGGGTAAGAGATGAGGGAGATATGAAGGTTTGAAGATCTTAGGGTTTGGGGTTTAATAGAAGATGTGAGAGAGTGAAGAAGATGATTGAGAGGAGAAGTGAAGGAAAGGGGCGTGGCCCGTGAGTTTATTCTGCAAATTCTCCCTCTCGCCCGCCGGGCCAACACCCGCCCGTCGGGCCAAATATTCGAATCCCGCCCGAAGGGCACAGGTCCGCCCGCCGGGCGAAAAGAGACACTCTGAAAGTTTTCAACACGCGCCCGGTCGGGCGGCTTTCGCCTGATGCCCACCGGGCGATTTGCGAATTTACCACTTTGGTCATGTTTCAGCTCCGTATCCATCCTCCTGCCGGGCAGAATTTCGCCCGCCGGGCATGTAGCTCGAAAACCGCCCGACGGGCGGAACTGGGACGCTTCTCCTTTCGCCCGACGGGCGGAACTCGCCCGGTGCCCACCAGGCGAAATTCCACTTGCTCCGTATGACTTATTTTCGAACTTTTCGAACTTGGGGAGCTAAAATATGCACATCATCAAACACCCAAACAGTAAAATGCCCTCTTCTCACCTCTCTAAAGTAAGGATTATACAAAGAAACACACAAAAATGAAACTATACTACCAAAAGCAATAAAATACGGGTTGCCTCCCGCAAAGCGCTGGTTTAATTCTAGGTCCCGCTCGACCTCTTTTACCTCAAATATGCTTATCATGGGGCGGAAGGATTGAGGTGACTAACCTCAACCACTCCTACAGTAGCCCCATCATGGTACAACTTCAGACGTTGCCCATTGACTTTGAATCGTTCACCATTGATGTTTTCTACTTCGACTGACCCAAACTTGCTTACCATAGTCACGGTGAATGTCCCAGACCATCTAGACTTGAGCTTTACAGGAAACAACTTAAGTCTAGAGTTGAACCATAGAACCTTGTCTCCCACCGCGAACTCTCTATGAAGAATGCGACTATCGTGCCACCGCTTAGTCTTTTCTTTGTAGATTCGGGCACTATCATAGGCTTGTAACCGGAACTCATCTAGCTCACTCAATTGAAGTAGCCGCTTCTCACCGGCTAACTTAGCATCCATGTTGAGCTGTTTGATTGCCCAATAAGCTTTATACTCCATTTCTACCGGCAAATGGCATGCCTTGCCATACACCAACCGATACGGGGAGGTACCAAAAGGTGTTTTGAAGGCAGTTCTATACGCCCACAGAGTATCATCAAGCTTATCGCTAGCTCCAATCCTTCCGAGACTTTGCCACCACTTTCTCAAGTATAGATTTGATCTCCCGGTTGAAGACCTCAACTTGCCCACTCGTCTGAGGGTGGTAGGCTAGTCCTGTGCGATGATAGACCCCATACTTGCGCAGGAGCGCATCCAGATGCTTCTCATGGAAGTGTGATCCTCCGTCACTGATCAAAGCCCGCGGAACTCTAAATCTAGGGAAGATGACTTTCTTGAATAGAGAAATGGATGTCTTAGCATCGTTAGTAGGCGAGGCAACGAATTCCACCCACCTAGACACATAATATACAGCAACAAGGATATACAGATTACCCTTGGACGATGGGAATGGTCCCATGTAGTCTATCCCCCACACATCAAAAACCTCGACCTCCAGAATTCCGTTATGTGGCATCTCATACCTCCTCGAGATAGTGCCGACCCTCTGACACGCATCACAAGCTGTAATAAAAGCCTGTGCATCCTTGAACATAGTAGGCCGGTAGAAACCGCATTGTGACAACTTAGCATTGGTCTTTGAAGGTCCATGATAACCACCATAAGGTGAAGAATGACACCTACTTATAATACCATGGACTTCCCATTCTGGAACACATCGCTTGTACAATCCTTCAGCAGTTTTGTAACACCCTAATAATTCCTTTCTTTTATAAATCCATTTTCCAACTTAAAATAAAGGAATGAATAGAGTATTACCGCCACCGTGATAACAGTTAAGGCTAGTACCAGAATTACACAGCGAAATTTAATGTCAACTAACTTTCAAACAACATAAATAATAATTATTGAGACCTCCTACAAGTTGGAACCATAACGGCCCAAAACCCAAAGTATTAAAATAGTTTCAAAGCACGAAAGAATGCAACTCTCTAAACCATCCCAAGCTACATGATTTCAATCGTACTTTTATCTACCAACCTGCTAAATTAATCTACTCCCCAACAATGAAAATGCAAATGATGGATCATCATTGGGCTATTAAGGCAAAGGCTATGACCAAAAGACACAAAGCACATAGTCAGCAAAAGCTGAGTACTTACAAGGCTAGAGTGAAATAAAACTATAATCATGCATCACTCACTAAAGTTATAATCAACATGCAAAGCCATTTAATAATCAACACGTAAATCATGAATACAAGACTCGACTCTTGACTCGACTCTTGACTCACAATTTGATTAGAATGAGCTTCGAACGGGCCAAAAGAATATTCCATAAAGGAAGGGTGTTGGGAGCCAACCAAACACCATAATAAATAATAAATATCGGACCATACCGAGTGTCGGGCCATACCGACGGAATTCCAGCGCATAATTTAAATGAAACAGCGTCTTGTATCATTAGTAGGAGATCAAGCTTTCCGACAAGTCTCCCCCCATTGTTCATACTCAAGGTATATACGTTCCAAGAGTTTTGAAGCTTGTTCCGGTTGCACTTTACGTTTATTAATTAATATTTTATTTAGGCGAACTCGAGACTCGAACACAACTTACATACATACAATTAATAAACGACAACCAAACAATCTCATTTTAATCTTTTAGGACTTGTGATCAATAAGCAAGACGCAGTGAAATTACTACCAAGTTCCTTCTCACAAAAGGTGAGATTCCACATCATGCCTATTAACATGAGGGTTGTGCCCTTGCACGACAAATCGTAATTCATTTCATACAAACATTCCCAACTGAACCCTACATGTGCGGTGGCTTACGTGAGCTAACCCTTCACATGTGGTAAAATAAATAGTACAACGTGGTACGGATAATTGGCTCAAAAGTATGCTAGACATCTCGTACAATAGCATAACTATAAATAATTCATCCCTTGCATGTGAAACAAACCATACATGCATAAATATTGAACAACATGATTGACAATGAAATCCATACTCATAATAATCCCAACATGCTTGTTCAACCAATAATTCAACAATTCCAATATAGTAATCCACATGATCGTTCACCAAAGTAAATATGTATCCACATAATATAATTCACATCAACAAAAATCATGTAAATCTCTTTGACAAACGGTGGTCGCCCTAGACTTGTACGTACCTGGAATACCTAAGTACGGGGGCCACTGTGCGAATCACAACTTACTAGAAATCAACTCCTATAAACTTAATTATTATCCATGTTTACTAAATTTCCAGCAACTATTTAAGATTCTAAAACCTTTGGTTTAATTAGAAATTAATCGTTATTCGTTAAATTAATAGTTTCAAATAGTCAACTCAAGTCCTAGCATAAAAACATTGACTTTTTAGCTTTAAAATCATTACAATCAACTCTTTAAAGCTTATAAACAATCTGAAAATTTAAGTTGATTCCCATAATTTAAATCGTTGTTAAATTATGTGAATCAATCTATTGAACACTCGGAATTAAAATCCTACAAATAAATTATTAATAAAACCATGTTTCGACCTTAAAAATTGACACTTTAGTAAGTCATTAAATCTGAAAATTGCAATATTTCAATTCAAAACATTCTTCACTAATTCAAACATACAAATCATCAAAATTCGGTGTTCATAAGCGATCCCAACATTTTAATTAATCAAAAACCAATAATAATCATATAATTTAAAATACGGAGTTGAAATAGAATAGGTAAGGAAGAAAATAATTATACCAATCCGGCCTATAGCACGGTACAATCAAGAATTGAATGTGGTTGGGCGAAAAAAGAATTAACGAAACACAAACAAACACACAACACACACGAAGGGTGTGTTGCGTGTGCGGGCAGCGAACAAGCAAGCAACAGGGGCGGTGAGGGCTCGGCGCAGCAGGCACGAGAGGAAGGAGTGAGGCGAGTGTGAGAGTGTGTGTGGGCGAGGGCACCAACAACACAGCAACAACACACGGCAACAACAGCAACTACAACACGCAAGGTGTGGCTGTGCGGGTAGGTTGCAACGACGAGGGCGAGAAAGGGAGTGTGAGGGACAAAGCATGAGCAACGCAGCAAGGGATAGGTTGGGATGGTGCTCGAAGGCACGGGGTGGAGAAACGAGCAGCAGCGCTCGTGCTGAGTGCTCGGGTGAGGGGCGACGGGAAAGGAGAGAAAGAGAAAAGTGAAATACTGCAGCAGGAATTTAGAATGCTCATAACTTTTAATCTATATATCGAAATCCATCGATTCTGGAAGCAAAGTTCAAGAACCTTTCGAGATCTACAACTTTGAAGAAGAAACTATTTTCTGAAAACGAACGGAAATAGGTGAAACACGGCCAAACATAAGTTCGACGAAAGAAAAAGGAATTTAGGTTAGGGTTTTAATTTTAGGTTTAATGAATAATAGGAGGGATATTTGAGGGTGAGCACCTATACTTATAGGTTTAGGAAACTCAAAGATGGGCTAGGCTTTAGGATTCCCTTACGGGCTTCATAAAACATAAGATGGGCTTGCTTTAATTTTTTTGGACTTGAACTTGGAATTGAATTGGGCTAGATTCATTTAAAATCGTTTTACTTTTGAAACCCAATTAAATTCCCAACTTGAAATAATAAATTCATTTTGTAATTAATTAAAATAATAAATATTCTAATTAATTAAAAATACATTTAATTAATATTTAAATGCGAAATAAATTCAAAAAATCAATAAATGCTTTATAAATATAATAAAATATATTTATAATTATTATAAAAATACGAATTTTACAGTCTAACCTCCTTAAAAGAAGTTTCGTCCCGAAACTTGGGTTCGGAAATCAAAATTCAAACTCAAAACTTGAGACTTTATGAGACTTTAATGCGTTCACTTTGCAAAAAGTTTTAGTTGTTGTACTCTTTAAGTAATTCAACATGACAATATGAAGTGCAATTTCCATAGAAGGCACTAAATTAAGCAAAAAATAAGGGAAAATAAGGTAAAAGCGCGAAATTCTACCGCACTCTACCCCCTTAAAAGAAACGAGTTACGGCCCCGTAACTCAACTACCCTCGGGAAATAGCTAGGGATAATTCTTTCTCATATCGTCCTTGGCTTCCCGGGACCACAAAATTTGATTAGACCACAAACTTTCCCAATCTTAACACCCTTAGTTCGTGTACTATGCACTTTACAATCCAGGACTTTGACTGGTCTTTCCTCGAAAGATAAAATTTGGTCTAATTCTATGGTTTCCGGTTGCAACTCATGTGACTTATCCGGAACATACTTTCTGAATTGAGATATATGAAACACATTATGCACTCTATGTAGGTCCATGGGTAAGGCTAGTCTATAAGCTACATTTCCTATCCATCATAGGGACTCGTAAGGACTTATGTACTTTGGCTTAGCTTTTATTTCTTGCCAAAACTCATTACACCTTTCATTGGTGAAACTTAGAGTAACAATTTGTCACCCACTAGAAATTTTTGTCAAGTATGCATAGCTCTTTTGGCGATCTTGCGCTGCTTGAGTCTTTGATTGAATAGTTCTAATTTGGTTCATTGTGTCCTCTATCATTTGAGGTCTTAACACAATTTCCTTACTGACGTCGCTCCAACATAGTGGACTTCTACATTTCCTTCCATACAAGGCCTCAAATGGGGTCATTCATATACTGGCATGATAGTTATTGTTATAGGAAAATCAATCAAATCTAAACTATCCTCCCAACTTCCTTGGAAATCAATTTCACGTGCACGAAGAATATCCTAAAGTGTCTAAATGGTTCTCTCAGTTTGTCCATATGTAGATGGATGGAACACTATACTCATTTTCAATGTCGTACCAAGGTTCTTCTGTATACTTTCCCAGAAGATTGAAAGAAACCTTGAATCCCTATCTGGCACGATCTCCTTAGGATCTCCATGTAGTCTCACAACATACTTAATGTAAGCCTTAGAAAGATGCTCCATATTTCTAGGTCTCCTTCATTGGTATAACCACTGCTGGCTTGGTCAGTCTATCACCACACCCAATTGGTGTCATTTCCTAACATTGACTTGGGCAAACAAGTTACAAAGTCCATTGAAATATAGCCTCATTTCCAACTTGGAAATTCTAATGGTTGAAACTTTCCTTGTCTATGCACTACCTTCTGACAAGTCAAATATCTAGCTGCAACTCAGCTACTTCATTCTTCATTCTTGTCCATTAATAGAATTTTTTTTCTTCAGATCCTTATACAACTTGTCACCGCCTAGGTGAACAAAATATGGTGTATTATGACATTCTCTCATGAGATTTTCCTTCAACTCTTCGCACATTTGAGGCACACACTACCTTCCTTTGTACCTAAAACTTCCATCAACATGGATCTTAAAATCTATTTCCTTCCCTTGCGAAATCTTTTCCTTGATTCGATCCAAATTAAAATCTCCAATTTGATTCTCCTTAATCTCATCCATGCAAACAATATGGTTGCTAGCTCTATGTCGCGGGTAGGGTACTTAGGTTTATACAGTTTTAATTTCTTTAATGCATACGCAACAACCTTCCCGTTCTGCATCAATACACACCCTAAACCATTCTTTGATGCATCACTAAACTCATCGTAGGTATCATTTCCATCTGGTAGAGATAACACTGGCGCGGTTGTCAAACGCATCTTTAGAGCTTGGAATGCTTCCTCACACTGGTCATTCCACTCAGACTTTGCTTCCTTCTTCATCAAGGTAGTCATTGGTTTGGCCATCCTAGACAAGTCTTGCAAAAAACCTCTATAATATTCAGCTAAACCAAGAAACCTTCAAAATTCAGTGACACTCTTTGGTGTAGGCCATTCGCTAACAGCTTTAATCTTGCAAGATTCACTACAACTTCTTCTTTAGACACTAGATACCCCAAAATGTGACATTCTCCATCCAGAATTCACACTTCGATAATTTGGCATAAAACTGGTTATCCCTAAGTGTACTTAACATAGACCCAAAATGTTCAACATGCTCTTTATTGCTCTTCGAGTACACCAAGATATCATCTATGAAAAACACTACAAACTTATCCATAAATGCATGGAACACACGATTCTTCAAGTCCATGAATATGGTAGGTGCATTTGCCAACCCAAATGGCATAATAGTGAACTCGAAATGACTATATCTTGACCTAAATGCAGTCTTTGCTATATCGTTATCCGCAATTCTCAATTGATGATAACCTGATCACAATTCGATCTTCAAGAAAATTCTAGCTTCTTTAAATTGGTCAAAATAGGTGTCTATCCTAGGCAAAAGGGTACTTTGCTCTTAATTATGATCTCATTGGTTTCCTTGTAGTCTATACAATGTCTCATACTCTTATCCTTCTCTTTCACAAACACAATTGGTGCTCCCCATTGTGATGCACTTGGTCTAATATAACTTTTCTCCAACAAATCTTTCAATTGACCCTTCAACTCACTCACTTCTTTTGGAGTTATTATATATGGAGCTTTCAAAATTTCCAGGTGCTAAGTCAATAGTAAAGTCAATAGGTCGATTAGGAGGTATTCCCGGGTTCTCTTCTAGAAGCACATCTAGAAATTCATTCGTAACTCTAATGTTCTCAGGTTTATCCTTAACTTCCTTATCGAGGTCTCTCACGTTGTATAAGAAAACTGGATTCCCTTCATTGACCAACTTAAAGAGTTCTATTTCCGTGATAATTCATATGTTTCTAGGCTTACCAAAACGACGATAGGTACTACTGTACTTAAGCTAGATCTCAAATCAACCTTCTACTTTTCGCATTCAGTTTTTTCTTTGAACATGGCCAACCAATCCATCACTAAAATCACCTCCGATTCTCCTAATTTAATTTCAATCAAGTTAGGCAGGAAAACGGTTTTTGCTATGGTCACAAGCACACTCTTATGAATCTTGGTACTTGCTATACTACACATTGGTATAATTATGGGCACCTCAATGAATCTGGTTTCCAACATCTGCTTTATGCCAGTTTCACTTTCAATCTTTTTCCTCCTCACCTGTAGTCCATACAGATGAGCAACCTTTCCATATATATAGGGTATCTAGAGAGTTAAGGATCTCTCCTGATAGTAATAACTATGAATCCATCTGACAATCCATTTTCATACCTTTGAACCCTAAGCTCATCCGTTGCTACCACTTCAGGTGCAAATCTAGAAAATTCTATAACTTGGAATAGTGTTCAGTCACAACCATCCCATCCATCCTTAGCTCAATGCACTCTTGAGCTCTCTGATTTTTTCAAGTACGGTTAGTAAAATTTGGTTCTTAAGGCATCTTTGAATGATTCCCATCCAAATCCAGGTGTAGCTCTCAAAGCGTTCTCACACCCTTGCCACCACAAATCAGTTTCTCCCATAAGGTAATACACAACATTATTAACCCTAAGATTCCCTGGACAGTTTACAACAACCATCAATTTATCAAACTTCCTAAGCCAGTTCTCCAGTATATTTAGGTCAGACTTGTAACACCCTAATAATTTCTTGCTTTTATAAAACCATTTTCCAACTTAAAATAAAGGAATTACTAAAGTATTACCGCCACCGTGACAACAGTTAAGGCTAGTACCAGAAGTATGCAGCGGAAATTAATGTCAACTAACTTTTGAAAACATAATAACTGAAATATCGAGGCCTCCTACAATTTGGAACCATGACGGCCCAAAACCAAAGTATAAAAAGTTCAACAATTTCAAACATTATTAAAGTATAAATAATAGTTCAAAATACGAAAGCATGCAACACTCTCGATCATACCAAGCCACATGAATTCGATCTACCAACCTGCTATATTATTCTACTCCCCATCAATGCAAGTGCAAATGATAGATCATCATAGGGTCATTAAGGCAAAGGCCATGACCAAAGAAACACAAAGCACGTAGTCAGCAAAAGCTGAGTACTTACAAGAATAGAGTGAAATAAAACTAAAAGCATGCATCACTCACTAAGTACTAATCAACATGCAAAAGCCATTTAATAATTAACAAGCCAATCATGAATACAAGACTCGACTCTTGACTCGACTCTTGACACACAATTTAATTAGAATAAGCTTCGAACGGGCCAAAAGAATGTTCCATAAAGGAAAGGTGATGGGAGCCAACCATACACCAAATAATAAATAATAAAATCGGGCCATACCGAGTGCCGGGCCATACCGACGGAATTCCTGCGCATAATATAAATGAAACAATGTCTTGTATCATTAGTAGGAGAACGAGCTTTCCAGCAAGACTCCCCCCATTGTTCATACTCAAGGTATATACGTTCCAAGAGTTTTGAAGCTTGTTCTGGTTGCACTTTACGTTTATTAATATTTTATTAAAGGTGAACTCAAGACTCAACAACGTACGCACATACAATTAATAAATGACAACCAAAACAATCTCATTTTAATGCCTTAGGACTTGTGATCAACAACGCAAGACACTTGTGAAATTACTACCATGTTCCTCCTCACCAAAGTGAGATTCCAATCATGCCCATTAACATGAGGGTTGTGCCCTTGCACGACAAATCCTAATTCATTTCATACAAAATATTCGCAACTGAACCCTACATGTGCGGTGGCTTACGTGAGCTAACCCTTCACATGTGGTAAAATAAATAGTACAACGAAATACGAATAATTAGCTCAAAGTATGCTAGACATCCCGTACAATAGCATACAAATAAATAATCCATCCCTTGCATGTGAAACAAACCATACATGCATAAATATTGAACAACATGATTGACAATGAAATCTTTACTCATAATAATCCCAACATGCTTGTTCAATCAACAATTCAATAATTCCAATAATATTAATCCACATGATCGTTCACCAAAGAAAATATGAATGCACATAATATAATTCACATAATCAACAATCATATAATGTCCTTGACAAATAGTGTGGTCGCCCTAGACTTGTACGTACCTTGAATACCTAAGTGTAGGGGCCACTTTGCAATAACGAGCACTCACTCAGAAACCACCTCCTATCATCAAAATAATGAAACTTAAATTATTTCCATGTTCATTAAATTTCCAGCAACTTTATAAAATCTAAAACTTCATTTAAACTTTAGAATTCAATCGTTTTTCAATAATATAATCGTCTCAATTTGTAAAACCAATCCTTAGTACGAAAACATACTTTTTCCACCTTTAAAATCAATAAAAATCAACACTTTAAGCCTTTATATAAATCTGAAAATATAATTGATTATCATAATTAAAATCATCACCTAATTATGCTAATCAATTGACTCATTAGGTCTAGATTAAAACCCTAACATGAAAATCCCAATAAAACCAATTTATCATCATAAAAATCAATTCTTTATTAAATAAACGAATCTGAAAATTCATCCTTTAATAATTAAAACAACCCTAATGAATCACAACACGCAAATCCTCAAAGCACGGTGTTCACAACCGATACCCAGCATTTTAATCATTCAAAACAATACTAATATTATAATTTAAAATACGAAATTGAAATAGAATAGGTAAGGAAGAAGAGAATTATACCAATCCGGCCTATAGCACGGAACAACCACGAATTAATTGTGATTGGGCGAAAGAATTGAATAACGAACAAACACGAACACACACACACACACACACACACGCTCGTGTGTGTGCGCGCGTAGCAAAGGGGCGACGACAGGGGCAGCGCGCGCGGGCTATGCGCAGCGTGCGAGCAAGAGACGAGAGCAGGGGTGTGCGATGTGCACGCAGCAAGGGAGACGAGAGCAGGGGTGTGCGCGCCCGAAGGGACAAGGGCAGGGAACCAGCAACAACAACACAGCAGCATGGCACCAGCAGTGATGCGTGATGGCTGGGGGGGCTGCGAGAAAGAAGGTGGGCGAGAGAGTGTGGGCGACGAGCGGGGCACACGGCACGAGCACGCCGAGTGCTGGGCGGTCGTGTGTGAGCCGGGCAAAGAGAGGAGTGGATTGAAAGAAAGTAAAAAGATAGTTTATGAAATTTTAGGGGTTCATTTAATGATGAGGAGTCCTATTTATAGGCTCCCTATTTTCAATGGGCTAGGCTTAGGAAAGTAGAATTTGGCTTAGGGAATTAAATGATTGGGCTAGCTTAGGACTTGAATTAAATTCTTTTGATTGGGCTCGTTTAATAAAACGAATTGGACTTTTCATTTAAAACCCGAACCTTTAAAATTACTTGCGACCCATTTAATTTTCCCGACTCAATAATTAAATTCGTTTCGTAATTAATTAAAATAATAAATGTTCTAATAAATTAAAATACATTTAAATAATATTTAAATGCGAAATAAATTCAAAAATCGTAAAATGCTTTATAAATATAATAAAATATATTTATAAATATTATAAAAATACGAGGTATTACAGTCTACCCTCCTTAAAAGAAGTTTCGTCCCGAAACTTGGGTTCGGAAATCAAAATTTTAACTCAAACTTGAGACTTTATGAGACTTTTAATTCCTTCACTTGCAAAAATTTTAAGTTGCTGTACTCTTTACATGATTAAACATGACAATAATAAGGGCAAATTCAATAGAAAGCACTAAATTGAGCATAAAATAGGGGAAAACAAGGTAAAAAGCGCGAAATTCTACCGCACTCTACCCCCCTTAAAAGACACGAGTTACGACCCCGTAACTCAACTAACCTCGGAAAAAAGCTCGGGATATTTCTTTCTCATTTCGTCCTCCGCTTCCCAAGTTGCTTCCTCAGATTCTTGATTAGACCACAACACTGTGACAATTTTCACATCTTTAGTATGCGTAGTACGCACTTTGCTATCAAGGATTTTGACAGGTCTTTCCTCAAAGGTTAAACTTTAGTCTAATTCTATGGTCTCCGGTTGCAACACATGCGACTTATCCGGGATATATTTCCTTAACTGAGATATGTGAAACACATTATACACTCTATGCAAGTCCATAGGCAAGGCTAGTTTATAAGCTACCTTTCCAATTCTTTCTAAGATTTCATATGGGCTTATGCACTTAGGGCTTAACTTCCCTTTCTTTCCAAATCTCATGACACCTTTCATTGGTGACACTTTGAGCAACACCTTGTCACCTATATTGAACTCTTCATCCTTACGTTTTAAGCCTGCATAACTCTTTTGGCGATCCTGCGCCGCTTGAATCTTTGATTGGATGGTTCGAATTTGGTTCATGGTGTCCTCTATCATTTGAGGTCCCAACACTACGGTTTCACTAATGTCATTCCAACAAATGGGACTTCTACACTTCCGCCCATACAAAGCCTCAAATGGTGCCATTCCAATGCTAGCATGATAGCTATTATTATAGGAAAACTCAATCAAATCCAGGCTATCTTCCCAACTTCCTTGGAAATCAATGACGCATGCTCTAAGCATGTCCTCCAGGGTTTGGATAGTTCTCTCAGTTTGTCCATCTGTGGCTGGGTGGAAGGCTGTACTCATTTTCAATTTCGTACCAAAGCTCTTCTGCACACTTTTCCAGAAATTCGAAAGAAACCTTGAATCCCTATCTGATACGATATCCTTAGGAACTCCATGTAACCTCACAACATTCTTAATGTAAGCTTTAGCAAGTTGTTCCATTTTCCAGGTTTCCTTCATTGGTATAAACACTGCTGACTTAGTCAACCTATCTACCACAACCCAAATTGTATCATTCCCAGTCTTTGACTTAGGTAAACAAGTGACAAAGTCCATAGAAATACAGTCCCATTTCCAACTTGGAATCTCTAAAGGTTGGACCTTCCCTTGAGGTCTCCTATGCTCAATTTTAACCTTCTGACAAGTCAAACATCTAGCCACAAATTCAGCCACTTCGTTCTTCATCCTTGGCCACCAATAGACATTTTTCAAGTCCTTATACAACTTGTCACCCCCTGGGTGCACAGAATATGGCGTATTATGCCCTTCTTTCATCAATCTTTCCTTCAACTCTCCACACTTCTGAGGCACGCACCACCTGCCTTTGTACCTCAAACTTCCATCATCATGGATTCGGAATTCTAACTCCTTACCTTGCGAAATCTTTTCCTTGATTCGCTCCAACTTTACATCACCAGCTTGATTCTCCCTAATATCATCAAATATTGACGGCTTGATGGTTAAGGCATTCATCATTCCCTCAACGCTTTCACCACTTACTATTTCAAGGTTCAAACGCTGCATATCCTTACACAGCTCGTTAGAAACTACTAACGCATTAACACTATGACTTGATTTCCTACTTAAGGCATCCGTAACTACATTGGCTTTTGCTTCATGGTACTGGATATCCAAATCATAGTCCTTGATTAACTCCAACCACCTTCGTTGGCGCATATTCAGATCCTTCTGTGTGAAGATGTACTTTAAACTCTTATGATCCGTAAATATCCTACACTTCACACCATACAGATAGTGTCTCCATATCTTCAATGCAAACACTATAGCAGCTAGCTCTAAATTATGGGTAGGGTAATTGGATTCATATGGCTTCAACTGCCTCGACGCATACGCAATAACCTTCCCGTTATGCATCAATACACACCCTAAACCATTCTTAGAGGCATCACTATACACATCATATGTACCACTCCCATCTGGCAAGGTTAACACTGGCGCGGTTGTCCATCGCGTCTTCAAGGCTTGGAATGCTTCCTCACACTGGTTACTCCATTCAAACTTTGCTTCCTTCTTCATCAAGGTAGTCATGGGCTTGGCTATCCTAGAGAAGTCTTGCACAAAGCGTCTATAGTAGCCAACTAATCCCAGAAAACTTCGAATGTCAGTCACACTCTTGGGTGTAGGCCATTCACTAACAGCTTTGATCTTAGCAGGGTCAACTGCCACTCATTCTTTGGATACAAAAGGTCCCAAAAAAGAAACTCTTTACAACCAAAACTCACACTTTGAGAACTTGGCATACAACTGGTTATCTCTCAAGGTACTCAACACAAATCTCAAGTGTTCAGCGTGATCCTCTTCACTTTTGGAATACACTAGGATGTCATCTATGAAAACCACTACAAACTTGTCCAAATAGGCATGGAATTGTGAGGGGGTCGAAAAAGCACGAGGCTAATGCGTGACCTCGTCCCTCGTGGGTGTGACGATTCTTTTTATTCAATCAAGTGTAATTGGATTTCCTGTGAGTATACACCCAATTGACTAGTAATATAGGAGTCGCCATTCAGTTTTTAACGACAATGAGAAAAACTGGCAAAACCCGGTTATCGTGACATAAAGGGAGTGCAATTATGTTTGACCACGACGGCCGTAAGTTCCCTTGTGATCCCTGGTGTGGGGATCTCTCAACATACACCCGCAAGGTAGAGATTGAGGGTTCGGGGGACTGTAACTACCGAGAGAAGTACTTCGCTCGTCGATAACTCCAGAGGCAGGATATCCTTACTAGCTCAGCATAAATAATTGAAGGGACATGCGTTAACTCTTAAGCTAATCTGAGTTAATTTTAGCAATATGCAACATATAATACTAATTCGATCGTGATTATCTGATTTAAATAGCATTAAGGGACCTAGCATGATAATCCGATTTCCCAAAAATATTATATTTGTTAGGCGTGATAGAACAATCAGATTTAGTTAGTTTAATAGTTCATAAAAAGGGTGAGGAAAGCAGTTAAATCATCGAAAAGGGACACATTACGACGCACCCTTGAGATGTGCGCCACGGTTCTCAGAAAACTAACCACTTTGACTTTGCTATTTCTCCTTTTTATTTAACGAATCTCAAATTATGGGACAGGATACGTTCTGTTCGATTTATGGATCGATTGCGACAGAACGCGTGAACAATTTCGCAGCGAGAGGCTTAGGCTAAGGGTTGGAGTCAATACTCAGAATATAATTGTGTTGTGTGTGTTATTGTTGTCGAATTTAGGGGTCTATTTATAGGGAAGAGTTCGTGGAAAGATAGAATTGCAGAGTTCTAATCCACAAAGAATTAGGAAAAAACACGTACCCAGGTATTTTCAGCGCCCAGAGCCAGGCGTTGAAAATAGGGTCTGGGCTGTTTTCTTTAGTCAAATTCGGATTCCTGAAAACCGTAGAGTTTGAGACTTAATCAAGTCTTTTAGCGCGTATCAATTTTATGACGGAATGCGTCTGGGCCCGTTACGAACTCTAGGCTCGTTAGGATTTTAATTAATACGTAACTCTTATTTCCGAATCTTATTAGGAATAGGATTCTTGCAGTTTTCTATCTTATTTAGGATTTACGTTGAAATGCAACACCTAATTCTGACAGGTTTCTATCCTTCATGATTTGCCACTTTTAGAAGCTACCTTTTACGGCAGTTACTATTTTTAGCAGGTTTCCATAAATAGAAGGTTTCAGCTGAAATGAAATGGGGAATTGAGATTCATTTATTTTATAGGAGATGCGTTGTCAAGTGGAGATTTATGCTTTCATCATCGAACCTTTCCCTTTCGGGAATGGGGACAAAAGTAGGTGTCTACAGTTAGCCCCCACTTTGACTGAGTCTTGGAGTAAGACGATGGTCAAAGTATTAGACGGAGTGCGTCACACAAGCCATGGTGTATGTGACCTGCTTTGCGAGGGTCTCACGAGCCCCCGAGTGATAACATTTAACTTAAGGGTCATCACTTTGAAGTGTCGACATATCCCTCACGTGTCATTGGGATTTGTCAACTGATAGTATAGAAACTTCCCTCACTTTGTCATTGGAAGTATCTAAAGAGGCGTAGAAACTCCCTCACTTTGTCATTTTGAGTAGCTACAGAGTTTTTCGAAATCAAAGCTGTAAAGTGTAATTGGGCCTGGCCAAGCCCAATCGCGAGGTAAAATGTTTTTTTAAAAATTCTCATTTTCAAGGCTAGTTAAACGAGAAAACCCCCTTGTTTTTATAGGACGTAAAACGAAGGAAAATCCAGCACCCTTGTTTTTATAGGACGTAAAACGAAGGAAAATCCAGCAAAAGTTATCGCTGCAGCGACTAAGGACCTGCGAGGTTTAATGGCGCAGACCCCGCCGGCTAAAGATGGCGAGCCTGTCCGCTAAGGGTGGACACCCCGTCCGATAGAAGTGGACGAATCTGCTTTTGAAATTTGAAAATAAGGACCTACGCGGTTTGTGGCGTAGACCCCGCCGGCTAAAGATGGCGAGCCTGTCCGCTAAGGGTGGACACCCCGTCCGATAGAAGTGGACGAATCTGTTTTCAAATTTTTTTTCCTTTTTTGAAGATATGGACCTACGTGGTTTGTGACGTAGACCCCGCCGGCTAAAGATGGCGAGCCTATTTTAAATTTGAAGATTTTATTTTTTCGAAAACTGAGGACCTGCGCGGCTAGTGACGCAGACCCTGCCCGCTGAGGGTGGGCGAGCCCTGTCCGCTAAGGGTGGACGTCCCTGAATTCGTTTTTTCGATTTAGGAACTCGCGCGGTTGGTGACGCGATCTTGCCGACTGAAGATGGGCAAGTTCCTATTTCTTTGGTTCTTTGTGATTTCTTTTGAGAATTTCTTTTTATTCATTCTTGCAAGAGCGAATTCTTTCGAGGGACGCTCGAATTTAGTTGTAACCTGAACGTGGGCTGACAACGTGTTCAGACGGATCTTTGTCTTGCGACCGTCTGCTTTCGTGATTTTGAGCTAGTCTTTACGGCTCGACTTGGTCTTTGATCAGAGGACCGTGCACAAGTGTCAGTGACGTCCTTTCGATGAGGTCGAACCTGTTGTTGTTCTTTTTTGAGATATCCAAACATGATATGGTGTATGGCGTAGTCCGGGAATGTGATTTTGATTGCGCGGTCCTTGTTGGAGTCTATTTTTTCGCGAGCCCCCAAGCACTGGGGCTCGTCGGTTTTTTTTTCGCATCTTGTAATCATGTTTGGGGTCATGCTCGTATGTGCGAGAGACCTTTTAGTGTGCTACTTTAGCGAAGCCGTGGAGTGCGACTTTAGTTTTCAGGCGACATCCGGCTTTAGCTTGGCCCGGATTAATCCTTTGACAGACAAACATTTTTTATTTGGAAAACCAACGACTTAACAATATACATTTTTGGTGTTTCGAAGAATGACCATGATATTTAACTTTGTTTTTTGAAAAGTGTACATAAGCATTTTCTGAGACGAGTCTAAGTTTCGACCAAGTTTTAATGTTTATTATTTTTTTTGCTTATTTGGGAGCTAAAGGTGCTTTGGGCTTGACCCTACTTGCAATAGGGCCTCGTGTTTAGCAACACGGTCTTAAGTCCTTTCTTGTTCCGCGTTTTGTGAAATCTGGGCCTTGGGCTGCATTTTCAGCGCTCAAGGCCAGGCGTTAAACATTTCGGCGCCCAGCCGTGGGCGCTGAAAGTCTTTTCCTGGTGACATTTGACTTTCGGATTTCCTAACACGTTTCCGAATGGGATCAGGATGTCATTGGGTGCGTTCAGCTATATATAGGGGCTAGATACGTCCCTATTTTCCACCACTTTCAAATTCTTTCTCTCCTTTTCGCTGTGCTTTAATTATTCATTGTTTTTGCCATGTCGATCCCTACTTTCTCACTCCAACGGACTGTTAGGCGTTGGCTACGGGCCCTTACTTCCACAGAAAAAGCTTTGTTAAAAGAATACCACTTAGAGGCACTTTTAGGCTTACAACAAATTAATATTGATTATAACTTTCTGCATGCTGCCCTAAGCTTTTGGGATTTCGATCATCATGTTTTTGCCTTTCGGGGCAACGAAATATGTCCTTTGCCCGATGAATTTGCTGCGATCCTTGGTTATCCTACTAATGCTACTCCTGTTACCCCTGGCACTATTGAAGAGGGTAAAACAACCATAAGGGCTTTCCTAGGACTAGATGACAACATGTTTGCTGAAATTGTTGTAGATGATAAGGTTAACTTGGCAAAACTTGTAAAACATCACTTTAGGCCTAGTAAGAATATGACCGAACGGAAATTGAATATCCGAGCCCTTGTATTTTGCTTGTTGAATCATTATTTGCTGTCGAATAACAATTGTGAGTTCGGTGACATAAGGTTGATCCCCTTGATCAGCCAGATGGAAAGTTGCTATTCTATTATGCCGTTGGTTGTTACCGAGACTTTGCTGAGTGCGGATGAGCTGAAGAAGGATGCCAAATCTGAACATTTTAAGGGAAGCCCCCTATTACTGCAGGTAATCAATTTTCTACTTTGCGCACGCATACGCCACTTTTGCATATATTTTTTTTGCCTACGGCTGAGTTTCAGCGCCCAGGGCTGGGCGCTGGAGTTTTCGGCGCCTGGTCTTGGGCGTTGAAACTGCGACCCAGGGACCGTTTTATTTTTTTTATTCTTTTGATTCGATTGTACCTGTTTTCGCAGATTTGGCTTGCGGAACGGCTTAGACTTTTGAAAGCTCCTGCCGATCCTAAACATTATCGCCCTATAGCTTTGGGTAACCGAAAATACTTGCACCAAGGCCAGGACGAGGCCGAATGGACCTCCTTTTTTACTTATGGCATTTGTTCTATTAAGTGGGTGGTACCATGGTGGGGTTTAACTACTATGACAGGGGGTTCTGATGTATCGGTTTATGTTTCTTTGTTGGGGCTATCTCGTCCCATTTATATTTTCCCTTACCGAGTCATGCGTCAATATGGTTTAAGGCAGACTATCCCCTTTTCTGATACGGTACCACCTAAGGTAGCGGCCTTTTCACAAACACGGGTTCTAGCGTGGGCTAAGTATTATGATGGTCTCCCGCGTTGGGCCGTAGCTACAAATGGCTTTGTGGGTCTTTCTGAAAACTACAAGTTGTGGATGAGCTCCGATGATAAAGATGTGAGGACCGAGGCTCGAAATGGGGAGCCGGCTGAGCTTTTGATACCTCGTATTCGTGTTAAATATGAGGGTCCTGATTCTGCCAGACCTCGTACCTATAGTATTAAGACTGTGAAAGCTCGTCCTGATTGAAAGCGAAAGGAGGTTACTCCCCGTTCCAGTTTCAGGCCTAAAAAGATGCCTAACATGAAGGGGCCTGCTGTTGTTAAAAGAAATGCAAGCTCTCGCGTAGATCGTCGCTGGAACAATGTATGGGTTAGGAAGGCTCAGCCGCCTGTAGAAGCAGTGGCTAGTCTAGTTGATGATAATAATCCTTCTCCCACCATTTCATGTGCCCTCGAGGCTGAGCGGGCTATAACTGAGAATGTTTCTGAAGCCTTGGCATCTTTGGAAGTTAGTGTCCAGGAGCCGGTTCTTATGGAGATTGACATTGGGGCAGCGCAGAAGACTGTGGGGGTGGATCCTGCGAATATTGCCCTCTACAAGACTTTATTTGATGATCTAGAAAAACTGAGTAGTGTAGTTCTTGCTAGGGTGTAGGTTCCCTCCATTTATTTCAGTTATGTTTGTTTATTTTTAGCACTCTGTTTTCCTTCTTATTATTTTTTTAATAAAGGCGTATTTTATTTTTCATTTTTATTTATTTTTGTTTCTCCTCTTTTTTATGTATTTTATATGTCTAACACTTTTTGCACAAAGAATATTTGTTTTTTTTTATTGGACCGAATCCTTAGTAAGGATTGCCTACGTATCTTGTCAGAATCAGGTCGTGCGTAGTTCTAGCTTTAGAATAAGTTCTAGGATGCCAGATTTTAATAGATATGCCCTGAGGTGGTAGAATATTACTTAATCGGTCAAATGAGTGAAATATTATCATTATTTTCATCTGCCGTTTTTTTTTGCCATAAGTCGCGTAAAATTCGACTAATTTGTATAGCTATACTTTGGTAAGCCTATTTGGGTACGTACTGTACCCCCCAAGTGTTCGTTATTTTTCCGTTGTGTGCGGATAAAATGACGAGCACTTTTGAAAAGAAAATTTTTGGCAGGCAGAGAGTTTCAACGCCCAAGCTGGGGCGTCAGAAATTTTGGCGCCCAGCCTTGGGCGCTGAAAATGACTTGGGCAGTCAATTTTTGACGCTTTGCTTCACATGTTCTTGCATTTATTTCCCCCCTCTTTTTTTTTGTGCCTTGGTATTTTGCTCGTACTTAAAGTCAATTTTGAGGCTATTTTGGAGGCTTTTTTGACTTTTAGCGTGAAATGCGTTTTTGTCCGGATTAATTTTTCTATTTGTGACTCGAAACAGTTTTGAAAATGGGGTTAGGGTGCAGAAGTTATGAAGATCTTTGTGTAGGCTTTTGAGGTGTCGTTAGTGAAGGGTATGATGGAATCTATGTTTTATGAACCTTGTTTTTTTTTTGGTAACATTTGCATTGTTTTGGATTTTGATTTCCTTTGATTCTGAGTTGTATGGATTGATTCTTATGATGACACTGGTTTGGCTTTTTAGGTTTTGGGGATATGAATGGGATAGTGTGGTTTATTTTGTGGGTTTCGGGAATTGGTTCCCATGGCACTATTTCAAAACCGAGTGGGCTTTGTTTGTTGGGCCTGGAGTGGGCCGCCTCTTTATTTTTGTATTTTGCAAGTACATTTGGTGTTTATTTAGTGTTAGAATAAAAAATTTAGGAGAAATATTACGCCTTTATTGATTCGGAAAGTAAGGAAAACAGACTGAAATAAAACTGACCCATATTCTAAGGGGCCTTAGGACCATCTAAAGTCTTTATTATTTTTTTGCTTTTTGCTAATGGTGCTCTATGTGGCTCAAGCCTGGGGTTTAGTCTCATAAAACTTCGGTCCTTCACCGGTACTCATCTTGAATTCCATTCCTTTTGCATTGACCCACTGATATGTCTTCACCCGTCCGTTCTCGACCTTTTCTAGTGTTGATGCAGGAGAGATTAACCGGGTTGGATCGAAACCTTCATCTTGTAAAGCTAGGGTAGTCATCACAGTCTTGTTCTCCATAGGCCTCGATTCGTTAAACAATTTCCATAGAGACTGGTTGTCCAATATTTCACCTGTTTTAGTCTTGGTGAGGTGGGGTGCCTCGTCCAAGGTGTGGCAGTCATGGAAAATTTCAAATCCGGGTTTTAGCAAGCCATCCTGAACGAAGGGTTCAGGGAAATCACAGCATGGGTGTTCTTCTCCTTCCCGACGAACATCCTGTTAAGGGTCCTTTGATATGGGGGAAGGAGGGTGGTTTGTTTGGCTTTGTTAAGGCATAGCCTAGACAGGCGGTCAGCAATATCTTCCTCCGTTGGTTCATAACCTAAGCCAAAGGGAGTAGATTTGTCGGGAAAAGGATGGAATGTGTATTCCTTCTTCCTTATGCCCAATGGGGTTCCTGGGAAATAACCTTGAGCTAACAGCATTCTAGGGATGACTCGGGATGCATGCGGGTCTAGGAATGTTGGGTCATAATCTTCGATGAACTGGATTGTTTCTTCCATTTGAAACCCGTAAAGGTCGTCTGCAGTTTCGCCCGTTCCCACCATAGTGCAACTGACGTCGAGAGGAGGGGCACGGATTTCTAGTATTACCCCGTTATGGTTAAGTTTAACCATTTGGTGCAAGGTAGAAGCCACACCCCCTAAGTCATGGACCCAAGGTCGCCCCAAGAGGAGGTTGAAAGTGGGCTTGATGTCGATTATTTGAAACTCCGTGGTGCGTGCCACAGGCCCGGTTTGTATGGTAAGGTTAATTTTCCCAATACAGGCCTTCGGGAGTTATCATAAGCTCGTACCCCTTGCGTGGAGGTTTGGAAGTCATCGTTTCCTAGCCCCAAGCAATGGGCGGTTCGCAATGGGCAGACATTAACCGCCGAACCATTATCTACGAGCGCTAGGGGGATGTTTTGTCCTTTGCATCCGACCACTAGGTAAAGGGCTTTATTGTGAGCACCCCCCTCTTTGGGTAAGTCTTTATCAGTGAAAACTATGGCCTTTTCTCCGGCATCTCTCGTGACATGGCTAACCAATGAGTCAGGTGTGATATCTGTAGGTACTGAGATGAGGTCAAGTGAGCGAATAAGCTTTTCGCGATGTTCCTTTGAAGTACACATAAGATCCCAGATGGTAATCTCGGCCTTGGTTCTTTTTAGTTGTTTCAGGAGAGGGTTTTTGATGACTTCTGCGACGGTGGTGTGCCGTCCATTCTCAGGAGTTTGCCTAACCGGGATGTCGTCCATAGGAGGTGGGTCAATATCCGGTTGGTATATTCTTCCGGATCGGGTGAGGTTGTCGACCTCGGGCTCCTGAGGGGTGGTGTCAATGAGAGCATACCCGGGCCAAGTTTCAGTGAAGAGGTCCTGGCCCGACACTTGAGATAGGTAAATATCTTCAGCATCATCATTCCACACACCGCACACTTCCCTCTCGATTCGATCCATAGGGACCACAGTGAGTGGTGCTCCTTGAGGTGTAATATACACCGTGGGTTCGAAATTCTCTGGTTGGTCGAGAGAGATGTGACAAGAGCCGAGTGGGCTCTTGTTGTTGTTGGGTTTGCCAACGTTAGGGAGAGGTATCACTTCATCCTCTATCATGTCCTGGATCGTATGTTTCAGATTCTAGCAGTTTTCAGTGTCATGCCCATTTCCTTGATGGAATTTGCAGTAAGTACCTTCGACCCAATATTTTCTTTTGACGGGAGGGTCACGGGTGGGGCCTATAGGTCTCAGCTTTCCTTGATTGGTTAGTCTTTCAAAGGCCTGTACTAAAGTCGACCCGAGTGGGGCAAACGTTCGGTCTCGGACCCATCTTCCAGGGCTTCTTCGGGCGGGAGTCTCTTCTACAGCATGGACTTCTTGGGCTTGGGATGTGTTACCCCGATTATAGGTGTTGTTCTTATATGTGGGTTTGCTTTGTATGGTTTTGGCGAGGTCGTCCTCGATCTTTATTCCCACATCATAAACTCTTTTGAAAGTGTCAAGTCCCAGGTACCTAAGGTGTTGTCTGTAAGCCGGGTCCAGGTTGTCAATGAATTTTTGGACCAATTCCGTTTCGGGAGGCCTATTGATTAGCTGGGCCGCCTGGTCCCTCCATCTAGCAAAGTAGGTCGTGAAACCCTCATTTTTCTTTTGGAAGAGAACTTCCAGCTCGCGCATGGTGACTTGGAAATCCATGTTCGACGAGTATTGCTTGATGAAGACATTGACAAAGTCTTCCCAAGTGGGGAAGAGCTTAGGGTCCTGGTGATAGTACCATTTGAGCGGCACAGGTTCCAAGGACAAAGGAAAGGCAGGTAAGTACATGGACTTGTCCACGCCTTTCAAGTTCATGGCATTCACAAAGCTCAGTAGATGATCACGGGGGTTGTCCGTGGCCTTGAACTTTGGTAAGTCAGATGAACTGAACTTTTCTGGTAGTTTGCCAAGAAAAGGTTCAGGATCGAGGGAGAAGTATTTGCTCCCCATGGTTTGCTGTAGGACCATTTTTTCAATCCTCTTCTCGTTATCGAGGTCATTTTTGGCTTGCGCAGCCGCTAAAGCTTCATTTTCCATTTTTAGTTGGCCCATGAGTCGGGTCATTTGAGCCATCTGCTCTTGCAAATGTTCGATGGACATGTTTGAAGGTGCGAATCGAGGTTGGGGAAGCGGAGATCCTTGAAATGAGGGATGACGGATGGAGCTTGGAGTCACTAAACCTGATGTTGGCGATGTATCTTCGAGACGCACTAACCGTTGATTCCCTGATCGGCACCAAGTGGCAGGACCAGTCCTAGGCAGAAGATAAGCTAAAGTTTAGGTTCCCAAAGTTTCAAGCATTACTTAGTCTAGACTTCGACTCTCTAAATTGGTTTTTCACTCTTTCTTTTGTCGGTACACTTTTTGGTTTTTTTTTTTATTTTGGTCATTCTTGTGGATTTTCGAAACACTTGCCCGTGTGACATTCATAGTTATTAGCACGTTCGGTTTTGGTGCCGAGCATTGTCATCGTAGGAGGCCTAACAACGACACAAAGAGTTATTAATTTTTTTTTTCACGAGTCGCTTTTGAAATCGAGTGCTTTTCTTACGCCCTCGTAGCAATTCTTTTTTACGAACATTTTTTGTGCTACGTATTTTCCTTTCGCGCGGGTACCGAGGCTGATGCGCTTGACCAGAAGGCCAAGCAGCAACTTCAGCGCCCAACGAAGGGCGTGAGAAATTCTGGCGCCCAGCCAGGGGCGTTGAAAATGCGTCCCTGGTTGGTTCTCGTTTTCTGTCTTCTGTTTATGCGACTTCGATTTGCGTGCTTGCTTAATAACGTCCTTTACGCGTAACAGCGTTTGTGGGATTCGTTACAGGCCATCCCGAGCGTCGCTTATTTTTGTGGCGATCATTCGGGTTTGCGGAACACGTGTTTCGGTATAACTCTTTGGCAAATTAGTCTACGAATGTTTGGGCAATTTTTAAGGTCGTTGGTTTTCTAGGATAGTTTGTCGTACACAATCACATATTTCGCTACACATAACTACATTACAAACATGGATTTGAAAATTAAATATGCCACGTAGTTTATGATAGGCTTCTATGGGTAGTTTATTTGCGCCTGGCTTGGTACCGCTTCTATCGTAGATCCAACACATGCCCCGGTCGAGGTAGTGTCTTCAACAGACGAATTTCGCTCAAGAGGCCAACCCGCAAGTGCAAGCCAAGGGGGCATGCAGGCGAGAGGGACCTAATGAGCGAGCGATTGGGTTCGGGATAGGTGTACTACCTGCACAAGTACCGAGTGGGCAACATGCGTGGCGTATGCACCTCCCTATTGGCGAAAAAAGGTATCCTTAGTCCCAACTCCCGAGGGAGCCGAGATTCGCTATGTTGTTCTGCCCGTTCACATTAACATGCTGATTTTCAGGTCTGTTGCGATTAAAGCGAAAATTAGAACAAACTTATCTGATTCGATGAACTGAACGAAGAACAATTGTTGCGTCGTGGACACCCACTGTCCTAAAAGACGATTCCGCGCTACCTCCCGGTGCAGTAGAACAGAATGCGGTCGCCCTCCAGGATTAGCGCAACTCCGACGTTGTGTGCACTCACAAAGCCGGATGGAGTCAGAACGTATGCCCAAAACCGAGAGCAATTTTGTGTGAGAGTAAGAATGTGTTTTCGTATTTTGTGTGTATGATTTTTTGTGAGAAGGGAACTGAAACTCTGATTTAAATAATTAGAAGGAAAGCATTGCAACAGACAAAAACGGCTGAGGGAATGAATGTTGCAACAGCCAAAAACGGTCAGAGACATTGAATGTAGTAACGGACGTAATTAATGGTAATTAATCCAACGGTTACGTAATCAATACAGATTCCCGTAACAATGACTTAAGCAAAACGGTCCAGTTACCAAAAAGAATAGGGTTGACCCACAAAACCCACCCCACGCCCGCGAACCGCATTCCCAAGTACCAAGTACCAAGTACCAAGTACCAAGTACCAAGTACCAAGTACCAAGTACCAAGTACCAAGTACCAAGGCCCAAGGCCCAAGGCCCAAGGCCCAAGGCCCACGGCCCACGGCCCACGGCCCACGGCCCGCGCCCGGCCCGGCGCGCGCGCGCGTGTGTGTGATGTGTCCACCCATACCATTCTCACACTTTCTTAAACAAGAGTTACACTCATTCCCCAATTAATAAACAAGAGGAATATGAAGAGTTTTTCCAATGTGGGACTCTTGAATTTTCACTCACCCTTTTTTCCTTTGTGTTTCCCAATGAGAATTTCCAACAATCCCCCACAGGTTCGAATATGCGGAAAAGAAAGAAAAGAAAGGAGAAGGATATTGGTTTTGGGCAAACAAAACAATTGAATAGGTGTCAATGTCTTTCGACTTGAATTAACACTTAGTGACATTTAAGCTATGATCTCTTTCCTACCAAGTGACTTTCGTATTGAACTTGATAGGGAGATAGAAACCCGTCACTTAAAGCACGCAACTGAATATGTATGACATTCTGACTCCGCGAATAAAGTGACGCCTTATACTGGCCATACGTCCGACCTGGATATGCTCATAGGTGCTCTAGAGAATAGCCCATATCGCAATTCTCATAGGAAGCGGCCACACTTCCACACCTACGTAGGTGAATCCCATCAAGTGTGAGCTACATTCACACCACCAAACATATGGTATGGGTTCATTAAGAGCCGTATGCTCAACCTCTTTCCTATTGTAGCAAGCACATTATAACATCTAGGGGATGGACAAAAAAATAAAATTTTGTGCTTCCGAATTATAACAATAATGTCGTCCTTTGAACTCTGTGAGTAGGAGTTCATTATTTTACAATTCATTCAACGGGCTTCAGGCCCATCCCTTCCGATGTTTCCAAAACTAGTTTTCTACATAGGCCTTTCGTTAACGGATCCGCAATGTTCATTTCAGACTTTACATAGTCTAGTGATATCACCCCACTTGACAACAATTCTTTGATGGCCTTGTGCCTCAAACGAATGTGCCTTTTCTTCCCATTGTAGGCATGGTTGTTTGCCACAGCAATAGCCGCTTGCGAATCACAATGAAGTGCAACTGAAGGAGCTGGCTTCCCCCACAGCGGAATATCTGCAAGCACATTTCTCAACCATTCTGCCTCATGACCTGCCAATTCAAGAGCAATAAACTCAGATTCCATAGTAGACATAGCAGTACAAGATTGTTTACAAGATTTCCAAGACACAGCTCCACCCCCTAGGGTGAAAACATAACCACTGGTAGAGTTAATTTCATCATTGCCAGAAACCCAGTTAGCATCACAATAGCCTTCCAAAACTCCTGGAAACTTGGAGTAGTGCAAACTCCAATCCATGGTACCCTTAAGGTACCTGAGCAATCTCTTCAAAGCATCCCAATGTTCATGACTTGGGTTATGAGTATACCTGCTTAATCTACTCACAGAATAAGCAATGTCAGGTCTAGTGTAGTTCATCAGAAACATAACACTACCAATAATCTTAGCATATTCAGATTGGCTAACAGGATCACCATTATTTTTCCTTAAGTGGATGCTTGGATCATAGGGAGTCCTAACTGGATCGACGTCAAAAGAGTTAAATTTTTTAAGTAACTTTTCAACATAGTGAGCTTGGCTAAGACAAATGCCATTTGGAGTTCTCTTGATTTTCACTCCTAAAATCACATCTGCCTCACCCATATCTTTCATTTCAAACTTAGAACTTAGAAAACTTTTTGTCTCATTTACTCGATCCAAATTAGTCCCAAAAATTAACATATCATCCACATAAAGACAAATAATCACACAACCATCAGAATCATGCTTAGAGTAAACACAAGAATCACCTTCATTTACATGGAACCCATTACCTGTCATAGTCTTGTCAAATTTGTCATGCCATTGCTTTGGAGCTTGCTTAAGCCCATACAAGGACTTGACTAATTTACAAACCTTATTCTCTTGACCAGGAACAACAAACCCTTCCGGTTGAACCATGTAAATTTCCTCATCCAAATCACCATTTAAGAATGCAGTTTTAACATCCATTTGATGCACAACAAGATCATGAATGCAAGCAAGAGCAATCAAAGTTCTAATAGTAGCAATTTTAGTGACAGGAGAATAAGTATCAAAATAATCAATACCATGCCTTTGGGTGAATCCCCTTACCACAATTCTAGCCTTATACTTGTCAATGGATCCAGTGGATTTCAATTTTTTCCTAAAGATCCATTTACAAGTAATGGGCTTGCAACCCCTAGGCAGATCAACCAACTCCCAAGTATTGTTACTTAGGATTGACTGAAGTTCACTATCTATTGCCTCTTTCCAAAACACTGCATCAACAGATTTCATAGCCTCTTCATAGGTCCTAGGATCATCTTCCAAAATAAAGACATAAACAAAGTCATCATCAATCAAGTAAGGTTCAGTTAAGAAAGCAGTAATAAAATCATCACCATAACTGGTTTCCTTTCTTGCCCTCTTGCTCCTCCTTGGCTCCAATTCAGAATTCACATCAGAGGTGGGAGGAGCAACAACAGGCATGCTAGAAGAAGTGCTAGAAGAAGGCACATCATTGATACAAGATATTTTCAAAGGAAATACTGTTTCAAAAAACTCGGCATCTCTTGCCTCAATGATGTTACCACCTGCATAAGAATTGTTAGCACCTTTAACAAGAAAACGATATGCAGCACTTTGGTAAGCATAACCAATAAAAATACAATCAACCGTTTTAGGACCAATCTTGTCCCTTTTGAAGCTGGGTATAGCCACCTTTGCTAGACACCCCCACACTTTCAAATAACTTAGGTTAGGTGCACGACCCTTCCATATTTCGTATGGAGTCTTGTCTAGCTTCTTGTGAGGTACCCTGTTTAAAACATGACAAGCAGATAATATAGCTTCCCCCCACATGTTATCAGAAAACCCAGAACTAATAAGCATAGAATTCATCATGTTCTTCAATGTTCTGTTCTTCCTTTCAGCAATCCCGTTCTGCTCGGGTGTGTAGGGAGCCGTTGTCTCATGAATGATCCCATTCTGCTCACAAAATGCCTTAAGAGTGTTAGGGTCATATTCACCACCCCTATCACTCCTAAGTCTCTTGATCTTCCTATCAAGTTGGTTCTCCACTTCGGCCTTGTATTTGAGGAACATTTCCTCAGCCTCATCTTTTGACCTGAGAAGATAAACCATGGTGAATCTTGAGCAGTCATCAACAAAAGTAATATAATACCTTTTACCACCCCTGCTCTCATAATTTTTAAAATCCCCCAAGTCACTATGAACAAGCTCTAGTACTTTAGTTTGTCTATCTATTGATTTAAATGGCTTCTTTGCAAACTTGGCCTCAACACATACTTCACATTTTGCAAAATCAGTTTTAGAAAAACTGGGAATCAAGTTAAGTTGTTTAAGCCTTTTAATTGAAGCAATGTTAAGATGACCCAACCTTGCATGCCATAAATCAATAGACTCAGCAATATAAACAGAAGAAGTACTAGCATTCTTATTCATAATTTCAAGTTTGACATCAAGAGTAAATAAACCCCCATTACAGAAACCCTTTCCCACAAACTCCCCATTATGAGTAATAACAAGCCTATCAGAATCAAATGAAAGCTTCAATCCAGCCTTCATTAGCAAGCTACCAGAAATCAGGTTCCTACGCATTTCTGGAACATGCAACACATTGGTAAGAGTAATAAGTTTTCCAGAGGTAAGAGTGAGAACGATCTTCCCTTTGCCTTGAACAGTTGCAGAAGCTGAATTACCCATGAAGACATTTTCACCATCAGTTTTTTCGTAGGTAGTGAACATGTCTTTGTTGGTGCAGATATGTCTCGTTGCTCCAGTATCAACGATCCATTCAGCAACATTACCTGTCAAGTTAGCTTCTGAAACAACAGCAACAAAATGGTTAGGATTAGAAACTTCATTAGCTTCAGCAAGGTTGGCTTGGTTCTGATCCGACTTCTTCTTGGATCTGCAATCTACAGACTTGTGACCAGTTTTCCCACATTCAAAACACTTGCCCTTGAACTTATACTTCATTGGTTTCCCTTGAGGCTTGAAAGGACTTCCCTTTCCCTTAAACTTTTCAGAATATGCATGAGGCTTAGGTTCTACAAGGTTAGCCTTAGCAGATCCGGAAAACACAGATTGACCCTTATCCTTAATACGATTTTCCTCCTCAATTTTCAGGTGACCTACAAGCTCCTCTAAGGTAAGGTCCTTTTTCTTATGCATTAACTGATTACGAAAATCTTTCCAAGAGGGTGGGAGTTTCTCAATTAAAACTATAGCAAGGGTAATATCACAAATACTCAAACCCTCGGCAGCCATAGCAATGCAAATATTTTCATAAGCATGAATCTGATCAATAATTGGTTTATCATCTTGGACTTGAAAAGCTAACCACTTACTGACACAATAACGCTTAGTACCAGCATCATCAGTTCCATATTTCTTTTCTAATGCATCCCAAATATCCCTAGCATGATTAAACCCCATATAGATATCAAGCAAGGTATTCGACATATGCTGCAGCAACATGCCCTTACATGTCCTATCATCTTTAGCAAATTTCAACTCAAAAGCATGCAATTCAGTTTCATCATCAGGTTCGACAACATCATCAAGCACATAAGCAATCTCAATTTGTTCTAAATAGAATCGCATCCTAACAGCCCAACGTTTATAATTCTTGCCATCAAGAGGTTCTAACTTAGACATATCAGGAATCATGAATTTGGAAGTCAAAGCCATAATAATCGTCTTTTAGATTGTTGCGATTAAAGCGAAAATTAGAACAAACTTATCTGATTCGATGAACTGAACGAAGAACAATTGTTGCGTCGTGGACACCCACTGTCCTAAAAGACGATTCCGCGCTACCTCCCGGTGCAGTAGAACAGAATGCGGTCGCCCTCCAGGATTAGCGCAACTCCGACGTTGTGTGCACTCACAAAGCCGGATGGAGTCAGAACGTATGCCCAAAACCGAGAGCAATTTTGTGTGAGAGTAAGAATGTGTTTTCGTATTTTGTGTGTATGATTTTTTGTGAGAAGGGAACTGAAACTCTGATTTAAATAATTAGAAGGAAAGCATTGCAACAGACAAAAACGGTCAGAGACATTGAATGTAGTAACGGACGTAATTAATGGTAATTAATCCAACGGTTACGTAATCAATACAGATTCCCGTAACAATGACTTAAGCAAAACGGTCCAGTTACCAAAAAGAATAGGGTTGACCCACAAAACCCACCCCACGCCCGCGAACCGCATTCCCAAGTACCAAGTACCAAGTACCAAGTACCAAGTACCAAGTACCAAGTACCAAGTACCAAGTACCAAGTACCAAGTACCAAGGCCCAAGGCCCAAGGCCCAAGGCCCAAGGCCCACGGCCCACGGCCCACGGCCCACGGCCCGCGCCCGGCCCGGCGCGCGCGCGCGTGTGTGTGATGTGTCCACCCATACCATTCTCACACTTTCTTAAACAAGAGTTACACTCATTCCCCAATTAATAAACAAGAGGAATATGAAGAGTTTTTCCAATGTGGGACTCTTGAATTTTCACTCACCCTTTTTTCCTTTGTGTTTCCCAATGAGAATTTCCAACAAGGTCGTCCCAACTTGATTGGGAAATAAACGCGGGGTAGGATCGTTTCACCCTTCGGCTATTTTGATTACCTACAAGCACGAGTATTTCCTTCACTATCCCCAGTGGAGTCGCCACTGTGAGGGGGTCGAAAAAGCACGAGGCTAATGCGTGACCTCGTCCCTCGTGGGTGTGACGATTCTTTTTATTCAATCAAGTGTAATTGGATTTCCTGTGAGTATACACCCAATTGACTAGTAATATAGGAGTCGCCATTCAGTTTTTAACGACAATGAGAAAAACTGACAAAACCCGGTTATCGTGACATAAAGGGAGTGCAATTATGTTTGACCACGACGGTCGTAGGTTCCCTTGTGATCCCTGGTGTGGGGATCTCTCAGCATACACCCGCAAGGTAGAGATTGAGGGTTCGGGGGACTGTAACTACCGAGAGGAGTACTTCGCTCGTCGATAACTCCAGAGGCGGGATATCCTTACTAGCTCAGCATAAATAATTGAAGGGACATGCGTTAACTATTAAGCTAATCTGAGTTAATTTTAGCAATATGCAACATATAATACTAATTCGATCGTGATTATCTGATTTAAATAGCATTAAGGGACCTAGCATGATAATTCGATTTCCCAAAAATATTATATTTGTTAGACGTGATAGAACAATCAGATTTAGTTAGTTTAATAGTTCATAAAAAGGTTGAGGAAAGCAGTTAAATCATCGAAAAGGGACACATTACGACGCACCCTTGAGAGGTGCATCACGGTTCTCAGAAAACTAACCACTTTGACTTTGCTATTTCTCCTTTTTATTTAACGAATCTCAAATTATGGGACAGGATACGTTCTGTTCGATTTATGGATCGATTGCGACAGAACGCGTGAACAATTTCGCAGCGAGAGGCTTAGGCTAAGGGTTGGAGTCAATACTCTGAATATAATTGTGTTGTGTGTGTTATTGTTGTCGAATTTAGGGGTCTATTTATAGGGAAGAGTTCCTGGAAAGATAGAATTGCAGAGTTCTAATCCACAAAGAATTAGGAAAAAACACGTACCCAGGTATTTTCAGCGCCCAGAGCCAGGCGTTGAAAATAGGGTCTGGGCTGTTTTCTTTAGTCAGATTCGGATTCCTGAAATCCGTAGAGTTTGAGACTTAATCGAGTCTTTTACCGCGTATCAATTTTATGACGGAATGCGTCTGGGCCCGTTACGAACTCTAGGCTCGTTATGATTTTAATTAATACGTAACTCTTATTTCCGAATCTTATTAGGAATAGGATTCTTGCAATTTTCTATCTCATTTAGGATTTACGTTGGAATGCAACACCTAATTCTGACAGGTTTCTATCCTTCATGATTTGCCACTTTTAGAAGCTACCTTTTACGGTAGTTACTATTTTTAGCAGGTTTCCATAAATAGCAGGTTTCGGGTGAAATGAAATGGGGAATTGAGATTCATTTATTTTATAGGAGATGCGTTGTCAAGTGGAGATTTATGCTTTCATCATCGAACCTTTCCCTTTCGGGAATGGGGACAAAAGTAGGTGTCTACAGGAATACACGGTTCATTAAGTCCATAAATATTGTAGGTGCATTGGTTAACCCAAAAGGCATAATAGTGAACTCATAATGTCCGTATCTAGTCCTGAATGCGGTCTTTGGTATGTCATGATCAGCGATTCTCAATTGATGATAACCCGAACGCAAATCGATCTTCGAAAAGATTCCTGCTCCTTTCAGTTGGTTAAATAGGTCTTCTATCCTAGGTAAAGGATACTTATTCTTGATCGTGACCTTATTGAGCTCCCTGTAGTCTATACAGAGCCTCATACTTCCATCCTTTTTCTTCACAAACAACACTAGTGCTCCCCAAGGCGATGCACTTGGCCTAATGTAACCTTTCTCCAATAGATCCTCCAATTGGCCTTTTACTTCATTCATTTCTGCTGGAGCCATTCGATAGGGTGCTTTTGATATAGGCGCGGTTCCAGGCACTAAATCTATGGTAAAGTCAATAGGTCGATTGGGAGGCATCCCCGGGATTTCTTCCGGAAACACATCAAGGAAGTCATTAACTACTGCAATATCTTCAGGTTGATCTTTGATCACATGCTCTAGTTTTCTCACATTGCATAAGAAGACTGGGTTCCCTTTACCAACTAGCTTCACGAGTTCCATTGCCGTGATAATCCCTATGTTCTTAGGCTTACCAAAACGACGATATGACACTACTTTTCCTAGGCTAGACCTCAAGTGAACCTTCAGCTTCTCACAATCTATTTTGGCTTTGAACATGGCCAACCAGTCCATTCCTAGAATTACATCTAGCTCACGTAACTCAAACTCGATTAGGTTAGATAAGAACACGGTCTTGGCTATGGTCAAGGCA
This sequence comes from Spinacia oleracea, assembly GCF_020520425.1. Taxonomy (NCBI): domain Eukaryota; kingdom Viridiplantae; phylum Streptophyta; class Magnoliopsida; order Caryophyllales; family Amaranthaceae; genus Spinacia; species Spinacia oleracea. Next base: position 23,122,649 of record NC_079490.1, read on the forward strand.
CATCTCTATGGATTGGTACACTTCACTATGCTACCGGTAGGTATGACTATAGGTACTTCAATTGTTTCAGGCTCTTTCAATCCTAATTTCCCCAAAGCATCTACTGGTATAAAAGAATAAGTCGCACCAGAATCAAATAGAACTTTAACTAAAACGGAATTAATAGAAAAAGTACCCGCTATGCCGTCAGAGGAAGTTTCCGCTTCTTGCCTAGATATCACATTCAACTTTCCTTGGGCAACTCCTTTGTTATAGCCACCTCCATTGGTCTTTCCATTGTTGTTTCGGTTCCCATTCTGCTGTTGGTTTCCTCCAGGCTTCTGATCGAGGTAGAAACTAGGTCGTTACTAGTCTCTCCTAATCAAACAAATTACCTAAACTAACCACTAAACACAAGTAAAGTGGCAAATAAGGGTCGAAATCCACAAGGACTACGGTGCGCTAATTTATGCTAATCGAACAACAAGCTAGGTCGGAATAGGGTTGGAAAAGTCAACTAACCAACTAAAACTAAACTAACTACCAAAGGACAAACATGGTCAAGGAATGAGATCAAACACCAACAATAATGAAACAAGTATACGAGATTCAATTAAGAATGATGATGCATTAGCAAAGTATGAATGATGCGTTGGTTAGAAATAGATCCCCAAATGACTCCCGCCTTGGATCAATTCTTAGAATAGTCAAATGCGAACTCCCGTCCTACACACAACTACCCTTAGGTCACGGTTAAGCACAAACCAAACAATAGTCAACTTAGGTCACGATCCCTCGATTTTCCTAAAGTCAACTACCCCAAAATCTAAGTCATACACAAGTAGCTAATTTGCATACAACAAAGTTTGAGTATGCTCAAACAAACAATAATTTAATCATGCAACATCACCAAATTCAAACTCATTTACCCAAATCGATCATTGTTAGGTTTTCACCCAAACCCTAACCAACAACACTACTCAATCAACATAAAAATAATAAATTTAAAGACTTTAATAACTAATAGCATGATACTAAACAATAACAACAACTAATCTAAACATGAATCATTAAACTAAACAAAAACAATTAAACTAATTAAAACGATAAATAAATAAAACAATAATTAAAAAAATAAATGAAGAGAGAGGAGTAAAGAAAATCTCATTGATTAAATGGTGGAAATCTCCAAATCATCAATTCCCATCTTTGATTCATCAAAATCCATCTTCAACCCATTGTTTCTCTCACTTTCTCTCTCCAAAAACTAACTAAAACCCAAAACCCTAAGAGAAACACAAATTCTTATTTACATGGGGTGTACGATAAATATTGTACACCGAAGTTAAAGTTGACGTAAAATGCTTAAAAGTCACCCTTGTATATGTAAAAGTTATCTACATTTTAGTAATAAAAAATTTCATTTTAATAAAAAATATTTATTCAAAATCACTAATAATATATAAAATTAATCATTTAACACTTTAAAATGTTTGTCTAATAACTTTTATTTTAATAATATAAAAGTTAGAGAAAACTGAGTAAAAGTTAGAGAAAACTGGATTAAAGTTATATGGGTGCACAATAAATTTATTGTACAACTTGTGCACGCAAGACCTTTTGTAAGAGAAATGAGAAATAAACTAATTATTTACATGGTAATAAAGTTGGTCTCTGAAATTACTATTTATACTCTCATCCTAAAAAAACAAAATAAAAGAGAAAAGAAAGTAAAAAATGAAAATCTAAACAAAAACTGAAATTAATTAAAAGAAATAAGAAAAATGAAAAAGGAAGAAAACAAAATGAAAAAGAAAGAAAAAAAAAGAAAAGGGAAAAGAGAAAAAGAGTTAAAAAGATAAAGAATGAAAAAGAGGAAAACCATCAGACCACCATCACGCAAATCATCTTTCATCCTCGTCCCTTTTTTCGTCTTTTTCTTCCTCCTCTTTCATCCTATACCATCACGCAATCATCTTCAATCAGCTACTCTGATCTTCGCTGCACCTTTTCGTTTCCTCCTCCAATTCGCTGCACTCCCTTTCATCACCGTTCATCTTTAATCATCATCACGCATCATCATCAATCATCTTCCACCATCAAAGATCATCACCGTCCGTCCATCACAAATCAACGGCCATCATCGTGGAATTCAATATGAAGGACCAAAGCTGCTCAATTTTCAATTAATCGTAGCCGTCGAGCTTCATTAATTTCGTACAACCAAACGCGCTCAAAAGTTCGGTCGAACATTAATGGAGGTTCGGGCGAACCCATTTCTAGTTTGGGCGAACACACGGTGGGTTCGGGCGAACTTCAAATTCAGTAGCTTCTGTAAATTCCGAGTTCGGTCGAACTTAATTCGTGTTCGACCAAACATATTTGCTCTGTTTTCTCTGTTTCTTGGCTTCAGTTTTTGACTGATTTTGGTCTTGTTGTTGAGTTGGTTGTGTGTTGCTGTGATATTGGGCGAGGAAGGAGAGTGTGGTGATTGTAGTGGGTTTGAGGTGAGAAGACAACTGCAGTGCTGGCGACTGGCGAGGAAGGGCAGCCAGCAAGGACAGGTTGATGTGAGGTGTGGTGTAGGATAGAGAAATAAGGTGGTGTAGGATAGGAGTGTGTTGTTCTTTGAGCCGTTGACTTTTCTTGACCGGCCTTTAAGCTTGTATTCCGATTTCCGAACAATATGCACCTACACAAAATAAAAATGGAAAATAGGAGAGAGACAATAAATAGAAAAATAAAATAAAATAAAATAAAATAAATAATAATAATAATAATAATAATAATAATATTAAAATTAAAATTAATATCTAAATAGAGAAAAGTAGAAAATAAATAACGAAAACTAAAATGATTACTCTATAAAATTATCGAAGCAAAGAAAATAAATAAATTACGAAAATAAGTCCTAAAAATTAATAAAAATCGATAAAAATATTAGTTAAACTATAAAATAATAAAATAAGAAATAAATGCTAAAAGGGATAATAATAGACTAAAATATAAGAAAAGTACCTAGAAAAGTAACTAAAAACTACCTCTAGGAGTGACATAAATGTCACTCATCAAACTCCCCCAAGCTAAGCTTTTGCTTGTCCTCAAGCAAACCAAGATGAAAAACGGGGAGAGAATGAGATTTATTCAAACAAAACGAAAATAAATAAAATCAAGGACGAGAATGTACACTAACTCACTTTCGTAGGAATCACGATTGCATTTAAGCACATGCAATAAGCTCTTTAAACCCCTAAATCTCTCTAGAGGGCGAGTGAGATCTCGCAAAGGTTTCCAACAAGATTAACCCATAACTCTTATTAAGCACAATTAAGACATTTCGTCCAAAGTAATCTCATCAAGCATGGTTCACCAAACATGGTCGATTCAAACAAGCTTTCAAAGCATAACCATCATCAAGATGCATCCATGAATTAGGAATATAGGGGATAGACTAATCTAAGGTGCAAGAGAATCACAATCAAAGCATCGAATCATCAATTAGGTTCACTAAGGCATCCAAAAGTCAAAAATTGTTCTCAAATGGATAAATATGATCACGACCACCTAAAATGCACATTGACTCCCCAAACTTGACCTTTGCTAAGAGAATCTTGGATTGTAAGATTAAGGAACTTGAGTAATGGGTCTAGAGTCTCGATTCTTGAGCCGCAATGACATTCATCATCAGTAGGGAAAACTTTACTTAATAAATCTTCAAGCTCCCACTCAATCATCTAAACTAACCCACTTTCTCAAGGACTTGTGGTATTTACCACTTATTGACTCTTTTTTTTCTTTTTGTAAACTTTAATAGGCTTATTAAGCCTTGTGGGCTCATTGGCGCCACTTATTGACTCGGACTTGACACTTTGGGCTCAAATGCACCACTTATTTGTAACACCCTAATAATTCCTTGCTTTTATAAAATCATTTTCCAGCTTAAAATAAAGGAATTACTAAAGCATTACCGCCACCGTGATAACGGTTAAGGCTATTACCAGAATTACGCAGCGGAATTAAATGTCAACTAACTTTTAAAAACCATAATTTATGAAATATTGAGGCCTCCTACAATTTGGAATCATAATGGCCCAAAACCAAAAATATAAATAATTCAAACATTTCAAACGTAATTAAAATATTAAATAAAATAGTTTCAAAGAACGAAAGCATGCAACTCTCTCAATCATCCCAAGCCACATGATTTCCATCGTACTTGATCTACCAACCTGCTATATTAATCTACTCCACAACAATGCAAGTGCAAATGATGGATCATCATAGGGTCATTAAGGCAAAGGCCATGACCAGAAACACACAAAGCACGTAGTCAGCAAAAGCTGAGTACTTACAAGCATAGAGTAAATGAAACTAAAACATGCATCACTCACTAAGTACTAATCAACATGCAAAAGGCATATAATACTTAACAAACAATCATGAGACACAAGACTCGACTCTTGACTCACAATTTAATTAGAATAAGCTTCGAACGGGCCAAAAGAATAATCCACAAAGGGAAAAGGTGATGGGAGCCAACCATACACCAAATATAATAATAATAAAATCGGGCCATACCAAGTGTCGGGCCATACCGACGGAATTCCTGCGCATAATATAAATGAAACAAAGTCTTGTATCATTAGTAGGAGTACGAGCTTTCCGGCAAGACTCCCCCCATTGTTCATACTCAAGGTATATACGTTCCAAGAGTTTTGAAGCTTGTTCCGGTTGCACTTTACGTTTATTAATATTTTATTAAAGGCGAACTCAAGACTCGACAACATGCATACATACCATTAATAAACAACAACCAAAAAAATCTTATTTTAATGCTTTAAGACTTGTGATCAACCAAGCAAGACACTTGTGATATTACTACCATGTTCCTCCTCACCAAAGTGAGACTCCACATTATGCACATTAACATGAGGGTTGTGCCCTTGCACGACAAATCCTAATTCATTTCATACATAATATTCCCAACTGAACCCTACATGTGCGGTGGCTTACGTGAGCTAACCCTTAACATGTGGTAAAATAAATAGTACAACGAGGTACAAATAAATGGCTCAAAGTATGCTAGACATCCCGTACAATAGCATACAAATAAATAATCCATCCCTTGCATGTGAAATAAACCATACATGCATAAATATTGAACAACATGATTGACAATGAAGTCCATACTCATAATAATTTCAACATGCTTGTTCAACAATTAATCCAATAAATCCAACATCACAAATCACATGCTCGTTCACCAAAATAAATGAACATGATTCCACATAATGTAATTCACATCATCAACAATCATGTAATGTCATTGACAAAAAGGTGTGGTCGCCCTAGACTTGTACGTACCTTGAATACCTAAGCGTAGGGGCCACTTTGTAATAACGAGCACTCAACTAGAAATCACCTCCTATCATCAAAATAATGAAACTTAAATTATTTCCATGTTCATTAAATTTCCAGCAACTTTATAAAAATTAAAACCTCCTTTAGATTTTAGAATTCAATTGTTTTTCAATAATTAAATCGTCTCAATTTGCAAAATCAATCCCTAGTACGAAAACATACTTTTTCCGCCTTTAAAATCAATAAAAATCGACACTTTAAACCTTTATTCAAATCTGAAAATATAATTGATTATCATAATTAAATCATCGCCTAATTATGCTAATCAATTGACTCATTAGGTCTAGGTTAAAACCCTAACTTCAAAATCCCAATAACACTAGTTTATTATCATAAAAATCAATGCTTTATTCAATAAACAAATCTGAAAATTCATCCTTTAATAATTAAAACAAACCTAACGAATCACAACACACAAATCCTCAAACCACGGTATTCATAACCGGTTCCCAGCATTTTAATTACTGAAAACAATATTAATATAATAATTTAAAATACGGAATTTAAATAGAATAGGTAAGGAAGAAGAATATTATACCAATCCGGCCTATAGCACGGAACAACCACGAATATAATGTGATTGGGCGAAAATAATTGAACAACGAACGAACAAGACACACACACGACCGTGTGTGTGCGCGCAGCAGCGAGGAGACGAGGCACAGGGGCGCGCGCTGCGACGAGGGGACGAGGGCAGCAGGGGCGCGCGCTGTGCGCGAGGAGAGAGCGAGAGAAGGCGAGAGTGTGGGCGCTGTGCACGAGGGAAGGCGAGCGAAGCAGGGGCGCACTATGCGCGAGGGAGAGAGGAAGAGAGGGAGTGGGCGCTGGCGTGCGCGAGGAGAGAGCGAGAGGGAGTGGGCGTTGGGCGTGAGGCCGAGCAGCACGAGGGCGCAGCAGCACGAGCACGGGGCTGTGTGCGTGCGTGCGGTGTGCCGAGCAAAGAGAGGAGAGGAGTGAGGTGCAAGAAATCAAAAAGGGGCTTTATGAAACTTTAGGGGTTCATTTAATGATGGGGGAGTCTATTTATAGGCTCCCTAATCCCTTGATGGGCTAGGCTTAGGATGTTTGAGTTGGGCTTAGGAATTAAATGAATTGGGCTAACTTAGGACTTAAATTAAATACTTTTGATTGGGCTCGTTTAATAAAACGAATTGGACTTTTCAATTAAAACCCGAAGCCTTTAAAAATCATTTGCAACTCATTTAATTTCCCGACTCAAGAATTAAATTCGTTTCGTAATTAATTAAAATAATAAGTATTCTAATTAAATTAAAATACATTAAATGCAATGCGTTTAAATATTATTTAAACGATAATAAATCGTAAAATGCTTTATAAATATAATAAAATATATTTATAAATATTATAAAAATATGAGGTATTACAGTCTACCCTCCTTAAAAGAAGTTTCGTCCCGAAACTTGGGTCCGGAAATCAAAATTCAACTCAAAACTTGAGACTTTCTGAGACTTTCAATACGTTCATTTACAAAAGTTTTAAGTTGCTGTACTCTTTACATGATTAAACAGGACAATAATAAGTGCAAATTCAATAGAAAGCACTAAATTGGGCATAAAATAGGGAAAAACAAGGTAAAAATCGAGAAATTCTATCGCACTCTACCCCCCTTAAAAGACACGAGTTACGACCCCGTAACTCAACTAACCTCGGGAAAAAGCTCGGGATATTTCTTTCTCATTTCGTCCTCCGCTTCCCAAGTGGCTTCCTCAGATTCTTGGTTAGACCACAACACTTTGACAATTTTCACATCTTTAGTACGCGTACTACGCACTTTGCTATCAAGGATCTTGACAGGTCTTTCCTCAAAGGTTAGACTTTGGTCTAATTCTATGGTCTCCGGTTGCAACACATGCGATTTATCCGGGATATATTTCCTTAACTGAGATATGTGGAACACATTATGCACTCTATGCAAGTTCATAGGCAAGGCTAGTCTATAAGCTACCTTTCTGATTCTTTCTAAGATCTCATATGTGCCTATGTACTTAGGGCTTAACTTCCCTTTCTTCCCAAATCTCATGACACCTTTCATTGGTGACACTTTGAGCAACACTTTATCACCTATGTTGAACTCTTCATCCCTACGTTTCAAGTCTGCAAAACTCTTTTGGCGATCCTGCGCCGCTTGAATCTTTGATTGGATGGTTCTGATTTGGTTCATGGGGTCCTCTATCATTTGAGGTCCCAACACTACGGTTTCACTAATATCGTTCCAACAAAGTGGACTTCTACACTTTCGTCCATACAAAGCTTCAAATTGTGCCATTCCAATGCTAGCATGATAGCTATTGTTATAGGAAAACTCAATCAGATCTAGGCTATCTTCCCAACTTCCTTGGAAATCAATAACGCCTGCCCGAAGCATGTCCTCCAGGGTTTGGATAGTCCTTTCAGTTTGTCCATCCGTGGCTGGGTGGAAGGTTGTACTCATTTTCAATGTCGTACCAAACCTCTTCTGCACACTTTTCCAGAAATTCGAAAGAAACCTTGAATCCCTATCTGATACGATATCCTTAGGAACTCCATGTAACCTCACAACATTCTTAATGTAGGATTTAGCAAGTTGTTCCATTTTCCAGGTTTCCTTCATTGGTATAAACACTGCTGACTTGGTCAATCTATCTACCACAACCCAAATTGTATCATTCCCAGTCTTTGACTTAGGTAAACAAGTGACAAAGTCCATAGAAATACAGTCCCATTTCCAGCTTGGAATCTCTAAAGGTTGGACCTTCCCTTGAGGTCTCCTATGCTCAATTTTAACCTTCTGACAAGTCAAACATCTAGCCACAAATTCAGCCACTTCATTCTTCATCCTTGGCCACCAATAGACCTTTTTCAAGTCCTTATACAACTTGTCACCCCCTGGGTGCACAGAATATGGCGTATTATTCCCTTCTTTCATCAATCTCTCTTTCAGTTCTCCACACTTTTGAGGCATGCACCACATGCCTTTGTACCTCAAACTTCCATCATCATGGATTCGGAAATCTAACTCCTTACCTTGCGAAATCTTTTCCTTGATTCGCTCCAACTTTACATCACCAGCTTGATTCTCTCTAATCTCATCAAATATTGATGGTTGGATGGTTAAGGCATTCATTATTCCCACAAGGCTTTCACCACTTACTATTTCAAGGTTCAAACGCTGCATGTCCTTACACAGCTCGTTAGCAACTACTAACGCATTAACACTATGAATTGATTTCCTACTCAAGGCATCCGCAACTACATTGGCTTTTCCCTCATGGTACTGGATATCCAAATCATAGTCCTTAATTAACTCCAACCACCTTCGTTGGCGCATATTCAAATCCTTTTGTGTGAAGATGTATTTTAAACTTTTGTGATCCGTAAATATCCTACACTTCACACCATACAGATAATGTCTCCATATTTTCAATGCAAATACTATAGCCGCTAGCTCTAAATCATGGGTAGGGTAATTGGATTCATATGGCTTCAATTGCCTTGACGCATACGCAATAACTTTCCCGTTTTGCATCAATACACACCCTAAACCATTCTTAGAGGCATCACTATACACATCGTATGCACCACTCTCATCTGGTAAGGTTAACACAGGCGCGGTTGTCAATCGCGTCTTTAAGGCTTGGAATGCTTCCTCACACTGGTCACTCCATTCAAACTTGGTTTCCTTCTTCATCAAGGTAGTCATGGGTTTGGCTATCCTAGAGAAGTCTTGTACAAATCGTCTATAGTAGCCAGCTAATCCCAGAAAACTATGAATGTCAGTCACACTCTTGGGTGTAGGCCATTCACTAACAGCTTTGATCTTAGCAGGGTCAACTGCTACTCCTTCTTTTGACACAAAATGTCCCAAAAATGCAACTCTTTCCAACCAAAACTCACACTTTGAGAACTTGGCATACAACTGGTTATCTCACAAGGTACTCAACACCGATCTCAAGTGTTCCGCGTGATCTTCTTCACTCTTTGAATACACTAGGATGTCATCTATGAAAACCACTACAAACTTGTCCAAATAGGCATGGAATACACGGTTCATTAAGTCCATAAATATTGTAGGGGCATTGGTTAACCCAAAAGGCATAACAGTGAACTCATAATGTCCGTATCTAGTTCTGAATGCAGTCTTTGGTATGTCATGGTCAGCGATTCTCAATTGATGATAACCCGAACGCAAATCGATCTTTGAAAAGATTCCTGCTCCTTTTAGTTGGTCAAATAGGTCTTCTATCCTAGGTAATGGATATTTGTTCTTGATTGTGACTTTATTGAGCTCCCTGTAGTCTATACAGAGCCTCATGCTTCCATCCTTTTTCTTCACAAACAACATTGGTGCTCCCCAAGGCGATGCGCTTAGCCTAATATAACCTTTCTCCAATAGATCCTCTAGTTGGCTTTTTAATTCATTCATTTCTGCTGGAGCCATTCGATAGGGTGCTTTTGAAATAGGGGCGGTTCCAGGCACTAAATCTATGGTAAAGTCAATAGGTCGATTGGGAGGCATCCCCGGGATCTCTTCTGGAAATACATCAAGGAATTCATTGACTACTGCAATATCCTCAGGCTGATCCTTGATCACATGCTCTAAGTTCCTCACATTACATAAGAAGGCTGGGTTCCCTTTACTGACTAGCTTCACGAGTTCCATTGCCGTGATGATTCCTATGTTCTTAGGTTTACCAAAACGACGATATGACACTACTTTGCCTAGGCTAGACCTCAAGTGAACCTTCTGCTTCTCACAATCTATTTTGGCTTTGAACTTGGCCAACCAATCCATTCCTAGAATTACGTCTAGCTCTCCTAGCTCGAATTCGATTAGATTAGATAAGAACACGGTCTTGGCTATGGTCATAGGCACATCTCTATGGATTTTGGTACACTTCACTATACTACCAGTAGGTATGACTATAGGTACTTCAATTTATTCAGGCTCTTTCAACCCTAATTTCCCCAAAGCATCTACCGATATAAAAGAATAAGTCGCACCAGAATCAAATAAAACTTTAACCGAAACGGAATTAATAGAAAAAGTACCCGCTATGACGCCAGAGGAAGTCTCCGCTTCTTGCCTAGATATCACATTCAACTTTCCTTGGGCAACTCCTTTGTTATAGCCATCTCCATTAGTGTTCCCATTGTTGTTTCGATTCCCATTCTGCTGTTGGTTCCCTCCAGGCTTTCCATGGTTCTGGTGATTGCCATTGCTATTGCCATTGTTACCACTTTGGTAGTTCCTTTGATTTCCACCTCCATTTCCCCCATTCCGGTTCTGATTATTCCGGTTATTGCCTTGGTGGTTACCTTGATTAGGCTTTCCATTCTTAGAATAACATTCATATTCCCTGTGGCCTAACTTCTGACAGAATCTACAAGTTACCAAATTCCCATCACAATCTTTTCCAGGGTGATTCATGTTACAGCGCCTACATTCGTAGATCCGTACTCCATTCCTTCCAGACTGATTTCCACCACCTTGGTTGTTGCGATTACCACCATTGTTAGCCCTAAACTGGAAATTCCCATTTCCTTTGTGCTTCTTAAAATTCCCAACTTCCTTGGAAATCAATAACGCCTGCCCGAAGCATGTCCTCCATGGTTTGGATAGTCCTTTCAGTTTGTCCATCCGTGGCTGGGTGGAAGGTTGTACTCATTTTCAATGTCGTACCAAACCTCTTCTGCACACTTTTCCAGAAATTCGAAAGAGACCTTGAATCCCTATCTGATACGATATCCTTAGGAACTCCATGTAACCTCACAACATTCTTAATGTAGGATTTAGCAAGTTGTTCCATTTTCCAGGTTTCCTTCATTGGTATAAACACTGCTGACTTGGTCAACCTATCTACCACAACCCAAATTGTATCATTCCCAGTCTTTGACTTAGGTAAACAAGTGACAAAGTCCATAGAAATACAGTCCCATTTCCAGCTTGGAATCTCTAAAGGTTGGACCTTCCCTTGAGGTCTCCTATGCTCAATTTTAACCTTCTGACAAGTCAAACATCTAGCCACAAATTCAGCCACTTCATTCTTCATCCTTGGCCACCAATAGACCTTTTTCAAGTCCTTATACAACTTGTCACCCCCTGGGTGCGCAGAATATGGCGTATTATTCCCTTCTTTCATCAATCTCTCTTTCAGTTCTCCACACTTTTGAGGCATGCACCACATGCCTTTGTACCTCAAACTTCCATCATCATGGATTCGGAAATCTAACTCCTTACCTTGCGAAATCTTTTCCTTGATTCGCTCCAACTTTACATCACCAGCTTGATTCTCTCTAATCTCATCAAATATTGACGGTTGGATGGTTAAGGCATTCATTATTCCCACAAGGCTTTCACCACTTACTATTTCAAGGTTCAAACGCTGCATGTCCTTACACAGCTCGTTAGCAACTACTAACGCATTAACACTATGAATTGATTTCCTACTCAAGGCATCCGCAACTACATTGGCTTTTCCCTCACGGTACTGGATATCCAAATCATAGTCCTTAATTAACTCCAACCACCTTCGTTGGCGCATATTCAAATCCTTCTGTGTGAAGATGTATTTTAAACTTTTGTGATCCGTAAATATCCTACACTTCACACCATACAGATAATGTCTCCATATTTTCAATGCAAATACTATAGCCGCTAGCTCTAAATCATGGGTAGGGTAATTGGATTCATATGGCTTCAATTGCTATGACGCATACGCAATAACTTTCCCGTTTTGCATCAATACACACCCTAAACCATTCTTAGAGGCATCACTATACACATCGTATGCACCACTCTCATCTGGTAAGGTTAACACTGGCGCGGTTGTCAATCGCGTCTTTAAGGCTTGGAATGCTTCCTCACACTGGTCACTCCATTCAAACTTGGTTTCCTTCTTCATCAAGGTAGTCATGGGCTTGGCTATCCTAGAGAAGTCTTGTACAAATCGTCTATAGTAGCCAGCTAATCCCAGAAAACTACGAATGTCAGTCACACTCTTGGGTGTAGGCCATTCACTAACAGCTTTGATCTTAGCAGGGTCAACTGCCACTCCTTCTTTTGACACAAAATGTCCCAAAAATGCAACTCTTTCCAACCAAAACTCACACTTTGAGAACTTGGCATACAACTGGTTATCTCACAAGGTACTCAACACCGATCTCAAGTGTTCCGCGTGATCTTCTTCACTCTTTGAATACACTAGGATGTCATCTATGAAAACCACTACAAACTTGTCCAAATAGGCATGGAATACACGGTTCATTAAGTCCATAAATATTGTAGGGGCATTGGTTAACCCAAAAGGCATAACAGTGAACTCATAATGTCCGTATCTAGTTCTGAATGCAGTCTTTGGTATGTCATGGTCAGCGATTCTCAATTGATGATAACCCTAAGGCAAATCGATCTTTGAAAAGATTCCTGCTCCTTTTAGTTGGTCAAATAGGTCTTCTATCCTAGGTAATGGATATTTGTTCTTGATTGTGACTTCATTGAGCTCCCTGTAGTCTATACACAGCCTCATGCTTCCATCCTTTTTCTTCACAAACAACATTGGTGCTCCCCAAGGCGATGCGCTTGGCCTAATATAACCTTTCTCCAATAGATCCTCTAGTTGGCTTTTTAATTCATTCATTTCTGCTAGAGCCATTCGATAGGGTGCTTTTGAAATAGGGGCGGTTCCAGGCACTAAATCTATGGTAAAGTCAATAGGTCGATTGGGAGGCATCCCCGGGATCTCTTCTGGAAATACATCAAGGAATTCATTGACTACTGCAATATCCTCAGGCTGATCCTTGATCACATGCTCTAAGTTCCTCACATTACATAAGAAGGCTGGGTTCCCTTTACTGACTAGCTTCACGAGTTCCATTGCCGTGATGATTCCTATGTTCTTAGGTTTACCAAAACGACGATATGACACTACTTTGCATAGGCTAGACCTCAAGTGAACCTTCTGCTTCTCACAATCTATTTTGGCTTTGAACTTGGCCAACCAATCCATTCCTAGAATTACGTCTAGCTCTCCTAGCTCGAATTCGATTAGGTTAGATAAGAACACGGTCTTGGCTATGGTCATAGGCACATCTCTATGGATTTTGGTACACTTCACTATACTACCAGTAGGTATGACTATAGGTACTTCAATTTATTCAGGCTCTTTCAACCCTAATTTCCCCAAAGCATCTACCGATATAAAAGAATAAGTCGCATCAGAATCAAATAAAACTTTAACCGAAACGGAATTAATAGAAAAAGTACCCGCTATGACGCCAGAGGAAGTCTCCGCTTCTTGCCTAGATATCACATTCAACTTTCCTTGGGCAACTCCTTTGTTATAGCCATCTCCATTAGTGTTCCCATTGTTGTTTCGATTCCCATTCTGCTGTTGGTTCCCTCCAGGCTTTCCATGGTTCTGGTGATTGCCATTGCTATTGCCATTGTTACCACTTTGGTAGTTCCTTTGATTTCCACCTCCATTTCCCCCATTCTGGTTCTGATTATTCCGGTTATTGCCTTGGTGGTTACCTTGATTAGGCTTTCCATTCTTAGAATAACATTCATATTCCCTGTGGCCTAACTTCTGACAGAATCTACAAGTCACCAAATTCCCATCACAATCTTTTCCAGGGTGATTCATGTTACAGCGCCTACATTCGTAGATCCGTACTCCATTCCTTCCAGACTGATTTCCACCACCTTGGTTGTTGCGATTACCACCATTGTTAGCCCTAAACTGGAAATTCCCATTTCCTTTGTGCTTCTTAAAATTCCCCTGATTCTGATGGTTATTTCCTTGATTCGAGCTTCCACCATCCTTTCTCTTTTCAGCACTACCATTCTTCCTTTGCTGTAGCCCATACAGGTGAGCAGCTTTTCCGTACAGGGTGTCTAATGAGGTAAAGGTCTCTCCAGACAACAACAGCTGTAAGTCCATGGTCAAACCATTCTCAAATCTTTGGGCTCTGAGCTCTTCCGTTGCCACCACTTCCGGTGCAAACCTAGACAGCTCTATTAACTTAGAATAGTATTCCGTCACAGACAGACCTCCCATTTTGAGTTCAATGAACTCCTGCGCCTTTTGCTTCTTCAGGTAGGGTGGGTAAAACTTGTTCCTTAGTGCAGTTTTGAATGCTTCCCATCCAAAGTTAGGTGTGGCTCTAAGGGTATTTTCACATCGTTGCCACCATAAATGAGCTTCACCTCTCAGGTAGTACACAGCACTATTCACCCTAAGGTTTTCGGGGCAATTCACAGCTACGATGAGTTTATCAAACTCTCTCAACCAGTTCTCTAACACACTTGGTTTAATCTCTCCGCTATAGAGTGGAGGCTTGCTTTGAGCTATTTTCTTAAACATTTCCCCAGCCGGGTCATGCATTGGGTTTGCTCTGGTTTGAGCTAGGTCACGAACTACCTCAGCTAGTTGTCTAACCACTTCAGAAATCTCTTGGCTAGCCATATCCCTTCTCCTGAATAAATAAAAAGGCCAACTTTAATATTGGTTGGACATGACATCACTAAGGCACTGGTTCGACAACGAACCTACTCACAACAAGAACACATTTAAGCGCAACCTAGGGGGAAGAGTTTGCGCCACTTTCGGGCCTTCTCACCCCACTATTCGATGCAAGTAAATTTAGATGGTTGCTACTAAACCACCTTGCACATAAAATTTCATTGAAGAAATAACAAATAATCCCTTTGCGATACCCACAAGACTTAGGATTGAGAATTACACTTAAAGGATAACGAAAAAGGAAATTCTATTCTTTTATTAAAACTCCAATGAATAAGTCTTACATCCACTAATGCCATAACATTTATTCTCCAACTATAATAAACTAAAACCATAAATAGTAGCTTTACCACTTTATTAATCAACGAAAAATAAAACTAAGGATTACATTTCTCTAGAGACTAACGTCATCACGACGATCATTTCTTTCCTTGTATTGCTCTAGAGTAAAGTCTTGATCATTAGGATCATCCAAGTCTTCTTCCGGATC
Organism: Spinacia oleracea; assembly: GCF_020520425.1. NCBI lineage: Eukaryota > Viridiplantae > Streptophyta > Magnoliopsida > Caryophyllales > Amaranthaceae > Spinacia > Spinacia oleracea. The sequence continues at coordinate 23,138,060 of NC_079490.1, forward strand.
CGAGTCTTCATCCATAGCCTCATCATTTTGCTGTGGCTCACTATCAACCACATTATTCTCTTCAAGCTCATCTTCAGACCCACTGGATATCTCAATGGTTGGTTCAGGAACTATAGGGTTAGGATTTTCAATCTCTACCACATCATCATCACTATCCTCCTCAACATCACTAGCTTGTTCATCATGGATCATGCCATCCTCACCATCACTTTCTACTCCTCCATAGCCCATACCTAGACCCGCAGAATACTTCCCATCCTCATAGCTAATTTCCGCAACCTCTAGGATAGTAGCAAGAACCTCAGAATCATACTTCCACCTACCATCACTAGTCCCATACTTGTACCAATTAGGGGTACCATCACCATAATGCATGTCACTGAACCTATTCTTGAGGTCTATGTAAGGGTTCTTATGGGGTAAACAATGTATAATCATACTAGCCATCATATCTTTGTGCCTAAGGTGGGGCATATTCTTGGTCGAAGCCAAATAGTCACAAGCAAACACGATCTTTTGAACATACGTGCGAGGAGTCTCATTATCCATCTTCTCTAAGTATCCTAGACTGGTGAACTTAGAAGGTAGCATCCTTAATTCCTGAAAATTCACAACTCAAAAGTCTTCTAACGCGTTTCCATATAAATTCCAACCCCAAAAGGATACAATAAATAGTTCGTGGAGCCATACAATTTCAATGCACAAATATATGCTCAACATGAAATATGATGCAATTAATCACATCAAGCAAGACAAAACATGGTTAGAACATATACATGGCACTTAATAATCACATTGTCACATAATATGCATTCTTAGAGTAATATGCCCTTCTTAGTCTACCCATTTCACACTTGAAAATAATATTAATTTTCGAAATTAATTAAGAAATAACTCCTAACTTTGTTGAAATTATTTAAATTAAAATAAAAAATTAATAAGAATTATTGATTAATTAAATAAATAAATAAATAAATTTCGGATAAAAAAAATAAAAAGAAATCCGAAAAATTAAAATATAAATTCAAGGAAAAAGTATTCGAATAATAATAAATAAATAAATAATTAATTAAATAAAATAAATAATTCGGATATTTTAAGAAAATCCGAAAATTATAAGATTTTTTTTTTCGAATTTAGTTCAAAATTTTCGAGTGAAATAAATAAATAAATAAGAAAAATATTTCGGAAATTTTAATTAAATTAAATAATAACCCAACTTTTCAACTCATTTCAAACGACCCAAAATAATTTATATTTGACCTTTAAAATATTGAGTACTCAAAATAATACGTTTTGACTTTAGGAAAATAATTTTCGAAAATCCTAAAGTTCCGCAATCGTAGTTTAAGGATTTACCACTTTACACTATTAATTAATGTAAAGCAACTCTCAAGCTAGAGCTCTGCAAATACCACTTTGTGACACCCTAATAATTCCTTGCTTTTATAAAATCATTTTCCAATTTAAAATAAAGGAATTACTAAGCATTACCGCCACCGTGATAACGGTTAAGGCTATTACCAGAATTACGCAGCGGAATTAAATGTTAACTAACTTTTAAAAACCATAATTTATGAAATATTGAGGCCTCCTACAATTTGGAACCATAATGGCCCAAAACCCAAAATATAAATAATTCAAACATTTCAAACGTAATTAAAATATTAAATAAAATAGTTTCAAAGAACGAAAGCATGCAACTCTCTCAATCATCCCAAGCCACATGATTTCCATCGTACTTGATCTACCAACCTGCTATATTAATCTACTCCACAACAATGCAAGTGCAAATGATGGATCATCATAGGGTCATTAAGGCAAAGGCCATGACCAGAAATACACAAAGCACGTAGTCAGCAAAAGCTGAGTACTTACAAGCATAGAGTAAATGAAACTAAAACATGCATCACTCACTAAGTACTAATCAACATGCAAAAGGCATATAATACTTAACAAACAATCATGAGACACAAGACTCGACTCTTGGCTCGACTCTTGACTCACAATTTAATTAGAATAAGCTTCGAACGGGCCAAAAGAATAATCCACAAAGGGAAAAGGTGATGGGAGCCAACCATACACAAAATATAATAATAATAAAATCGGGTCATACCGAGTGTCGGGCCATACCGACGGAATTCCTGCGCATAATATAAATGAAACAACGTCTTGTATCATTAGTTGGAGTACGAGCTTTCCGGCAAGACTCTCCCCATTGTTCATACTCAAGGTATATATACGTTCCAAGAGTTTTGAAGCTTGTTCCGGTTGCACTTTACGTTTATTAATATTTTATTAAAGGCGAACTCAAGACTCGACAACATGCATACATACCATTAATAAACAACAACCAAAACAATCTTATTTTAATGATTTAAGACTTGTGATCAACCAAGCAAGACACTTGTGATATTACTACCATGTTCCTCCTCACCAAAGTGAGACTCCACATCATGCACATTAACATGAGGGTTGTGCCCTTGCACGACAAATCCTAATTCATTTCATACATAATATTCCCAACTGAACCCTACATGTGCGGTGGCTTACGTGAGCAAACCCTTCACATGTGGTAAAATAAATAGTACAACGAGGTACAAATAAATGGCTCAAAGTATGCTAGACATCCCGTACAATAGCATACAAATAAATTATCCATCCCTTGCATGTGAAATAAACCATACATCCATAAATATTGAACAACATGATTGACAATGAAGTCCATACTCATAATAATTTCAACATGCTTGTTCAACAATTAATCCAATAAATCCAACATCACAAATCACATGCTCGTTCACCAAAATAAACATGATTCCACATAATGTAATTCACATCATCAACAATCATGTAATGTCATTGACAAAAAGGTGTGATCGCCCTAGACTTGTACGTACCTTGAATACCTAAGCGTAGGGGCCACTTTGCAATAACGAGCACTCAACTAGAAATCACCTCCTATCATCAAAATAATGAAACTTAAATTATTTCCATGTTCATTAAATTTCCAGCAACTTTATAAAAATTAAAACCTCCTTTATATTTTAGAATTCAATCGTTTTTCAATAATAAAATCGTCTCAATTTGCAAAATCAATCCCTAGTACGAAAACATACTTTTTCCGCCTTTAAAATCAATAAAAATCGACACTTTAAACCTTTATTCAAATCTGAAAATATAATTAATTATCATAATTAAATCATCACCTAATTATGCTAATCAATTGACTCATCAGGTCTAGGTTAAAACCCTAACTTGAAAATCCCAATAACACTAGTTTATTATCATAAAAATCAATGCTTTATTCAATAAAAAAATCTGAAAATTCATTAATAATTAAAACAAACCTAATGAATCACAACACACAAATCCTCAAACCACGGTATTCATAACCGGTTCCCAGCATTTTAATTACTCAAAACAATATTAATATAATAATTTAAAATACGGAATTTAAATAGAATAGGTAAGGAAGAAGAGAATTATACCAATCCGACCTATAGCACGGAACAACCACGAATATAATGTGATTGGGCGAAAAGAATTGAACAACGAACGAACAACACACACACACGACCGTGTGTGTGCGCGCAGCAGCGAGGGGACGAGGCACAAGGGCGCGCGCTGCGACGAGGGGACGAGGACAGCAGGGGCGCGCGCTGTGCGCGAGGAGAGAGCGAGAGAAGGCGAGAGTGTGGGCGCTGTGCGCGAGGGAAGGCGAGCGAAGCAGGGGCGCGCTGTGCGCGAGGGAGAGAGGAAGAGAGGGAGTGGGCGCTGGCGTGCGCGAGGAGAGAGCGAGAGGGAGTGGGCGCTGGGCGTGAGGCCGAGCATCACGAGGGCGCAGCAGCACGAGCACGGGGCTGTGTGCGTGCGTGCGGTGTGCCGAGCAAAGAGAGGAGAGGAGTGAGGTGCAAGAAATCAAAAAGGGGCTTTATGAAATTTTAGGGGTTCATTTAATGATGGGCTAGGCTTAGGATATTTGAGTTGGGCTTAGGAATTAAATGAATTGGGCTAGCTTAGGACTTAAATTAAATACTTTTGATTGGGCTCGTTTAATAAAACGAATTGGACTTTTCATTTAAAACCCGAAGCCTTTAAAAATCATTTGCAACTCATTTAATTTCCCGACTCAAGAATTAAATTCGTTTCGTAATTAATTAAAATAATAAATATTCTAATTAAATTAAAATACATTAAATGCAATGCGTTTAAATATTATTTAAACGATAATAAATCGTAAAATTCTTTATAAATATAATAAAATATATTTATAAATATTATAAAAATACGAGGTATTACAGTCTACCCTACTTAAAAGAAGTTTCGTCCCGAAACTTGGGTCCGGAAATCAAAATTCAACTCAAAACTTGAGACTTTCTGAGACTTTCAATACGTTCATTTACAAAAGTTTTAAGTTGTTGTACTCTTTACATGATTAAACAGGACAATAATAAGTGCAAATTCAATAGAAAGCACTAAATTGGGCATAAAATAGGGAAAAACAAGGTAAAAAGCGCGAAATTCTACCGCACTCTACCCCCCTTAAAAGACACGAGTTACGACCCCGTAACTCAACTAACCTTGGGAAAAAGCTCGTGATATTTCTTTCTCATTTCGTCCTCCGCTTCCCAAGTGGCTTCCTCAGATTCTTGGTTAGACCACAACACTTTGACAATTTTCACATCTTTAGTACGCGTACTACGCACTTTGCTATCAAGGATCTTGACAGGTCTTTCCTCAAAGGTTAGACTTTGGTCTAATTCTATGGTCTCCGGTTGCAACACATGCGATTTATCCGGGATATATTTCCTTAACTGAGATATGTGGAACACATTATGCACTCTATGCAAGTTCATAGGCAAGGCTAGTCTATAAGCTACCTTTCCGATTCTTTCTAAGATCTCATATGTGCCTATGTACTTAGGGCTTAACTTCCCTTTCTTCCCAAATCTCATGACACCTTTCATTGGTGACACTTTGAGCAACACTTTATCATCTATGTTGAAGTCTTCATCCCTACGTTTCAAGTCTGCATAACTCTTTTGGCGATCCTGCGCCGCTTGAATCTTTGATTGGATGGTTCTAATTTGGTTCATGGGGTCCTCTATCATTTGAGGTCCCAACACTACGGTTTCACTAATATCGTTCCAACAAAGTGGACTTCTACACTTTCGTCCATACAAAGCTTCAAATTGTGCCATTCCAATGCTTGCATGATAGCTATTGTTATAGGAAAACTCAATCAGATCTAGGCTATCTTCCCAACTTCCTTGGAAATCAATAACGCCTGCCCGAAGCATGTCCTCCAGGGTTTGGATAGTCCTTTCAGTTTGTCCATCCGTGGCTGGGTGGAAGGTTGTACTCATTTTCAATGTCGTACCAAACCTCTTCTGCACACTTTTCCAGAAATTCGAAAGAAACCTTGAATCCCTATCTGATACGATATCCTTAGGAACTCCATGTAACCTCACAACATTCTTAATGTAGGATTTAGCAAGTTGTTCCATTTTCCAGGTTTCCTTCATTGGTATAAACACTGCTGACTTGGTCAACCTATCTACCACAACCCAAATTGTATCATTCCCAGTCTTTGACTTAGGTAAACAAGTGACAAAGTCCATAGAAATACAGTCCCATTTCCAGCTTGGAATCTCTAAAGGTTGGACCTTCCCTTGAGGTCTCCTATGCTCAATTTTAACCTTCTGACAAGTCAAACATCTAGCCACAAATTCAGCCACTTCATTCTTCATCCTTGGCCACCAATAGACCTTTTTCAAGTCCTTATACAACTTGTCACCCCCTGGGTGCGCAGAATATGGCGTATTATTCCCTTCTTTCATCAATCTCTCTTTCAGTTCTCCACACTTTTGAGGCATGCACCACATGCCTTTGTACCTCAAACTTCCATCATCATGGATTCGGAAATCTAACTCCTTACCTTGCGAAATCTTTTCCTTGATTCGCTCCAACTTTACATCACCAGCTTGATTCTCTCTAATCTCATCAAATATTGACGGTTGGATGGTTAAGGCATTCATTATTCCCACAAGGCTTTCACCACTTACTATTTCAAGGTTCAAACGCTGCATGTCCTTACACAGCTCGTTAGCAACTACTAACGCATTAACACTATGAATTGATTTCCTACTCAAGGCATCCGCAACTACATTGGCTTTTCCCTCACGGTACTGGATATCCAAATCATAGTCCTTTATTAACTCCAACCACCTTCGTTGGCGCATATTCAAATCCTTCTGTGTGAAGATGTATTTTAAACTTTCGTGATCCGTAAATATCCTACACTTCACACCATACAGATAATGTCTCCATATTTTCAATGCAAATACTATAGCCGCTAGCTCTAAATCATGGGTAGGGTAATTGGATTCATATGGCTTCAATTGCCTTGACGCATACGCAATAACTTTCCCGTTTTGCATCAATACACACCCTAAACCATTCTTAGAGGCATCACTATACACATCGTATGCACCACTCTCATCTGGTAAGGTTAACACTGGCGCGGTTGTCAATCGCGTCTTTAAGGCTTGGAATGCTTCCTCACACTGGTCACTCCATTCAAACTTGGTTTCCTTCTTCATCAAGGTAGTCATGGGCTTGGCTATCCTAGAGAAGTCTTGTACAAATCGTCTATAGTAGCCAGCTAATCCCAGAAAACTACGAATGTCAGTCACACTCTTGGGTGTAGGCCATTCACTAACAGCTTTGATCTTAGCAGGGTCAACTGCCACTCCTTCTTTTGACACAAAATGTCCCAAAAATGCAACTCTTTCCAACCAAAACTCACACTTTGAGAACTTGGCATACAACTGGTTATCTCACAAGGTACTCAACACCGATCTCAAGTGTTCCGCGTGATCTTCTTCACTCTTTGAATACACTAGGATGTCATCTATGAAAACCACTACAAACTTGTCCAAATAGGCATGGAATACACGGTTCATTAAGTCCATAAATATTGTAGGGGCATTGGTTAACCCAAAAGGCATAACAGTGAACTCATAATGTCCGTATCTAGTTCTGAATGCAGTCTTTGGTATGTCATGGTCAGCGATTCTCAATTGATGATAACCCTAAGGCAAATCGATCTTTGAAAAGATTCCTGCTCCTTTTAGTTGGTCAAATAGGTCTTCTATCCTAGGTAATGGATATTTGTTCTTGATTGTGACTTCATTGAGCTCCCTGTAGTCTATACACAGCCTCATGCTTCCATCCTTTTTCTTCACAAACAACATTGGTGCTCCCCAAGGCGATGCGCTTGGCCTAATATAACCTTTCTCCAATAGATCCTCTAGTTGGCTTTTTAATTCATTCATTTCTGCTAGAGCCATTCGATAGGGTGCTTTTGAAATAGGGGCGGTTCCAGGCACTAAATCTATGGTAAAGTCAATAGGTCGATTGGGAGGCATCCCCGGGATCTCTTCTGGAAATACATCAAGGAATTCATTGACTACTGCAATATCCTCAGGCTGATCCTTGATCACATGCTCTAAGTTCCTCACATTACATAAGAAGGCTGGGTTCCCTTTACTGACTAGCTTCACGAGTTCCATTGCCGTGATGATTCCTATGTTCTTAGGTTTACCAAAACGACGATATGACACTACTTTGCCTAGGCTAGACCTCAAGTGAACCTTCTGCTTCTCACAATCTATTTTGGCTTTGAACTTGGCCAACCAATCCATTCCTAGAATTACGTCTAGCTCTCCTAGCTCGAATTCGATTAGGTTAGATAAGAACACGGTCTTGGCTATGGTCATAGGCACATCTCTATGGATTTTGGTACACTTCACTATACTACCAGTAGGTATGACTATAGGTACTTCAATTTATTCAGGCTCTTTCAACCCTAATTTCCCCAAAGCATCTACCGATATAAAAGAATAAGTCGCACCAGAATCAAATAAAACTTAAACTGAAACGGAATTAATAGAAAAAGTACCCGCTATGACGTCAGAGGAAGTCTCCGCTTCTTGCCTAGATATCACATTCAACTTTCCTTGGGAAACTCCTTTGTTATAGCCATCTCCATTGGTGTTCCCATTGTTGTTTCTATTCCCATTCTGCTGTTGGTTCCCTCCAGGCTTTCCATGATTCTGGTGATTGCCATTGTTACCACTTTGGTAGTTCCTTTGATTTCCACCTCCATTTCCCCCATTCCGGTTCTGATTATTCCGGTTATTGCCTTGGTGGTTACCTTGATTAGGCTTTCCATTCTTAGAATAACATTCATATTCCCTGTGGCCTAACTTCTGACAGAATCTACAAGTCACCAAATTCCCATCACAATCTTTTCCAGGGTGATTCATGTTACAGCGCCTACATTCGTAGATCCGTACTCCATTCCTTCCAGACTGATTTCCACCACCTTGGTTGTTGCGATTACCACCATTGTTAGCCCTAAACTGGAAATTCCCATTTCCTTTGTGCTTCTTAAAATTCCCCTGATTCTGATGGTTATTTCCTTGATTCGAGCTTCCACCATCCTTTCTCTTTTCAGCACTACCATTCTTCCTTTGCTGTAGCCCATACAGGTGAGCAGCTTTTCCGTACAGGGTGTCTAATGAGGTAAAGGTCTCTCCAGACAACAACAGCTGTAAGTCCATGGTCAAACCATTCTCAAATCTTTGAGCTCTGAGCTCTTCCGTTGCCACCACTTCCGGTGCAAACCTAGACAGCTCTATTAACTTAGAATAGTATTCCGTCACAGACAGACCTCCCATTTTGAGTTCAATGAACTCCTGCGCCTTTTGCTTCTTCAGGTAGGGTGGGTAAAACTTGTTCCTTAGTGCAGTTTTGAATGCTTCCCATCCAAAGTTAGGTGTGGCTCTAAGGGTATTTTCACATCGTTGCCACCATAAATGAGCTTCACCTCTCAGGTAGTACACAGCACTATTCACCCTAAGGTTTTCGGGGCAATTCACAGCTACGATGAGTTTATCAAACTCTCTCAACCAGTTCTCTAACACACTTGGTTCAATCTCTCCGCTATAGAGTGGAGGCTTGCTTTGAGCTATTTTCTTAAACATTTCCCCAGCCGGGTCATGCATTGGGTTTGCTCTGGTTTGAGCTAGGTCACGAACTACCTCAGCTAGTTGTCTAACCACTTCAGAAATCTCTTGGCTAGCCATATCCCTTCTCCTGAATAAATAAAAAGGCCAACTTTAATATTGGTTGGACATGACATCACTAAGGCACTGGTTCGACAACGAACCTACTCACAACAAGAACACATTTAAGCGCAACCTAGGGGGAAGAGTTTGCGCCACTTTCGGGCCTTCTCACCCCACTATTCGATGCAAGTAAATTTAGATGGTTGCTACTAAACCACCTTGCACATAAAATTTCATTGAAGAAATAACAAATAATCCCTTTGCGATACCCACAAGACTTAGGATTGAGAATTACACTTAAAGGATAACGAAAAAGGAAATTCTATTCTTTTATTAAAACTCCAATGAATAAGTCTTACATCCACTAATGCCATAACATTTATTCTCCAACTATAATAAACTAAAACCATAAATAGTAGCTTTACCACTTTATTAATCAACGAAAAATAAAACTAAGGATTACATTTCTCTAGAGACTAACGTATCACAACGATCATTTCTTTCCTTGTATTGCTCTAGAGTAAAGTCTTGATCATTAGGATCATCCAAGTCTTCTTCCGGATCCGAGTCTTCATCCATAGCCTCATCATTTTGCTGTGGCTCACTATCAACCACATTATTCTCTTCAAGCTCATCTTCAGACCCACTGGATATCTCAATGGTTGGTTCAGGAACTATAGGGTTAGGATTTTCAATCTCTACCACATCATCATCACTATCCTCCTCAACATCACTAGCTTGTTCATCATGGATCATGCCATCCTCACCATCACTTTCTACTCCTCCATAGCCCATACCTAGACCCGCAGAATACTTCCCATCCTCATAGCTAATTTCCGCAACCTCTAGGATAGTAGCAAGAACCTCAGAATCATACTTCCACCTACCATCACTAGTCCCATACTTGTACCAATTAGGGGTACCATCACCATAATGCATGTCACTGAACCTATTCTTGAGGTCTATGTAAGGGTTCTTATGGGGTAAACAATGTATAATCATACTAGCCATCATATCTTTGTGCCTAAGGTGGGGCATATTCTTGGTCGAAGCCAAATAGTCACAAGCAAACACGATCTTTTGAACATACGTGCGAGGAGTCTCATTATCCATCTTCTCTAAGTATCCTAGACTGGTGAACTTAGAAGGTAGCATCCTTAATTCCTGAAAATTCACAACTCAAAAGTCTTACTAACGCGTTTCCATAGAAATTCCAACCCCAAAAGGATACAATAAATAGTTCGTGGAGCCATACAATTTCAATGCACAAATATATGCTCAACATGAAATATGATGCAATTAATCACATCAAGCAAGATAAATCATGGTTAGAACATATACATGGCACTTAATAATCACATTGTCACATAATATGCATTCTTAGACTAATATGCCCTTCTTAGTCTACCCATTTCTCACTTGAAAATAATATTAATTTTCGAAATTAATTAAGAAATAACTCCTAACTTTGTTGAAATTATTTAAATTAAAATAAAAAATTAATAAGAATTATTGATTAAATAAATAAATAAATAAATTTCGGATAAAAAAAATAAAAAGAAATCCGAAAAATTAAAATATAAATTCGAGGAAAAAGTATTCGAATAATAATAAATAAATAAATAAATAATTAAATAAAATAAATAATTCGGATATTTTAAGAAAATCCGAAAATTATAAGATTTTTTTTTTCGAATTTAGTTCAAAATTTTCGAGTGAAATAAATAAATAAATAAGAAAAATATTTCGGAAATTTTAATTAAATTAAATAATAACCCAACTTTTCAACTCATTTCAAACGACCCAAAATAATTTATATTTGACCTTTAAAATATTGAGTACTCAAAATAATACGTTTTGACTTTAGGAAAATAATTTTCGAAAATCCTAAAGTTCATCAATCGTAGTTTAAGGATTTACCACTTTGCACTATTAATTAATGCAAAGCAACTCTCAAACTAGAGCTCTACAAATACCACTTTAAATTTGTGACGCCCTAATAATTCCTTGCTTTTATAAAATCATTTTCCAACTTAAAATAAAGGAATTACTAAGCATTACCGCCACCGTGATAACGGTTAAGGCTATTACCAGAATTACGCAGCGGAATTAAATGTCAACTAACTTTTAAAAACCATAATTTATGAAATATTGAGGCCTCCTACAATTTGGAACCATAATGGCCCAAAACCCAAAATATAAATAATTCAAACATTTCAAACGTAATTAAAATATTAAATAAAATAGTTTCAAAGAACGAAAGCATGCAACTCTCTCAATCATCCCAAGCCACATGATTTCCATCGTACTTGATCTACCAACCTGCTATATTAATCTACTCCACAACAATGCAAGTGCAAATGATGGATCATCATAGGGTCATTAAGGCAAAGGCCATGACCAGAAACACACAAAGCACGTAGTTAGCAAAAGCTGAGTACTTACAAGCATAGAGTAAATGAAACTAAAACATGCATCACTCACTAAGTACTAATCAACATGCAAAAGGCATATAATACTTAACAAACAATCATGAGACACAAGACTCGAGTCGAGTCTTGACTCACAATTTAATTAGAATAAGCTTCGAACGGGCCAAAAGAATAATCCACAAAGGGAAAAGGTGATGGGAGCCAACCATACACAAAATATAATAATAATAAAATCGGGCCATACCGAGTGTCGGGCCATACCGACGGAATTCCTGCGCATAATATAAATGAAACAACGTCTTGTATCATTAGTAGGAGTACGAGCTTTCCGGCAAGACTCCCCCCATTGTTCATACTCAAGGTATATACGTTCCAAGAGTTTTGAAGCTTGTTCCGGTTGCACTTTACGTTTATTAATATTTTATTAAAGGCGAACTCAAGACTCGACAACATGCATACATACCATTAATAAACAACAACCAAAACAATCTCATTTTAATGCTTTAAGACTTGTGATCAACCAAGCAAGACACTTGTGATATTACTACCATGTTCCTCCTCACCAAAGTGAGACTCCACATCATGCACATTAACATGAGGGTTGTGCCCTTGCACGACAAATCCTAATTCATTTCATACATAATATTCCCAACTGAACCCTACATGTGCGGTGGCTTACGTGAGCTAACCCTTCACATGTGGTAAAATAAATAGTACAACGAGGTACAAATAAATGGCTCAAAGTATGCTAGACATCCCGTACAATAGCATACAAATAAATAATCCATCCCTTGCATGTGAAATAAACCATACATGCATAAATATTGAACAACATGATTGACAATGAAGTCTATACTCATAATAATTTCAAAATGCTTGTTCAACAATTAATCCAATAAATCCAACATCACAAATCACATGCTCGTTCACCAAAATAAACATGATTCCACATAATGTAATTCACATCATCAACAATCATGTAATGTCATTGACAAAAAGGTGTGGTCGCCCTAGACTTGTACGTACCTTGAATACCTAAGCGTAGGGGCCACTTTGCAATAACGAGCACTCAACTAGAAATCACCTCCTATCATCAAAATAATGAAACTTAAATTATTTCCATGTTCATTAAATTTCCAGCAACTTTATAAAAATTAAAACCTCCTTTAGATTTTAGAATTCAATCGTTTTTCAATAATAAAATCGTCTCAATTTACAAAATCAATCCCTAGTACGAAAACATACTTTTTCTGCCTTTAACATCAATAAAAATCGACACTTTAAACCTTTATTCAAATCTGAAAATATAATTGATTATCATAATTAAATCATCACCTAATTATGCTAATCAATTGACTCATTAGGTCTAGGTTAAAACCCTAACTTGAAAATCCCAATAACACTAGTTTATTATCATAAAAATCAATGCTTTATTCAATAAAAAAATCTGAAAATTCATTAATAATTAAAACAAACCTAATGAATCACAACACACAAATCCTCAAACCACGGTATTCATAACCGGTTCCCAGCATTTTAATTACTCAAAACAATATTAATATAATAATTTAAAATACGGAATTTAAATAGAATAGGTAAGGAAGAAGAGAATTATACCAATCCGGCCTATAGCACGGAACAACCACGAATATAATGTGATTGGGCGAAAAGAATTGAACAACGAACGAACAACACACACACACGACCGTGTGTGTGCGCGCAGCAGCGAGGGGACGAGGCACAGGGGCGCGCGCTGCGGCGAGGGGACGAGGGCAGCAGGGGCGCGCGCTGCGACGAGGGGATGAGGGCAGCAGGGGCGCGCGCTGTGCGCGAGGAGAGAGCGAGAGAAGGCGAGAGTGTGGGCGCTGTGCGCGAGGGAAGGCGAGCGAAGCAGGGGCGCGCTGTGCGCGAGGGAGAGAGGAAGAGAGGGAGTGGGCGCTGGCGTGCGCGAGGAGAGAGCCAGAGGGAGTGGGCGCTGGGCGTGAGGCCGAGCAGCACAAGGGCGCAGCAGCACGAGCACGGGGCTGCGTGCGTGCGTGCGGTGTGCCGAGCAAAGAGAGGAGAGGAGTGAGGTGCAAGAAATCAAAAAGGGGCTTTATGAAATTTTAGGGGTTCATTTAATGATGGGGGGGTCTATTTATAGGCTCCCTAATCCCTTGATGGGCTAGGCTTAGGATATTTGAGTTGGGCTTAGGAATTAAATGAATTGGGCTAGCTTAGGACTTGAATTAAATACTTTTGATTGGGCTCGTTTAATAAAACGAATTGGACTTTTCATTTAAAACCCGAAGCCTTTAAAAATCATTTGCAACTCATTTAATTTCCCGACTCAAGAATTAAATTCGTTTCGTAATTAATTAAAATAATAAATATTCTAATTAAATTAAAATACATTAAATGCAATGCGTTTAAATATTATTTAAACGATAATAAATCATAAAATGCTTTATGAATATAATAAAATATATTTATAAATATTATAAAAATACGAGGTATTACATTATTGGACTCAAAACATAAATCACAATCTTTTTGCTCTACAATCCAATTAAATCTTAGCATAGCTTATTCGGGGGAATGAAGTGCACCAAAGGGAATTAAGGTAGCGAAGAACATCCAAAAGAGAACAAAACAAACTCTTTTCAAACCAAAGCTCGCCATTTAGAATTATCAAAAACTTTTTCAAGTAGAGACTCAAGCAACAAAGATTAAGCTATCCCTAATCGCCCTAACTCATACATGCAAAAATTCAACGGAAATACCTTTACTTAATTATCCAAATGACAAGCAAGGGAATCCACATTAAAAATCATCAAGATTCTTCCTTTGGACTAGCAAATCATTTTTAGTGCTTTTATTCAATCACTTGAGACTTTTTTGGATTTTCAAAACTTTTTCGATTTTTTTTTTTTTTTGTGATTATTTAACAACAATTTGAAAGGAAAAAAAATGAAATAAATAAAGAAAATATTTTTGGATTTTGAGTTTTATAAAAAAGAAAAAGAAAGAAAAGTGAAAAGAAAGAAACAAAAAAGAATGAAGTCTCCCCCAAGCTAGCGAAAAGCTATCCCCCTAAGCTAGAATTCGGCATTGTCCTCAATGCTTGAAACAAAAACTCAAGGGAAGGGAGGGGGGGGGGGGGGGGGGGGAAAGAAAACACGCATTCACCCAATATACATAGTTCCGCAAATCACAACACATTAGAGAAAGAGAAATGGAGGCAACCAAATCAACATTTTCAACCATCCAACCTCATGCCTCATCAATTCATATTCTCAATCAATCCATGGAGTAATAAAAAGAGGGAGAGGAAAGATACTACCGGATAGTAGGTGGGTGTAAATACCCGCAAATGATCCAATTTCTCCATTTGTAGTCAACTTTCTCCAAAATCGTGCTTTGTTTCCATATGCTATAGAGAATGAACGTTTATTCCGCTTAAGTACCTAAAACAAGATCAAAAATTGAAAAGAAAAATAAGTAAAATTCAAATGAAAGCGATAAAAACACGAGTTACTTCCCGAGAAAGACTTGTTTAAGGTCCTAAGCATGACCTTTCTAGTAAATACCAAGTCAATTATCTCAAGAGTTTATCATATGCACTAGCACACATTTCATTAGATAGATCATACGCAATGACAAGACGCAATGCATGCATAGAGTATGATAGAACTCGATGCCAATAAGGAGAGGGATGCCTAAAAGAGGAAGGATCGAAAGAAAAAACAAGAAAATAAGAAAAAGAAGAATCAAAATGAGGAAATGAAAAAGGAATAGGCAAAC
Source organism: Spinacia oleracea (assembly GCF_020520425.1). Lineage (NCBI taxonomy): Eukaryota > Viridiplantae > Streptophyta > Magnoliopsida > Caryophyllales > Amaranthaceae > Spinacia > Spinacia oleracea. The sequence continues at coordinate 23,153,412 of NC_079490.1, forward strand.
TCTCCTCAAGAAAATATTTTTGGTTGGCAAATTTACTCTCGCCCTCAATTAGAATCGATTTGAGCACTTGAAAACAAAATGGAGCAAAAAGCTCTTCATCACCATCATCGATGCACTCATTCAAGGAGAAATGAGTAGGAATATAATCCCCAATACTCAATTGCTCAATGTCATGCATCATAGGTGGAAAATTAGCCTCAAATTCATCTCTTCTACATGAAGCATCCCGAATGGATTCATTTAGAAGGCTAGAAACATCTCCCATGCCTTTTGCAAAAGTTTGGGAAGCAATCTCAAATTCCTTAATAAACGAATCCCTTTTAAAATCTTCTTGACAATCCAAATGAGTTATAAAAATGCGAAACTCGGACAAAGAAATGACCGACTCGGATCGCAAAGCATTAAGAAATTCATTGTGGAGAAGCTCATGGTGGAGAGACGTGAAATCATCAAGTGTGCTCGATTCATCATTTTGAGGGATATGAATAGTTGCCATGTTTTAAGGAATTTTCAAAATAAAACGAACAAAACAAATAACTATGCACAAAGATCTAGACTCATCTAACTAACACAAACTAATGCAAACCGAAGTCCCCGGCAACGCCGCCATTTTGATTGAGGTAGAAACTAGGTCGTTACTAGTCTCTCCTAATCAAACAAATTACCTAACCTAACCACTAAACACAAGTAAAGCGGCAAGTAAGGGTCGAAATCCACAAGGACTAAGGTGCGCTAATTTATGCTAATCGAACAACAAGCTAGGTCGGAATAGGGTTGGAAAAGTCAACTAACCAACTAAAACTAAACTAACTACCAAAGGACAAACATGGTCAAGGAATGAGATCAAACACCACCAATAATGAAACAAGTATACGAGAAACAATTAAGAATGATGATGCATTAGCAAAGTATGAATGATGCGTTGGTTAGAAATAGATCCCCAAATGACTCCCGCCTTGGATCAATTCTTAGAATAGTCAAATGCGAACTCCCGTCCTACACACAACTACCCTTAGGTCACGGTTAAGCACAAACCAAACAATAGTCAACTTAGGTCACGATCCCTCGATTTTCCTAAAGTCAACTACCCCAAAATCTAAGTCATACACAAGTAGCTAATTTGCATACAACAAAGTTTGAGTATGCTCAAACAAACAATAATTTAATCATGCAACATCACCAAATTCAAACTAATTTACCCAAATCGATCATTGTTAGGTTTTCACCCAAACCCTAACCAACAACACTACTCAATCAACATAAAAATAATAAATTTAAAGACTTTAATAACTAATAGCATGATACTAAACAATAACAACAACTAATCTAAACATGAATCATTAAACTAAACAAAAACAATTAAACTAATTAAAACGATAAATAAATAAAACAATAATTAAAGAAATAAATGAAGAGAGAGGAGTAAAGAAAATCTCATTGATTAAATGGTGGAAATCTCCAAATCATCAATTCCCATCTTTGATTCATCAAAATCCATCTTCAACCCATTGTTTCTCTCACTTTCTCTCTCCAAAAACTAACTAAAACCCTAAACCCTAAGAGAAACACAAATTCTTATTTACATGGGGTGTACGATAAATATTGTACACCGAAGTTAAAGTTGACGTAAAATGCTTAAAAGTCACCCTTGTATATGTAAAAGTTATCTACATTTTAGTAATAAAAAATTTCATTTTAATAAAAAATATTTATTCAAAATCACTAATAATATATAAAATTAATCATTTAACACTTTAAAATGTTTGTCTAATAACTTTTATTTTAATAATATAAAAGTTAGAGAAAACTGAGTAAAAGTTAGAGAAAACTGGATTAAAGTTATATGGGTGCACAATAAATTTATTGTACAACTTGTGCACGCAAGACCTTTTGGAAGAGAAATGAGAAATAAACTAATTATTTACATGGTAATAAAGTTGGTCTCTGAAATTACTATTTATACTCTCATCCTAAAAAAAACAAAATAAAAGAGAAAAGAAAGTAAAAAATGAAAATCTAAACAAAAACTGAAATTAATTAAAAGAAATAAGAAAAATGAAAAAGGAAGAAAACAAAATGAAAAAGAAAGAAAAAAAAAGAAAAGGGAAAAGAGAAAAAGAGTTAAAAAGATAAAGAATGAAAAAGAGGAAAACCATCAGACCACCATCACGCAAATCATCTTTCATCCTCGTCCCTTTTTTCGTCTTTTTCTTCCTCCTCTTTCATCCTATACCATCACGCAATCATCTTCAATCAGCTACTCTGATCTTCGCTGCACCTTTTCGTTTCCTCCTCCAATTCGCTGCACTCCCTTTCATCACCGTTCATCTTTAATCATCATCACGCATCATCATCAATCATCTTCCACCATCAAAGATCATCACCGTCCGTCCATCACAAATCAACGGCCATCATCGTGGAATTCAATATGAAGGACCAAAGCTGCTCAATTTTCAATTAATCGTAGCCGTCGAGCTTCATTAATTTCGTACAACCAAACGCGCTCAAAAGTTCGGTCGAACATTAATGGAGGTTCGGGCGAACCCATTTCTAGTTTGGGCGAACACACGGTGGGTTCGGGCGAACTTCAAATTCAGTAGCTTCTGTAAATTCCGAGTTCGGTCGAACTTAATTCGTGTTCGACCAAACATATTTGCTCTGTTTTCTCTGTTTCTTGGCTTCAGTTTTTGACTGATTTTGGTCTTGTTGTTGAGTTGGTTGTGTGTTGCTGTGATATTGGGCGAGGAAGGAGAGTGTGGTGATTGTAGTGGGTTTGAGGTGAGAAGACAACTGCAGTGCTGGCGACTGGCGAGGAAGGGCAGCCAGCAAGGACAGGTTGATGTGAGGTGTGGTGTAGGATAGAGAAATAAGGTGGTGTAGGATAGGAGTGTGTTGTTCTTTGAGCCGTTGACTTTTCTTGACCGGCCTTTAAGCTTGTATTCCGATTTCCGAACAATATGCACCTACACAAAATAAAAATGGAAAATAGGAGAGAGACAATAAATAGAAAAATAAAATAAAATAAAATAAATAAATAATAATAATAATAATAATAATAATATTAAAATTAAAATTAATATCTAAATAGAGAAAAGTAGAAAATAAATAACGAAAACTAAAATGATTACTCTATAAAATTATCGAAACAAAGAAAATAAATAAATTACGAAAATAAGTCCTAAAAATTAATAAAAATCGATAAAAATATTAGTTAAACTATAAAATAATAAAATAAGAAATAAATGCTAAAAGGGATAATAATAGACTAAAATATAAGAAAAGTACCTAGAAAAGTAACTAAAAACTACCTCTAGGAGTGACATAAATGTCACTCATCAAACTCCCCCAAGCTAAGCTTTTGCTTGTCCTCAAGCAAACCAAGATGAAAAACGGGGAGAGAATGAGATTTATTCAAACAAAACGAAAATAAATAAAATCAAGGACGAGAATGTACACTAACTCACTTTCGTAGGAATCACAATTGCATTTAAGCACATGCAATAAGCTCTTTAAACCCCTAAATCGCTCTAGAGGGCGAGTGAGATCTCGCAAAGGTTTCCAACAAGATAAACCCATAACTCTTATTAAGCACAAATAAGACATTTCGTCCAAAGTAATCTCATCAAGCATGGTTCACCAAACATGGTCGATTCAAACAAGCTTTCAAAGCATAACCATCATCAAGATGCATCCATGAATTAGGAATTTAGGGGATAGACTAATCTAAGGTGCAAGAGAATCACAATCAAAGCATCGAATCATCAATTAGGTTCACTAAGGCATCCAAAAGTCAAAAATTGTTCTCAAATGGATAAATATGATCACGACCACCTAAAATGCACATTGACTCCACAAACTTGACCTTTGCTAAGAGAATCTTGGATTGTAAGATTAAGGAACTTGAGTAATGGGTCTAGAGTCTCGATTCTTGAGCCGCAATGACATTCATCATCACTAGGGAAAACTTTACTTAATAAATCTTCAAGCTCCCACTCAATCATCTAAACTAACCCACTTTTTCAAGGACTTGTGGTATTTACCACTTATTGACTCTTTTTTTTTCTTTTTGTAAACTTTAATAGGCTTATTAAGCCTTGTGGGCTCATTGGCGCCACTTATTGACTCGGACTTGACACTTTGGGCTCAAATGCACCACTTATTTGTAACACCCTAATAATTCATTGCTTTTATAAAATCATTTTCCAACTTAAAATAAAGGAATTACTAAAGCATTACCGCCACCGTGATAACGGTTAAGGCTATTACCAGAATTACGCAGCGGAATTAAATGTCAACTAACTTTTAAAAACCATAATTTATGAAATATTGAGGTCTCCTACAATTTGGAACCATAATGGCCCAAAACCCAAAATATAAATAATTCAAACATTTCAAACGTAATTAAAATATTAAATAAAATAGTTTCAAAGAACGAAAGCATGCAACTCTCTCAATCATCCCAAGCCACATGATTTCCATCGTACTTGATCTACCAACCTGCTATATTAATCTACTCCACAACAATGCAAGTGCAAATGATGGATCATCATAGGGTCATTAAGGCAAAGGCCATGACCAGAAACGAATCTCCACTTGACAACGCATCTCCTATAAAATAACGAATCTCAATTCCCCTTTTCATTTCACCCGAAACCTGCTATTTATGGAAACCTTCTAAAAATAGTAACTGCCGTAAAGGGTAGTTGCTAAAAGTAGTAAAAAGATAGAAACCTGTCACAATTAGGTGTTGCACTCCAACATAAATCCTAAAAGAGATAGAAATTGTAAAAGGAATTCTATTCCTATCGCAGTTCGATAAAAGAGTTAACGTATTAATTAAACTCATAACGAACCTAGAGTTCGTAAAGGGCCCAGACGCATTCCGTCGTAAATTTATACGCACCAAATAACTCGGATTAAGTCTCTTAATGAACTCCGTACTCTAGAGTCCAATCTGACAAAGAATTCTGCCAGACCCTATTTTCAACGCCCAGCCCTGGGCGCCGAAATCTTTGACGCCCAGAGCTGGGCGCCGAAAATACCTGGGACGGATTCTTTTCCTAATCCGTTTCGTATTCAAATTCCTGAAAAACTATCTTTCTACGCCACTTTTTCCTATAAATAGACCCCTAAGTTCGACGTGAAAAACACAACACACAATTCATATTCTGAGTATTGACTCCAACCCCTAGCCTAAGCCTCACGCTGCGAAATTGTTCACGCGTTCTGTCGCAATCGATCCATAAATCGAACAGAACGTATCCTGTCCCATAATTTGAGATTCGTTAAATAAAAAGGAGAAATAGCAAAGTCAAAGTGGTTAGTTTTCTGAGAACCGTGACGCACCTCTCAAGGGTGCGTCGTAATGTGTCCCTTTTCGATGATTTAACTGCTTTCCTTACCCTTTTTATGAACTATTAAACTAACTAAATCTGATTGTTCTATCACGCCTAACAAATATAATATTTTTGGGAAATTGGATTATCATGCTAGGTCCCTTAATGCTATTTAAATCAGATAATCACGATCGAATTAGTATTATATGTTGCATATTGCTAAAATTAACTCAGATTAGCTTAATAGTTAACGCATGTCCCTTCAATTATTTATGCTGAGCTAGTAAGGATATCCTGCCTCTGGAGTTATCGACGAGCGAAGTACTCCTCTCGGTAGTTATAGTCCCCCGAACCCTCAATCTCTACCTTGCGGGTGTATGTTGAGAGATCCCCACACCAGGGATCACAAGGGAAGCTACGGTCGTCGTGGTCAAACATAATTGCACTCCCTTTATGTCACGATAACCGGGTTTTGTCAGTTTTTCTCATTGTCGTTAAAAACTGAATGGCGACTCCTATATTACTAGTCAATTGGGTGTATACTCACAGGAAATCCAATTACACTTGATTGAATGAAAAGAATCGTCACACCCACGAGGGACGAGGTCACGCATTAGCTTCGTGCTTTTTCGACCCCCTCACAGTGGCGACTCCACTGGGGATAGTGAAGGAAATACTCGTGCTTGTAGGTAATCAAAATAGCCGAAGGGTGAAACGATCCTACCCCGCGTTTATTTCCCCATCAAGTTGGGACGACCTGAAAATCAGCATATTAATGTGAACGGGCAGAACCGCATAACGAATCTCGGCTCCCTCGGGAGTTGGGACTAAGGATACCTTTTTCCGCCAATAGGGGGGTGCATACGCCGCGCATGTTGCCCACTCGGTACTTGTGCAGGTAGTACACCTATCCCGAACCCAATCGCTCGCCCATTAGGTCCCTCTCGCCTGCATGCCCCCTTGGCTTGCACTTGCGGGTTGGCCTCTTGGGCGAAATCCTCGACCGGGGTATGTGTTGGATCTACGATAGAAGCGGTACCAAGCCAGGCGCAAATACTACCCATAGAAGCCTATCATAAACTACGTGACATATTTTTCAAATCCATGTTTGTAATGTAGTTATGTGTAGCGAACTATGTGACTATGTTATGATTGTGCGTACGAATAATGCTAGACAAATAATGCTAGAAAACCAACGACCTTAAAAATTGCCCAAACATTCATGGACCAATTGGCCAAAGAGTTATACCAAAATACATGTTCCGCAAGCCCGAACGATCGCCACAAAAATAAGCGACGCTCGGGATGGCCGTAACGAATCCCACAAACGCTGCACAACGCGTAAAGGACGTTATTAGGCAAGCACGTAAAATCGAAGTCGCATAAACAAAAGTAGACGCAAACAGAAAACGAGAACCAGCCAGGGACGCATTTTAAACGCCCCTGGCTGGGCGCCAAAATTTCTCACGCCCACTGCTGGGCGCTGAAGTTGCTGCCTGGCCTTTTGGTCAGGCACAGCAGCCTCGGTGCCCGCGCATGAAAAAATATACGTAGAAAAAAAAAAAAAACTTTTCGTGATTTTTTTTTCTTCTACGAGGGCGTATGAAAAAGCACTCCATTCTAAAAGCGACTAAAAAATAAAAATAAATAACTCTTTGTGTCGTTGTTAGGCCTCCTATGACGACAATGCTCGGCACCAAAACCGAGCATGCTAATTAAACGACCTTGAAAAAAGTATTCAAAAAAATAATGTTCGAATAAAATCTTCAAAAAAAATGTTCAAATAAAAAAATACATAAATCCAAGTCTAGACTAGGCTATGCCAAAGTACAATCTAAATCCTAAGTCTTAGTTGTCTTATCCATAAGAATCGGTCCCCATGCTTGGTGTCGTTCTGCAAGCTAAAAGGTTAAACCATATTGAGTCTCCCTTTCTAACATTTAAATCAATGAGCACCCATATGTAATTGTCATCCCTTGCTAGGAATCCACTGTTAGGTTATGATACATATGACATTACATAGATCATGCGGAAACAACCATTAACCCAGGACAACATATTATTTACACATAATCATATAGCATAATTTAGATGCATACTCTTTGTTGCGTGCCCTCCCTAGCTGCGCCCGAACCGAACAAGAACAAGTCTTTAGGACTCCAAGTGTCGTCCCTCCGTAGATAGTCCACAGCACGTCCGGATCCGCCTTAAGATTGACCAACTAGAATCGCCCTTAAGGTACTAGAAAATTTCGGCACTTTTATGAGCAAGATGTGTGTTTTAATTTTCTCTCAAAAAACTCACTTTTGAATACTTTGAAACTTATTATAAATTGTGAGCCCTAGCCTCATATTTATAGGGGTATGGAAAGGGAATCGAAATCCTATTCAGATACAAATTAATTAAACCTAGAATCCTACAAGAACTCTAATTTAATTAATTTATCAAATAGAATTAGGAATTTAATCATTAACCGAACTCTGCATGTTTTAGGAAACGTGCACGAACACAAACACTTGCACACACACGCACGGCAGCCACGATGGGCCCCCATGCGTGCGCGCGAGCAGCAGCCCACGCAGCGCCCGCGCGCGCTGCGCGCTGCGCGTGCTGTGCGCGCTGTGCGCGCTGCGCAGCCTGCTGGGCCTGGCCTTGCGCTGGGCCTGGCGTGGATGTTTGTGCGGCGCGCTTGGCTTGCTGGGCGATGGCCTGGCTTCGTGCTGGGCCTCGTCCGGCAGGCCTCGTCCGATGCTTATTCGTACGATGCGCTTCCGATTAAATTTTCCGATTCCGGAATTCATTTCCGATACGAACAATATTTAATATTTCCGATTCCGGAATTAATTTCCGTTTCGAAAAAATATTTAATATTTCCGTTTCCGGAATTATTTTCCGATTCCGGTAATATTTCCGATTCTGACAATATTTCCGTTTCCGGCAATATTTCCGATTCTTGCAATATTTCCATTTCCGATAATATTTTCCGATACGTACCATGTTTCCGTTTCCGGCAACATCTACGACTTGGATAATATTTATATTTCCGATACGATCCATATTTCCGTTTCCGGCAATATCATCGTTTCCGGAGTATTCATTTCTTGCCTGTGACGATCTTAGCTCCCACTGAAACCAAGATCCGTCGGTTCCGAATATTCATAGATGGAGTATTTAATGCCATTAAATACTTGATCCGTTTACGTACTATTTGTGTGACCCTACGGGTTCAGTCAAGAGTAAGCTGTGGATTAATATCATTAATTCCACTTGAACTGAAGCGGCCTCTAGCTAGGCATTCAGCTCACTTGATCTCACTGAATTATTAACTTGTTAATTAATACTGAACCGCATTTATTAGACTTAACATAGAATGCATACTTGGACCAAGGGCATTATTTCCTTCATCCACGGCCTCAATACTCTCTCTCACCAATAAAAAGGATATATTATAGTATTTGCAAAATGGAAATGGTCACATTCTGGAAATCATTCCCCCATAGTTGCACAACCCCCAAAGTGAACCTAAGGTGTTAATACCATTGGCAAAGAAAAAATTAATGGCCCCAAGGCTTATAATCACATTGGGTCACGACTATCATAGTCCTCTCGAGTCACTCGCTCCTTGAAATACTACTAAGTACGGACTAAAAGATTTTCCATGAATGCAACATGACCAACCATGAAAATACCCAAATCGGCATACCATAAGGCTACCATTGGAGTAAAGCAATACACACTAAGAGAGAAGCCGCACTAATGATTATAGTCTTGCAAAAATAAAAATTCGATCTCCCCAATTAACTACCTTGCCAACATTAAGCAAAATGGCGCATGACAAATGAACACCCAAGGGTTAAAATCTAAAGTGTCAACCAACGAAAGTTATGGTCCAATTAGCCTAAGTCTGAGAGTCGCTTGGTCAAGTATTATAGGCTTATGCCACGTCATTATTTTGAGTCTAGGCCACCTCCTTATATTCCTACATGGGTTATAATCAGAAAGATTAATGAAAGTTCGAGTCTAAATCACAACTTCCAATTAAATCCCAGAAACTGGAATCTGAAAAGAAGCAAAAAAAAAAATTATTTTCGATGTAATTCTTTCGTTAAATTTCAATAAGGTAGAAGCAACATTTTGAATCTACGCTATTTGCACATTTTAAGAAACGACTAAATACGCTTGCAAAGTAAGACAATTTAAAGGTCCACCCTAGGCCCGCTAAAATTAAAGGTCCACTATAGGCCTACCAAACGAGGCTCACTCAGTCTCGCCTCGTGACTCAAAGACCACAACCATCTACCTCTTAGCCCAAACAAAAAATTGATTGAAGGATTTATGTTAGGGAGAAATCCCAAGCAAAAAGAAAAAAAGAGAAAGAGAAAAGGGAGAGCGAAAAAGAGCCATGAAATACTTAGCCCGTACCTCCCAAAGTGCGAAACCTACCCAAGTAAACGAAGGAAAAGAATTGAGTCAACCAATCCAAATCATAAAATTCTACGATGTCTACCCTTTCCAATCCTTATGCTCTTAGACGCATTCGCTCTGGGGTCCCTATTCAGCTCATCTAACCCATCCATATTCTCATTGCCATAACCCAAGAAACCATTACCTCGACTCTTGTTCTTGAACTTGTTGTCAACCGCAAACCACGCACGACCATTGACACGTGCGTCATACCCATTATTTCCAAAGCCCAAAACCTGTTCTTACACCACCATTAGCATAATGACCATATAACTTGTGTGGATACATCCTGTTGATATACCCTTAAGCCGTCCCCATACTACTCATTGACCTTGGTTGATTTAAACTTATGACACTAGCTTGAGGCTGCAAATTGTGAGCCCTAGCAGGTGTAATCCTCATGCTCAACTAATACCTATACAACTTATCCTATCTCATTCAACTCGTCTTTCAAACCGTCTTGAGTCACGAATAAAAAAAGAAGACAAATGAAAAGTACAAAAAAGTAATAAATAATAAAGAAGGAACTTTGCAAAGCGCCTCTAAAGTTAGTCTAAAAGAAAAAGGAGCATTTAGCGCACCAAAAAAGATCCTCCCAGAAGTCATTTTCAGCGCCCATAGCTGGGCGCCGAAATCTTTAGCGCCCCAGCCTGGGCGCTGAATCTCTCTGCTCGCCAAATTTTGTCCATAAGTGCTCGTCATTTTATCCGCACATGCACGGAAAAATAACGAACACTTGGAGGGGTACAACACGTATTCAGATATACGTAGCACCAAAAAATACATGTACTCAAAAAATATATAAAACAAATTTTTGGCTTACAGCAAAGCAGTAGATTAAAATAACAATATGAAGGAAATAATGCCCTTGGTCCAAGTATGCATTCTATGTTAAGTCTAATAAATGCGGTTCAGTATTAATTAACAAGTTAATAATTCAGTGAGATCAAGTGAGCTGAATGCCTAGCTAGAGGCCGCTTCAGTTCAAGTGGAATTAATGATATTAATCCACAGCTTACTCTTGACTGAACCCGTAGGGTCACACAAATAGTACGTAAACGGATCAAGTATTTAATGGCATTAAATACTCCATCTATGAATATTCGGAACCGACGGATCTTGGTTTCAGTGGGAGCTAAGATCGTCACAGGCAAGAAATGAATACTCCGGAAACGATGATATTGCCGAAAACGGAAATATGGATCGTATCGGAAATATAAATATTATCCAAGTCGTAGATGTTGCCGGAAACGGAAACATGGTACGTATCGGAAAATATTATCGGAAATGGAAATATTGCCAGAATCGGAAATATTGCCGGAAACGGAAATATTGTCAGAATCGGAAATATTACCGGAATCGGAAAATAATTCCGGAAACGGAAATATTAAATATTTGTTCGAAACGGAAATTAATTCCGGAATCGGAAATATTAAATATTGTTCGTATCGGAAATGAATTCCGGAATCAGAAAATTTAATCGGAAGCGCATCGTACGAATAAGCATCGGACGAGGCCTGCCGGACGAGGCCCAGCACGAAGCCAGGCCATCGCCCAGCAAGCCAAGCGCGCCGCACAAACAGCCACGCCAGGCCCAGTGCAAGGCCAGGCCCAGCAGGCTGCGCAGCGCGCACAGCGCGCACAGCACGCAGCGCGCGCGGGCGCTGCGTGGGCTGCTGCTCGCGCGCACGCATGGGGGCCCATCGTGGCTGCCGTGCGTGTGTGTGCAAGTGTTTGTGTTCGTGCACGTTTCCTAAAACATGCAGAGTTCGGTTAATGATTAAATTCCTAATTCTATTTGATAAATTAATTAAATTAGAGTTCTTGTAGGATTCTAGGTTTAATTAATTTGTATCTGAATAGGATTTCGATTCCCTTTCCATACCCCTATAAATATGAGGCTAGGGCTCACAATTTATAACAAGTTTCAAAGTATTCAAAAGTGAGTTTTTTGAGAGAAAATTAAAACACACATCTTGCTCATAAAAGTGCCGAAATTTTCTAGTACCTTAAAGGCGATTCTAGTTGGTCAATCTTAAGGCGGATCCGGACGTGCTGTGGACTATCTACGGAGGGACGACACTTGGAGTCCTAAAGACTTGTTCTTGTTCGGTTCGGGCGCAGCTAGGGAGGGCACGCAACAAAGAGTATGCATCTAAATTATGCTATATGATTATGTGTAAATAATATGTTGTCCTGGGTTAATGGTTGTTTCCGCATGATCTATGTAATGTCATATGTATCATAACCTACAGTGGTATCAGAAGCCCCTTATTATTTTCATAATCTAAATTGCATGAACATGGTTAAATATTACAAATTTGCAAGAATTAAAAGGGGTGATTAATTTTCGTAATTGTTAATTAATTGCAAATTGCGTTTATTTAATTATACGTACGCAGTTTTTCGGCAGTTTCTTCGTTACTCATCCAAATCGAGTGATTCTTGTGTCAATTCCGCATGTAAAAGGCATTCTAAAATTTTGACCAAAATAGTGTTTTTCTGCCGAACCCAGAATTCTCAAATTCGAAGCCTAACTATGACTTTTCGAAGGTTTTAGTTTTTCGAATGCAAAATTTCGTAAATTTAAGATGTTAAATTAAATATTTGCGATTCTTGTTGATAAATCTTGAATGTTTGATTGACCTACTGCATATGTTTAACAAGTTTGAATGCCTAGTCTTGTTAATTATGCAATCTAATTTGTAATTATGATTAATTTGTTGAAAATTAGAATAATTTAGAATTAATTTGATTTTCATAATTAATTATAATTTAATTAGAAACCTATGATTAAAAACCACCATAAAAATTGTAAATTTATGATAAATTTTAAATTTTTATGACCTAGACTTGAATCCATAACAATCGGAAATCAATTGGATAATAAATTTTCGATTTTTCGCCCTAAAATTATGAAATTAATAATATTTATTAATTTGTCATTAATTTTATAAATTTTAAATTTTTTATGCGATTCGTTCATATAACTTGCACGCACAAAGCAATGGATGCTTCGTGTTACCCTTAAGGGGTGTTGTATAATGCGGGCATGCGACGACGAGCAAGGGAGCTCGTCGCCCGTGCGGCACGAATGCAATGAGCAAGGGCGTAGTGCACGAGCACAAGGCAGCAGCCATGCCTTGTGTCGTGTGCCACGAGCAATGGACGAATGGGCATGGGCGAAGGGCGAGCCAAGGCAGTCGCGTGTGGGCAGTAAGCGAGCTGCGCCACAACGCGCGCTGCCTCGCACAAGAGCGCGCTGCCTCGCACAAGAGCGCGCAGCCTCGCGCGCAGCGAGCGCAAGCTCGCGTGCCACGAGCGCTGCGCCCAGCATTGCTCGCGCGCACAACGAGCGAGGACTCGCGCGCACAGCCAGCATTGCTCGCGCGCACAGCGAGCGATGTCGCCCGCCCAGCGAGCGATGTCGCGCGCCCAGCGAGCGATGGCTCGCGCGCCCAGCGAGCGATGTCGCGCGCCCAGCGAGCGATGTCGCGCGCGCAGCGAGCACCAATGCGTGCGGAGGCTTGCGATGGGGATGCAGCAGCTATGCGACGAGCGCATGGGCTGCGCGCACATGGCCAGCAATGGCTGTGTGCGTGCGGCCCATGGGCGTGCAACGCGTAGGGTGTTTGCGTTACGATTAAAGATCGTTTTTGAATGTTTAATTTGAGAATTTCAGTTCACGTAATTTTAATTAATTTTAAAATTAATAATTTAAATTATTTTCTTGGATTTTAATTTTGAATATTGTAATTATAATAAATTTTATTTATTCTAATTATTTTACTAAAATTAAAATCATGAATTAATTTAAATACGACTGAAATTAAATTAAACTTTTGGATTCAATTATAAATTGATATGAGCTTTAAATTTTAATTAAATTTGTATGTTTCCGGTTGGACTAGAAATACATTTTTATGTTTAAAATTAGTAAAGCATATAAATTTATTGGTTTAAGTGGGAGCGCTTTTTAGTCATAAACTCTTGATTAGGTCTACAAATCCTTAAGGTTAAAACAACTTGATTAGAATTAATAAGGACTGAATAATTGGTACATTATTGGTGCCCTTGATTAATTGCTGCAAATGTTTACGTGATGCATAATGTGTTTTACTAACCAGCTATGTGGGCCATTCATGATAATGAATGGGTGAATGGTATATATTGTATATGTACTGTTTTGCAGGTTATGAAGTGACTAGTATGGCCCAAATAGGATAGAAAATATGGTCTGCGTACCATTAATTTGAATGTAATTGGTCTAAAGTACCAAAGTTGTTTTTCAATTCAAATATGGTCTGCGTACCATCAAATAGTTGTAATTAGTTATAGCTTATCCTATTTGAAGAAAATGGTGCCTCCCACGGAGATTTTCAAGACGGACTTTGAAGTCAAAGCTTCAAGATGAAGTCGGGCCATACTAGATCACATTTATCTTATGCATGTTTTAAGTTATTTATTGCTTTTAAATATGTCTTAAAATGCATGAGATCAAAAGCTTGATTATGTTGCATGATTAAGGATTATAGTTCACTTAAAATCTAACCAACATAGTAAGAGCCTTAAGTTCCAAACTTAAAAATTGAGTTAAAAGGTGCCATGCCAAAATATACACTTGCTTGGATATCCTTTACATCAATCTAGTAATAGTTTTCGCTCAGCGAGGTGTTACTTATTGGTCCTAAAGGGGCAAGGTACACAAATAATTGTGAGTACATGTTAATTTTGGTGAAACTCAACGATATAAGTAAGGAGTCCTTTTATGTCGTGGCAAAATCGATAGGTTTACCTAATAAGTTCTTAGACGTACCTATCAACCAAGAGTAGTTTCTAGACTATTAGCAAAAGGCTTTTGCTTACCTAAAATGTTTTAGAATTGAGTCGACAAACTGTGCTTAATTCTTCAATGGTTTTAGGGTCTTGGAATCATTTTATTCACACCTGCCGGAACAATAAAATCGAATAAAATGCTAATAACTTGTTTGAATTGCATGGTTGCTTTAATTTCAAGTTATTATTCATGATAAATGTTTAGACTTTGCATGCTTCAATGTATGTTTTAATTATTGTTTATAATTAAATATTTTGCACTGCAATAAATCCTTTTAGAAAGGTAACAGTAAATTTCCTCGATTGGTAGTGAATCCAAGAACGATTCACAGAAATGAGAGAAAGTGAGCAATTTAAAATGTACGTTTCTTATAGCGACTTTTATGGTTGTTTTCGAACGTCAAAATCGAATGGCAAACCAATTGGTGCTTGTGAATTCAAAATACACTGTAGTTTTGAGATCATAAAGCATTGAGTTTAATACGCTCAGCTTTACCAATGGTTAACAACCTAATATCTTTGTCCATTTAATTCTCGAATGAGTCTAGTCCCTAGACATTCGAATAGATCGATGCTTAGAGAACTTTAGAAGCTTCTGGTAAGATCATCTAGTTGAAACAAAATATTCAACATAAATTAAAATGGTAAAGAACCTTGTTGGTGACATTGGACATGTCTAACAAAGTATAAAAGTCAACACTAAAGAATTCAATTCTTAAGACTATAAGAAAAGGTACAAGAAATAGGAAAACGAGGAACAAATGAAAGGAATTTACGATTCCGTTTCTACCTATAAGTTTATGTTTAAAGAGAAGTGACCTAGCAATCAAACTTCCTTGGTATCATATACCGCTTGAGGTTCTTACTTCGGTAAAAACTCAAACAATGGAAGCTAGGCTACACTAATGACCTACAAGTGGGAAATGAAGCATGGCAATGCTACATTAGTTGTAGGGTCATCTAGTTTGTTTTAAGTCCTTTCAAAGGCTGGAACTTAATGGCTATTTTGTTCCATAATCAGCATACCTAAATTTCTGTTTTTCAAACACAGAAAGACTCACATTCAAGAAAAACAAAAACAATGTTTGTTTGTTTATTTGAATGAAATGGTCAATTACAGATTGAGTCAATATGCTTGATTAAAACAAACAACTCTTTAAAGAACTTTACTAGGTTCAAATCAACTTCTTGATTTGAGTTCCACTAAATCTTTGGCATTGTTGCTTAGACCATATCAACAAGTTAACATTCAAAAGCTCTATTTTAATGGACTTTTGAAAGTTGATTGATTTCTAGATCATTTTAAGACAACCAGTCTTACTTGTTGAAAGTAACAAAAGATATGAACTATTGTTAGAACGCCTAGACGATAGAGTTCAAAGCTAAAGAAAGATTTTATGACTTTATTATTTCACATGGATTTGAGTGAATATAGGTTTATTTACTCAAATGTGATATAAGTTGAATCTGTTTGGCTAGTTCAAAGATTCAGAAGTATAAAATCCACTTGGCAAGAAATCATAAAGATCTAGGTTAGATCATGTTGATGATTACTTGAGACCAAATATGATCATCAATGATTGTGTGTTGTAATTTCACAATCTAGGTCCATAAGATATGGCATATCTTAGTTGGAATAATCGAAGTCAATTAGTACTTGATTCGATCAATGATGAATCATAAAACTTTTCCTTTAATTTCTAAAACAAAATGCTCAACTACCACCAAACTAAACTAAATTCGTCAAAGCTATAGAAAAGAAATTTCAGAATATCTTTTCGATAATATATATCTAGAGAGTTGCTAAACTCAGTGGGAGCTTAATGTTTGTTATTCAACAAACTAAGGCCCAAGTATAGATATATGTTTCATTGTGATTTATTCAAATGAGACACAAGGGTATTGTTTCTACCACGAATTTTTGAGAACAGAATGTTTGTTTGCTCGAAATGATGTCCTTTTTGGAGATTCGTTTCCAAAATGACAAGTGGGAGAAAATAGACCTCGAAAGTTTTCGAGGCGAACAACAAACATAAACGGACATTCCGGAGGCTTTTCGAAGTGCTTCAAAAAATCCGAACTTATTCTTTAAGGACTTTAGAAGTGACTTTAAAGAATAGACATCTCTTAGAAGACTGTACAAGTGCTTCAAAGAGAATAGAATATTCAAAGGACTCTCAAAGTGCCTATTGATATTCTATTGTTTGATGTTCTATACCCAAGTAGGCATAGAATTCAAGTCACTGAAACTATGAGATTCTTCTATTAGATAGTGAAGAAACATAGAGATCAGGTCAATGAAACTATGAGATTCTTTTATTAAATAGTGAAGAAACCTACAACTTGCAGTCAAACTATTATCATGTAGATTAATGAGTTTGTGACTTGTAAGAAAGCTATGACAAAACCTAGATTCCCTAAAATGGTTAGAGGCCATATATAGACTCAAATGTTTTAAATGGTTAGAGGCCATAAAACATACTCAATGTTTTGATGACAAAATTGAAATTTTGTTGATTTGCAAGAATAGTTTCACACCTATTGGTTGCAAAGTTTGTTTTAAGGATAAAAACCATCAAACATGAAATTATGTTCACACACAAAGCTAGATTAGTTGCTAAAGGTTACAAGCAAATTCACGATGTGGATTGTGTTGAAACCTCATGCATAATCGTAATGCTCAAGTCTATAATTCAAGCAATGATTGCATATTGGTACATATAGCAATTGGATGACAAAACGTATTCCTCAATCAAATGTTGGAATAAACTATGTACATGGTATGTCATAGGAATTGTGGATCCAAATAAATGCTTGAAAGAAAAGCTAGTTTATAAAATCTAAGTACAGATTTAAGCAAGCAATTGGGAATTAGAAATGTATTTTAGTGAAGCTAATAAGTATTTTAGTTTCATAAAATGTTCATGATTTTTATAGATATATAAGAAGTTTAGTGGGAGTACGTAAAACTTAATTGGTCCTGTGTGTATCACACACATATCTCTCTATTGTGAAATAACATTCAAATGGTAATGACTTAGATTTGAAATTATTCATCAATGATGGACCATGGCGAAACTTAGTACATACTGGGTATTAAGATCTATTTACAAAGATCTTATGATATTGTTTTGGATTAAGTAATGGCATTTACTAAATCAAACACGAAAGACTCCATTGGAGATATTCGACCCATATGAATAAATCTAAGTAAAGGATGTTTGAACTATGTATAAGCATTTACTAAGTTAAACATCAAAGAATCTAAGTAAGATTCTTAAACCTATATTATATGTCAAAGAATTTAGCTGGATTTAGTATCTACTGAAACTAGATGAGCTAAAGTTACAAGAATAGAATTCAATTGGGAATTATTCTGCAAAAGAATTTATCATGTATGATATAATATGAGGATCGCCAAAAACGTATCGTATGACTTTAGCCATGACGAACATATACCAATCTCTATTGATCTAAGTAAAGATCAACTAGATTGAGATCAAGAATACTTATGGTACTTGAAAAGGTACATAGGAATAGTTCTTGATTCAAGGAAATAAAGATATGCTAAATATTGATGCTACACGCATAAACACTGGCAAAGGATCAAGCAAGACCCTTTGGAGTTAACCATTGATAAGGACGAGCTATAGAGCATCGTGTTTTGAAATGGCAACATGGATTGGAGACCATGAGTTGTTGCGTGGGAAATTAAAATAATAATTTCTATGTTCTAAGATATAGTTGGAGAGTCTTCCACATATCTATGAACTGCTTGGATAGGTAAATCCAAACAAAGCATCACTAGCAACCTATACAGTTGAAGTAAAAGTGATTATTGCCTAAGAAGCAATAAAACAGGGTTGTTTAAAGTTCTTCACTGAACTTGGGTAGATCACCTATCTGCTGGCTTGATGGTTCTTCATTGAAAAATGCGTAGAACCACTCTTGAAGCAAGAAAAACGTCTGCTAACTTGATGGTTCTTCATTGCAAAATGAGTAAAACCACCATCGAAGTAAGAAAGACTAGATCACATAATAAACAAACTCGAAAAGATCTTATCATCATATCTCGAAGAACATTCGATGAAAAGGATATTAAGATTGGCAAAGCATGATAACTAAACCTATGCAACAAGTGAGAAGCAACACTCACGTTGTAGCACTGGAAATCAAGCATAGCTTTGAATTCCATGAATTGTTTTAGAAGATGGGTTTGAGGCCCATGGTTATAAAACATTGGGGTTGAACATTTATCATATATGAAATGTATTTTCATATTCCATTTAATCTTGGTTTAGTATTAAATGATGAGTCCCTTCAAATTTGACGATATATTCAAGATAGACTGTCAGGACCAGTCCTGTGACTAAGAAATGTCTATCAAGTGAACTTGAATGTCAAAGGTTGAAAATGGTCCCTAGTCGGAGTTTTCTATAAAATTGGACGCATAGAAAATGTTAGACGACTAGAATGCAAGATGACTAGTAGTTCTGTTTCTTGAACTATGTGGACATGGCAATGTCATAATCATTTGCATAGATACTTACTTTGGGAAGACTAGTATCGGACAAGACCTATGAAACTTTACTGTAAGAGATGAAAATCTGTCATAAGTAAATTTCATTAAAATTATTAGACACTAAATCCTCAATACCTGAGTGATTTGAGATTACTTGTTTGAGAACTGGTTACTTTGACGTTGACCAACCGTCGCACCGTAAAAGGAGGCTATAAAGGCAACGCTCAGGTAATCACCTATCAAACGAAGTCTAATCTCAAGATCGCAAGATTGGGATTGTCCTCCCATAAATCGGGATGAGATGCTTAAAAGTTGTACAAGGCCACTCGGAGAGCTAGAAACTGTGAAATGCATGGCCGTGCTCGGATGAATCATAGGCTATGATTATCTGTTTATTTGATCAGTTGAACTCTGAAACCGAGGAACACCTCTGGACATAATAAGGATGACAACTCTTACCTTATGTTCAAGAGCAAGCATCGAGCGACAAAGGAATTAGGAAATGCACACTTGTCCCTAAGGACAAGTGGGAGACTGAAGGAAATAATGCCCTTGGTCCAAGTATGCATTCTATGTTAAGTCTAATAAATGCGGTTCAGTATTAATTAACAAGTTAATAATTCAGTGAGATCAAGTGAGCTGAATGCCTAGCTAGAGGCCGCTTCAGTTCAAGTGGAATTAATGATATTAATCCACAGCTTACTCTTGACTGAACCCGTAGGGTCACACAAATAGTACGTAAACGGATCAAGTATTTAATGGCATTAAATACTCCATCTATGAATATTCGGAACCGACGGATCTTGGTTTCAGTGGGAGCTAAGATCGTCACAGGCAAGAAATGAATACTCCGGAAACGATGATATTGCCGGAAACGGAAATATGGATCGTATCGGAAATATAAATATTATCCAAGTCGTAGATGTTGCCGGAAACGGAAACATGGTACGTATCGGAAAATATTATCGGAAATGGAAATATTGCAAGAATCAGAAATATTGTCGGAAACGGAAATATTGTCAGAATCGGAAATATTACCGGAATCGGAAAATAATTCCGGAAACGGAAATATTAAATATTTGTTCGAAACGGAAATTAATTCTGGAATCGGAAATATTAAATATTGTTCGTAACGGAAATGAATTCCGGAATCGGAAAATTTAATCGGAAGCGCATCGTACGAATAAGCATCGGACGAGGCCTGCCGGACGAGGCCCAGCACGAAGCCAGGCCATCGCCCAGCAAGCCAAGCGCGCCGCACAAACAGCCACGCCAGGCCCAGCGCAAGGCCAGGCCCAGCAGGCTGCGCAGCGCGCACATCGCGCACAGCACGCGCAGCGCGCAGCGCGCGGGGGCGCTGCGTGGGCTGCTGCTCGCGCGCACGCATGGGGGCCCATCGTGGCTGCCGTGCGTGTGTGTGCAAGTGTTTGGGTTCGTGCACGTTTCCTAAAACATGCAGAGTTCGGTTAATGATTAAATTCCTAATTCTATTTGATAAATTAATTAAATTAGAGTTCTTGTAGGATTCTAGGTTTAATTAATTTGTATCTGAATAGGATTTCGATTCCCTTTCCATACCCCTATAAATATGAGGCTAGGGCTCACAATTTATAACAAGTTTCAAAGTATTCAAAAGTGAGTTTTTTGAGAGAAAATTAAAACACACATCTTGCTCATAAAAGTGCCGAAATTTTCTAGTACCTTAAGGGCGATTCTAGTTGGTCAATCTTAAGGCGGATCCGGACGTGCTGTGGACTATCTACGGAGGGACGACACTTGGAGTCCTAAAGACTTGTTCTTGTTCGGTTCGGGCGCAGCTAGGGAGGGCACGCAACAAAGAGTATGCATCTAAATTATGCTATATGATTATGTGTAAATAATATGTTGTCCTGGGTTAATGGTTGTTTCCGCATGATCTATGTAATGTCATATGTATCATAACCTACAGGTTGGTCAACGTCAAAGCAACCAGTTCTCAAACAAGTAATCTCAAATCACTCAGGTATTGAGGATTTAGTGTCTAATAATTTAATGAAATTTACTCATGACAGATTTTCATCTCTTACAGTAAAGTTTCATAGGTCTTGTCCGATACTAGTCTTCCTAAAGTAAGTATCTATGCAAATGATTATGACATTGCCATGTCCACATAGTTCAAGAAACAGAACTACTAGTCATCTTGCATTCTAATCGTCTAACGTTTTCTATGCGTCCAATTTTATAGAAAACTCCGATTAGGGACCATTTTCAACCTTTGACATTCAAGTTCACTTGATAGACATTTCTTAGTCACAGGACTGGTCCTGACAGTCTATCTTGAATATATCGTCAAATTGAAGGGACTCATCATTTAATAAACCACAAATTAAATGGAAAAATGAATTCATTTCATTTATTGTGAATGATTAACCAATAATGTTTTACAAAGATTTAAACTCTAAAACTTTAAAACATTAAACAGAGACATCAAAGCCATTCTCCAATATGCTTGATTCCCATAGCTGTAGTGTGCGAGTTGTGCTTCGCCTGCGGCAGAGGTTTAGTTAATGGATCTGATATGTTGTCATCAGTTCCAATTTTGCTTATCTCGACTTCTTTTCTTTCAACGAACTCTCGTAGAAGGTGAAATCTACGAAGTACATGCTTGACTCTCTGGTGGTGTCTAGGCTCTTTTGCCTGTGCAATAGCTCCGTTATTATCACAATACAGGGCTATTGGTCCTTTAATGGAGGGGACTACACCAAGTTCTCCTATGAACTTCCTTAGCCATATAGCTTCCTTTGCTGCTTCATGTGCAGCAATGTACTCCGCTTCAGTTGTAGAATCCGCAATGGTGCTTTGCTTAGCACTTTTCCAGCTTACTGCTCTTCCGTTGAGGCAGAAGACAAACCCAGACTGTGATCTAAAATCATCTTTGTCGGTTTGGAAACTTGCGTCCGTATAGCCTTTAACAATTAATTCATCATCTCCACCATAGACCAGGAAGTCATCTTTGTGCCTTTTCAGGTACTTCAGAATATTCTTGGCAACAGTCCAATGCGCCTCTCCTGGGTCTGACTGGTATCTGCTCGTAGCACTGAGTGCGTACGCAACATCCGGGCGTGTACATATCATAGCATACATTATTGAACCAATCAATGATGCATATGGAATCCCATTCATTCGTCTACGCTCATCAAGTGTTTTTGGGCACTGAGTCTTGCTTAGAGTCATTCCATGAGACATGGGTAGGTAGCCTCGCTTGGAGTCCGCCATCTTGAACCTATCAAGCACCTTATTGATATAAGTGCTTTGACTAAGTCCAATCATCTTTTTAGATCTATCTCTGTAAATCTTGATGCCCAATATGTACTGTGCTTCTCCTAGATCCTTCATCGAAAAACATTTCCCAAGCCAAATCTTGACAGAGTTCAACATAGGAATGTCATTTCCGATAAGCAATATGTCGTCGACATATAATACTAGGAAAGCAATTTTGCTCCCACTGACCTTCTTGTATACACAAGATTCGTCCGCGTTCTTGATGAAACCAAAGTCACTGACTGCTTCATCAAAACGTATATTCCAGCTCCTGGATGCCTGCTTCAATCCGTAGATTGACTTCTTTAGCTTGCATACCTTTTTAGCATTCTTTGGATCCTCAAAACCTTCAGGCTGTGTCATAAACACAGTTTCTGTTAAAACGCCGTTTAAGAAAGCAGTTTTGACATCCATCTGCCATATTTCGTAATCGTAATATGCAGCGATTGCTAACATTATTCGAATAGACTTTAGCATTGCAACTGGTGAAAAGGTTTCATCGTAATCCACACCGTGGACTTGCCTGTAACCTTTTGCGACCAATCTAGCTTTGAAAACTTCAAGTTTCCCATCCTTGTCCTTTTTCAGTTTGAAAACCCATTTGCTTCCAATGGCTTGGTAGCCATCTGGCAAATCGACCAAATCCCATACTTGGTTTTCAGACATGGAGTCTAATTCAGATTGCATGGCTTCTTGCCACTGCTTGGAGCTAGGGCTCGTCATAGCTTGCTTGTAAGTCGCAGGTTCATCACTTTCAAGTAATAGAACGTCATAGCTCTCGTTCGTCAAAATACCTAAGTACCTTTCCGGTTGAGATCTATATCTTTGCGATCTACGCGGGGTAACATTTCTAGATTGACCATGATTCTCACCAGATTCTTCTAAAGATCTCTGAGTTTCATCCTGAATGTCATCTTGAGCATTCTCTAGAGTTTGTTGTTCGACTCGAATTTCTTCGAGGTCTACTTTTCTCCCACTTGTCATTTTGGAAATGTGATCCTTCTCCAAAAAGACACCATCTCGAGCAACAAACACTTTGTTCTCAGATGTATTGTAGAAGTAATACCCCTTTGTTTCCTTTGGATAGCCCACAAGGATACATTTGTCAGATTTTGGATGAAGTTTATCTGAAATTAATCGTTTGACGTATACTTCACATCCCCAAATCTTAAGAAAAGACACATTTGGAGGCTTTCCAAACCATAATTCATATGGAGTCTTTTCGACAGCTTTAGACGGAGCTCTATTTATAGTGAGTGCAGCTGTATTTAGTGCATGTCCCCAAAATTCTAATGGAAGTTCGGCCTGACCCATCATTGACCTGACCATGTCTAGCAAGGTTCTGTTCCTCCGTTCTGACACACCGTTCCATTGTGGTGTTCCAGGAGGAGTCAATTCTGATAGAATTCCACATTCTTTCAGATGGTCATCAAATTCATAGCTCAGATATTCACCGCCTCTATCAGACCGCAGTGCCTTAATCTTCTTGCCTAATTGATTCTCTACTTCACTCTGAAATTCCTTGAATTTGTCAAAGGATTCAGACTTATGCTTCATTAGGTAGACATAACCATACCTACTGAAGTCATCAGTGAAAGTGATAAAGTAGCTGAAACCACCTCTAGCATTTGTACTCATTGGTCCACATACATCTGTATGGATTAAGCCCAATAGTTCATTTGCTCTTTCTCCAACTTTAGAGAAAGGTTGCTTTGTCATTTTGCCGAGTAAACATGATTCGCATTTACCATAATCCTCTAAGTCAAATGGTTCTAGAATTCCTTCCCTTTGAAGTCTTTCTAAGCGTTTCAAGTTTATATGGCCTAATCGACAATGCCACAGATAGGTGAGATCTGAATCATCCTTTTTGGCCTTTTTGGTATTTATGTTATATACTTGTTTGTCGTGATCTAATAAATAAAGTCCATTGACTAATCTAGCAGATCCATAAAACATCTCTTTAAAATAAAACGAACAACTATTGTCTTTTATTAAAAAAGAAAATCCCTTTGCATCTAAGCAAGAAACTGAAATGATGTTTTTAGTAAGACTTGGAACATGGAAACATTCTTCCAGTTCCAAAACTAGCCCGGAGGGCAACGACAAATAGTAAGTTCCTACGGCTAATGCAGCAATCCGTGCTCCATTTCCCACTTGTAGGTCGACTTCACCCTTGCTTAACTTTCTACTTCTTCTTAGTACCTGTGGATTGGAACATAAGTGTGAGCCACAACCTGTATCTAATACCCAAGAAGTTGAATTAGCAAGTATACAGTCTATAACGAAAATACCTGAAGATGGAACGACTGTTCCGTTCTTCTGATCTTCCTTTAGCTTCAAGCAATCTCTCTTCCAATGCCCCTTCTTCTTGCAGTAGAAGCATTCGGATTCAGAAGTGGGTTGACTGACCTTCCTCTTTGAAGATTTGGCGCCAGTTTGCTTAGTTGGGCTGGCCTTGTTGCCACCTTTCTTAGCATTCCTCTTCTTTCCAGATTTCTTGAACTTGCCCCCACGCACCATAAGCACATCCTGCTTATCACTTTTGAGCGTCTTTTCAGCGGTCTTCAGCATACCGTGAAGCTCAGTGAGCGTTTTGTCCAGACTATTCATACTGTAGTTCAGTTTGAACTGATCATACCCGCTATGAAGAGAATGTAGGATGGTGTCTATAGCCATTTCCTGAGAAAATTGCTGATCCAGCCGACTCATATTCTCAATGAGTCCAATCATTTTGAGAACATGTGGACTTACGGGCTCGCCTTTCTTAAGCTTGGTCTCAAGAATTTGCCTATGAGTCTCGAATCTTTCGACTCGAGCCAGATCTTGGAACATGTTCTTCAACTCACTGATGATTGTGAAAGCATCTGAGTTGATGAACGTTTTCTGCAGATCCGCACTCATGGTGGCGAGCATTAGACATTTCACATCCTTGTTGGCATCAATCCAACGATTGAGGGCTGCCTGAGTGACCCCGTCGCCTGCAGCTTCGGGCATCGCCTGCAGCTTCGGGCATCGCCTCATCCAGGACATACTCCTTTTCTTCCTGCATAAGAACTATTTGCAAGTTCCTTTGCCAGTCAAGGAAGTTTTTCCCGTTCAACTTCTCCTTTTCGAGAATTGATCGAATGTTGAATGAATTGTTGTTTGCCATATTAAAAACTACAATTGAAAAGAATAAACAAATAAATAACCATTCACAGTTTCTCTTAATAAACTTAAATTCTAGCATACATGCATAATTCAATGTTTATTAAGCATTTTATTCAAGTTATGTGTTCCGGCAGGTGTGAATAAAATGATTCCAAGATCCTAAAATCATTGAAGAACTAAGCACAGTTTGTCGACTTAATCCTAGAACATCTTAGGTAAGCAAAAGCCTTTTGCTAATAGTCTAGAAACTATTCTTGGTTGATAGGTACGTCTAAGAACTTATTAGGTAAACCTATTGAATTTGCCACGACATAAAAGGACTCCTTACTTATATCGTTGAGTTTCACCAAAACTAACATGTACTCACAATTATTTGTGTACCTTGCCCCTTTAGGACCAATAAGTAACACCTCGCTGAGCGAAAACTATTACTAGATTGATGTAAAGGATATCCAAGCAAGTGTATATTTTGGCATGGCACCTTTTAACTCAATTTTTAAGTTTGGAACTTAAGGCTCTTACTATGTTGGTTAGATTTTAAGTGAACTAAAATCCTTAATCATGCAACATAATCAAGCTTTTGATCTCATGCATTTTAAGACATATTTAAAACAATAAATAACTTAAAACATGCATAAGATAAATGTGATCTAGTATGGCCCGACTTCATCTTGAAGCTTTGACTTCAAAGTCCGTCTTGAAAATCTCCGTGGGAGGCACCATTTTCTTCAAATAGGATAAGTTATAACTAATTACAACTATTTGATGGTACGCAGACCATATTTGAATTGAAAAATAACTTTGGTACTTTAGACCAATTACATTCAAATTAATGGTACGCAGACCATATTTTCTATCCTATTTGGGCCATACTAGTCACTTCATAACCTGCAAAACAGTACATATACAATATATACCATTCACCCATTCATTATCATGAATGGCCCACATAGCTGGTTAGTAAAACACATTATGCATCATGTAAACATTTGCAGCAATTAATCAAGGGCACCAATAATCTACCAATTATTCAGTCCTTATTAATTCTAATCAAGTTGTTTTAACCTTAAGGATTTGTAGACCTAATCAAGAGTTTATGACTAAAAGGCGCTCCCACTTAAACCAATAAATTTATATGCTTTACTAATTTTAAACATAAAAATGTATTTCTAGTCCAACCGGAAACATACAAATTTAATTAAAATTTAAAGCTCATATCAATTTATAATTGAATCCAAAAGTTTAATTTAATTTCAGTCGTATTTAAATTAATTCATGATTTTAATTTTAGTAAAATAATTAGAATAAATAAAATTTATTATAATTACAATATTCAAAATTAAAATCCAAGAAAATAATTTAAATTATTAATTTTAAAATTAATTAAAATTACGTGAACTGAAATTTTCAAATTAAACATTCAAAACGATCTTTGATCGTAACGCAAACACCCTACGCGTTGCACGCCCATGGGCCGCACGCACACAGCCATTGCTGGCCATGTGCGCGCAGCCCATGCGCTCGTCGCATAGCTGCTGCATCCCCATCGCAAGCCTCCGCACGCATTGGTGCTCGCTGCGCGCGCCAGCGCTCATCGCACGCGAGCTATCGCTCGCAGTGCGCGCGCGACATCGCTCGCAGTGCGCGCGCGACATCGCTCGCAGTGCGCGCGCGACATCGCTCGCAGTGCGCGCGCGACATCGCTCGCTGGGCGCGCGACATCGCTCGCTGGGCGCGCGAGCCATCGCTCGCTGGGCGCGTGACATCGCTCGCTGGGCGGGCGACATCGCTCGCTGTGCGCGCGAGCAATGCTGGCTGTGCGCGCGAGTCCTCGCTCGTTGTGCGCGCGAGCAATGCTGGGCGCAGCGCTCGTGGCACGCGAGCTTGCGCTCGCTGCGCGCGAGGCTGCGCGCTCTTGTGCGAGGCAGCGCGTGTTGTGGCGCAGCTCGCTTGCTGCCCACACGCGACTGCCTTGGCTCGCCCTTTGCCCATGCCCATTCGTCCATTGCTCGTGGCACACGACACAAGGCAGGGCTGCTGCCTTGTGCTCGTGCACTACGCCCTTGCTCATTGCATTCGTGCCGCACGGGCGACGAGCTCCCTTGCTCGTCGTCGCATGCCCGCATTATACAACACCCCTTAAGGGTAACACGAAGCGTCCATTGCTTCGTGCGTGCAAGTTTTATGAACGAATCGCATAAAAATTTAAAATTTATATTTAAAATTAATGACAAATTAATAAATAATATTAATTTCATAATTTTAGGGCGAAAAAATCGAAAATTTATTATCCAATTGATTTCCGATTGTTATGGATTCAAGTCTAGGTCATAAAAATTTAAAATTTATCATAAATTTACAATTTTTATGGTGGTTTTTAATCATAGGTTTCTAATTAAATTACAATTAATTATGAAAATCAAATTAATTCTAAATTATTCTAATTTTCAACAAATTAATCATAATTACAAATTAGATTGCATAATTAACAAGACTAGGCATTCAAACTTGTTAAACATATGCAGTAGGTCAATCAAAAATTCAAGATTTATCAACAAGAATCGCAAATATTTAATTTAACATCTTAAATTTACGAAATTTTGCATTCGAAAAACTAAAACTTTCGAAAAGTCAAAGTTAGGCTTCGAATTTGAGAATTCTGGGTTCGGCAGAAAAATACTATTTTTGTAAAAATTTTAGAATGCCTTTTACATGCGGAATTGACACAAAAATCACTCAATTCGGATGAGTAACGAAGAAACTGCCGAAAAACTGCGTACGTATAATTAAATAAACGCAATTTGCAATTAATTAACAATTACGAAAATTAATCACCCCTTTTAATTCTTGCAAATTTGTAATATTTAACCATGTTCATGCAATTTAGATTATGAAAATAATAAGGGGCTCGTGATACCACTGTTAGGTTATGATACATATGACATTACATAGATCATGCGGAAACAACCATTAACCCAGGACAACATATTATTTACACATAATCATATAGCATAATTTAGATGCATACTCTTTGTTGCGTGCCCTCCCTAGCTGCGCCCGAACCGAACAAGAACAAGTCTTTAGGACTCCAAGTGTCGTCCCTCCGTAGATAGTCCACAGCACGTCCGGATCCGCCTTAAGATTGACCAACTAGAATCGCCCTTAAGGTACTAGAAAATTTCGGCACTTTTATGAGCAAGATGTGTGTTTTAATTTTCTCTCAAAAAACTCACTTTTGAATACTTTGAAACTTATTATAAATTGTGAGCCCTAGCCTCATATTTATAGGGGTATGGAAAGGGAATCGAAATCCTATTCAGATACAAATTAATTAAACTTAGAATCCTACAAGAACTCTAATTTAATTAATTTATCAAATAGAATTAGGAATTTAATCATTAACCGAACTCTGCATGTTTTAGGAAACGTGCACGAACACAAACACTTGCACACACACGCACGGCAGCCACGATGGGCCCCCATGCGTGCGCGCAAGCAGCAGCCCACGCAGCGCCCGCGCGCGCTGCGCGTGCTGTGCGCGCTGCGCGTGCTGTGCGCGCTGCGCGTGCTGTGCGCGCTGTGCGCGCTGCGCAGCCTGCTGGGCCTGGCCTTGCACTGGGCCTGGCGTGGCTGTTTGTGCGGCGCGCTTGGCTTGCTGGGCGATGGCCTGGCTTCGTGCTGGGCCTCGTCCGGCAGGCCTCGTCCGATGCTTATTCGTACGATGCGCTTCCGATTAAATTTTCCGATTCCGGAATTCATTTCCGATACGAACAATATTTAATATTTCCGATTCCGGAATTAATTTCCGTTTCGAACAAATATTTAATATTTCCGTTTCCGGAATTATTTTCCGATTCCGGTAATATTTCCGATTCTGACAATATTTCCGTTTCCGGCAATATTTCCGATTCTGGCAATATTTCCATTTCCGATAATATTTTCCGATACGTACCATGTTTCCGTTTCCGGCAACATCTACGACTTGGATAATATTTATATTTCCGATACGATCCATATTTCCGTTTCCGGCAATATCATCGTTTCCGGAGTATTCATTTCTTGCCTGTGACGATCTTAGCTCCCACTGACACCAAGATCCGTCGGTTCCGAATATTCATAGATGGAGTATTTAATGCCATTAAATACTTGATCCGTTTACGTACTATTTGTGTGACCCTACGGGTTCAGTCAAGAGTAAGCTGTGGATTAATATCATTAATTCCACTTGAACTGAAGCGGCCTCTAGCTAGGCATTCAGCTCACTTGATCTCACTGAATTATTAACTTGTTAATTAATACTGAACCGCATTTATTAGACTTAACATAGAATGCATACTTGGACCAAGGGCATTATTTCCTTCATCCACGGCCTCAATACTCTCTCTCACCAATAAAAAGGATATATTATAGTATTTGCAAAATGGAAATGGTCACATTCTGGAAATCATTCCCCCATAGTTGCACAACCCCCAAAGTGAACCTAAGGTGTTAATACCATTGGCAAAGAAAAAATTAATGGCCCCAAGGCTTATAATCACATTGGGTCACGACTATCATAGTCCTCTCGAGTCACTCGCTCCTTGAAATACTACTAAGTACGGACTAAAAGATTTTCCATGAATGCAACATGACCAACCATGAAAATACCCAAATCGGCATACCATAAGGCTACCATTGGAGTAAAGCAATACACACTAAGAGAGAAGCCGCACTAATGATTCTAGTCTTGCAAAAATAAAAATTCGATCTCCCCAATTAACTACCTTGCCAACATTAAGCAAAATGGCGCATGACAAATGAACACCCAAGGGTTAAAATCTAAAGTGTCAACCAACGAAAGTTATGGTCCAATTAGCCTAAGTCTGAGAGTCGCTTGGTCAAGTATTATAGGCTTATGCCACGTCATTATTTTGAGTCTAGGCCACCTCCTTATATTCCTACATGGGTTATAATCAGAAAGATTAATGAAAGTTCGAGTCTAAATCACAACTTCCAATTAAATCCCAGAAACTGGAATCTGAAAAGAAGCAAAAAAAAAAATTATTTTCGATGTAATTCTTTCGTTAAATTTCAATAAGGTAGAAGCAACATTTTGAATCTACGCTATTTGCACATTTTAAGAAACGACTAAATACGCTTGCAAAGTAAGACAATTTAAAGGTCCACCCTAGGCCCGCTAAAATTAAAGGTCCACTATAGGCCTACCAAACGAGGCTCACTCAGTCTCGCCTCGTGACTCAAAGACCACAACCATCTACCTCTTAGCCCAAACAAAAAATTGATTGAAGGATTTATGTTAGGGAGAAATCCCAAGCAAAAAGAAAAAAAGAGAAAGAGAAAAGGGAGAGCGAAAAAGAGCCATGAAATACTTAGCCCGTACCTCCCAAAGTGCGAAACCTACCCAAGTAAACGAAGGAAAAGAATTGAGTCAACCAATCCAAATCATAAAATTCTACGATGTCTACCCTTTCCAATCCTTATGCTCTTAGACGCATTCGCTCTGGGGTCCCTATTCAGCTCATCTAACCCATCCATATTCTCATTGCCATAACCCAAGAAACCATTACCTCGACTCTTGTTCTTGAACTTGTTGTCAACCGCAAACCACGCACGGCCATTGACACGTGCGTCATACCCATTATTTCCAAAGCCCAAAACCTGTTCTTACACCACCATTAGCATAATGACCATATAACTTGTGTGGATACATCCTGTTGATATACCCTTAAGCCGTCCCTATACTACTCATTGACCTTGGTTGATTTAAACTCATGACACTAGCTTGAGGCTGCAAATTGTGAGCCCTAGCAGGTGTAATCCTCATGCTCAACTAATACCTATACAACTTATCCTATCTCATTCAACCCGTCTTTCAAACCGTCTTGAGTCACGAATAAAAAAAGAAGACAAATGAAAAGTACAAAAAAGTAATAAATAATAAAGAAGGAACTTTGCAAAGCGCCTCTAAAGTTAGTCTAAAAGAAAAAGGAGCATTTAGCGCACCAAAAAAGATCCTCCCAGAAGTCATTTTCAGCGCCCATAGCTGGGCGCCGAAATCTTTAGCGCCCCAGCCTGGGCGCTGAATCTCTCTGCTCGCCAAATTTTGTCCAGAAGTGCTCGTCATTTTATCCGCACATGCACGGAAAAATAACGAACACTTGGAGGGGTACAACACGTATTCAGATATACGTAGCACCAAAAAATACATGTACTCAAAAAATATATAAAACAAATTTTTGGCTTACAGCAAAGCAGTAGATTAAAATAACAATATGAAGGAAATAATGCCCTTGGTCCAAGTATGCATTCAATGTTAAGTCTAATAAATGCGGTTCAGTATTAATTAACAAGTTAATAATTCAGTGAGATCAAGTGAGCTGAATGCCTAGCTAGAGGCCGCTTCAGTTCAAGTGGAATTAATGATATTAATCCACATCTTACTCTTGACTGAACCCGTAGGGTCACACAAATAGTACGTAAACGGATCAAGTATTTAATGGCATTAAATACTCCATCTATGGATATTCGGAATCGACGGATCTTGGTTTCAGTGGGAGCTGAGATCGTCACAGGCAAGAAATGAATACTCCGGAAACGATGATATTGCCGGAAACGGAAATATGGATCGTATCGGAAATATAAATATTATCCAAGTCGTAGATGTTGCCGGAAACGGAAACATGGTACATATCGGAAAATATTAACGGAAATGGAAATATTACCGGAATCGGAAATATTGCCGGAAACGGAAATATTGTCAGAATCGGAAATATTATCGGAATCGGAAAATAGTTCCGGAAACGGAAATATTAAATATTTGTTCGAAACGGAAACAAATTCCGGAATCGGAAATATTAAATATTGTTCGTATCGGAAATGAATTCCGGAACCGGGAATTTAATCGGAAGCGTATCGTACGAATAAGCATCGGACGAGGCCTGCCGGACGAAGGCCCAACACGAAGCCAGGCCATCGCCCAGCAAGCCAGCGCGCCACAAACGCACCAGCCAAGGCTGCGCCAGGCCCACCGCAAGGCAGGCCCAGCGCGCGCCAAGGCCGCGGCAGCGTGTGGGCTTGCGGTAGTGGGCTGCGAGCTCGCGGGCTGCGCGCGCGCGCGCATAGCGCCCCTCGTGGGCTGCTGTGCGTGCGTGTGTGTGTTTGTGTGCTACTCGAATCCTAAAGCTACCGGGATTCGTCATATGATTAAATCTAATCCGAAAAGATTTAGTTTATTTAATTAGAGTCCTAGTAGGATTATAATTAAATAAATTAGTATCCTAATAGGATTCCAAATCCTTTTCCATAACTCTATAAATAAGTGCCTAGGTTCACATATTTACATCGAGCATTCAAGTATTCAAAGTGAGTTTTTGAGAGCAAAATTCAGTCACACAATTGCCTATAAAGTGCCGAAAATAATAGTACCTTAAGGGCGATTCTAGTTGGTCAATCTTAAGGCGGATCCGGACGTGCTGTGGACTATCTACGGAGGGACGACACTTGGAGTCCTAAAGACTTGTTCTTGTTCGGTTCGGGCGCAGCTAGGGAAGGCACGCAACAAAGAGTATGCATCTAAACTATGCTAAATGATTATGTGTAAATAATATGTATTCCTGGCTTAATGGTTTTTCCGCATGATTTATGAATTGTCATATGTTAGGTTATGATACATATGACATTACATAGATCATGCGGAAACAACCATTAACCCAGGACAACATATTATTTACACATAATCATATAGCATAATTTAGATGCATACTCTTTGTTGCGTGCCCTCCCTAGCTGCGCCCGAACCGAACAAGAACAAGTCTTTAGGACTCCAAGTGTCGTCCCTCCGTAGATAGTCCACAGCACGTCCGGATCCGCCTTAAGATTGACCAACTAGAATCGCCCTTAAGGTACTAGAAAATTTCGGCACTTTTATGAGCAAGATGTGTGTTTTAATTTTCTCTCAAAAACTCACTTTTGAATACTTTTAAACTTGTTATAAATTGTGAGCCCTAGCCTCATATTTATAGGGGTATGGAAAGGGAATCGAAATCCTATTCAGATACAAATTAATTAAACCTAGAATCCTACAAGAACTCTAATTTAATTAATTTATCAAATAGAATTAGGAATTTAATCATTAACCGAACTCTGCATGTTTTAGGAAACGTGCACGAACACAAACACTTGCACACACACGCACGGCAGCCACGATGGGCCCCCATGCGTGCGCGCGAGCAGCAGCCCACGCAGCGCCCGCGCGCGCTGCGCGCTGCGCAGCCTGCTGGGCCTGGCCTTGCGCTGGGCCTGGCGTGGCTGTTTGTGCGGCGCGCTTGGCTTGCTGGGCGATGGCCTGGCTTCGTGCTGGGCCTCGTCCGGCAGGCCTCGTCCGATGCTTATTCGTACGATGCGCTTCCGATTAAATTTTCCGATTCCGGAATTCATTTCCGATACGAACAATATTTAATATTTCCGATTCCGGAATTAATTTCCGTTTCGAACAAATATTTAATATTTCCGTTTCCGGAATTATTTTCCGATTCCGGTAATATTTCCGATTCTGACAATATTTCCGTTTCCGGCAATATTTCCGATTCTGGCAATATTTCCATTTCCGATAATATTTTCCGATACGTACCATGTTTCCGTTTCCGGCAACATCTACGACTTGGATAATATTTATATTTCCGATACGATCCATATTTCCGTTTCCGGCAATATCATCGTTTCCGGAGTATTCATTTCTTGCCTGTGACGATCTTAGCTCCCACTGAAACCAAGATCCGTCGGTTCCGCATATTCATAGATGGAGTATTTAATGCCATTAAATACTTGATCCGTTTACGTACTATTTGTGTGACCCTACGGGTTCAGTCAAGAGTAAGCTGTGGATTAATATCATTAATTCCACTTGAACTGAAGCGGCCTCTAGCTAGGCATTCAGCTCACTTGATCTCACTGAATTATTAACTTGTTAATTAATACTGAACCGCATTTATTAGACTTAACATAGAATGCATACTTGGACCAAGGGCATTATTTCCTTCAGTCTCCCACTTGTCCTTAGGGACAAGTGTGCATTTCCTAATTCCTTTGTCGCTCGATGCTTGCTCTTGAACATAAGGTAAGAGTTGTCATCCTTATTATGTCCAGAGGTGTTCCTCGGTTTCAGAGTTCAACTGATCAAATAAACAGATAATCATAACCTATGATTCATCCGAGCACGGCCATGCATTTCACAGTTTCTAGCTCTCCGAGTGGCCTTGTACAACTTTTAAGCATCTCATCCCGATTTATGGGAGGACAATCCCAATCTTGCGATCTTGAGATTAGACTTCGTTTGATAGGTGATTACCTGAGCGTTGCCTTTATAGCCTCCTTTTACGGTGCGACGGTTGGTCAACGTCAAAGCAACCAGTTGTCAAACAAGTAATCTCAAATCACTCAGGTATTGAGGATTTAGTGTCTAATAATTTAATGAAATTTACTCATGACAGATTTTCATCTCTTACAGTAAAGTTTCATAGGTCTTGTCCGATACTAGTCTTCCCAAAGTAAGTATCTATGCAAATGATTATGAAATTGCCATGTCCAGATAGTTCAAGAAACAGAACTACTAGTCATCTTGCATTCTAATCGTCTAACGTTTTCTATGCGTCCAATTTTATAGAAAACTCCGATTAGGGACCATTTTCAACCTTTGACATTCAAGTTCACTTGATAGACATTTCTTAGTCACAGGACTGGTCCTGACAGTCTATCTTGAATATATCGTCAAATTGAAGGGACTCATCATTTAATAAACCACAAATTAAATGGAAAAATGAATTCATTTCATTTATTGTGAATGATTAACCAATAATGTTTTACAAAGATTTAAACTCTAAAACTTTAAAACATTAAACAGAGAAATCAAAGCCATTCTCCAATATGCTTGATTCCCATAGCTGTAGTGTGCGAGTTGTGCTTCGCCTGCGGCAGAGGTTTAGTTAATGGATCTGATATGTTGTCATCAGTTCTAATTTTGCTTATCTCGACTTCTTTTCTTTCAACGAACTCTCGTAGAAGGTGAAATCTACGAAGTACATGCTTGACTCTCTGGTGGTGTCTAGGCTCTTTTGCCTGTGCAATAGCTCCGTTATTATCACAATACAGGGCTATTGGTCCTTTAATGGAGGG
This sequence comes from Spinacia oleracea, assembly GCF_020520425.1. Classification (NCBI taxonomy): domain Eukaryota; kingdom Viridiplantae; phylum Streptophyta; class Magnoliopsida; order Caryophyllales; family Amaranthaceae; genus Spinacia; species Spinacia oleracea. The sequence goes on from NC_079490.1 coordinate 23,189,190, forward strand.
GACTACACCAAGTTCTCCTATGAACTTCCTTAGCCATATAGCTTCCTTTGCTGCTTCATGTGCAGCAATGTACTCCGCTTCAGTTGTAGAATCCGCAATGGTGCTTTGCTTAGCACTTTTCCAGCTTACTGCTCCTCCGTTGAGGCAGAAGACAAACCCAGACTGTGATCTAAAATCATCTTTGTCGGTTTGGAAACTTGCGTCCGTATAGCCTTTAACAATTAATTCATCATCTCCACCATAGACCAGGAAGTCATCTTTGTGCCTTTTCAGGTACTTCAGAATATTCTTGGCAACAGTCCAATGCGCCTCTCCTGGGTCTGACTGGTATCTGCTCGTAGCACTGAGTGCGTACGCAACATCCGGGCGTGTACATATCATAGCATACATTATTGAACCAATCAATGATGCATATGGAATCCCATTCATTCGTCTACGCTCATCAAGTGTTTTTGGGCACTGAGTCTTGCTTAGAGTCATTCCATGAGACATGGGTAGGTAGCCTCTCTTGGAGTCCGCCATCTTGAACCTATCAAGCACCTTATTGATATAAGTGCTTTGACTAAGTCCAATCATCTTTTTAGATCTATCTCTGTAAATCTTGATGCCCAATATGTACTGTGCTTCTCCTAGATCCTTCATCGAAAAACATTTCCCAAGCCAAATCTTGACAGAGTTCAACATAGGAATGTCATTTCCGATAAGCAATATGTCGTCGACATATAATACTAGGAAAGCAATTTTGCTCCCACTGACCTTCTTGTATACACAAGATTCGTCCGCGTTCTTGATGAAACCAAAGTCACTGACTGCTTCATCAAAACGTATATTCCAGCTCCTGGATGCCTGCTTCAATCCGTAGATTGACTTCTTTAGCTTGCATACCTTTTTAGCATTCTTTGGATCCTCAAAACCTTCAGGCTGTGTCATAAACACAGTTTCTGTTAAAACGCCGTTTAAGAAAGCAGTTTTGACATCCATCTGCCATATTTCGTAATCGTAATATGCAGCGATTGCTAACATTATTCGAATAGACTTTAGCATTGCAACTGGTGAAAAGGTTTCATCGTAATCCACACCGTGGACTTGCCTGTAACCTTTTGCGACCAATCTAGCTTTGAAAACTTCAAGTTTCCCATCCTTGTCCTTTTTCAGTTTGAAAACCCATTTGCTTCCAATGGCTTGGTAGCCATCTGGCAAATCGACCAAATCCCATACTTGGTTTTCAGACATGGAGTCTAATTCAGATTGCATGGCTTCTTGCCACTGCTTGGAGCTAGGGCTCGTCATAGCTTGCTTGTAAGTCGCAGGTTCATCACTTTCAAGTAATAGAACGTCATAGCTCTCGTTCGTCAAAATACCTAAGTACCTTTCCGGTTGAGATCTATATCTTTGCGATCTACGCGGGGTAACATTTCTAGATTGACCATGATTCTCACCAGATTCTTCTAAAGATCTCTGAGTTTCATCCTGAATGTCATCTTGAGCATTCTCTAGAGTTTGTTGTTCGACTCGAATTTTTTCGAGGTCTACTTTTCTCCCACTTGTCATTTTGGAAATGTGATCCTTCTCCAAAAAGACACCATCTCGAGCAACAAACACTTTGTTCTCAGATGTATTGTAGAAGTAATACCCCTTTGTTTCCTTTGGATAGCCCACAAGGATACATTTGTCAGATTTTGGATGAAGTTTGTCTGAAATTAATCGTTTGACGTATACTTCACATCCCCAAATCTTAAGAAAAGACACATTTGGAGGCTTTCCAAACCATAATTCGTATGGAGTCTTTTCGACAGCTTTAGACGGAGCTCTATTTATAGTGAGTGCAGCTGTATTTAGTGCATGTCCCCAAAATTCTAATGGAAGTTCGGCCTGACCCATCATTGACCTGACCATGTCTAGCAAGGTTCTGTTCCTCCGTTCTGACACACCGTTCCATTGTGGTGTTCCAGGAGGAGTCAATTCTGATAGAATTCCACATTCTTTCAGATGGTCATCAAATTCATAGCTCAGATATTCACCGCCTCTATCAGACCGCAGTGCCTTAATCTTCTTGCCTAATTGATTCTCTACTTCACTCTGAAATTCCTTGAATTTGTCAAAGGATTCAGACTTATGCTTCATTAGGTAGACATAACCATACCTACTGAAGTCATCAGTGAAAGTGATAAAGTAGCTGAAACCACCTCTAGCATTTGTACTCATTGGTCCACATACATCTGTATGGATTAAGCCCAATAGTTCATTTGCTCTTTCTCCAACTTTAGAGAAAGGTTGCTTTGTCATTTTGCCGAGTAAACATGATTCGCATTTACCATAATCCTCTAAGTCAAATGGTTCTAGAATTCCTTCCCTTTGAAGTCTTTCTAAGCGTTTCAAGTTTATATGGCCTAATCGACAATGCCACAGATAGGTGAGATCTGAATCATCCTTTTTGGCCTTTTTGGTATTTATGTTATATACTTGTTTGTCGTGATCTAATAAATAAAGTCCATTGACTAATCTAGCAGATCCATAAAACATCTCTTTAAAATAAAACGAACAACTATTGTCTTTTATTAAAAAAGAAAATCCCTTTGCATCTAAGCAAGAAACTGAAATGATGTTTTTAGTAAGACTTGGAACATGGAAACATTCTTCCAGTTCCAAAACTAGCCCGGAGGGCAACGACAAATAGTAAGTTCCTACGGCTAATGCAGCAATCCGTGCTCCATTTCCCACTCGTAGGTCGACTTCACCCTTGCTTAACTTTCTACTTCTTCTTAGTCCCTGTGGATTGGAACATAAGTGTGAGCCACAACCTGTATCTAATACCCAAGAAGTTGAATTAGCAAGTATACAGTCTATAACGAAAATACCTGAAGATGGAACGACTGTTCCGTTCTTCTGATCTTCCTTTAGCTTCAAGCAATCTCTCTTCCAATGCCCCTTCTTCTTGCAGTAGAAGCATTCGGATTCAGAAGTGGGTTGACTGACCTTCCTCTTTGCAGATTTGGCGCCAGTTTGCTTAGTTGGGCTGGCCTTGTTGCCACCTTTCTTAGCATTCCTCTTCTTTCCAGATTTCTTGAACTTGCCCCCACGCACCATAAGCACATCCTGCTTATCACTTTTGAGCGTCTTTTCAGCGGTCTTCAGCATACCGTGAAGCTCAGTGAGCGTTTTGTCCAGACTATTCATACTGTAGTTCAGTTTGAACTGATCATACCCGCTATGAAGAGAATGTAGGATGGTGTCTATAGCCATTTCCTGAGAAAATTGCTGATCCAGCCGACTCATATTCTCAATGAGTCCAATCATTTTGAGAACATGTGGACTTACGGGCTCGCCTTTCTTAAGCTTGGTCTCAAGAATTTGCCTATGAGTCTCGAATCTTTCGACTCGAGCCAGATCTTGGAACATGTTCTTCAACTCACTGATGATTGTGAAAGCATCTGAGTTGATGAACGTTTTCTGCAGATCCGCACTCATGGTGGCGAGCATTAGACATTTCACATCCTTGTTGGCATCAATCCAACGATTGAGGGCTGCCTGAGTGACCCCGTCGCCTGCAGCTTCGGGCATCGCCTCATCCAGGACATACTCCTTTTCTTCCTGCATAAGAACTATTTGCAAGTTCCTTTGCCAGTCAAGGAAGTTTTTCCCGTTCAACTTCTCCTTTTCGAGAATTGATCGAATGTTGAATGAATTGTTGTTTGCTATATTAAAAACTACAATTGAAAAGAATAAACAAATAAATAACCATTCACAGTTTCTCTTAATAAACTTAAATTCTAGCATACATGCATAATTCAATGTTTATTAAGCATTTTATTCAAGTTATGTGTTCCGGCAGGTGTGAATAAAATGATTCCAAGATCCTAAAATCATTGAAGAACTAAGCACAGTTTGTCGACTTAATCCTAGAACATCTTAGGTAAGCAAAAGCCTTTTGCTAATAGTCTAGAAACTATTCTTGGTTGATAGGTACGTCTAAGAACTTATTAGGTAAACCTATCGAATTTGCCACGACATAAAAGGACTCCTTACTTATATCGTTGAGTTTCACCAAAACTAACATGTACTCACAATTATTTGTGTACCTTGCCCCTTTAAGACCAATAAGTAACACCTCGCTGAGCGAAAACTATTACTAGATTGATGTAAAGGATATCCAAGCAAGTGTATATTTTGGCATGGCACCTTTTAACTCAATTTTTAAGTTTGGAACTTAAGGCTCTTACTATGTTGGTTAGATTTTAAGTGAACTAAAATCCTTAATCATGCAACATAATCAAGCTTTTGATCTCATGCATTTTAAGACATATTTAAAACAATAAATAACTTAAAACATGCATAAGATAAATGTGATCTAGTATGGCCCGACTTCATCTTGAAGCTTTGACTTCAAAGTCCGTCTTGAAAATCTCCGTGGGAGGCACCATTTTCTTCAAATAGGATAAGTTATAACTAATTACAACTATTTGATGGTACGCAGACCATATTTGAATTGAAAAATAACTTTGGTACTTTAGACCAATTACATTCAAATTAATGGTACGCAGACCATATTTTCTATCCTATTTGGGCCATACTAGTCACTTCATAACCTGCAAAACAGTACATATACAATATATACCATTCACCCATTCATTATCATGAATGGCCCACATAGCTGGTTAGTAAAACACATTATGCATCATGTAAACATTTGCAGCAATTAATCAAGGGCACCAATAATCTACCAATTATTCAGTCCTTATTAATTCTAATCAAGTTGTTTTAACCTTAAGGATTTGTAGACCTAATCAAGAGTTTATGACTAAAAGGCGCTCCCACTTAAACCAATAAATTTATATGCTTTACTAATTTTAAACATAAAAATGTATTTCTAGTCCAACCGGAAACATACAAATTTAATTAAAATTTAAAGCTCATATCAATTTATAATTGAATCCAAAAGTTTAATTTAATTTCAGTCGTATTTAAATTAATTCATGATTTTAATTTTAGTAAAATAATTAGAATAAATAAAATTTATTATAATTACAATATTCAAAATTAAAATCCAAGAAAATAATTTAAATTATTAATTTTAAAATTAATTAAAATTACGTGAACTGAAATTTTCAAATTAAACATTCAAAACGATCTTTAATCGTAACGCAAACACCCTACGCGTTGCACGCCCATGGGCCGCACGCACACAGCCATTGCTGGCCATGTGCGCGCAGCCCATGCGCTCGTCGCATAGCTGCTGCATCCCCATCGCAAGCCTCCGCACGCATTGGTGCTCGCTGCGCGCGCCAGCGCTCATCTCACGCGAGCTATCGCTCGCAGTGCGCGCGCGACATCGCTCGCTGGGCGCGCGACATCGCTCGCTGGGCGCGCGACATCGCTCGCTGTGCGCGCGAGCAATGCTGGCTGTGCGCGCGAGTCCTCGCTCGTTGTGCGCGCGAGCAATGCTGGGCGCAGCGCTCGTGGCACGCGAGCTTGCGCTCGCTGCGCGCGAGGCTGCGCGCTCTTGTGCGAGGCAGCGCGCGTTGTGGCGCAGCTCGCTTGCTGCCCACACGCGACTGCCTTGGCTCACCCTTCGCCCATGCCCATTCGTCCATTGCTCGTGGCACACGACACAAGGCAGGGCTGCTGCCTTGTGCTCGTGCACTACGCCCTTGCTCATTGCATTCGTGCCGCACGGGCGACGAGCTCCCTTGCTCGTCGTCGCATGCCCGCATTATACAACACCCCTTAAGGGTAACACGAAGCGTCCATTGCTTCGTGCGTGCAAGTTTTATGAACGAATCGCATAAAAATTTAAAATTTATATTTAAAATTAATGACAAATTAATAAATAATATTAATTTCATAATTTTAGGGCGAAAAATCGAAAATTTATTATCCAATTGATTTCCGATTGTTATGGATTCAAGTCTAGGTCATAAAAATTTAAAATTTATCATAAATTTACAATTTTTATGGTGGTTTTTAATCATAGGTTTCTAATTAAATTACAATTAATTATGAAAATCAAATTAATTCTAAATTATTCTAATTTTCAACAAATTAATCATAATTACAAATTAGATTGCATAATTAACAAGACTAGGCATTCAAACTTGTTAAACATATGCAGTAGGTCAATCAAAAATTCAAGATTTATCAACAAGAATCGCAAATATTTAATTTAACATCTTAAATTTACGAAATTTTGCATTCGAAAAACTAAAACCTTCGAAAAGTCATAGTTAGGCTTCGAATTTGAGAGTTCTGGGTTTTACTCAAATTCTCAAATTCGAAGCCTAACTATGACTTTTCGGAGGTTTTAGTTTCCGAATGCAAAATTTCGTAAATTTAAGATGTTAAATTAAATATTTGCGATTCTTGTTGATAAATCTTGAATTTTTGATTGACCTACTATATATGTTTAACAAGTTTGAATGCCTAGCCTTGTTAATTATGCAATCTAATTTGTAATTATGATTAATTTGTTGAAAATTAGAATAATTTAGAATTAATTTGATTTTCATAATTAATTATAATTTAATTAGATACCTATGATTAAAAACCACCATAAAAATTGTAAATTTATGTTAAATTTTAAATTTTTATGACCTAGACTTGAATCCATGATAATCGGAAATCAATTGAATAATAAATTTTCGATTTTTCGCCCTAAAATTATGAAATTAATATTATTTATTAATTTTTCATTAATTTTAAATGTAAATTTTTTAAATTTTATGCGATTCGCTCATATAACTTGCACGCACAAAGCAATGGACGCTACGTGTTACCCTTAAGGGGTGTTGTATAGTGCGGGCATGTGACGACGAGCAAGGGAGCTCGTCGCCCATGCGGCACGAATGCAATGAGCAAGGCCATGGTGCACGAGCACAAGGCAGCAGCCCTGCCTTGTGTCGTGGGCTGTGAGCAATGGACGAATGGGCGAGGGCGAAAGCAAGGCACAGCAGTCGCGTGTGGGCAGCAAGCGTGCTGCGCCACAGCGCGCACTGCCTCGCGCAAAGCGTGCGGAGCAAAGCGTGCGGAGCCACGAGTGTTGCTCGCAGGATCAATCGCTGGCAAGCGCGCGCAGCGAGCGCTGGCGAGCGCGCACAGCGAGCGCTGGCTCGCATAAAGAGAACGCTGGCTCGCATGAAGCGAGCGCTGGCGAGATGTGATGTCTTGCGAAGGAGAGCAGCAGCAGCGATGCGACGCAGCGCATGGGCTGCGCGCACATGGCCAGCGATGGTTGTGTGCGTGTGGCCCATGGGCGTACGTTGCGTGGGGTTGTTGCGTTGCGATTAGATCGTTTTGAAATTTTATTTGAAATTTTCAGTTTACGTAATTTTAATTAATTTTAAAATTAATAATTTAAATTATTTTCTTGGATTTTAATTTTGAATATTGTAATTATAATAAATTTTATTTATTCTAATTATTTTACTAAAATTAAAATCATGAATTAATTTAAATACGACTGAAATTAAATTAAACTTTTTGGATTCAATTATAAATTTATATGAGCTTTAAATTTTAATTAAATTTGTATGTTTCCGGTTAGACTAGAAATACATTTTTATGTTTAAAATTAGTAAAGCATATGAATTTATTGGTTTAAGTGGGAGCCCTTTTAGTCATAAACTCTTGATTAGGTCTACAAATCCTTAAGGTTAAAACAACTTGATTAGAATTAATAAGGACTGAATAATTGGTAGATTATTGGTGCCCTTGATTAATTGCTGCAAATATTTACGTGATGCATAATGTGTTTTACTAACCAGCTATGTGGGCCATTCATGATAATGAATGGGTGAATGGTATATATTGTATATATACTATTTTGCAGGTTATGAAGTGACTAGTATGGCCCAAATAAGATAGAAAATATGGTCTGCGAGCCATTAATTTGAATGTAATTGGTCTAAAGTACCAAAGTTGTTTTTCAATTCAAATATGGTCTGCGTACCATCAAATAGTTGTAATTAGTTTTAATTATAGCTTGTCCTATTTGAAGAAAATGGTGCCTCCCACGGAGATTTTCAAGACGGACTTTGAAGTTAAAGCTTCAAGATGAAGTCGGGCCATACTAGATCACATTTATCTTATGCATGTTTTAAGTTATTTATTGCTTTTAAATATGTCTTAAAATGCATGAGATCAAAAGCTTGATTATGTTGCATGATTAAGGATTTTAGTTCACTTAAAATCTAACCAACATAGTAAGAGCCTTAAGTTCCAAACTTAAAAATTGAGTTAAAAGGTGCCATGCCAAAATATACACTTGCTTGGATATCCTTTACATCAATCTAGTAATAGTTTTCGCTCAGCGAGGTGTTACTTTTTGGTCCTAAAGGGGCAAGGTACACAAATAATTGTGAGTACATGTTAGTTTTGGTGAAACTCAACGATATAAGTAAGGATTCCTTTTATGTCGTGGCAAAATCGATAGGTTTACCTAATAAGTTCTTAGACGTACCTATCAACCAAGAATAGTTTCTAGACTATTAGCAAAAGGCTTTTGCTTACCTAAGATGTTCTAGGATTAAGTCGACAAACTGTGCTTAGTTCTTCAATGATTTTAGGATCTTGGAATCATTTTATTCACACCTGCCGGAACACATAACTTGAATAAAATGCTTAATAAACATTGAATTATGCATGTATGCTAGAATTTAAGTTTATTAAGAGAAACTGTGAATGGTTATTTATTTGTTTATTCTTTTCAATTGTAGTTGAACGGGAAGAACTTCCTTGACTGGCAAAGGAACTTGCAAATAGTTCTTATGCAGGAAGAAAAGGAGTATGTCCTAGAAGAGGCGATGCCCGAAGCCGCAGGCGACGGGGTCACTCAGGCAGCCCTCAATCGTTGGATTGATGCCAACAAGGATGTGAAATGTCTAATGCTCGCCACCATGAGTGCGGATCTACAGAAAACGTTCATCAACTCAGATGCTTTCACAATCATCAGTGAGTTGAAGAACATGTTCCAAGATCTGGCTCGAGTCGAAAGATTCGAGACTCATAGGCAAATTCTTGAGACCACGCTTAAGAAAGACGAGCCCGTAAGTCCACATGTTCTCAAAATGATTGGACTCATTGAGAATATGAGTCGGCTGGATCAGCAATTTTCTCAGGAAATGGCTATAGACACCATCCTCCATTCTCTTCATAGCGGGTATGATCAGTTCAAACTGAACTACAGTATGAATAGTCTGGACAAAACGCTCACTGAGCTTCACGGTATGATGAAGACCGCTGAAAAGACGCTCAAAAGTGATAAGCAGGATGTGCTTATGGTGCGTGGGGGCAAGTTCAAGAAATCTGGAAAGAAGAGGAATGCTAATAAAGGTGGCAACAAGGCCAGCCCAACTAAGAAAACTGGCGCCAAATCTTTAAAGAGGAAGGTCAGTCAACCCACTTCTGAATCCGAATGCTTCTACTGCAAGAAGAAGGGGCATTGGAAGAGAGATTGCTTGAAGCTAAAGGAAGATCAGAAGAACGGAACAGTCGTTCCATCTTCAAGTATTTTCGTTATAGACTGTATACTTGCTAATTCAACTTCTTGGGTATTAGATACAGGTTGTGGCTCACACTTATGTTCCAATCCACAGGGACTAAGAAGAAGTAGAAAGTTAAGCAAGGGTGAAGTCGACCTACGAGTGGGAAATGGAGCACGAATTGCTGCATTAGCTGTAGGAACTTACTATTTGTCGTTGCCCTCCGGGCTAGTTTTGGAACTGGAAGAGTGTTTCCATGTTCCAAGTGTTACTAAAAACATCATTTCAGTTTCTTGCTTAGATGCTAAGGGATTTTCCTTTTTAATAAAAGACAATAGTTGTTCGTTTTATTTTAAAGAGATGTTTTATGGATCTGCTAGATTAGTCAATGGACTTTATTTATTAGATCACGACAAACAAGTATATAACATAAATACCAAAAAGGCCAAAAAGGATGATTCAGATCTCACCTATCTGTGGCATTGTCGATTAGGCCATATAAACTTGAAACGCTTAGAAAGACTTCAAAAGGAAGGAATTCTAGAACCATTTGACTTAGAGGATTATGGTAAATGCGAATCATGTTTACTTGGCAAAATGACAAAGCAACCTTTCTCTAAAGTTGGAGAAAGAGCAAGTGAACTATTGGGTTTAATCCATACAGATGTATGTGGACCAATGAGTACAAATGCTAGAGGTGGTTTCAGTTACTTTATCACTTTCACTGATGACTTCAGTAGATATGGTTATGTCTACCTAATGAAGCATAAGTCTGAATCCTTTGACAAATTCAAGGAATTTCAGAGTGAAGTAGAGAATCAATTAGGCAAGAAGATTAAGGCACTGCGGTCTGATAGAGGCGGTGAATATCTGAGCTATGAATTTGATGACCATCTGAAAGAATGTGGAATTCTATCAGAATTGACTCCTCCTGGAACACCACAATGGAACGGTGTGTCGGAACGGAGGAATAGAACCTTGATAGACATGGTCAGGTCAATGATGGGTCAGGCCAAACTTCCATTAGAATTTTGGGGACATGCACTAAATACAGCTGCACTCACTATAAATAGAGCTCCGTCTAAAGCTGTCGAAAAGACTCCATACGAATTATGGTTTGGAAAGCCTCCAAATGTGTCTTTTCTTAAGATTTGGGGATGTGAAGTATACGTCAAACGATTAATTTCAGACAAACTTCATCCAAAATCTGACAAATGTATCCTTGTGGGCTATCCAAAGGAAACAAAGGGGTATTACTTCTACAATACATCTGAGAACAAGGTATTTGTTGCTCGAGATGGTGTCTTTTTGGAGAAAGATCACATTTCCAAAATGACAAGTGGGAGAAAAGTAGACCTCGAAGAAATTCGAGTCGAACAACAAACTCTAGAGAATGCTCAAGATGACATTCAGGATGAAACTCAGAGATCTTTAGAAGAATCTGGTGAGAATCATGGTCAAACTAGAAATGTTACCCCGCGTAGATCGCAAAGATATAGATCTCAACCGGAAAGGTACTTCGGTATTTTGACGAACGAGAGCTATGACGTTCTATTACTTGAAAGTGATGAACCTGCGACTTACAAACAAGCTATGACGAGCCCTAGCTCCAAGCAATGGCAAGAAGCCATGCAATCTGAATTAGACTCCATGTCTGAAAACCAAGTATGGGATTTGGTCGATTTGCCAGATGGCTACCAAGCCATTGGAAGCAAATGGGTTTTCAAACTGAAAAAGGACAAGGATGGGAAACTTGAAGTTTTCAAAGCTAGATTGGTTGCAAAAGGTTATAGGCAAGTCCACGGTGTGGATTACGATGAAACCTTTTCACCAGTTGCAATGCTAAAGTCTATTCGGATAATGTTAGCAATCGCTGCATATTACGATTACGAAATATGGCAGATGGATGTCAAAACTTCTTTCTTAAACGGCGTTTTAACAGAAACTGTGTTTATGACACAACCTGAAGGTTTTGAGGATCCAAAGAATGCTAAAAAGGTATGCAAGCTAAAGAAGTCAATCTACGGATTGAAGCAGGCATCCAGGAGCTGGAATATACGTTTTGATGAAGCAGTCAGTGACTTTGGTTTCATCAAGAACGCAGACGAATCTTGTGTATACAAGAAGGTCAGTGGGAGCAAAATTGCTTTCCTAGTATTATATGTCGATGACATATTACTTATCGGAAATGACATTCCTATGTTGAACTCTGTCAAGATTTGGCTTGGGAAATGTTTTTCGATGAAAGATCTAGGAGAAGCACAGTACATATTGGGCATCAAGATTTACAGAGATAGATCTAAAAAGATGATTGGACTTAGTCAAAGCACTTATATCAATAAGGTGCTTGATAGGTTCAAGATGGCGGACTCCAAGCGAGGCTACCTACCCATGTCTCATGGAATGACTCTAAGCAAGAATCAGTTCCCAAAAACACTTGATGAGCGTAGACGAATGAATGGGATTCCATATGCATCATTGATTGGTTCAATAATGTATGCTATGATATGTACACGCCCGGATGTTGCGTACGCACTCAGTGCTACGAGCAGATACCAGTCAGACCCAGGAGAGGCGCATTGGACCGCAGCCAAGAATATTCTGAAGTACCTGAAAAGGCACAAAGATGACTTCCTGGTCTATGGTGGAGATGATGAATTGATTTTTAAAGGCTATACGGACGCAAGTTTCCAAACCGACAAAGATGATTTCAGATCACAGTCTGGGTTTGTCTTCTGCCTCAACGGAGGTGCAGTAAGCTGGAAAAGTGCTAAGCAAAGCACCATTGCGGATTCTACAACTGAAGCGGAGTACATTGCTGCACATGAAGCAGCAAAGGAAGCTATATGGCTAAGGAAGTTCATAGGTGAACTTGGTGTAGTCCCCTCCATTAAAGGACCAATAGCCCTGTATTGTGATAATAACGGAGCTATTGCACAGGCAAAGGAGCCTAGACACCACCAGAGAGTCAAGCATGTACTTCGTAGATTTCACCTTCTACGAGAGTTCGTTGAAAGAAAAGAAGTCGAGATAAGCAAGATTGGAACTGATGACAACATATCAGATCCATTAACTAAACCTCTGCCGCAGGCGAAGCACAACTCGCACACTGCAGCTATGGGAATCAAGCATATTGGAGAATGGCTTTGATGACCCTGTTTAATGTTTTAAAGTTTTAGAGTTTAAATCTTTGTAAAACATTATTGGTTAATCATTCACAATAAATGAAAAGAATTCATTTTTCCATTTAATTTGTGGTTTATTAAATGATGAGTCCCTTCAATTTGACAATATATTCAAGATAGACTGTCAGGACCAGTCCTGTGACTAAGAAATGTCTATCAAGTGAACTTGAATGTCAAAGGTTGAAAATGGTCCCTAGTCGGAGTTTTCTATAAAATTGGACGCATAGAAAACGTTAGACGACTAGAATGCAAGATGACTAGTAGTTTTGTTTCTTGAACTATGTGGACATGGCAATGTCATAATCATTTGCATAGATACTTACTTTGGGAATACTAGTATCGGACAAGACCTATGAAACTTTACTGTAAGAGATGAAAATCTGTCATAAGTAAATTTCATTAAAATTATTAGACACTAAATCCTCAATACCTGAGTGATTTGAGATTACTTGTTTGAGAACTGGTTGCTTTGACGTTGACCAACCGTCGCATCGTAAAAGGAGGCTATAAAGGCAACGCTCAGGTAAGTACCTATCAAACGAAGTCTAATCTCAAGATCGCAAGATTGGGATTGTCCTCCCATAAATCGGGATGAGATGCTTAAAAGTTGTACAAGGCCACTCGGAGAGCTAGAAACTGTGAAATGCATGGCCGTGCTCGGATGAATCATAGGCTATGATTATCTGTTTATTTGATCAGTTGAACTCTGAAACCGAGAAACACCTCTGGACATAATAAGGATGACAACTCTTACCTTATGTTCAAGAGCAAGCATCGAGCGACAAACGAATTAGGAAATGCACACTTGTCCCTAAGGACAAGTGGGACACTGAAGGAAATAATGCCCTTGGCCCAAGTATGCATTCAATGTTAAGTCTAATAAATGCGGTTCAGTATTAATTAACAAGTTAATAATTCAGTGAGATCAAGTGAGCTGAATGCCTAGCTAGAGGCCGCTTCAGTTCAAGTGGAATTAATGATATTAATCCACAGCTTACTCTTGACTGAACCCGTAGGGTCACACAAATAGTACGTAAACGGATCAAGTATTTAATGGCATTAAATACTCCTACTATGGATATTCGGAATCGACGGATCTTGGTTTCAGTGGGAGCTGAGATTGTCACAGGCAAGAAATGAATACTCCGGAAACGATGATATTGCCGGAAACGGAAATATGGATCGTATCGGAAATATAAATATTATCCAAGTCGTAGATGTTGCCGGAAACGGAAACATGGTACATATCGGAAAATATTATCGGAAATGGAAATATTACCGGAATCGGAAATATTGCCGGAAACGGAAATATTGTCAGAATCGGAAATATTATCCGAATCGGAAAATAGTTCCGGAAACGGAAATATTAAATATTTGTTCGAAACGGAAACTATATCCGGAATCGAAAATATTAAATATTGTTCGTATCGGAAATGAATTCCGGGAATTTAATCGGAAGCGTATCGTACGAATAAGCATCGGACGAGGCTTGCCGGACGAAGGCCCAGCACGAAGCCAGGCCATCGCCCAGCAAGCCAGCGCGCCACAAACGCACCAGCCAAGGCTGCGCCAGCCCCACCGCAAGACAGGCCCAGCGCGCGCCAAGGCTGCGGCAGCGTGTGGGCTTGCGGCAGTGGGCTGCGAGCTCGTGGGCTGCGCGCGCGCGCGCATAGCGCCCCTCGTGGGCTGCTGTGCTTGCGTGTGTGTTTGTGTGCTACTCGAATCCTAAAGCTACCGGGATTCGTCATATGATTAAATCTAATCCGAAAAGATTTAGTTTATTTAATTAGAGTCCTAGTAGGATTATAATTAAATAAATTAGTATCCTAATAGGATTCCAAATCCTTTTCCATAACTCTATAAATAAGTGCCTAGGGTCACATATTTACATCGAGCATTCAAGTATTCAAAGTGAGTTTTTGAGAGCAAAATTCAGTCACACAATTGCCTATAAAGTGCCGAAAATAATAGTACCTTAAGGGTGATTCTAGTTGGTCAATCTTAAGGCGGATCCGGACGTGCTGTGGACTATCTACGGAGGGACGACACTTGGAGTCCTAAAGACTTGTTCTTGTTCGGTTCGGGCGCAGCTAGGGAAGGCACGCAACAAAGAGTATGCATCTAAACTATGCTAAATGATTATGTGTAAATAATATGTATTCCTGGCTTAATGGTTTTTCCGCATGATTTATGAATTGTCATATGATACATATGACAATTCATAAATTCTCGATTGAGGTTCGGTAGCCCCATAATGCGAAGTGTAATTTATTGGGCCAATCCTTATAATTTTCGGCCATTTTTTCGATTATGACTTTAATATTTTTGTTGGCCGCCTCTACCGCGCCGTTCATTTGCGGCCTGTAGGGAGAGGATTTATGGTGTTTGACATGATATTTTTTTGAGCAGGTCTTGGACTTCGGCCCTGAAGTGGGAACCTTGGTCACTTATGATTTCATGTGGAACCTCGTATCGACAGAATATGTTCTTTTCTAGGAATCGAGCGACATGTTTGGCTGTTAACTTTGAATAGGAGACTGCCTCTACCCATTTAGTGAAGTAATCAATTGCAACTAAAACGTACTCGTGTCCCCCTACGCCTGTTGGTGTTACCTTGCCGATTATATCTATACCCCAGGTGGAAAAGGGCCATGGAGAAGTGAAGGTGTATAGTTCTGAGGGAGGCAAATGGTTAAGGTTACTGAAGATTTGGCATTTTGGGCAAGTTTTTACAAAGTGATGGCAATCGGTTTCCATAGTGGTCCAATAGTACCCTGAGCGGGATATTTTTCGGGATAGCATTTTTCCGTTCATATGGGGTCCGCACACGCCGTTATGGTATTCTTCCATCAGTCTTTGGGCTTGGTTTTGATGGACACAAATTAACTTGACTTTATTCGGCATGTATTTGTACAGTTCTCCCAGAATTATGCTATATTGTGAAGCGAGGAGGCGTAGGGCCTTTTGTGCTCGCGGGGAAGTGTTTGGGGGGAATTCCCCACTTGTTTTGTAACGAAGGATGTCCGTGTACCATGGTTCTTCTCCGGTGTTTTCAGGTTCGGAGTCTATGGCACAACAATAAGCCGGCTCTTTCCTTCGCTCGACCCGAAGGGTCATTCCTTCCCATTCATTCGGGATGTTGAGCATTGAAGCTAGCTTCGCTAGTGCATCCGCGAATTGGTTGTCGTCTCTTGGCAAGTACGTATACTCGATTTTTTCAAATTGCTCGACTATTTGGTCCAAGTGAGCTTGATATTTTGAGAGACTAGTGCTTCGGACCTTCCATCTTTTGGATATATGGTTGATTATTAGGGAAGAATCCCCGAAGACTCGTAGGTATTTGACTCCGAGGCTAACTGCGGCCTCTAGCCCGACTATGTAGGCCTCGTATTCGGCGGCATTGTTTGTGGCCTCGAAGTCAAGTTTGACGGAAATTGGTATATGGGCTCCTTCGGGACTGACTAGGAGAACTCCGACGCCGCATCCTTTTTGGTTGGACGCGCCATCGAAGTATGGTGTCCAATAGTCGTTTTGTATCATCAGAAGTTCCTCGTCGGGGAGGAGGTAAGCTTCCGGGGTTTCCTCATTCGTGGCATGCTCTGCCAGGAATTCGGCTACCGCTCTTCCTTTGATTTTTTTTTCCGGCATGAATTTTAGGTCTCTGAGAGCATGACTAGCCACCTGGACAGGCGACCACTCAGGGCGGGCTTTTCGAACACGTATTTTAAGGGATCTAGTTATGACACTATATGAACAGTGTGGGCCAATAGGTAATGTCTGAGTTTTTTGGATGCCCAGACGAGGGCGAGACAGGTTTTCTCAAGTTCTGTGTATCTCGTCTCGTACTGTATGAACTTCTTGCTCAAGTAGTAAATGGCTCGCTCGGATCCATGTACACACTATGAGAGCATAGCTCCTGCTGCAGTATCCGTGACGGTTAGGTATAGGCGTAAAGGGATTCCAGGCAAAGGTGGGGAGAGGACGGGTGGCTTGCTTAGGTATTCTTTGATTTTATCGAAGGCAGTTTGGCATTGTTCATCCCATTCGGCCTTTTCCTCTTTTCTTAATTTTTTGAATATTGGCTCACAAGTCATAGTAAGCTTGGAAATGAACCTACTGATGTATTGCAGCTTTCCTAGGAAGCCCCTTATCTGTTTTTCAGTTTTTGGTCGGGGCATTTCGGTAACGGCTTTGATCTTAGATGGGTCAATCTCGATTCCTCGCGTACTAACAACATATCCTAGCAATTTTCCCGAGGTTACCCCGAACACACATTTTTGTGGATTTAGTCTCATGTTATATTTCAAGATTCGAGTGAAGAATTTTTTAAGTGTCGGGAGGTGACCGCGCCGGTCTTTAGATTTGACGATCATGTCGTCCACATAGACCTCGATTTCTTTATGTATCATGTCATGGAGTAACGTGGTGGCTGTTCTTTGATAGGTGGCCCCCGCGTTTTTCAAACCAAAAGGCATTACAGTGTAACAATATGTTCCCCAAGGGGTAATGAAAGTTGTTTTTTCCATGTCTTCTTCTGCCATTAGTATTTGGTTATATCCGGTGTACCCGTCCATAAAGGAGAGGAGCGCGTGTTCTGCGGTGTTGTCTACTAGTATGTCAATGTGAGGTAGGGGGAAGTCATCTTTAGGACTGGCTTTGTTGAGGTCTCGAAAATCTACGCACATTCGCACTCGTCCGTCTTTTTTAGCTACGGGGACAATATTGGCCACCCATTCTGGGTAGTTGGAGACTTTTATAAAGCCGGCGTCTAATTGTTTAGTGACTTCTTCTTTTATTTTCAAGGCTATCTCTGGTTTAAGCCGCCGTAGCTTTTGTTTTACTGGCGTCATTTTGCGATCTAGCGGAATTTTATGCTCAGCGATTTCTCATTCTATTCCCGGCATGTCTTTGTAGGACCAAGCAAAGACACCCTCGAATTCCCGCAAAGTGGAGATTAGATCGGGCTTTTCAGTGGGAGTTAAGGTGAGGCCAATTTTAATAATTTTAGGATTTTCTTCTGTTCCAATATTTACCGATTCTGTGTCCTCAATTATAGGAGTTTTGAGTTCTTGTTCATTTACAGCTTTTATTAGTTCGGTATATTCCTCTTCTGGCTCTTTTTCGTGCTCATTAGTGGTGAGACATTCTGCATTATTACTCTGATTTTTAAGTGGCACATACTCAAAATTTTTGTTTATCTTATTAAAGTCGTGAAGCATTACATCAAAAAGATCTCCCGGAGTAGAGATTTCCGGGTCTAAAATATTTTTGGGAGGGGTTACAATTTTGCTGGGTTCGGACTCGGAGTCAGACTCGGATCCAGACTCTAATTCTTCGTACATCGGACCCTCTCCCGCAGATATCTTGAACTTTATCCCACGAGCATTAGTCCATTTGAAAGTCTTGCGCCACCCTCGTTGGATTTGGTCATCTTTTGAGGGTGACGGAGCGATCAATTTAGTAGGATCGAACACTTCATCTTGGAGAGCTAGTGCCATAATTTCTGTTTCTTTCTTCGCTCTTTTCTTTTCTAACCCAAACAATAGCCCTAAAGCATGTGAGTTGGGGAGCGTTTTGGCATAGCATGGTTCTTTGGGGCGAGTGGCCGTAAAGGGTCGTGTCCCAGAGCATGTATCTCTTGGGTTTGTGCGACCTCTAGGTACAGATGTTCGGGATATGCTTCTTCCATCGCGTTTCTTGATGGCTATCACGGGCAAGTACTCAGGGGCCCTGCATTATTGTTGTGGAGTAGGAGACACATTAGTTTGTTTCGTGAGTCGGTTTTTTAGGCATTCTATGACTACCCTTAAGTCGGACTAGTATATTTGGACTATTATGTGTGCACTTTGAACTCTTTATGTTTTTGAAAATCTCTGCCCGTGTGACATTCACGATTATTTGCTTGGTCGACTTTTAGTGTCGAGCATTGCCGTCGTAAGAGGCCTAACAACGACGCAAAGAGTTATTAATTTTTCGCGGGTCGCTTTTGAAATCGAGTGCTTTTCTTACGCCCTCGTAGCAATTCTTTTTTTTATGAATATTTTTTGCTACGTATTTTCCTTTCGTGCGGGCACCGAAGCTGCTGCGCCTGACCAGACGGCCAAGCAGCAACTTCAGCGCCCAGCTAGGGGCGTGAGAAAATCTGGCGCCCAGCCAGGGGCGTTGAAAATGCGTCCCTGACTGGTTCTCGTTTTCTGTCTTTTGTTTATGCGACTTCGATTTGCGTGCTTGCCTAATAACGTCCTTTACGCGTGGCAGCGTTTTGTGGGATTCGTTACAGGCCATCCCGAGCGTCCCTTATTTCGTGGCGATCATTCGGGTTTGCGGAACACGTGTTTCGGTATAACTCTTTGGCAAATTAGTCTATGAACGTTCAGGCAGTTTTTAAGGCCGTTGGTTTTCTAGGATAGTTTGTCACACACAATCACATATTTCGCTACACATAACTACATTACAAACATGGATTTGAAAATTAAATATGCCACGTAGTTTATGATAGGCTTCTATGGGTAGTTTATCTGTGCCTGGCTTGGTACCGCTTCTATCGTAGATCCAACACATGCCCCGGTCGAGGTAGTGTCTTCAACAGACGAATTTCGCTCAAGAGGCCAACCCGCAAGTGCAAACCAAGGGGGTATGCAGGCGAGAGGGACCTAATGGGCGAGAGATTGGGTTCGGGATGGGTGTACTACCTGCACAAGTACCGAGTGGGAAACATGCGCGGCGTATGCACCCCCCTATTGGCGAAAAAAGGTATCCTTTGTCCCAACTCCTGAGGGAGCCGAGATTCGTTATGATGTTCTGCCCGTTCACATTAAAATGCTGATTTTCAGGTCGTCCCAACTTGATGGGGAAATAAACGCGGGGTAGGATCGTTTCACCCTTCGGCTATTTTGACTACCTACAAGCACGAGTATTTCCTTCACTATCCCCAGTGGAGTCGCCACTGGGAGGGGGTCGACAAAGCGCGAGGCTAATGCGTGACCTTGTCCCTCGTGGGTGTGACGATTCTTTTTATTCAATCAAGTGTAATTGGATTTCCTGTGAGTATACACCCAATTGACTAGTAATATAGGAGTCGCCATTCAGTTTTTAACGACAATGAGAAAAACTGACAAAACCCGGTTATCGTGACATAAAGGGAGTGCAATTATGTCTGACCACGGCGGCCGTAGGTTCCCTTGTGATCCCTGGTGTGGGGATCTCTCAATATACACACGCAAGGTAGAGATTGAGGGTTCGGGGGACTGTAACTACCGAGAGGAGTAATTCGCTCGTCGATAACTCCAGAGGCAGGATATCCTTACTAGCTCAGCATAAATAATTGAAGGGACATGCGTTAACTATTAAACTAATCTGAATTGATTTTAGCAATATGCAACATATAATACTAATTCGATCGTGATTATCTGATTTAAATAACATTAAGGGACCTAGCATGATAATCCGATTTCCCAAAAATATTATATTTGTTAGGCGTGATAGAACAATCATATTAGGTTAGTTATAAAAAGGGCGAGGAAAGCAGTTAAATCATCGAAAAGGGACACATCACGACGCACCCTTGAGAGGTGCGTCACGGTTCTCAGAAAACTAACCACTTTGACTTTGCTATTTCTCCTTTTTATTTAACGAATCTCGATTATGGGACAGGATATGTTCTGTTCGATTTATGGATCGATTGCGACAGAACGCGTGAACAGTTTCGCAGCGAGAGGCTTAGGCTAAGGGGTTTAGAGTCAATACTCAGAATATATTATGTGTTGTTGTGTATTATTTCACGTCGAAACTAGGGGCCTATTTATAGGGAAGAGTTCGTGGAAAGATAGAATTGCAGAGTTCTAATCCACAAAGAATTAGGAAAAGAGACGTACCCAGGTACTTTCAGCGCCCAGGCCTGGGCGCCGAAGATTTCGGCGCCCAGAGCCAGGCGTTGAAAATAGGCTCTGGGCAGCTTTGTTTAGTCAGATTCGGATTCCTAAAATCCGTAGAGTTTGAGATTAATTCGAGTCTTTTAGCGCGTATCAATTTCATGACGGAATACGTCTGGGCCCGTTACGAACTCTATGCTCGTTAGGATTTTGATTAATACGTAACTCTTATTTCCGAATCCTATTAGGAATAGGATTCTCGCGGTTTTCTATCTCGTTTAGGATTTATGTTGGAGTGCAACACCTAATTCTGACAGGTTTCTATCTTTTATGATTTGCCACTTTTAGACGCTACCTTTTACGGCAGTTACTATTTTTAGCAGGTTTTCATAAATAGCAGGTTTCGGGTGAAATGAAATAGGGAATCGAGATTCGTTTATTTTATAGGAGATGCGTTGTCAAGTGGAGTTTTTATGCTTTCATCATCGAACCTTTCCCTTGCGGGAATGGGGACAAAAGTAGGTATCTACAAGTAGCTACAGATGTTTTCGAAATCAAAGCTATAAAGTGTAATTGGGCCTGGCCAAGCCCAATCACGAGGTAAAAAATGTTTTTAAAGATTCTCATTTTCAGGGCTAGCTAAACGAGAAAACCCCCTTGTTTTGTGGGACGTAAAACGAAGGAAAATCCTGCACATCGCTCTTTTTTGGAAAAAAACGAAAAAGCAATCCTTTTAATTTTGGAAAAGGGAAAACCAAGAAAAAGTTATCGCTGCAGCGACTAAGGACCGGCACGGTTAGTGATGCAGACCCCGCCGGCTAAAGATGGCGAGCCTGTCCGCTAAGGGTGGACACCCCGTCCGATAGAAGTGGACGAATCTGTTTTTGAATTTTGAAAATAAGGACCTACGCGGTTTGTGACGTAGACCCCGCCGGCTAAAGATGGCGAACCTGTCCGCTAAGGGTGGACACCCCGTCCGATAGAAGTGGACGAATCTATTTTGAAATTTGTTTTGCTTTTTTGAAAATAAGGACCTACGTGGTTTGTGACGTAGACCCCGCCGGCTGAAGATGGCTAGCCTGTTTTAAATTTGAAGACTTTATTTTTCGAAAATTGAGGACCTGCGCGGCTAGTGACGCAGACCCCACCCGCTGAAGGTGGGCGAGCCCTGTCCGCTAAGGGTGGACGCCCCGCTCGCTGGAGGTGAGCGAACCTGAATTCGTCTTTTCGATTTGGGATTCGCGTGCCGCGATCTTGCCCGGTTGAGGTGGGCAAGTCCCTATTTCATTTTTTTCTTGTGATTTCTTTTGAGAATTTCTTTTCATTTATTCCTGCAGGAGCGAATTCTTTCGAGGGATGCTCGGATTTAGTTGCAACCTGAATGTGGGTTGACAACGTACTTAGACGGACCATTGTCTCGTGGTCATCTTCTTTCATGGTTTTGAGCTAGTCTTTGTGGCTCAATTTTTCCATTACCTGGGTCCTTGATTAGGGGACTATGTATAAGTATCAATAACGACCTTTGTCTTGAGGTCGTAATCCGGTTTTATCGTAGATCCAACACATGCCCTGGTCGAGGTAGAGGCGACCTTTTTCCGCATGATTTATGAATTGTCATATGTATCATAACCTAACACAAAACACAGTAGGCATAAACACATGGGCACGAACATGAAAACACTAAAATCAAAACAAAGAGAGGAGGCAACTTACAGGGCCAGGCTCCGGGAGACGAAGAGAATCCTGGATAAACTGGTAATAGCTAGCTTCCTCTATCACCAACTCTGTCGCCGGCACACCAGTCCTCGAGTGGACCCTCCACGACTCGCCTATCGAGCGAGTAGACAGCATGGTCGCAGGCGGAGGCCTGGGCACCGAAAAAACCCCGACCGTCTGCATACGTACCCGCTCTCCCAGGTACCAGACAGGGTCCCGGCGACCAACGAACAAGACCCGCATCTGGCTCAGGGCATAACTCTCCCTGACCGAAGCATGGGTACCCCTAAAAGAGAGCCATGGGGTCCAAACCACCTGTTTTCGTACAAAACGCATTCAGATCTCGCACATGAAAAATGACGAAATACGAGATAAAGGATAAGATTCTGTACATGCTCAGGGTTCCCGTCCCGGATAAGATTCCACACGGTATCGGGCGGTGGACGCACTGTCAGCTTCTTCTTCCAACCCCAACGGCGATCGGTAGGGAACTCCAAAGGCCTCTGCCCCTTTCGGGGAGCCAGCCAGGGTAAGTGCTCAAAGGCCCACAGCTGCAAAAAGAAAAGGATAATAAAACGTTAAAAAAAGAGGCCAGGTAAAAGCGAGAAAAACAAAAGAAAGTCTAGGCACATACCTCGATCAAACGCGGCACTCCCGCTAATGTAATCACAAAGTGAGGTATACTCGGGTCCGAGACGCGCACCGACAAACTCATCTGGCCGACAAGCGTCGTATAGCCCAAATCGCCCCAGCGATAGTCACCCAGTGTAGACACGTCCTCCACCATGCCTATCCACCTCGGGTCAAAGGTGTCAGGAGTCTCCACTGGGGATAGTGAAGGAAATACTCGTGCTTGTAGGTAGTCAAAATAGCCGAAGGGTGAAACGATCCTACCCCGTGTTTATTTCCCCATCAAGTTGGGACGACCTGAAAATCAGCATATTAATGTGAACGGGCAGAACATCATAACGAATCTCGGCTCCCTCAGTAGTTGGGACTAAGGATACCTTTTTTCGCCAATAGGGGGGTGCATACGCCGCGCATGTTTCCCACTCGGTACTTGTGCAGGTAGTACACCCATCCCGAACCCAATCGCTCGCCCATTAGGTCCCTCTCGCCTGCATACCCCCTTGGTTTGCACTTGCGGGTTGGCCTCTTGAGCGAAATTCGTCTGTTGAAGACACTACCTCGACCGGGGCATGTGTTGGATCTACGATAGAAGCGGTACCAAGCCAGGCACAGATAAACTACCCATAGAAGCCTATCATAAACTACGTGGCATATTTAATTTTCAAATCCATGTTTGTAATGTAGTTATGTGTAGCGAAATATGTGATTGTGTGTGACAAACTATCCTAGAAAACCAACGACCTTAAAAACTGCCTGAACGTTCATAGACTAATTTGCCAAAGAGTTATACCGAAACACGTGTTCCGCAAACCCGAATGATCGCCACGAAATAAGCGACGCTCGGGATGGCCTGTAACGAATCCCACAAAACGCTGCGACGCGTAAAGGACGTTATTAGGCAAGCACGCAAATCGAAGTCGCATAAACAAAAGACAGAAAACGAGAACCAGCCAGGGACGCATTTTCAACGCCCCTGGCTGGGCGCCAGATTTTCTCACGCCCCTAGCTGGGCGCTGAAGTTGCTGCTTGGCCGTCTGGTCAGGCGCAGCAGCTTCGGTGCCCGCACGAAAGGAAAATACGTAGCAAAAAATATTCATAAAAAAAAGAATTACTCATCCAAATCGAGTGATTTTTGTGTCAATTCCGCATGTAAAAGGCATTCTAAAATTTTGACAAAAATAGTATTTTTCGGCCGAACCCAGAATTCTCAAATTCGAAGCCTAACTATAACTTTTCGGAGGTTTTAGTTTTTCGAATGCAAAATTTCGTAAATTTAAGATGTTAAATTAAATATTTGCGATTCTTGTTGATAAATCTTGAATTTTTGATTGACCTACTGTATATGTTTAATAAGTTTGAATGCCTAGCCTTGTTAATTATGCAATCTAATTTGTAATTATGATTAATTTGTTGAAAATTGGAATAATTTAGAGTTAATTTGATTTTCATAATTAGTTATAATTTAATTAGATACCTATGATTAAAAACCACCATAAAAATTGTAAATTTATGTTAAATTTTAAAATTTTATGACCAAGACTTGAATCCATGTTAATCGGAAATCAATTGAATAATAAATTTTCGATTTTTCGCCCTAAAATTATGAAATTAATATTATTTATTAATTTGTCATTAATTTTGAATATAAATTTTAAAATTTTATGCGATTCGCTCATATAACTTGCACGCACAAAGCAATGGACGCTACGTGTTACCCTTAAGGGGTGTTGTATAATGCGGGCATATGACGACGAGCAAGAGAGCTCGTCGCCCATGCGGTACGAATGCAATGAGCAAGGCCATGGTGCACAAAGCACAAGGCAGCAGCCCTGCCTTGTGTCGGGGGTGTGTGCAATGGGCGAATGGGCGAGGGCGAGAGCAAGGCACGAGCAGTCGCGTGTGGGCAGCAAGCGAGCTGCGCCACAGCGCGCACTGCCTCGCGCAAGCGTGCGGAGCCTCGCGCGCAGCGAGCGCTGTTGTGCGTGCGACGAGCGCTGCGCCCAACGATGGCGTGCGAGTGCTTGTTGCGACGTGCGACGAGCGCTGCGCCCAGCGATGGCGTGCGAGTGCTTGTTGCGACGTGCGACGAGCGCTGCGCCCAGCGATGGCAAGCAGCTTGCTTGTTGCGACGTGCGACGAGCGCTGCGCCCAGAGATGGGCTGCGGCAGCATGCTCGTGCGTCGAGCGCTGGCGCTCGCAGCGAGCACCAGCTCGCGTGATGCCTTGCGATGGTGAGCAGCAGCAATGCGAGGCAGCGCATGGGCTGCGCGCACATGGCCAGCGATGGTTGTGTGCGTGTGGCCCATGGGCGTGCGTTGCGTGGGATTGTTGCGTTGCGATTAGATCGTTTTGAAATTTTAATTTGAAATTTTCAGTTTACGTAATTTTAATTAATTTTAAAATTAATAATTTAAATTATTTTCTTGGATTTTAATTTTGAATATTGTAGTTATAATAAACTTTATTTATTCTAATTATTTTACTAAAATTAAAATCATTTTAATTTAAATACGACTGAAATTAAATTAAACTTTTTGGATTCAATTATAAATTTATATGAGCTTTAAATTTTAATTAAATTTGTATGTTTCCGGTTAGACTAGAAATACATTTTTATGTTTAAAATTAGTAAAGCATATGAATTTATTGGTTTAAGTGGGAGCTCTTTTTAGTCATATACTCTTGATTAGGTCTACAAATCCTTAAGGTTAAAACAACTTGATTAGAATTAATAAGGACTGAATAATTGGTAGATTATTGGTGCCCTTGATTAATTGCTGCAAATATTTACGTGATGCATAATGTGTTTTACTAACCAGCTATGTGGGCCATTCATGATAATGAATGGGTGAATGGTATATATTGTATATGTACTGTTTTGCAGGTTATGAAGTGACTAGTATGGCCCAAATAGGATAGAAAATATGGTCTGCGTACCATTAATTTGAATGTAATTGGTCTAAAGTACCAAAGTTGTTTTTCAATTCAAATATGGTCTGCGTACCATCAAATAGTTGTAATTAGTTTTAATTATAGCTTATCCTATTTGAAGAAAATGGTGCCTCCCACGGAGATTTTCAAGACGGACTTTGAAGTTAAAACTTCAAGATGAAGTCGGGCCATACTAGATCACATTTATCTTATGCATGTTTTGAGTTATTTATTGCTTTTAAATATGTCTTAAAATGCATGAGATCAAAAGCTTGATTATGTTGCATGATTGAGGATTTTAGTTCACTTAAAATCTAACCAACATAGTAAGAGCCTTAAGTTCCAAACTTAAAAATTGAGTTAAAAGGTGCCATGCCAAAATATACACTTGCTTGGATATCCTTTACATCAATCTAGTAATAGTTTTCGCTCAGCGAGGTGTTACTTATTGGTCCTAAAGGGGCAAGGTACACAAATAATTGTGAGTACATGTTAGTTTTGGTGAAACTCAACGATATAAGTAAGGAGTCCTTTTATGTCGTGGCAAAATCGATAGGTTTACCTAATAAGTTCTTAGACGTACCTATCAACCAAGAATAGTTTCTAGACTATTAGCAAAAGGCTTTTGCTTACCTAAGATGTTTTAGGATTAAGTCGACAAACTGTGCTTAATTCTTCAATGGTTTTAGGGTCTTGGAATCATTTTATTCACACCTGCCGGAACACATAATTCGAATAAAATGCTAATGACTTGTTTAAATTGCATGATTGCTTTCATTTTCAAGTTATTATTCATGATAAATGTTTAGACTTTGCATGCTTCAATGTATGTTTTAATTATTGTTTATAATTAAATATCTTGCACTGCAGTAAATCCTTTTAGAAAGGTAACAGTAAATTTCCTTGACTGGTAGTGAATCCAAGAACGATTGACGGAAATGAGAGAAAATGAGCAATTTAAAATGTACGTTTCTTTTAGCGACTTTTATGGTTGTTTTCGAATATCAAAATCGAATGGCAAACCAATTGGTGCTTGTGAATTCAAAATACAATGTAGTTTTGAGATCATAAAGCATTGAGTTTAAACGCTCAGCTTTACCAATGGTTAACAACCTAAAATATTTTTCCATTTAATTCTCGAATGAGTCTAGTCCCTAGACATTCGAGCAGATCGATGCTTAGAGAACTTTAGAAGCTTCTAGTAAGATCATCTAGTTGAAACAAAATATTCAACATAAATTAAAATGGTAAAGAACCTTGTTGGTGACATTGGACATGTCTAACAAAGTATAAAAGTCAACACTATAGAATTCAATTCTTAAGACTATAAGAAAGGGTACAAGAAATAGGAAAACAAGGAACAAATGAAAGGAATTTACGGTTCCGTTTCTACCTATAAGTTTATGTTTAAAGAGGAGTGACCTAGCAATCAAACTTCCTTGGTATCATATACCGCTTGAAGTTCTTACTTCGGTAATAACTCAAACAATGGAAGCTAGGCTACACTAATGACCTACAAGTGGGAAATGAAGCATGGCAATGCTACATTAGTTGTAGGGTCATCTAGTTTGTTTTAAGTCCTTTCAAAGGCTGGAACTTAATGGATATTTTGTTCCATAATCAGCATACCTAAATTTCTGTTTCAAACACAGAAAGACTCACATTCAGAAGAACAAAAACAATGTTTGTTTGTTTATTTGAATGAAATGGTCATTTACGGGTTGAGTCAATATGCTTGATTAAAACAAACAACTCTTTAAAAATAAAAACTTTACTAGGTGGGTTTGATTTGAGTTCCACTAATCTTTGGCATTGTTGCTTAGACCATATCAACAAGTTAACATTCAAAAGCTCTATTTTAATGGACTTTTGAAAGTTCATTGATTTCTAGATCAATTTAAGACGACTAGTCTTACTTGTTGAAAGTAACAAAAGATATGAACTATTGTTAGAACGCCTAGACAATAGAGTTCAAAGCTAAAGAAAGATTTTTTGTCTTTATTATTTCACATGGATTTGAGTGAATATAGGTTTATAGACTCAAATGTGATATAAGTTGAATCTGTTTGGGTAGTTCCAAGATTCAGAAGTATAAAATCCACTTGGCAAGAAATCATAAAGATCTAGGTTAGATCATGTTGATGATTACTTGAGACCAAATATGATCATCAATGGTTGTGTGTTGTAATTTCACAATCTAGGTCCATAAGATATGGCATATCTTAGTTGGAATAATCGAAGTCAATTAGTACTTGATTCGATTAATGATGAATCATAAGGACTTTTCCTATAATTTCTAAAACAAAATGCTCAACTACCACCAAACTAAACCAAATTCGTCAAAGCTATTGAAAAGTAATTTCAGAATAACTTTTCATAAAATATATCTAGAGAGTTGCAAAACTCAGTGGGAGCTTAGTGTTTGTCATTCGACAAACTAAGGCCCAAGTATAGATATATGTTTCATTGTGATTTATTCAAATGAGACACAAGGGTATTATTTCTACCACGAATTTTTGAGAACATAATGTTTGTTTGCTCGAAATAATGTCCTTTTGGAAAATCGTTTCCAAAATGATAAGTGGGAGAAAATAGACCTCGAAAGTCTTCGAGGCGAACAACAAACATAAACGGACATTCCGGAGGCTTTTCGAAGTGCTTCAGAAAATCCGAACTTATTCTTTAAGGACTTTAGAAGTGGCTTTAAATAATAGACATCTCTTAGAAGACTTTACAAGTGCTTCAAGGAGAACAGAATATTCAAAGGACTTTCAAATGGCTATTGATATTCTATTGTTTGATGTTCTATACCCAAGTAGGCATAGAGTTCAAATCACTGAAACTATGAGATTCTTCTATTAGATAGTGAAGAAACATGGAGTTCAGGTCACTGAAACTATGCAATTCTTCTATTAGATAGTGAAGAAACCTACAACTTGCAGTCAAACTATTATCATGTAGATTAATGAGTTTGTGACTTGTAAGAAAGCTACAACGAAACCCAGATTCCCTAAAATGGTTAGAGGCCATATATAGACTCAAATGTTTTAAATGGTTAGAGGCCATAAAACATACTCAATGTTTTGATGACAAAATTGAAATTTTGTTGATTTGCAAGAATAGTTTCACACCTATTGGTTGCAAAGTTTGTTTTAAGGATAAAAACCATCAAACATGAAATTGTGTTCACACACAAAGCTAGATTAGTTGCTAAAGGTTACAAGCAAATTCACGATGTGGGTTGTGTTGAAACCTCATGCAAAATCGTAATGCTTAAGTCTATGATTCAAGCAATGATTGCATATTGGTACATATGGCAATTGGATGACAAAACATCTTCCTCAGTCAAATGTTGGAAGAAACTATGTACATGGTATGTCATAGGATTTATGGATCCAAATAAATGCTTGAAAAGAAAATCTAGTTTATAAAATCTAAGTACAGATTTAAGCAAGCAATTGGGAATTGGAACTGTATTTTAGTGAAGCTAATAAGCATTTTAGTTTCATAAAATATACATGATTCTTATAGATATATAAGAAGTTTAGTGGGAGTACGTAAAACTTATTTGGTCCTATGTGTATCACACATATCTCTTTATTGTGAAATAACATTCAAATGCTAATGACTTAGGTTTGAAATTATTCATCAATGATGGACCAAGGCGAAACTTAGTACATACTGGGTATTAAGATCTATTTACAAAGATCTTATGATATTGTTTAGTAATGGCATTTACTAAATCAAACACGAAAGACTCCATTGGAGATATTCGACCAATGTGAATAAATCTAAGTAAAGAATGTTTGAACTATGTATAAGCATTTACTAAGTTAACATCAAAGAATCTAATGAGATTCTTCACCTATATTTTATGTCAAAGAATTTAGCTGGATTCAGTATCTACTGAAATTGAATAAGCTAAAGTTACATGAATAGAATTCAATTGGGAATTATTCTGCAAAAGAATTTATCATGTATGATATAATATGAGGATCGCCAAAAACGTATCGTATGGCTTTAGGCATGACGAACATATACCAGTCTCTATTGATCTAAGTGAAGATCAACTAGATTGAGATCAAGAACACTTATGGTACTTGAAAAGGTACATAGGAATAGTTCTTGATTCAAGGAAATAAAGATATGCTAAATATTGATGCTACACGCAGAAACACTGGCAAAGGATCAAGCAAGATCCCTTTGGAGTTAACCATTGACAAGGACGAGCTAAAGAGCATCGTGTTTTGAAATGGCAACATGGATTGAAGACCATGAGTTTTTGCGTGGGAAATTAAAATAATAATTTCTATGTTCTAAGATATAGTTGGAGAGTCTTCCACATATCTGTGAACTGCTTGGATAAGTAGATCCAAACAAAGCATCACTAGCAACCTATACAGTTGAAGTAAAAGTAATTATTGCCTAAGAAGCAATAAAATAGAGTTGTTTACATGAGTTCTTCATTGAACTTGGGTGGATCACATGTCTGCTAACTTGATGGTTCTTCATTGCAAAATGCGTGGAACCACTATCGAAGTAAGAAAGACTAGATCACATAATAAACAAACTCAAAAGTTCTTATCATCATATCTCGAAGAACATTCGATGAAAAGGATATTAAGATTGGCAAAGCATGATAACTAAACCTATGCAACAAGTGAGAATCAACACTCACATTGTAGCACTGGAAATCAAGCATAGCTTTGAATTCCATGAACTGTTTTAAAGATGGGTTTTGAGGCCCATGGTTCTTAAACAATGGGGTTGAACATTTATCATATATGAAATGTATTTTTCATATTCCATTTAATCTTGGTTTAGTATTAAATGATGAGTCCCTTCAATTTGACGATATATTCAAGATAGACTGTCAGGACCAGTCCTGTGACTAAGAAATGTCTATCAAGTGAACTTGAATGTCAAAGGTTGAAAATGGTCCCTAGTCGGAGTTTTCTATAAAATTGGACGCATAAAAAACGTTAGACGATTAGAATGCAAGATGACTAGTAGTTCTGTTTCTTGAACTATGTGGACATGGCAATGTCATAATCATTTGCATAGATACTTACTTTGGGAAGACTAGTATCGGACAAGACCTATGAAACTTTACTGTAAAAGATGAAAATCTGTCATAAGTAAATTTCATTAAAATTATTAGACACTAAATCCTCAATACCTGAGTGATTTGAGATTACTTGTTTGAGAACTGGTTGCTTTGACGTTGACCAACCATCGCACCGTAAAAGGAGGCTATAAAGGCAACGCTCAGGTAATCACCTATAAAACGAAGTCCAATTTCAAGATCGCAAGATTGGGATTGTCCTCCCATAAATCGGGATGAGATGCTTAAAAGTTGTACAAGGCCACTCGGAGAGCTAGAAACTGTGAAATGCATGGCCGTGCTCGGATGAATCATAGGCTATGATTATCTGTTTATTTGATCAGTTGAACTCTGAAACCGAGGAACACCTTTGGACATAATAAGGATGACAACTCTTACCTTATGTTCAAGAGCAAGCATCGAGCGACAAAGGAATTAGGAAATGCACACTTGTCCCTAAGGACAAGTGGGAGACTGAAGGAAATAATGCCCTTGGTCCAAGTATGCATTCTATGTTAAGTCTAATAAATGCGGTTCAGTATTAATTAACAAGTTAATAATTCAGTGAGATCAAGTGAGCTGAATGCCTGACTAGAGGCCGCTTCAGTTCAAGTGGAATTAATGATATTAATCCACAGCTTACTCTTGACTGAACCCGTAGGGTCACACAAATAGTACGTAAACGGATCAAGTATTTAATGGCATTAAATACTCCATCTATGGATATTCGGAATCGACGGATCTTGGTTTCAGTGGGAGCTGAGATCGTCACAGGCAAGAAATGAATACTCCGGAAACGATGATATTACCGGAAACGGAAATATGGATCGTATCGGAAATGTAAATATTATCCAAGTCGTAGATGTTGCCGGAAACGGAAACATGGTACGTATCGGAAAATATTATCGGAAATGGAAATATTGCCGGAATCGGAAATATTGCCGGAAAGGGAAAAATTGTCAGAATCGGAAATATTATCGGAATCGGAAAATAATTCCGGAAACGGAAATATTAAATATTTGTTCGAAACGGAAATTAATTCCGGAATCGGAAATATTAAATATTGTTCGTATCGGAAATAAATTCCGGAATCGGGAATTTAATCGGAAGCGCGTCGTACGAATTAGCATCGGACGAGACTTGCTAGACGAAGGCCCAGCACGAAGCCAGGCCTACGCTCAGCAAGCCCAAGCGCCCAAAAACACGCTGCCAAGCCACGCCCGGTCCAGCGCAAGGCCAGGCCCAGCAATGGCCTTGGCGCGCGCGCGGGGCTGCGACGAGTGGGTTGGCGCTGTGCGTGGGCCGCAAGGCCTGCGTGCGGTGCTAGCATATCACTCGAATCCTAAGGCTACCGGGATTTGTCATATGATTAAATCTAATCCTAAAAGATTTAGTTTATTTAATTAGAGTCCTAGTAGGATTATAATTAAATAAATTAGTATCCTAATAGGATTACAAATCCTTTTCCATAACTCTATAAATAGGTGCCTAGGGTCACATATTTACATAGAGTATTCAAGTATTCAAAGTGATTTTTGAGAGCAAAAGTTCAGTCATACAATTGCCTATAAAGTGCCGAAAATTCTAAGTACCTTAAGGGCGATCCTAGTTGGTCAAGCTTAAGGCGGATCCGGACGTGCTGTGGACTATCTACGGAGGGACGACAGTCCTAAAGACTTGTTCTTGTTCGGTTCGGGCGCAGCTAGGGAAGACACGCAACAAAGAGTATGCATCTAAACTATGCTAAATGATTATGTGTAAATAATATGCTTTCCTGGCTTTATGGTTTTTCCGCATGATTTATGAATTGTCATATGTATCATAACCTAACACAAAACACAGTAGGCATAAACACATGGGCACGAACATGAAAACACTAAAATCAAAACAAAGAGAGGAGGCAACTTACAGGGCCAGGCTCCGGGAGACGAAGAGAATCCTGGATAAACTGGTAATAGCTAGCTCCCTCTATCACCAACTCTGTCGCCGGCACACCAGTCCTCGAGTGGACCCTCCACGACTCGCCTATCGAGCGAGTAGACAACAAGGTCGCAGGCGGAGGCCTGGGCACCGAAAAAACCCCGACCGTCTGCATACGTACCCGCTCTCCCAGGTACCAGACAGGGTCCCGGCGACCAACGAACAAGACCCGCATCTGGCTCAGGGCATAACTCTCCCTGACCGAAGCATGGGTACCCCTAAAAGAGAGCCATGGGGTCCAAACCACCTGTTTTCGTACAAAACGCATTAAGATCTCGCACATGAAAAATGACGAAATACGAGATAGAGGATAAGATTCTGTACATGCTCAGGGTTCCCGTCCCGGATAAGATCCCACACGGTATCGGGCGGTGGACGCACTGTCAGCTTCTTCTTCCAACGGCGACCGGTAGGGAACTCCAAAGGCCTCTGCCCCTTTCGGGGAGCCAGCCAGGGTAAGTGCTCAAATGCCCACAGCTGCAAAAAGAAAAGGATAATAAAACGTTAAAAAAAAGAGGCCGGGTAAAAGCGAGAAAAACAAAAGAAACTCTAGGCACATACCTCGATCAAACGCGGCACTCCCGCTAATGTAATCACAAAGTGACGTATACTCGGGTCCGAGACGCGCACCGACAAACTCATCTGGCCGACAAGCGTCGCATAGCCCAAATCGCCCCAGCGATAGTCACCCAGTGTAGACACGTCCTCCACCATGCCTATCCACCTCGAGTCAAAGGTGTCAGGAGTCGCCACTGAGGATAGTGAAGGAAATACTCGTGCTTGTAGGTAGTCAAAATAGCCGAAGGGTGAAACGATCCTACCCCGCGTTTATTTCCCCATCAAGTTGGGACGACCTGAAAATCAGCATATTAATGTGAACGGGCAGAACATCATAACGAATCTCGGCTCCCTCAGGAGTTGGGACTAAGGATACCTTTTTTCGCCAATAAGGGGGTGCATACGCCGCGCATGTTTCCCACTCGGTACTTGTGCAGGTAGTACACCCATCCCGAACCCAATCGCTCGCCCATTAGGTCCCTCTCGCCTGCATACCCCCTTGGTT
The DNA here is from genome assembly GCF_020520425.1 of Spinacia oleracea. Classification (NCBI taxonomy): domain Eukaryota; kingdom Viridiplantae; phylum Streptophyta; class Magnoliopsida; order Caryophyllales; family Amaranthaceae; genus Spinacia; species Spinacia oleracea. The sequence continues at coordinate 23,223,143 of NC_079490.1, forward strand.
TGCACTTGCGGGTTGGCCTCTTGAGCGAAATTCGTCTGTTGAAGACACTACCTCGACCGGGGCATGTGTTGGATCTACGATAGAAGCGGCACCAAGCCAGGCACAGATAAACTACCCATAGAAGCCTATCATAAACTACGTGACATATTTAATTTTCAAATCCATGTTTGTAATGTAGTTATGTGTAGCGAAATATGTGATTGTGTGTGATAAACTGTAACGCCCCGACTTCTAGACACCATTAATTAGGTTAATTATCTTTAATTAGCAGCGGAAACTCTAATTTAGTCGGAGCGTCACTGCCGTATCTCCCTCGTGGAAAATACAAGGCGACATAACCTTTTTAAATTTACTGACTACTATTGAGTAACAGTAATTATACTTCACTTCGATTAATTCTTAAATATTTACATCGAAATCTAAATGAACTTTAATAAATATTCCTAACATTGATTAAATATAAATATTAAAATCTAACTCAAATCATAAAATCAAACTTAGAGCTTAATTAATACATCCCTTTATTACTAATGACATAGTTATCTTTACTAAACATCGATCGTGAATTTGATGGTGCTATCCTCACTCTAAGGCATCCCATGATCTTCTTCGTACCTAAAACAAAAGCAACATCGTGAGCCGAGGCCCAGTAACATACTACCCTAACAACGTAAACTCATTTCAATTCATTTTATTTAATTTGCAAACAGGGAGAATAGAATATAGTAAATCACTTTCACAGAGCATCATAATAAAACATCATTTATAACTTGAAACTTTAGTAGTTCCCATTATCTTTCATAAAACCTTCATTTTACTTGGTAACTGACTAGTTAGCCTTGCGGGACGTCTCCCACCTTGCGATAGTCCTCAAGGAGCACTCTCCCTTGTTGGACATACGCCCGTACCTAAATAGTTTCTCTTTTAGCTTGCGGTAACCCTCAAGGAGCACTCTCCCTTGTTGGGTGTCCCGCGGTACGGCGGTACGTGCACGACCTAAAAATAGTAACCCCACTAACTGCCAGAACCTGTTACACTTTTATTTATCATGTTTCATATCTTATTAATAACTCGTAAACATCATCTTATAAAATCATTCATAAACATATTTAAATATCATCATTCATAAAACAAACTTCATAAATACATTTCATATCCCACAATCCAATAAAAACACATCATTATAAACATATTTCATAATCACATAAACACATTTTATAAGGGGATTGTGGGTGTTAGCAATAGATGTTACCTCAACCGTAATTTTATACTTCCCGTTCGATGGGCCGTTCTTCCTGAGCTCCAAAATTGAATATTCGTCCAACTTGGCTTTCTTGATTGTTATTGGGTTTGACCTTTTGACTTAGAATATAGGCCCACTAGTTCCAAAAATTTAGGAAGTTGAAAGACCAAACTTGGTCTTCATGAACAGAACATGAACCAAGAGAAAAGGAAGGAGGAAGGAAGACAGCAACTAGGTATGACTCGTATGACCCACGAAAGCAGAGGAAGCACAAGGCGGCAACAAGGAGGTGGTCAAGTGGTCGGATAAGGTTTTCGCCGGTGGTTTGGCGGTGGTGGTCCGCGTCAATGGAGAGAGAGAAAAGAGGTTGTGCGTGAGTTAATGTTCGGTTTCGGCAATGGAATGCTACAATTCGAGCTTGATATTTGTGAGTAGTGAATGAGCATATTCCAGGGGTGGATAACAGAAAATTTTGAGGGTGGTTGTATCAGGTTGGCCGGCGGCAGAGCCGCGGTGGTGACGGTGGTGGTGATGCGCGAAAACAGGGGATAGTTACGGGAATTATAGCTAATTCCTTGTGCTTATTTTTCTGTGACTTGGTGCTTGGTTGGGTGAGTTTTATGGCCAGGTTTCATGAGTATTTATAGGGAGTTTTGAGGAGAGGAATCACGTAAGCCATGAGCTCATGCTAATGGTTTTGCAAAACCTCCAAATGAAAACCATGGAAGCTTTTGTGAGAGAAGTAACTAAACCGGGTGCTTTTGCACTTGATGAGTAATCTCAAATGGGTGAGTTGCTTGTGACATTTGTCAAGAAATATTGACCTTTAAGGTTTTGCACTTACACGTAAAAGTCTAGAGGGAGTAGGGAGGAAGTAGAAGATGACCTTGTGGACCAAGAAAATGAATTTGGACAGAATAAGGGAGAAAAGGGGTCAAAGGAGTAAGACAAATCTGCTGCTCATTCACTTGGTTGATGCGTGGGAGAGAAGCAGAAGATGAGTGTGGATGGGTGAGCAGGGGCATTTTCGTAATTTCACTTAGTTAGGCTAAAATTCAGAAATTTCTTTGCTATATTTAGGAATTGATATAAATATAAATGTTTAAATTAAATCAAATTTTCAAATAATTCTTTATAAAATATCGATAGCATAAAATAAATTTAGTTTTCCAATAAAATGAGAACGTTCCGAAATTATTAAAAATTCGAAATAAATAAGATTTTAAGCTCGAAAAAAATATTAAATTATAAAATCAGAAAAAAAATAAATCATGTAACGATATTAAAATTCAACCGCAATAAAACTTCGTAAATTAAAATAAAGTTTGAAATTAGGATTTAAAGCGGTTTAAAGCTAAATAAAAATAATTTAGCATAATTAATCAAGTTTTAAAATTCGGGGTATTACATTCTTACCCCCTTAGAAAAAGTTTCGTCCTCGAAACTTGAAAATTTAGACGCATAAAATCATTTGTTGAAAATCGAAAACATTCGATTAAAAGTATGACATTTTATTTTAAACCAAGATCACACAGTTTCATTTCGATTCCGACAATGTCTAGCCTTCATTCCGCCATCTTCTTTGATGACTCCGCTTCAACTCGAGACCTAGAATCGAAGAGTAAAGAATACAAAAGGGGCAAAATTATATGTTGATCTTAATCGTCATTAAGGTCAATTATATTCCGCCATCGTCTTTTGTATCTCTACTTTACTTCATAAAATAGAATCGAGGAGCAAAGAACATAAAAAGGGGCAAGCTTGTTAGCATAGACTAGGCTCCCATTGTTTTTTGTGAGATCCCGTTTGAAAATATTTTTTTTTTTTACCAAAAGTAGTAATGTTTTTAATACAAAATTATAATTCTGAAGATAGATATAATGAAAATAAATATTTACCTAACAATTATAATAGTCAAATAATTTGTAAAAGTCATTTGTTATAATAATCTCGTACTCTGAGCTCAGGAGAACTTCCATCGAAGACGACTTTCATACGTAACGATTAGTTATTACCAATACAATCATGTCAGCATAAACATAATCCATAAAGCATATCTTAAACACATAATTCTTTAATTGAAAATTTCATAAATAAGCATAACATTCATATAACTAATGATGGTAATACATCTTAGTTTGATACTTGATTAGCGCATATTACTTTCAAAATTTCCATCATTTAGTTTAGACTATTTCCTCTAGATGTTCGATCACGCGTTTTCAAAAGATCATTCTGCTTCATTCTTCACTCCATACTAGCGAATTCGTCATTGTCATTTGCATCATCGTCTTTTCCCTGCATTAAAAACACTCTTCCATTCGAAGTTGGTCCACGTGGGGGATTACGGTTGAAATTTGTAGTGCCACCATTTCCTTTGTTCACATCGTTTCTCCTATCACCTTGCTCTCGATGTATTTGCGGACAATCTCTGATTTGGTGATCTTTGCTACCACATTTGAAACAATCTCGCGTACCAATTCGACATTCTTTCTCAGTATGGTTCCATCTTCCACACTTGGCGCATCCACTATTCTTGTTAAAGTTTTGGTTTCCGTTATTCCCTCCTTGATAGCTGACATTGACATTTTGTTTCTTATTGTTCGATTGATTTTCTTCGAAGCTCCCTTTTCGTTTTCCATATGTTTCTTCTCGAAGCTTGATAATTCTTTCGACGTTAATTGCTCGATCATACAACTCTTGGAATGTGGAAATTCTAGAACTCGAGAGACGATCACGGATCTCAATGTTTAATCCTCCTTCAAATCGATTCATCCTTTGCCTATCAGTAGTCACCAGGTCAGGGGCAAATCGAGCAAGCTCATTAAATTTCACTGCATATTCCAGAACATTCTTCTTTCCTTGACTCAATTTGATAAATTCCGATTCCATTTGCAGTTGCAGAGAATAGGGATAAAATTGTTCCCGCATAGCTTCCGTCAGCTTTTCCTAACCAAAACCAGGCTCATTTTGGATTCTTTTAACACTTTTCCACCACAGATTGGCTTGTCCTTTCAAGTAAAAGACGGCGTAGTTGACCTTCCATTTCTCGGGGCATTGAGTTGCATCAAATAACTTCTCCATATCGCTAATCCATTCCTCAAATTCAGTAGGGTCTGGCTTGCCATCATAAGTAGGGGGTTTATGAGAAGCGAACTTCTTGAACATGTTAGAGCATTCTTCTTGCTCTGACCTTGGCTTCTGACGATTTCCTTGCAGAAGTTCCGACATTATCAATCTCATTAAGTCCATTCGATTATCACTCGTTTCTCCTGTGGTGTCACCGAAAATGAGATCCTTGCGCAATTCTTCAATTCTTTCTTGCATTCCTTCCAGCGCTAATGCAGATTTGTGATTACCATTGCCATCGTTAACATCGTTATCGTTTCTAGTGCCGTCAATAGGAATATTTCCGCTTGAAGTCATCGCCGATCTGATCGCAAGGATACAACGCTTCAGATAATCTTTTCTTCTTGAAATTAGACTAAGAAATTCTGCAAATCATGATAAAGAAACATTCCCGTTGCGTTCCCCGTTCCTATCACTCACACTCATTTCATTTTAACTTAGCATGATTTTAACATATTCTTTTTACTTATTCCTTAAAATTCTTGCTTAAAACCTAATAAATTTTATTTCGTGCAAAACCCGTAAAGTTTAGCACTTATGGTCGCAGAACCTTGGCTCTGAATACCAAACTGTAACGCCCCGACTTCTAGACACCATTAATTAGGTTAATTATCTTTAATTAGCAGCGGAAACTCTAATTTAGTCGGAGCGTCACTGCCGTATCTCCCTCGTGGAAAATACAAGGCGACATAACCTTTTTAAATTTACTGACTACTATTGAGTAACAGTAATTATACTTCACTTCGATTAATTCTTAAATATTTACATCGAAATCTAAATGAACTTTAATAAATATTCCTAACATTGATTAAATATAAATATTAAAATCTAACTCAAATCATAAAATCAAACTTAGAGCTTAATTAATACATCCCTTTATTACTAATGACATAGTTATCTTTACTAAACATCGATCGTGAATTTGATGGTGCTATCCTCACTCTAAGGCATCCCATGATCTTCTTCGTACCTAAAACAAAAGCAACATCGTGAGCCGAGGCCCAGTAACATACTACCCTAACAACGTAAACTCATTTCAATTCATTTTATTTAATTTGCAAACAGGGAGAATAGAATATAGTAAATCACTTTCACAGAGCATCATAATAAAACATCATTTATAACTTGAAACTTTAGTAGTTCCCATTATCTTTCATAAAACCTTCATTTTACTTGGTAACTGACTAGTTAGCCTTGCGGGACGTCTCCCACCTTGCGATAGTCCTCAAGGAGCACTCTCCCTTGTTGGACATACGCCCGTACCTAAATAGTTTCTCTTTTAGCTTGCGGTAACCCTCAAGGAGCACTCTCCCTTGTTGGGTGTCCCGCGGTACGGCGGTACGTGCACGACCTAAAAATAGTAACCCCACTAACTGCCAGAACCTGTTACACTTTTATTTATCATGTTTCATATCTTATTAATAACTCGTAAACATCATCTTATAAAATCATTCATAAACATATTTAAATATCATCATTCATAAAACAAACTTCATAAATACATTTCATATCCCACAATCCAATAAAAACACATCATTATAAACATATTTCATAATCACATAAACACATTTTATAAGGGGATTGTGGGTGTTAGCAATAGATGTTACCTCAACCGTAATTTTATACTTCCCGTTCGATGGGCCGTTCTTCCTGAGCTCCAAAATTGAATATTCGTCCAACTTGGCTTTCTTGATTGTTATTGGGTTTGACCTTTTGACTTAGAATATAGGCCCACTAGTTCCAAAAATTTAGGAAGTTGAAAGACCAAACTTGGTCTTCATGAACAGAACATGAACCAAGAGAAAAGGAAGGAGGAAGGAAGACAGCAACTAGGTATGACTCGTATGACCCACGAAAGCAGAGGAAGCACAAGGCGGCAACAAGGAGGTGGTCAAGTGGTCGGATAAGGTTTTCGCCGGTGGTTTGGCGGTGGTGGTCCGCGTCAATGGAGAGAGAGAAAAGAGGTTGTGCGTGAGTTAATGTTCGGTTTCGGCAATGGAATGCTACAATTCGAGCTTGATATTTGTGAGTAGTGAATGAGCATATTCCAGGGGTGGATAACAGAAAATTTTGAGGGTGGTTGTATCAGGTTGGCCGGCGGCAGAGCCGCGGTGGTGACGGTGGTGGTGATGCGCGAAAACAGGGGATAGTTACGGGAATTATAGCTAATTCCTTGTGCTTATTTTTCTGTGACTTGGTGCTTGGTTGGGTGAGTTTTATGGCCAGGTTTCATGAGTATTTATAGGGAGTTTTGAGGAGAGGAATCACGTAAGCCATGAGCTCATGCTAATGGTTTTGCAAAACCTCCAAATGAAAACCATGGAAGCTTTTGTGAGAGAAGTAACTAAACCGGGTGCTTTTGCACTTGATGAGTAATCTCAAATGGGTGAGTTGCTTGTGACATTTGTCAAGAAATATTGACCTTTAAGGTTTTGCACTTACACGTAAAAGTCTAGAGGGAGTAGGGAGGAAGTAGAAGATGACCTTGTGGACCAAGAAAATGAATTTGGACAGAATAAGGGAGAAAAGGGGTCAAAGGAGTAAGACAAATCTGCTGCTCATTCACTTGGTTGATGCGTGGGAGAGAAGCAGAAGATGAGTGTGGATGGGTGAGCAGGGGCATTTTCGTAATTTCACTTAGTTAGGCTAAAATTCAGAAATTTCTTTGCTATATTTAGGAATTGATATAAATATAAATGTTTAAATTAAATCAAATTTTCAAATAATTCTTTATAAAATATCGATAGCATAAAATAAATTTAGTTTTCCAATAAAATGAGAACGTTCCGAAATTATTAAAAATTCGAAATAAATAAGATTTTAAGCTCGAAAAAAAATATTAAATTATAAAATCAGAAAAAAAATAAATCATGTAACGATATTAAAATTCAACCGCAATAAAACTTCGTAAATTAAAATAAAGTTTGAAATTAGGATTTAAAGCGGTTTAAAGCTAAATAAAAATAATTTAGCATAATTAATCAAGTTTTAAAATTCGGGGTATTACATTCTTACCCCCTTAGAAAAAGTTTCGTCCTCGAAACTTGAAAATTTAGACGCATAAAATCATTTGTTGAAAATCGAAAACATTCGATTAAAAGTATGACATTTTATTTTAAACCAAGATCACACAGTTTCATTTCGATTCCGACAATGTCTAGCCTTCATTCCGCCATCTTCTTTGATGACTCCGCTTCAACTCGAGACCTAGAATCGAAGAGTAAAGAATACAAAAGGGGCAAAATTATATGTTGATCTTAATCGTCATTAAGGTCAATTATATTCCGCCATCGTCTTTTGTATCTCTACTTTACTTCATAAAATAGAATCGAGGAGCAAAGAACATAAAAAGGGGCAAGCTTGTTAGCATAGACTAGGCTCCCATTTTTCTTTGTGAGATCCCGTTTGAAAATATTTTTTTTTTTACCAAAAGTAGTAATGTTTTTAATACAAAATTATAATTCTGAAGATAGATATAATGAAAATAAATATTTACCTAACAATTATAATAGTCAAATAATTTGTAAAAGTCATTTGTTATAATAATCTCGTACTCTGAGCTCAGGAGAACTTCCATCGAAGACGACTTTCATACGTAACGATTAGTTATTACCAATACAATCATGTCAGCATAAACATAATCCATAAAGCATATCTTAAACACATAATTCTTTAATTGAAAATTTCATAAATAAGCATAACATTCATATAACTAATGATGGTAATACATCTTAGTTTGATACTTGATTAGCGCATATTACTTTCAAAATTTCCATCATTTAGTTTAGACTATTTCCTCTAGATGTTCGATCACGCGTTTTCAAAAGATCATTCTGCTTCATTCTTCACTCCATACTAGCGAATTCGTCATTGTCATTTGCATCATCGTCTTTTCCCTGCATTAAAAACACTCTTCCATTCGAAGTTGGTCCACGTGGGGGATTACGGTTGAAATTTGTAGTGCCACCATTTCCTTTGTTCACATCGTTTCTCCTATCACCTTGCTCTCGATGTATTTGCGGACAATCTCTGATTTGGTGATCTTTGCTACCACATTTGAAACAATCTCGCGTACCAATTCGACATTCTTTCTCAGTATGGTTCCATCTTCCACACTTGGCGCATCCACTATTCTTGTTAAAGTTTTGGTTTCCGTTATTCCCTCCTTGATAGCTGACATTGACATTTTGTTTCTTATTGTTCGATTGATTTTCTTCGAAGCTCCCTTTTCGTTTTCCATATGTTTCTTCTCGAAGCTTGATAATTCTTTCGACGTTAATTGCTCGATCATACAACTCTTGGAATGTGGAAATTCTAGAACTCGAGAGACGATCACGGATCTCAATGTTTAATCCTCCTTCAAATCGATTCATCCTTTGCCTATCAGTAGTCACCAGGTCAGGGGCAAATCGAGCAAGCTCATTGAATTTCACTGCATATTCCAGAACATTCTTCTTTCCTTGACTCAATTTGATAAATTCCGATTCCATTTGCAGTTGCAGAGAATAGGGATAAAATTGTTCCCGCATAGCTTCCGTCAGCTTTTCCTAACCAAAACCAGGCTCATTTTGGATTCTTTTAACACTTTTCCACCACAGATTGGCTTGTCCTTTCAAGTAAAAGACGGCGTAGTTGACCTTCCATTTCTCGGGGCATTGAGTTGCATCAAATAACTTCTCCATATCGCTAATCCATTCCTCAAATTCAGTAGGGTCTGGCTTGCCATCATAAGTAGGGGGTTTATGAGAAGCGAACTTCTTGAACATGTTAGAGCATTCTTCTTGCTCTGACCTTGGCTTCTGACGATTTCCTTGCAGAAGTTCCGACATTATCAATCTCATTAAGTCCATTCGATTATCACTCGTTTCTCCTGTGGTGTCACCGAAAATGAGATCCTTGCGCAATTCTTCAATTCTTTCTTGCATTCCTTCCAGCGCTAATGCAGATTTGTGATTACCATTGCCATCGTTAACATCGTTATCGTTTCTAGTGCCGTCAATAGGAATATTTCCGCTTGAAGTCATCGCCGATCTGATCGCAAGGATACAACGCTTCAGATAATCTTTTCTTCTTGAAATTAGACTAAGAAATTCTGCAAATCATGATAAAGAAACATTCCCGTTGCGTTCCCCGTTCCTATCACTCACACTCATTTCATTTTAACTTAGCATGATTTTAACATATTCTTTTTACTTATTCCTTAAAATTCTTGCTTAAAACCTAATAAATTTTATTTCGTGCAAAACCCGTAAAGTTTAGCACTTATGGTCGCAGAACCTTGGCTCTGAATACCAAACTGTAACGCCCCGACTTCTAGACACCATTAATTAGGTTAATTATCTTTAATTAGCAGCGGAAACTCTAATTTAGTCGGAGCGTCACTGCCGTATCTCCCTCGTGGAAAATACAAGGCGACATAACCTTTTTAAATTTACTGACTACTATTGAGTAACAGTAATTATACTTCACTTCGATTAATTCTTAAATATTTACATCGAAATCTAAATGAACTTTAATAAATATTCCTAACATTGATTAAATATAAATATTAAAATCTAACTCAAATCATAAAATCAAACTTAGAGCTTAATTAATACATCCCTTTATTACTAATGACATAGTTATCTTTACTAAACATCGATCGTGAATTTGATGGTGCTATCCTCACTCTAAGGCATCCCATGATCTTCTTCGTACCTAAAACAAAAGCAACATCGTGAGCCGAGGCCCAGTAACATACTACCCTAACAACGTAAACTCATTTCAATTCATTTTATTTAATTTGCAAACAGGGAGAATAGAATATAGTAAATCACTTTCACAGAGCATCATAATAAAACATCATTTATAACTTGAAACTTTAGTAGTTCCCATTATCTTTCATAAAACCTTCATTTTACTTGGTAACTGACTAGTTAGCCTTGCGGGACGTCTCCCACCTTGCGATAGTCCTCAAGGAGCACTCTCCCTTGTTGGACATACGCCCGTACCTAAATAGTTTCTCTTTTAGCTTGCGGTAACCCTCAAGGAGCACTCTCCCTTGTTGGGTGTCCCGCGGTACGGCGGTACGTGCACGACCTAAAAATAGTAACCCCACTAACTGCCAGAACCTGTTACACTTTTATTTATCATGTTTCATATCTTATTAATAACTCGTAAACATCATCTTATAAAATCATTCATAAACATATTTAAATATCATCATTCATAAAACAAACTTCATAAATACATTTCATATCCCACAATCCAATAAAAACACATCATTATAAACATATTTCATAATCACATAAACACATTTTATAAGGGGATTGTGGGTGTTAGCAATAGATGTTACCTCAACCGTAATTTTATACTTCCCGTTCGATGGGCCGTTCTTCCTGAGCTCCAAAATTGAATATTCGTCCAACTTGGCTTTCTTGATTGTTATTGGGTTTGACCTTTTGACTTAGAATATAGGCCCACTAGTTCCAAAAATTTAGGAAGTTGAAAGACCAAACTTGGTCTTCATGAACAGAACATGAACCAAGAGAAAAGGAAGGAGGAAGGAAGACAGCAACTAGGTATGACTCGTATGACCCACGAAAGCAGAGGAAGCACAAGGCGGCAACAAGGAGGTGGTCAAGTGGTCGGATAAGGTTTTCGCCGGTGGTTTGGCGGTGGTGGTCCGCGTCAATGGAGAGAGAGAAAAGAGGTTGTGCGTGAGTTAATGTTCGGTTTCGGCAATGGAATGCTACAATTCGAGCTTGATATTTGTGAGTAGTGAATGAGCATATTCCAGGGGTGGATAACAGAAAATTTTGAGGGTGGTTGTATCAGGTTGGCCGGCGGCAGAGCCGCGGTGGTGACGGTGGTGGTGATGCGCGAAAACAGGGGATAGTTACGGGAATTATAGCTAATTCCTTGTGCTTATTTTTCTGTGACTTGGTGCTTGGTTGGGTGAGTTTTATGGCCAGGTTTCATGAGTATTTATAGGGAGTTTTGAGGAGAGGAATCACGTAAGCCATGAGCTCATGCTAATGGTTTTGCAAAACCTCCAAATGAAAACCATGGAAGCTTTTGTGAGAGAAGTAACTAAACCGGGTGCTTTTGCACTTGATGAGTAATCTCAAATGGGTGAGTTGCTTGTGACATTTGTCAAGAAATATTGACCTTTAAGGTTTTGCACTTACACGTAAAAGTCTAGAGGGAGTAGGGAGGAAGTAGAAGATGACCTTGTGGACCAAGAAAATGAATTTGGACAGAATAAGGGAGAAAAGGGGTCAAAGGAGTAAGACAAATCTGCTGCTCATTCACTTGGTTGATGCGTGGGAGAGAAGCAGAAGATGAGTGTGGATGGGTGAGCAGGGGCATTTTCGTAATTTCACTTAGTTAGGCTAAAATTCAGAAATTTCTTTGCTATATTTAGGAATTGATATAAATATAAATGTTTAAATTAAATCAAATTTTCAAATAATTCTTTATAAAATATCGATAGCATAAAATAAATTTAGTTTTCCAATAAAATGAGAACGTTCCGAAATTATTAAAAATTCGAAATAAATAAGATTTTAAGCTCGAAAAAAAATATTAAATTATAAAATCAGAAAAAAAATAAATCATGTAACGATATTAAAATTCAACCGCAATAAAACTTCGTAAATTAAAATAAAGTTTGAAATTAGGATTTAAAGCGGTTTAAAGCTAAATAAAAATAATTTAGCATAATTAATCAAGTTTTAAAATTCGGGGTATTACATAAACTATCCTAGAAAACCAACGACCTTAAAAACTGCCTGAACGTTCATAGACTAATTTGCCAAAGAGTTATACCGAAACACGTGTTCCGCAAACCCGAATGATCGCCACGAAATAAGCGACGCTCGGGATGGCCTGTAACGAATCCCACAAAACGCTGCCACGCGTAAAGGACGTTATTAGGCAAACACGCAAATCGAAGTCGCATAAACAAAAGACAGAAAACGAGAACCAGCCAGGGACGCATTTTCAACGCCCCTGGCTGGGCGCCAGATTTTCTCACGCCCCTAGCTGGGCGCTGAAGTTGCTGCTTGGCCGTCTGGTCAGGCGCAGCAGCTTCGGTGCCCGCACGAAAGGAAAATACGTAGCAAAAAATATTCATAAAAAAAAGAATTGCTACGAGGGCGTAAGAAAAGCACTCGATTTCAAAAGCGACCCGCGAAAAATTAATAACTCTTTGCGTCGTTGTTAGGCCTCCTACGACGGCAATGCTCGACACTAAAAGTCGACCAAGCAAATAATCATGAATGTCACACGGGCAGAGATTTTCAAAAACATAAAGAGTTCAAAGTGCACACATAATAGTCCAAATATACTAGTCCGACTTAAGGGTAGTCATAGAATGCCTAAAAAACCGACTCACGAAACAAACTAATGTGTCTCCTACTCCACAACAATAATGCAGGGCCCCTGAGTACTTGCCCGTGATAGCCATCAAGAAACGCGATGGAAGAAGCATATCCCGAACATCTGTACCTAGAGGTCGCACAAACCCAAGAGATGCATGCTCTGGGACACGACCCTTTACGGCCACTCGCCCCAAAGAACCATGCTATGCCAAAAACGCTCCCCAACTCACATGCTTTCGGGCCATTGTTTGGGTTAGAAAAGAAAAGAGCGAAGAAAGAAACAGAAATTATGGCACTAGCTCTCCAAGATGAAGTGTTCGATCCTACTAAATTGATCGCTCCGTCACCCTCAAAAGATGACCAAATCCAACGAGGGTGGCGCAAGACTTTCAAATGGACTAATGCTCGTGGGATAAAGTTCAAGATATCTGCGGGAGAGGGTCCGATGTACGAAGAATTAGAGTCTGAATCCGAGTCTGACTCCGAGTCCGAACCCAGCAAAATTGTAACCCCTCCCAAAAATATTTTAGACCCGGAAATCTCTACTCCGGGAGATCTTTTTGATGTAATGCTTCACGACTTTAATAAGATAAACAAAACTTTTGAGTATGTGCCGCTTAAAAATCAGAGTAATAATGCAGAATGTCTCGCCACTAATGAGCACGAAAAAGAGCCAGAAGAGGAATATACCGAACTAATAAAAGCTGTAAATGAACAAGAACTCAAAACTCCTATAATTGAGGACACAGAATCGGTAAATATTGGAACAGAAGAAAATCCTAAAATTATTAAAATTGGCCTCACCTTAACTCCCACTGAAAAGCCCGATCTAATCTCCACTTTGCGGGAATTCTAGGGTGTCTTTGCTTGGTCCTACAAAGACATGCCGGGAATAGATCGGGAAATCGCTGAGCATAAAATTCCGCTAGATCCCAAAATGACGCCAGTAAAACAAAAGCTACGGCGGCTCAAACCAGAGATAGCCTTGAAAATAAAAGAAGAAGTCACTAAACAATTAGACGCCGGCTTTATAAAAGTGTCCAACTACCCAGAATGGGTGGCCAATATTGTCCCCATAGCTAAAAAAGACGGACGAGTGCGAATGTGCGTAGATTTTTGAGACCTCAACAAAGCCAGTCCTAAAGATGACTTCCCCCTACCTCACATTGACATACTAGTAGACAACACCGCAGAACACGCGCTCCTCTCCTTTATGGACGGGTACACCGGATATAACCAAATACTAATGGCAGAAGAAGACATGGAAAAAACAACTTTCATTACCCCTTGGGGAACATATTGTTACACTGTAATGCCTTTTGGTTTGAAAAACGCGGGGGCCACCTATCAAAGAACAGCCACCACGTTACTCCATGACATGATACATAAAGAAATCGAGGTCTATGTGGACGACATGATCGTCAAATCTAAAGACCGGCGCGGTCACCTCCCGGCACTTAAAAAATTCTTTACTCGAATCTTGAAATATAACATGAGACTAAATCCACAAAAATGTGTGTTCGGGGTAACCTCGGGAAAATTGCTAGGATATGTTGTTAGTACGCGAGGAATCGAGATTGACCCATCTAAGATCAAAGCCATTACCGAAATGCCCCCACCAAAAACTGAAGAACCGATAAGGGGCTCCCTAGGAAAGCTGCAATACATCAGTAGGTTCATTTCCAAGCTTACTATGACTTGTTAGCTAATATTCAAAAAATTAAGAAAAGAGGAAAAGGCCGAATGGGATGAACAATGCCAAACTGCCTTCGATAAAATCAAAGAATACCTAAGCAAGCCACCCGTCCTCTCCCCACCTTTGCCTGGAATCCCTTTACGCCTATACCTAACCGTCACGGATACTGCAGCAGGAGCTATGCTCTCACAGTGTGTACATGGATCCGAGCGAGCCATTTACTACTTGAGCAAGAAGTTCATACAGTACGAGACGAGATACACAGAACATGAGAAAACCTGTCTCGCCCTCGTCTGGGCATCCAAAAAACTCAGACATTACCTATTGGCCCACACTGTTCATATAGTGTCACAACTAGATCCCTTAAAATATGTGTTCGAAAAGCCCGCCGTGAGTGGTCGCCTGTCCAGGTGGCTAGTCATGCTCTCAGAATTCGACCTAAAATTCATGCCGGAAAAAACGATCAAAGGAAGAGCGGTAGCCGAATTCCTGGCCGAGCATCCCACGAATGAGGAAACCCCGGAAGCTTACCTCCTCCCCGACGAGGAACTTCTGATGATACAAGACGACTATTGGACACTATACTTCGATGGCGCGTCCAACTAAAAAGGATGCGGCGTCGGAGTTCTCCTAGTCAGTCCCGAAGGAGCCCATATACCAATTTCCGTCAAACTTGACTTCGAGGCCACAAACAATGCCGCCGAATACGAGGCCTGCATAGTCGGGCTAGAGGCCGCAGTTAGCCTCGGAGTCAAATACCTACAAGTCTTCGGGGATTCTTCCCTAATAATCAACCATATATCCAAAAGATGGAAGGTCTGAAGCACTAGTCTCTCAAAATATCAAGCTCACTTGGACCAAATAGTCGAGCAATTTGAAAAAATCGAGTATACGTACTTGCCAAGAGACGACAACCAATTCGCGGATGCACTAGTGAAGCTAGCTTGAATGCTCAACATCCCGAATGAATGGGACGGAATGACCCTTAGGGTCGAGCGAAGGAAAGAGCCGGCTTATTGTTGTGCCATAGACTCCGAACCTGAAAACACCGGAGAAGAACCATGGTACACGGACATCCTTCGTTACAAAACAAGTGGGGAATTCCCCCCAAACACTTCCCCGCGAGCACAAAAGGCCCTACGCCTCCCCGCTTCACAATATAGCATAATTCTGGGAGAACTGTACAAATACACGCCGAATAAAATCAAGTTACTTTGTGTCCATCAAAACCAAGCCCAAAGACTGATGGAAGAATACCATAACGGCGTGTGCGGACCCCATATGAATGGAAAAATGCTATCCCGAAAAATATCCCGCTCAGGGTACTATTGGACCACTAAGGAAACCGATTGCCATCACTTTGTAAAAACTTGCCCAAAATGCCAAATCTTTAGTAACCTTAACCATTTGCCTCCCTCAGAACTATACACCTTCACTTCTCCATGGCCCTTTTCCACCTGGGGTATAGATATAATCGGCAAGGTAACACCAACAGGAGTAGGGGGACACGAGTACGTTTTAGTTGCAATTGATTACTTCACTAAATGGGTAGAGGCAGTCTCCTATGCAAAGTTAACAGCCAAACATGTCGCTCGATTCCTAGAAAAGAACATATTCTGTCGATACGAGGTTCCACATGAAATCATAAGTGACCAAGGTTCCCACTTCAGGGCCGAAGTCCAAGACCTGCTCAAAAAAATATCATGTCAAACACCATAAATCCTCTCCCTACAGGCCGCAAATGAACGGCGCGGTAGAGGCGGCCAACAAAAATATTAAAGTCATAATCGAAAAAATGGCCGAAAATTATAAGGATTGGCCCAATAAATTACACTTCGCATTATGGGGCTATCGAACCTCAATCCGCACCTCCATTGGAGTAACACCCTACTCCTTGGTATACGGAATGGAAGCAGTCCAACCGGTCGAGTTGGAGATTCCCTCCCTCCGGATCGTCCTAGAAAGCAAGCTACCCGAAGCTGATTGGGTTCAAGCTAGGTACGACGAACTCGTCCTTTTAGACGAACGGAGGTTGAGAGCTCTACATCACGTGCAAGTGTATCAAAAGCGCATCGCAAGGCAATTCAACAAAAGAGTCAAACCTCGAAACATCAAAGAAGGCGATTTTGTTTTAAAAGAAGTCCGCGCACCTACTACGGACCCTCGAGGAAAATTCCAGCCTAACTGGACAGGACCATATTTTGTAAAGACCATCCTACCTGGCGGAGCAGTCCAACTAGCCGACATAGATGGAGCGGAATTCGCTAACCTCACGAACTTAGACCAATTGAAAAAGTACTATATTTAATAAAATTCAGTCCGGAGATAAGGCATCTAATAAAACATATTAAGACTCATAAGCAAACATTCTGCGTAAACGGCATAAAACTCGATAAAGTAGAAAAAGCGAAGGACAAAACTTCAACGCCCAGGACTGGGCGCTGTTATTTCTCACGCCCAGGCCTGGGCGCCGATATTTCCTTCGCCCTAAATCGGGCGTCGTTCTCTCTTGCCACCTACCCTCTCGCTTCTACAAAGTGCTCGTACTCGTTTTTCTAACCCTCAAAAGAACCACGAACACTTGGGGGGGGAAGCAGACGAGTAATGAACACCCTTTCAAAAAAAGTTTTTTTTTTCTCAAAAAAGCTAGAACTATGCGCGACCTGATTCTGACAAGATACGTAGGCAATCCTTCTCAAGGATTCGGTCCAATAAAAAATTAAAAAAATAATAAAGTCATGCAACGCATCAAGAATAAAGGATATTGCAAAGGGCACTCTACCCTAACCCATGCACGGGCAAGACCAAATAAAATGAAAAAGCCACAAGAGCTTCCAGGAACAAGCCCAACAAAGGAGTATGACACGAGTCGGCAAAAAACAAAAAAATAGTGAACATGCATATGTAATACCCCAAGTAGTCGGTTAGTCTAAAAATATATGTGCACTCTTAAATGAACTCATTATTTTTACGAAAGTCTTTTCCTTTTCGAAATTCGTCGTTGGTTTAGGAATCTAATATTGCTATAATATGTTAAAACAAAGCCCACGGAAGGCTCAAAAACATTCTTGCACCAAAAATCGCAAAAAAATATATATATACATGCGGAACACAAGAATGAATATGTAGGAGGTAAGCCTAAGACTCGTCATCGGCTCCATGTCTCCAAGCCTCGCCGGTCCATCCACTCCACTCCCCGTGGTATGAGGGACCCCAGCCAGAGTCACCCCAAAAATGAGGTTGCGACTGCAACTCGGGGCTAGGCTCTCGGGCCACCGACACGGAACGCCGCCTACGCTCCGGCTCGGACCTCTCCCCAGAAGAACTCACCCCCGCGTCAGAACGGCGATGCCGTAGGGGCGAGTGTCGTGCTCTCTCTCTCTCTCGCGACGACCGTGTCCCCCGCCCGAGGAACCCGCGCCGTCGGCCCCAGCACGCCCAGTAGCCGTCTGCAAAAAGGGATAAAAAAGAGAGTGAATAACCCAAAGCCAAACTAAAGGTACAGATCAAAAGAAAAAAAAGAGAGGGCACATTACCCGAGTAGAGTGGGGGCTCCTGCAAGAAAGTGCAGACCGAGCTCGAACCAAAGCGGACTTCAACCGGTTGATCACCCCCACCATCGCATTGGCCGTACGGGCCGGAACCTAAAACAAGAATGTCAGTAAAAAAGAAAGAAAAAATATAAAGAAGAGTACACAAATAAAAGGTGCATACCGCCTCTACTCCCTCAGGGAGCGGAGCATGGAAAACCCGGTCTTCCGGGAAAGTCTCCACAATCTCGGATCCACTCTCTCCGGTATACGAGATCCGAGCATCGGGAAGCACCCATCCCCCCAACAAAGGGTCAGGACCCTCCTGCACAAAACACAGTAGGCATAAACACATGGGCACGAACATGAAAACACTAAAATCAATACAAAGAGAGGAGGCAACTTACAGCGCCAGGCTCCGGGAGACGAAGAGAATCCTGGATAAACTGGTAATAGCTAGCTCCCTCTATCACCAACTCTGTCGCCGGCACACCAGTCCTCGAGTGGACCCTCCATGACTCGCCTATCGAGCGATTAGACAGCATGGTCGCAGGTGGAGGCCTGGGCACCGAAAAAACCCCGACCGTCTGCATACGTACCCGCTCTCCCAGGTACCAGACAGGGTCCCGGCGACCAACGAACAAGACCCGCATCTGGCTCAGGGCATAACTCTCCCTGACCGAAGCATGGGTACCCCTAAAAGAGAGCCATGGGGTCCAAACCACCTGTTTTCGTACAAAACACATTCAGATCTCGCACATGAAAAATGACGAAATACGAGATAGAGGATAAGATTCTGTACATGCTCAGGGTTCCCGTTCCGGATAAGATCCCACACGGTATCGGGCGGTGGACGCACTGTCAGCTTCTTCTTCCAACCCCAACGGCGACCGGCAGGGAACTCCAAAGGCCTCTGCCCCTTTCGGGGAGCCAGCCAGGGTAAGTGCTCAAAGGCCCACAGCTGCAAAAAGAAAAGGATAATAAAACGTTAAAAAAAAGAGGCCGGGTAATAGCGAGAAAAACAAAAGAAAGTCTAGGCACATACCTCGATCAAACGCGGCACTCCCGCTAATGTAATCACAAAGTGACGTATACTCGGGTCCGAGACGCGCACCGACAAACTCATCTGGCCGACAAGCGTCGCATAGCCCAAATCGCCCCAGCGATAGCCAACCAGTGTAGACACGTCCTCCACCATGCCTATCCACCTCGGGTCACCCAGTGATCGTCATCTCGCCCCAAGGAAAATGGAAGGTGTTGGTGGTATCCCACCACCACCTCATGAATGACCGCAGAAAGGACAGGGAGATGTTGAGCCGCAGTATCTCCCAGAAGGTCTCAACCACCGGAAACAGTGAGCTCGCCCTCACCAAGGCCTGGGCGTCCGAGCTCAGATAGCTAAAAACGGTCTCACTCGTCGCGGCGCCATAGCCGCGAACCGTAGTCTCTCTCCTCGCGTGAAGGCGGGAAGTCACATGGTGCTCTAGGTCGTAGTGTAGATCACGACCATCGTAAAGCTCAGGGCCCACCCATAGGGGACCGGGGCCAGTCGACTGACGCGTCATGCCACGCACCTCGTGGCCACCAGGAGGGGGTAACGACTCGTCAGACATGCTGATCAACAATACAACAAGGCATTATACCTTTGACAAAATCGGCACTCATACCGATCCCTAAAGAGAGTGCATTTCACTCATGAAATGGAGTCATACAATTTTCGTTCCCTAAAAACATGATACTAAGTTCATACTTAGCAAAATTCCCTAAGTAAAAATTAACTCCAGCAAAATCAAAAGTCTCCCATAATTTGTCATTCATGAATTATGAGGAACGCAAGCAATATACCAAGAACACCTACATTATAAGAAAATACTAGATTCGTAGGTATACTTGGGGGCTAGCATGAAAATGCCCAAATTCAACAAAAATCAACATACTTGCAAAAATTAACATGCACAAACTAATTAACATGTTGCGTGGAACATTTCCAACTATCTAATTGAAGAAAAGGGGCACAAAATCAAAAACCCCCAAATCAATTTCATGCACGAAAATACTTGACAAAAATACTGAAATTGACAAAAAAACTCAAAATTGTTGAAAATTGCTTACATTGGGAAGATTGGGAAGTAATTTGGAGTAGAATTCGTGAAGGAAAGTGAAGAAAACGAGCAAAAATCAGTAGAGAAAAGTGAAGAAGTTCGAGCGAAAATGGTGGAAATGGGAAAGGAAGGAGACGGTCCGCGAATTTAAAGACCAGCCCCCCCTTTCGCATTTTCAACGCCCAGCTCTGGGCGTTAGAAATTCTCGCGCCCAGGCTTGGGCGCTGAAAATGCTTCCCAGACAGCGAATATTCGCTGTCGGGCACGCGTACTCCCCTATTTTGTGTAAAGATATCCGTTATCTTATTTCTATCCCAAAAAAGAAAAAACAGTATTTTGAAAAAAAATAATAAATAAAATATCGTTAAACAAAAATATACACAATGTAGACCCACTTATAGGACACATCTAATCAGGAAATATTACGACCCACCAACAGGTTGTAATCACAAAAGCCCTTCTACATAGGCAAAATAAGAAATTCAAAATGGGCTCGCCCACCCTCAGCGGGCGGGGTCTGCGTCACTAGCCGCGCAGGTCCTCAGTTTTTCGAAGAATAAAAGTCTTCAAATTTAAAATAGGCTCGCCATCTTCAGCCGGCGGGGTCTACGGCGCAAACCACGTAGGTCCTTATTTTCAAAAAAAATAACAAAAATTTCAAAAACAGATTCGTCCACTTCTATCGGGCGGGGGGTCCACCCTCAGCGGACAGATTCGCCATCTTCAGCCGGCGGGGTCTACGTCACTAACCGCGTAGGTCCTTATTTTCAAAAACATCAAACAAATTCGTCCACTTCTATCGGACGGGGGGTCCACCCTCAGCGGACAGGTTCGCCATCTTCAGCCGGCGGGGTCTACGTCACAAACCGTGTAGGTCCTTATTTTCAAAAACATCAAACAGATTCGTCCACTTCTATCGGACGGGGGGTCCACCCTCAGCGGACAGGCTCGCCCACCTTCAGCGGGCGGGGTCTGCGTCACTAACAGCGCAGGTCCTTAGTCGCTGCAGCGATAACTTTTATTGGTTTTCCCTTTTTCCAAAAATTAAAGGATTGGTTTTTCGTTTTTCCAAAAAAGAGCGATGTGTTGGATTTTCCTTCGTTTTACGTCCCATAAAACAAGGGGGTTTTCTCGTTTAGCTAGCCCTGAAAATGAGAATCTTTAAAAACGTTTTACCTCGTGATTGGGCTTGGCCAGGCCCAATTACACTTTACAGC
The DNA here is from genome assembly GCF_020520425.1 of Spinacia oleracea. Taxonomy (NCBI): domain Eukaryota; kingdom Viridiplantae; phylum Streptophyta; class Magnoliopsida; order Caryophyllales; family Amaranthaceae; genus Spinacia; species Spinacia oleracea. The sequence continues at coordinate 23,244,423 of NC_079490.1, forward strand.
TTTAATTTCGAAAACATCTGTAGTTACTCCCAATGACAAAGTGAGGGAGTTTCTACGCATCTTTAGATCCTTCCAATGACAAAGTGAGGAAGTTTCTATACTATCAGTTGACAAATCTCAATGACACGTGAGGGATATGTCGACACTTCAAGTGATGACCCTTAAGTCAAATGTTATCACTCGGGGGCTCGTGAGACCCTCGAAAAACAGGTCACATACACCATGGCTTGTGTGACGCACTCCGTCTAATACTTTGACCATCGTCTTACTCCAAGACTCAGTCAAAGTGGGGGCTAACTGTAGACACCTACTTTTGTCCCCATTCCCGCAAGGGAAAGGTTCGATGATGAAAGCATAAAAACTCCACTTGACAACGCATCTCCTATAAAATAAACGAATCTCGATTCCCTATTTCATTTCACCCGAAACCTGCTATTTATGGAAACCTGCTAAAAATAGTAACTGCCGTAAAAGGTAGCGTCTAAAAGTGGCAAATCATAAAAGATAGAAACCTGTCAGAATTAGGTGTTGCACTCCAACATAAATCCTAAATGAGATAGAAAACCGCGAGAATCCTATTCCTAATAGGATTCGGAAATAAGAGTTACGTATTAATCAAAATCCTAACGAGCTTAGAGTTCGTAACGGGCCCAGACGCATTCCGTCATGAAATTGATACGCGCTACAAGACTCGAATTAATCTCAAACTCTACGGATTTTAGGAATCCGAATCTGACTAAACAAAGCTGCCCAGACCCTATTTTTAACGCCTGGCTCTGGGCGCTGAAAGTACCTGGGTACGTCTCTTTTCCTAATTCTTTGCGGATTAGAACTCTGCAATTCTATCTTTCCACGAACTCTTCCCTATAAATAGGCCCCTAGTTTCGACGTGAAACAATACACAACAACACATAATATATTATGAGTATTGACTCTAGACCTCTTAGCCTAAGCCTCTCGCTGCGAAACTGTTCACGCGTTCTGTCGCAATCGATCCATAAATCGAACAGAACGTATCCTGTCCCATAATCGAGATTCGTTAAATAAAAAGGAGAAATAGCAAAGTCAAAGTGGTTAGTTTTCTGAGAACCGTGACGCACCTCTCAAGGGTGCGTCGTGATGTTTCCCTTTTCGATGATTTAACTGCTTTCCTCGCCCTTTTTATGAACTGTTAAACTAACCTAATATGATTGTTCTATCACGCCTAACAAATATAATATTTTTGGGAAATCGGATTATCATGCTAGGTCCCTTAATGTTATTTAAATCAGATAATCACGATGGAATTAGTATTATATGTTGCATATTGCTAAAATCAATTCAGATTAGTTTAATAGTTAACGCATGTCCCTTCAATTATTTATGCTGAGCTAGTAAGGATATCCTGCCTCTGGAGTTATCGACGAGCGAATTACTCCTCTCGGTAGTTACAGTCCCCCGAACCCTCAATCTCTACCTTGCGGGTGTATATTGAGAGATCCCCACACCAGGGATCACAAGGGAACCTACGGCCGTCGTGCTCAAACATAATTGCACTCCCTTTATGTCACGATAACCGGGTTTTGTCAGTTTTTCTCATTGTCGTTAAAAACTGAATGGCGACTCCTATATTACTAGTCAATTGGGTGTATACTCACAGGAAATCCAATTACACTTGATTGAATAAAAAGAATCGTCACACCCACGAGGGACAAGGTCACGCATTAGCCTCGCGCTTTGTCGACCCCCTCACACTACTCCCAATGACAAAGTGAGGGAGTTTCTACGCCTCTTTAGATACTTCCAATGACAAAGTGAGAAAGTATTCTATACTATCCGTTGACAAATCCCAATGACACGTAAGGGATATGTCGACATTTCAAGTGATGACCCTTAAGTCAAATGTTATCACTCGGGGGCTCGTGAGACCCTCGCAAAACAGGTCACATACACCATGCGCACTCCGTCTAATACTTTGACCATCGTCTTATTCCAAGACTCAGTCAAAGTGGGGGCTAACTGTAGACACCTACTTTTGTCCGCGTTCCCAAAAGGGAAGGTTCGATGATGAAAACGTAAATCTCTACTTGACAACGCATCTCCTATAAAATAACGAATCTCAATTCCCCTTTTCATTTCACCCGAAACCTGCTATTTATGGAAACCTGCTAAAAATAGTAACGGCCGTAAAGGGTAGTTGCTAAAAGTAGTAAAAAGATAGAAACCTTCAGAATTAGGTGTTGCACTCCAACATAAATCCTAAAAGAGATAGAAATTGTAAAAGGAATTCTATTCCTATCGCAGTTCGATAAAAGAGTTAACGTATTAATTAAACTCATAACGAACCTAGAGTTCGTAAAGGGCCCAGAAGCATTCCATCGTAAATTGATACGCACCAAATAACTCGGATTAAGTCTCTTAATGAACTCCGTACTCTAGAGTCCAATCGGACAAAGAATTCTGCCAGACCCTATTTTCAACGCCCAGCCCTGGGCGCCGAATTTTTTGACGCCCAGAGCTGGGCGCCGAAAATACCTGGGACGGATTCTTTTCCTAATCCGTTTCGTATTCAAATTCCTGAAAAACTATCTTTCTACGCCACTTTTTCCTATAAATAGACCCCTAAGTTCGACGTGAAAAACACAACACACAATTCATATTCTGAGTATTGACTCCAACCCCTAGCCTAAGCCTCACGCTGCGAAATTGTTCACGCGTTCTGTCGCAATCGATCCATAAATCGAACAGAACGTATCCTGTCCCATAATTTGAGATTCGTTAAATAAAAAGGGGAAATAGCAAAGTCAAAGTGGTTAGTTTTCTGAGAACCGTGACGCACCTCTCAAGGGTGCGTCGTAATATGTCCCTTTTCGATGATTTAACTGCTTTCCTCACCCTTTTTATGAACTATTAAACCAACTAAATCTGATTGTTCTATCACGCCTAACAAATATAATATTTTTGGGAAATCGGATTATCATGCTAGGTCCCTTAATGCTATTTAAATCAGATAATCACGATCGAATTAGTATTATATGTTGCATATTGCTAAAATTAACTCAGATTAGCTTAATAGTTAACGCATGTCCTGTAGACACCTACTTTTGTCCCCATTCCCGCAAGGGAAAGGTTCGATGATGAAAGCATAAAAACTCCACTTGACAACGCATCTCCTATAAAATAAACGAATCTCGATTCCCTATTTCATTTCACCCGAAACCTACTATTTATGGAAAGCTGCTAAAAATAGTAACTGCCGTAAAAGGTAGCGTCTAAAAGTGGCAAATCATAAAAGATAGAAACCTGTCAGAATTAGGGGTTGCACTCCAACATAAATCCTAAATGAGATAGAAAACCGCGAGAATCCTATTCCTAATAGGATTCGGAAATAAGAGTTACGTATTAATCAAAATCCTAACGAGCCTAGAGTTCGTAACGGGCCCAGACGCATTCCGTCATGAAATTGATACGCGCTAAAAGACTCGAATTAATCTCAAACTCTACGGATTTTAGGAATCCGAATCTGACTAAACAAAGCTGCCCAGACCCTATTTTCAACGCCTGGCTCTGGGCGCTGAAAGTACCTGGGTACGTCTCTTTTCCTAATTCTTTGCGGATTAGAACTCTGCAATTCTATCTTTCCACGAACTCTTCCCTATAAATAGGCCCCTAGTTTCGACGTGAAACAATACACAACAACACATAATATATTCTGAGTATTGACTCTAAACCCCTTAGCCTAAGCCTCTCGCTGCGAAACTGTTCACGCGTTCTGTCGCAATCGATCCATAAATCGAACAGAACGTATCCTGTCCCATAATCAAGATTCGTTAAATAAAAAGGAGAAATAGCAAAGTCAAAGTGGTTAGTTTTCTGAGAACCGTGACGCACCTCTCAAGGGTGCGTCGTAATGTGTCCCTTTTCGATGATTTAACCGCTTTCCTCGCCCTTTTTATGAACTGTTAAACTAACCTAATATGATTGTTTTATCACGCCTAACAAATATAATATTTTTGGGAAATCGGATTATCATGCTAGGTCCCTTAATGTTATTTAAATCAGATAATCACGATCGAATTAGTATTATATGTTGCATATTGCTAAAATCAACTCAGATTAGTTTAATAGTTAACGCATGTCCATTCAATTATTTATGCTGAGCTAGTAAGGATATCCTGCCTCTGGAGTTATCGACGAGCGAATTACTCCTCTCGGTAGTTACAGTCCCCCGAACCCTCAATCTCTACCTTGCGGGTGTATATTGAGAGATCCCCACACCAGGGATCACAAGGGAACCTACGGCCGTCGTGGTCAAACATAATTGCACTCCCTTTATGTCACGATAACCGGTGTTGTCAGTTTTTCTCATTGTCGTTAAAAACTGAATGGCGACTCCTATATTACTAGTCAATTGGGTGTATACTCACAGGAAATCCAATTACACTTGATTGAATAAAAAGAATCGTCACACCCACAAGGGACAAGGTCACGCATTAGCCTCGCGCTTTTTCGACCCCCTCAAAGTGGCGACTCCACTGGGGATAGTGAAGGAAATACTCGTGCTTGTAGGTAATCAAAATAGCCGAAGGGTCAAACGATCCTACCCCGCGTTTATTTCCCCATCAAGTTGGGACGACCTGAAAATCAGCATATTAATGTGAACGGGCAGAACCGCATAACCAATCTCGGCTCCCTCGAGAGTTGGGACTAAGGATACCTTTTTTTTTCGCCAATAGGGGGGTGCATACGCCGCGCATGTTTCCCACTCGGTACTTGTGCAGGTAGTACACCTATCCCGAACCCAATCGCTCGCCCATTATGTCCCTCTCGCCTGCCTGCCCCCTTGGCTTGCACTTGCGAGTTGGCCTCTTGAGCGAAATTCGTCTGTTGAAGACACTACCTCGACCGGGGCATGTGTTGGATCTACGATAGAAGCGGTACCAAGCCAGGCGCAAATACTACCCATAGAAGCCTATCATAAACTACGTGGCATATTTAATTTTCAAATCCATGTTTGTAATGTAGTTATGTGTAGCGAAATATGTGATTGTGTGTGACAAACTATCCTAGAAAACCAATGACCTTAAAAACTGCCCAAACATTCATAGACTAATTTGCCAAAGAGTTATACCGAAACACGTGTTCCGCAAACCCGAATGATCGCCACAAAATAAGCGACGCTCGGGATGGCCCGCAACGAATCCCACAAACGCTGTTACGCGTAAAGGACGTTATTAGGCAAGCACGCAAATCGAAGTCGCATAAACAGAAAACAGAAAACGAGAACCAGCCAGGGACGCATTTTCAACGCCCCTAGCTGGGCGCTAAAATTTCTCACGCCAACTGCTGGGCGCTGAAGTTGCTGCTTGGCTTTCTGGTCAGGCGCAGCAGCCTCGGTGCCCAAGCAAAAAGAAAGTACGTAGCACAAAAAATGCTCATCAAAAGAATTGCTACGAGGGCGTAAGAAAAGCACTCGATTTCAAAAGGCGACTTGCGAAAAATTAATAACTTTTTGTGTCGTCGTTAGGCCTCCTACGACGGCAATGCTCGGCACCAAAACCGAACATGCTAACAACTATGAATGTCACACGGGCAAGTGTTTCGAAAATCCAAAGAACGACCAAAATAAAAAAAAACCCCCCCAAAAAGTGTACCGACAGAAGAAAGAGCGAAAAGAAAACACCAATTTAGAGAGTCGAAGTCTAGACTAAGTAATGCTTGAAACTTTAGGAACCTAAACTTTAGCTTATCTTATGCCTACGACTGGTCCTGCCACTTGGTGCCGATCAGGGAATCAACGGCTAGTGCGTCTCGAAGATACATCACCAACACCAGGTCTAGTAACTCCAAGCTCCGTCCGTCCTCCCTCATTTCAAGGATCTCCGCTTCCCCAACCTCGATTCGCACCTCCAAATATGTCCATCGAAGATTTGCGAGACCAGATGGTCCAAATGACCCAACTCATGGGCCAACTGAAAATGGAAAACGAAGCCTTAGCGGCTGCGCAAGCCAAAAATGACCTCGAAAACGAGAAGAGGATGGAAAAAATGGTCCTACAGCAAACCATGGGGAGAAAATACTTCTCCCTCGAGCCTGAACCTTTTTCTGGCAAATTACCAGAAAAGTTCAGTTCATCTGACTTACCAAAGTTCAAGGCCACGGACAACCCCCGTGATCATCTACTGAGCTTTGTGAATACCATGAACTTGAAAGGCGTGGACAAGTCCATGTACCTACCTGCCTTTCCTTTGTCCTTGGAACCTGTGCCGCTCAAATGGTACTATCACCAGGACCCTAAGCTCTTCCCCACCTGGGAAGACTTTGTCAATGTCTTCATCAAGCAATACTCGTCGAACATGGATTTCCAAGTCACCATGCGCGAGCTGGAAGTTCTCTTCCAAAAGAAAAATGAGGGTTTCACAACCTACTTTGCTAGGTGGAGGGACCAGGCGGCCCAGCTAATCAATAGGCCTCCCGAAACAGAATTGGTCCAAAAATTCATTGACAACTTGGACCCGGCTTACAGACAACACCTTAGGTACCTGGGACTCGACACTTTCAAAAGGGTTTATGACGTGGGAATAAAAATCGAGGACGACCTCGCCAAAACCATACAGAGCAAACCTGCATATAAGACCAACACCTATAATCGGGGTAACACACCCCAAGCCCAAGAAGTCCATGCTGTAGAAGAGGGCTCCCGCCCGAAGATACCCTGTAAGATGGGTCCGAGACCGAAAGTTTGCCCCACTCGGGTCAACTTTGGTACAAGCCTTTGAAAGACTAACCAATCAAGGAAAGTTGAGACCTATAGGCCCCACCCGTGACCCTCCTGTCAAAAACAAATATTGGGTCGAAGGTACTTACTGCAAATTCCATCAAGGAAATGGGCACGACACTGAAAACTGCTGGCATCTAAAACATACGATCCAGGACATGATAGAGGATGAAGTAATACCTCTCCCTAACGTTGGCAAACCCAACAACAACAAGACCCCACTCGGCTCTTGTCACATCTCTCTCGACCAACCAGAGAATTTCGACCCCACGGTGTATATTACACCTCAAGGTGCACCACTCGCTGTGGTACCTATGGATCGAATCGAGGGGGAAGTGTGCGGTGTGTGGAACGATGATGCTGAAGATATTTAGCTATCTCAAGTCTCGGGCCAGGACCTCTTCACTGAAACTTGGCCCGGGTATGCTCTCATTGACACCACCCCTCAGGAGCCCGAGGTCGACAACCTCACCCGATCCGGAAGGATATACCAACCGGATATTCACCCACCTCCTATGGACGACATCCCGGTTAGGTAAACTCCTGAGAACGGGCGGCACGCCACCGTCGCGGAAGTCATTGAAAATCCTCTCCTGAAACAACTGAAAAGAACCAAGGCTGAGATTACCATCTGGGATCTTATGTGTACTTCAAAGGAACATCGCGAAAAGCTTATTCGCTCACTTTACCTCATCTCAGTACCCACAGATATCACACATGACTCATTGGTTAGCCATGTCACGAGAGATGCCGGAGAAAAGGCCATAGTTTTTACTGATAAAGACTTACCCAAAGAGGGGGGTGCTCACAATAAAGCCCTTTACTTAGTGGTTGGATGCAGAGGACAAAACATCCCCCTAGCGCTCGTAGATAATGGTTCGGTGGTTAATGTCTGCCCATTGCGAACCGCCCATTGCTTGGGGCTAGGAAGCGATGACTTCCAAACCTCCTCACAAGGGGTACGAGCTTATGATAACTCCCGAAGGCCTGTGTTGGGAAAAATCAACCTTACCATACAAACTGGGCCTGTGGCACGCACCACGGAGTTTCAAATAATCGACATCAAGCCCACTTTCAACCTCCTCTTGGGGCGACCTTGGCTCCATGACTTAGGAGGTGTGGCTTCAACCTTGCACCAAATGGTTAAACTTAACCATAACGGGGTAATACTAGAAATTCGCGCCCCTCCTTTCGACGTCAGTTGTACTATGGTTGGAACGGTCGAAACTGCAGATGACCTTTATGGGTTTCAAATGGAAGAAGCAATCCAGTTCATCGAAGATTATGATCCAGCATTCCTAGACCCGCATGCATCCCGAGTCATCCCTAGAATGCTGTTGGCTCAAGGTTATTTCCCAGGAACCCCATTAGGCATAAGGAAGAAGGAATGCACATTCCATCCTTTTCCCGACAAATCTACTCCCTTTGGCTTAGGTTATGAACCAACGGAGGAAGATATTGCTGACCACCTATCTAGGCTACGCCTTAACAAAGCCAAACAAACCACCCTCCTTCCCCCATATCAAAGGACCCTTAACGGGATGTTTGTTCGGGAAGGAGAAGAACACCCATGCTGTGATTTCCCTGAACCCTTCGTTCAGGATGGCTTGCTAAAACCCGGATTTGAAATTTTCCATGACTGCCACACCTTGGATGAGGCACCCCACCTCACCAAGACTAAAACAGCTGAAATATTGGACAACCAGGCTCTATGGACATTGTCTAACGAATCGAGGCCTATGGAGAACGAGACTGTGATGACTACCCTAGCTTTACAAGATGAAGGTTTCGATCCAACCCGGTTAATCTCTCCTGCATCAACACTAGAAGAGGTCGGGAACGGATGGGTGAAGACATATCAGTGGGTCAACGCAAAAGGAATAGGATTCAAGATGAGTACCGGTGAAGGACCGAAGTTTTATGAGACTAAACCCCAGGCTTGAGCCATATAGAGCACCATTAGTAGTTCTTTAGATTGATAGAAAAAATAATAAAGACTTTAGATGGTCCTAAGGCCCTTTAGAATATGGGTCAGTTTTATTTCAGTGTGTTTTCCTTACTTTCCAAATCAATAAAGGCGTATTATTTCTCCTAAAAATTTTATTCTAACACTAAATAAACACCAAATGTGCTTGCAAAATAAAAAAAATAAAGAAGCGGCCCACTATAGGCCCAACAAACAAAGCCCACTCGGTTTTGAAATAATGCCGTGTGAACCAGTTCCCGAAACCCACAAAATAAACCACACTATCCCATCCTCAAAACCTAAAAAGCCAACCAATGTCATCATGAGAGCCAATCCATGCAACCCAAAATCAAAAAGAAATCAAAAATTTAAAACAAATGCAAATGTTACCAAAAAAATAAATTCATAAAACATAGAATCCACCAACAGCTGTTTCACATAGATTCCATCATACCCTCCACAAAGATCTTCATAAGTTCCGCACCCTAACTCCATTTTCAAAACTGTTTTAAGTCACCAATAGAAAAAATTAATCTGGACAAAAATGCGTTTCACGCTAACAGTAAAAAAAGCCTCCAAAATAGCCTCAAAATTAACTTTAACTATGAAGCAAAATATCAAGGCACAAAAAAACGAAATAGAAATAAACGCAAGAACATGTGAAGAAAAAACGTCAAAATTGACCGCCCAAGTTATTTTCAGCGCCCAGGGCTGGGCGCCGAAATTTCTGACGCCCCAGCCTGGGCGTTGAAACTCTCTGCCTGCCAAAAGTTTTCCTTTTTCCGAAAAGTGCTCGTCATTTTATCCGCACACAACGGAAAAATAACGAACACTTAGGGGGTACAGTACGTATCCAAATAGGTTTACCAACAAATTGGTCGAATTTTACGCAACCTATGGAAAACGGCAGATGAAAATAATGGTAAATACTTCACTCATTTGACCGATTAAGTAATATGTTTCCACTTCGGGACATATCTACCGAAATCCGGCATACTAGAACTTATTCTAAAGCTAAGAACTACGCGCGACCTGATTCTGACAAGATACGTAGGCAATCCTTACCAAGGATTCGGTCCAAATAATAATAAAAAAATTATATTCTTTGTGTAAAAAAGTGTTAGACATATAAACAAAATTGAATGGAAACTAAAAATACGCCTTTATTAAAATATAATAAGAAGGAAAACAAAGTGCTAGGAATAAAAACAAACACAACTAAAATAAATAGAGGGCACCTACACCCTAGCAAAGAACTACACTACTCTAGTTCTTCCGGATCATCAAATAAAGTCTTGAAGAGAGCAACGTTCGCAGGATCCACCCCCATAGTCTTCTACGCTGCCCCAATATCAATCTCCATAAGAACTGGCTCCTGGACACTAACTTCCAAAGATGCCAAAGCTTTAGAAACATTCTCAGTTATAGCCCGCTCAGCCTCAAGGGCACAAACAGTGGTGGGAGAAGGATTACTATCATCAACTGGACTAGCCACTAGCGGCTGAGCCTTCCTAACCCATACATTGTTCCGACGACGATCTCCGCGAGAGCTTGCATTTCTTTTAACAACAGCAGGCCCCTTCATGTTAGGCATCTTTTTAGGCCTGACACTGGAACGGGGAAGAACTTCCTTTCGCTTTCGATCAGGACGAGCTTTCACAGTCTTAAAACTATAGGTACGAGGTCTGGCGGAATCAGGACCCTCATACTTAACACGAATACGAGGTATCAAAAGCTCAGCCGGCTCCCCATTACGAGCCTCGGTCCTCACATCCTTGTCATCGGAACTCATCCACAACTTATAGTTTTCAGAAAGACCCACAAACCCATTTGTAGCTACAGCCCAACGCGGGAGACCATCATAATACCTAGCCCACGCTAAGACCCGTGTTTGAGCAAAGGTCGCTACCTTAGGTGGTACCGTATCAGAAAAGGGGATAGTCTTCCTTAAACCATATTGACGCATGACTCGGTAAGGGAAAATATAAATGGGACAAGATAGCCCCAACAAAGAAATATAAACCGATACATCAGACCCCCCTGTCATAGTAGTCAAACCCCACCATGGTACCACCCACTTAATAGAACAAATGCCAAAAGTAAAAAAGGAGGTCCATTCGGCCTCGTCCTGGCCTTGGTGCAAGTATTTTCGGTTACCCAAAGCTATAGGGCGATAATGTTTAGGATCGGCAGGAGCTTCCAAAAGTCTAAGCCGTTCCGCAAGCCAAATCTGCAAAAAACAGGTACGATCGAATCAAAAGAATGAAAAGAAAGAAAAAAGGTTCCTGGGGCGCAGTTTCAACGCCCAGGACCAGGCGCCGAATATTCCAGCGCCCAGCCCTGGGCGCTGAAACTCAGCCCCAGGCGAAAAGAAATATATAAAAGTGGCGTATGTGTGCGCAAAGAAAAAAATAGATTACCTGCAGTAATAGGGGGCTTCCCTTAAATATTGTGGATTTAGCATCCTTCTTCAGCTCATCCGCACTCAGTAAAGTCTCAGCAACAACCAACGGCATAATAGAATAGCAACTTTCCATCTGGCTAATCAAGGGGATCAGCCTTATGTCACCGAACTCACCATTATTATTCGACAGCAAATAATGATTCAACAAGCAAAACACAAGGGCTCGAATGTTCAATTTTTGTTCGGTCATATTCTTACTAGGCCTAAAATGATGTTTTACAAGTTTTGCCAAGTTAACCTTATCGTCTACAACGAGTTCAGCAAATATGTTATCATCTAGCCCTAGGAAAGCCCTTATGGTTGTTTTACCCTCTTCAATAGTGCCAGGGGTAACAGGAGTAGCATTAGTAGGATAACCAAGGATCGCAGCAAATTCATCAGGCAAAGGACATATTTCATTGCCCCGAAAGGAAAAAACATGATGATCGGAGTCCCAAAAGTTTAGGGCAGCATGCAGAAAATTATAATCAATATTAATTTGTTGTAAGCCTAAAAGTGCCTCTAAGTGGTATTCTTTTAACAAAGATTTTTCTGTGGGAGTAAGGGCTCGTAGCCAACGCCTAACAGCCCGTTGGAGTGAGAAAGTAGGGATCGACATGGCAAAAGCAGTAAATAATTAGAGCACAGCAAAAAAAGAGAGAAAGAATTTGAGAGTGGTAGAAAATAAGGACGTACCTAGCCCCTATATATAGCTGAACGCACCCAATAAACATCCTGATCCCATTCGGAAACGTGTTTAGAAATTCGAAAATCAAATATTACCAGGAAAGAACTTTCAGCGCCCACCTCTCGGCGCCGAAATTTTTAACGCCTGAGCTGGGGCGCTGAAAATGCAGCCCAAGGCCCAGATTTCACACAAATACGGAATAGGAAAGGACTTAAGACCGTGTTGCTAAAACACGAGGCCCTATTACAAGTAAGATCAAGCCAAAAGCACCTTTAGCTCCCAAATAAGCAAAAAAATAATAATAACATTGAAAGTTGGTCGAAACTTAGACTCATCTCAGAAAACGCTCATGTACACTTTTCAAAAAAAAGCAAGTTAAATATCATGGTCATTCTTCGAAACACCAAAAATATGTGTCGTCAAGTCATTGCTTTTCCAAATAGAAAATGTATGTCTGCCAAAGGGATAATCCGGGCCAAGCCAAAACCGGATGTCGCCTGAAAGCTAAAGTCGCACTCCACGGCTTCACTAAAATAGCACACTACTATAGGAGGTCGCTCGCACATACGAGCGTGACCCCAAACATGATTACAAGACGCGAAAAACAACCGACGAGCCCCAACACTTGGGGGCTCGTGAAAAGTGGACTCCAACAAAGAGCGCGCAATCAAAATCACATTCCCAGACTGCGCCACGCACCATATCATGTTTGGATATCTCAAAAAATATATTGTTAAATATACACAGTGTGGACCCACTTATAGGACACATCTAATAAGGAAATATTACGACCCAGCAACAGGTTGTAATCACAAAAGCCCTTCTACATGGGCAAAGTAAGAAATTCAAAATGGGCTCGCCCACCCTCAGCGGGCGGGGTCTGCGTCACTAGCCGCGCAGGTCCTCAGTTTTTCGAAGAATAAAGTCTTCAAATTTAAAATAGGCTCTCCATCTTCAGCCGGCGGGGTCTACGGCGCAAACCACGTAGGTCCTTATTTTCAAAAAAAAAAAAGAACAAAAATTTCAAACAGATTCGTCCACTTCTATCGGACGGGGGGTCCACCCTCAGCGGACAGGTTCGCCATCTTCAGCCGGCGGGGTCTACGTTACAAACCGCGTAGGTCCTTTTTTTCAAAAACATTAAACAGATTCGTCCACTTCTATCGGACGGGGGGTCCACCCTCAGCGGACAGGTTCGCCATCTTCAGCCGGCGGGGTCTACGTCACAAACCGCGTAGGTCCTTATTTTAAAAACATCAAACAGATTCGTCCACTTCTATCGGACGGGGGGTCCACCCTCAGCGGACAGGCTCGCCCACCTTCAGCGGGCGGGGTCTGCGTCACTAACAGCGCAGGTCCTTAGTCGCTGCAGCGATAACTTTTATTGGTTTTCCCTTTTTCCAAAAATTAAAGGATTGGTTTTTCGTTTTTCCAAAAAAGAGCGATGTGTTGGATTTTCCTTCGTTTTACGTCCCATAAAAACAAGGGGGTTTTCTCGTTTAGCTAGCCCTGAAAATGAGAATCTTTAAAAACGTTTTACCTCGTGATTGGGCTTGGCCAGGCCCAATTACACTTTACAGCTTTAATTTCGAAAACATCTGTAGTTACTCCCAATGACAAAGTGAGGGAGTTTCTACGCATCTTTAGATCCTTCCAATGACAAAGTGAGGAAGTTTCTATACTATCAGTTGACAAATCCCAATGACACGTGAGGGATATGTCGACACTTCAAGTGATGACCCTTAAGTCAAATGTTATCACTCGGGGGCTCGTGAGACCCTCGCAAAACAGGTCACATACACCATGGCTTGTGTGACGCACTCCGTCTAATACTTTGACCATCGTCTTACTCCAAGACTCAGTCAAAGTGGGGGCTAACTGTAGACACCTACTTTTGTCCCCATTCCCGCAAGGGAAAGGTTCGATGATGAAAGCATAAAAACTCCACTTCACAACGCATCTCCTATAAAATAAACGAATCTCGATTCCCTATTTCATTTCACCCGAAACCTGCTATTTATGGAAACCTGCTAAAAATAGTAACTGCCGTAAAAGGTAGCGTCTAAAAGTGGCAAATCATAAAAGATAGCAACCTGTCAGAATTAGGTGTTGCACTCCAACATAATTCCTAAATGAGATAGAAAACCGCGAGAATCCTATTCCTCAAAATCCTAACGAGCCTAGAGTTCGTAACGGGCCCAGACGCATTCCGTCATGAAATTGATACGCGCTAAAAGACTCGAATTAATCTCAAACTCTACGGATTTTAGGAATCCGAATCTGACTAAACAAAGCTGCCCAGACCCTATTTTCAACGCCTGGCTCTGGGCGTCGAAAGAAACGTGTGGTTTCCGAGCCCATTGAGATGACCATCTTCGGCGCCCAGGCCTGGGCGCTGAAAGTACCTGGGTACGTCTCTTTTCCTAATTCTTTGCGGATTAGAACTCTGCAATTCTATCTTTCCACGAACTCTTCCCTATAAATAGGCCCCTAGTTTCGACGTGAAACAATACACAACAACACATAATATATTCTGAGTATTGACTCTAAACCCCTTAGCCTAAGCCTCTCGCTGCGAAACTGTTCACGCGTTCTGTCGCAATCGATCCATAAATCGAACAGAACGTATCCTGTCCCATAATCGAGATTCGTTAAATAAAAAGGAGAAATAGCAAAGTCAAAGTGGTTAGTTTTCTGAGAACCGTGACGCACCTCTCAAGGGTGCTCCGTAATGTGTCCCTTTTCGATGATTTAACCGCTTTCCTCGCCCTTTTTATGAACTGTTAAACTAACCTAATATGATTGTTCTATCACGCCTACCAAATATAATATTTTTGGGAAATCGGATTATGATGCTAGGTCCCTTAATGTTATTTAAATCAGATAATCACGATCGAATTAGTATTATATGTTGCATATTGCTAAAATCAACTCAGATTAGTTTAATAGTTAACACATGTCCATTCAATTATTTATGCTGAGCTAGTAAGGATATCCTGCCTCTGGAGTTATCGACGAGCGAATTACTCCTCTCGGTAGTTACAGTCCCCCGAACCCTCAATCTCTACCTTGCGGGTGTATATTGAGAGATCCCCACACCAGGGATCACAAGGGAACCTACGGCCGTCGTGGTCAAACATAATTGCAGTCCCTTTATGTCACGATAACCGGGTTTTGTCAGTTTTTCTCATTGTCGTTAAAAACTGAATGGCGACTCCTATATTACTAGTCAATTGGGTGTATACTCACAGGAAATCCAATTACACTTGATTGAATAAAAAGAATCGTCACACCCACGAGGGACAAGGTCACGCATTAGCCTCGCGCTTTTTCGACCCCCTCACATGTCCCTTCAATTATTTATGCTGAGCTAGTAAGGATATCCTGCCTCTGGAGTTATCGACGAGCGAAGTACTCCTCTCGGTAGTTACAGTCCCCCGAACCCTCAATCTCTACCTTGCGGGTGTATGTTGAGAGATCCCCACACCAGGGATCACAGGGGAACCTACGGCCGTCGTGGTCAAACATAATTGCACTCCCTTTATGTCACGATAACCGGGTTTTGTCAGTTTTTCTCATTGTCGTTAAAAACTGAATGGCGACTCCTATATTACTAGTCAATTGGGTGTATACTCACAGGAAATCCAATTACACTTGATTGAATAAAAAGAATCGTCACACCCACGAGGGACGAGGTCACGCATTAGCCTCGTGCTTTTTCGACCCCCTCACACCCCCCATTGTTCATACTCAAGGTATATACGTTCCAAGAGTTTTGAAGCTTGTTCTGGTTGCACTTTACGTTTATTAATATTTTATTAAAGGTGAATTCAAGACTCAACAACGTACGCACATACAAGTAATAAATGACAACCAAAACAATCTCATTTTAATGCCTTAGGACTTGTAATCAACAACGCAAGACACTTGTGAAATTACTACCATGCTCCTCCTCACCAAAGTGAGATTCCACATCATGCCCATTAACATGAGGGTTGTGCCCTTGCACGACAAATCCTAATTCATTTCATACAAAATATTCCCAACTGAACCCTACATGTGCGGTGGCTTACGTGAGCTAACCCTTACATGTGGTAAAATAAATAGTACAAAGAAGTACGAATAATTGGCTCAAAGTATGCTAGACATCCCATACAATAGCATACAAATAAATAATTCATCCCTTGCATGTGAAACAAACCGATTCCCAGCATTTTAATCATTCAAAACAATACTAATATTTTAATTTAAAATACGGAATTGAAATAGAATAGGTAAGGAAGAAGAGAATTATACCAATCCGGCCTATAGCACGGAACAACCACGAATTAAATGTGATTGGGCGAAAGAATTGAATAACGAACAAACACGAACACACACACACACACACACGCTTGTATGTGTGCGCGCGCAGCAAAGGGGCGACGACAGGGGCATCGCGCGCGGGCTGGGCGCAGCGTGCGAGCGAGAGACGAGAGCAGGGGTGTGCGCTGTGCACGCAGCAAGGGAGATGAGAGCAGGGGTGTGCGCGCTCGAAGGGACGAGGGCAGGGCACCAGCAACAACAACACAGCAGCACGGCACTAGCAGCGATGCGTGCTGGCTGGGCGGGCTGCGAGAAAGAGGGTGGGCGAGAGAGTGTGGGCAACGAGCGGGGCACACGGCACGTGCACGCCGAGTGCTGGGCGGTCGTGTGTGAGCCGGGCAAAGAGAGGAGAGGAGTGAGGTGCAAGAAAGTAAAAAGAGGGTTTATGAAATTTTAGTGGTTCATTTAATGATGAGGAGTCCTATTTATAGGCTCCCTATTTTCAATGGGCTAGGCTTAGGAAAGTAGAATTGGGCTTAGGGAATTAAAGGATTGGGCTAGCTTTGGACTTGAATTAAATTCTTTTGATTGGGCTCGTTTAATAAAAAGAATTGGACTTTTCATTTAAAACCCGAACCTTTAAAATTACTTGCGACCCATTTAATTTTCCCGACTCAATAATTAAATTCATTTCGTAATTAATCAAAATAATAAATGTTCTAATTAATTAAAATACATTTAAATAATATTTAAATGCGAAATAAATTCAAAAATCGTAAAATGCTTTATAAATATAATATAATATATTTATAAATATTATAAAAATACGATGTATGACAAGACTCCCCTTAATACAGTGGAAGATTACTCTGAACTACCATCTTGAACATTCCCCTAGAAGGGTCATTAATTGAAATTTTGCCTAGTCTCTGCTAGGTTCTGAAGTACTGCGGCTAGTTGCCTAACAATATTGAATATTCCTTGATCATCCAAGACTAACTATAATGACTGGGTTTGACATGGACAACACTAAGGTTACGGACCAACAAACCAATCAAATAACTTTGCAACAATGCATAAAATTTCGAACATGATGGGGAAATTGGAGCCACCTACTAGCCACCCCCTTGACTTGTTCGAACCACATAGCTAAGTGGAAACTAACCACGATGCACTTAGTTAATAATTAATTCGAGAAATAAAACACATAATCCCTTTGCGTTGATTGCTCGAACTGACTTGAATTAAAACAAGTTTAGAAACTTAGAGAATAGTATTGAAAGAAAACAAAGTACTTTAATTGCTTCAATGAGAATTCCACATCCTTTAATCAATGAACAACTTGTTCAACTGAAACCATAAATAGTAGCTTCGCTACTTCATTGTTCAACATTAACTGGGAGAATTTACTAGGTCAAACAATACTCAAATGTTAGCGGCATCACGCCTATAATCTTTTTCTCTATAATACTTGGGAGTAAAATCTTGATCCTCTGGATCATCCATGTTGTCTTCCCAATCAGAATATTTATCCATAACTTCATCATACTGTTGTGACACTCTATTAACCTCATTATTAGCGTTAGGTTCTATTTCAAAGCCACTAGACCACTCAATAGTAGGTTCATGAACTACTGGATTCGGATTTTCAACCTCAACAACTTCACCATAATCATTCAATTTCTCATTTCCTTCCATTTCATACTCATCATCATCATCATCATCATCATCATCATCATCATCATCATCTATGTCACCTAGACCTAATCCCATAGCAAGCATACCATCTTCATAGCACCTTTCTGCTAATTCAATTATAGTAGTCATAACCTCAGTATCATACCTTCATCTACCATCTACAGTATCATACTTCCTCCAATTAGGTGTATCATCCTCCAAAGGCATATCACTAAACTTATACTTAAGCTCTATATAAGGTGTCCTATGGGGTAGACAATATACAATCATCTCAGACATAACATCATTTTTTTTTCTCCTCAAATGTGGCATATTCTTAAACGTAGCAAAATAGTTGCATGCAACTCAATCTTCTTCACATACAAATGTGGAGTCTCACTATCAAGCTCCTCTGGCTGTCTTAGATTGGAAAGCTTTGAAGGCAACATTCTTAAGTCCTAAAAACACACACTTAAGAGTATCACTAATCGTATTTCCAACCAAATTCAACCCCAAGGAGAGAAAACAGTTTAAGTTCGTGGAGCCATACAATTTCAATGCACAAGTACATGCTTAATCATGAATTATGATGCAAATAATCACACAAAGCAAGATAAAACATGGTCAAAACATATATATGGCAATTTAATAAATCACATAATCACATAAAATGCATACTTAAACTAATATGCCCTTCTTAATCTACCCATTCCTCACTTGGAAGTAATATTAATTTTCTAAATTAATTAAGAAATAACTCCTAACTTAGTTGAATTTATTAAAATTAAAATCGAAAATTAATAAGAATTATCAATTAATTAAATTAATTAATTTCGGATATTTAATAAAAAAAAGAAAAAAAAATCCGAAAATAAAAATAAAAGTAAACAATTTCGAGGAATTCGAATAAATAAATAAATAAATAAAATAAATTCGGATATACTTCCTCCGTTCCGGAAATATCGCACCATGGTTGACTTTTACCCATTTAGTCATTACTTTGACTCTTAATATACCAAATCGTATGCAAGTAAAAATTAAAAAAAAAAATATTTAGAAAATATATATCTATACGAATCTAACAAGACTCCATATGACTAAAATTTCCTTACGTACAAATCACAAAAAATGGCCAAAGTCGTAGTGTGAATAGTGTAAAAAATAAATGGTGCGATATTTCCGGAACGGAGGAAGTATATAAAAAAAAAAGAAAATCCGAAAAAGGAATTAAAGAAATTTGAATTAAATAAGATTAATTCGGAAATTACGAATAAAATAAAAAAATTCGGATAAAATAGAGTAAATAAAATAATAATCCCAACTTTTCAACTTATTTCAAACGACACAAAATAATTGGTATTTGACCTTTAAAATATTGAGTACTCAAAATAATACCTTTTGACTTTAGGAAAATAATATTTGAAAAATCCTAAAGTTCCGCAAATACCACTTTGTAGTATGAATTACTACAAAGAAACATTAGTCTCCGATTACCACTTTGTAGTATTGCTTACTACAAAGAAGGAATGAAATTAAGCTCTAGTATACCACTTTGTAACACCCTAATAATTCCTTGCTTTTATAAAACCATTTTCCAACTTAAAATAAATGAATTACTAGAGTATTACCGCCACCATGATAAGGGTTAAGGCTAGTGATAAAGGGAAAAACTAGGTCGTTACTAGTCTTACACCTAAATCAACTTAAATACCTAAACTAACCACAAGAATCAAGTAGAGTGGCAAGCAAAGGGTCGATATCCACAGGGAATTGCGAGTTCCGTAGCTAGAAATGCAACATAAGCTAATTCGAAAAGGGATTGGTTGTTGAAAAAGAAAGAAGATTCAAACTAAGCGATTAAAATGTTAAACAAGGATTAAAAACACTAGGGGATTGGGATTCACCAAGGGATACATGCAATGGGGGAAATAAGGATTTGGGGATTAACTAAACTTGCAAAGACAAATTGATAGGGGAATCGATCTTTAAAATCCTCAAGCAACGAATCATGCTTCCGCAATCAACCCAAAGCCTAAAAACTAATCAAAATAAATCCGATCGAAATCATACAATGCAATGACTTACAATCCCTTGCCAAATCAATGCATCGCGTTCCATTTACCAAGCAAAGTTACGTCTAACCAAGCAAGCAACGAGGACCCCCCAACTTATGCATTTAATTGCAAAACTAGAAAATCCTACCTTAAAACCCCACACATGAAAACCCTAGGCTACACCCAAACCCCTAGATGAGAACTACTCACTCATGGACTTGAATACAAATTTCAACATGATGAATTCAATGGAAGTATGCATTTCCGAATAATCAAAGAGAAAATCCCTAACCAAAAAGTTCAACCTAGTTTCATCATGGGAATCAAATCTATATGCAAAACCATCATCCACAATACAATCAAAATCACCAAATCTCAAGAGATTAGCAAGGAAACTAATAAGTCTAATCATAAAGGATTAGGAAAAACTAAACAATCAAACAAGTAGGAAGGAAAAATATAAAAGTGCCTATTTTTGGGGTTTTTGATTAATGAGAAAAATAAGAGACAAAATAAGAAAAATCAGAAATTAATGACATTAAATAGAAATAAGAGTTGAGAATTTTTACAATGAAGCTTCAAAATCAAAGATTAGGGAGAATCCCAAGCAATACAATGAGCAATGAATGAAGTTCTCCTCCTTTCTCTCTCCAAAATAAATTTCAAACTACTTTTGTAAAAAACTAGGTTTTCTAAAAGCTCCTAAAATGCTTTAAATAGTCCCGAAAAGTGGTTCAGCACTGGCAGCAGGTTCGGCCGAGCATAAATGAAGTTCGGGCCGAACATAATGCAGGTTCGGCCGAACCTGGGAAGAGACAGGAGCTACTGAGTGCGATGTTCGGTCGAACAATAGGGGAGGTTCGGCCAAACATAGGTAAGTTCGGCCGAACTCTGGGCTTAAATATTCAGGCTGTCCTGCTTTGGTTCGGCCGAACACCTCTGAAGTTCGGCCGAACATCTTGAGTTTTTTGACTCCTCCCTTCCACTTCGAGCTTTCCTTGGATGCCGTTGACTTCCATTGACTATTCCGTCCATTTTACTTGTTTCCCTACACATTAATAAACCCGTGAAAAGCAAAAGCTTATTGACAAAAATTAAGAAAAACAAGGCAAAATGGCGGTAATTAGGGGAAACCGAGTCAAATAGCATGTAAGGGCAAAAGGACTAAAATGAGCATAAAAGGGGAGGAAAACAAACAAAAACAAGAATAAAAAGATACAAAATACTATCCTAGGAGTGACATAAATGTCACTCATCAAACTCCCCCAAGCTAGAGTTTTGGTTGCCCTCAAGCAAAACAAGAGAAGAACAAGGGAAAGACGAGACTTTATTCAAACAAAGCAAAAAGGAAAAACGGGGGTGAGAATATACACTAACTCACTGTCGTAGGAATCACGATTGCATTTAAGCACATGCAATAAGCTCTTTAAACCCCTAAGTCATTCTAGAGGGCGAGTGAGATCTCGCAAGGGTTTTCCTCGAGTTTTACCCATAACTCAAATGAAAATAGAAATAAAGAAAATTAAACTACACGATCATGCCCAAGTTAACCCATCACGGAAGTGGTCCACAAATTAAGACAATCGAGTGACTTTTCGGAAAAGGTTCTTCCAAATGTATGCCAAATGTAGGAGTAAAGGTGAGGACTAATCTAAATTGCTAGAGGACACTTCTATTAGCGCTTTTACTTGGTACATTAGAGCACATCTAGCTATTCAAAAGGTTTCATAAGCTATACTTTGGTTAAAAGAATCCAAGAGTAATGGTCCACCTCCCCCAAATGCACGATTAGACCCCCTTTTGCTTCCCTCTACTCAAGACATGAACGAGTGAAAACTAAGCGTGGGAGGCATCCACAAATTGACCTCTTATTAGACTTTTTTTTTTCCACGCCTTTTTTAACTGTTTTTGGCCTTTTCTTTTTCCCTTATTATGGGATTTTTACAAGAATAAACTTTATTTGAGCAAAGAAGATGAAAAAGAATACACTTGTGGCTTATGATGCCACTTATTGAATGACACGAAGGTAAAACTAAGTCCTTTGTAGAGTTTCACTTTGGAGGGAATAAGGGTACACTTAGGGGCTCAAGGGACCACGTATTGGGCTACTTTTATTCAATGATGAGCAAATTAGACAATTTTTCAAGCTAGATGGCAATTGGACGGTTGAAGACTAATTTTAGTGGTACAAGGAGCAATAGAGATTAAGCAACTCCTAGAACACCCTAACTCTAGCATACATTTTCCGAGAACAAATCCTACAAATTCCCACAAAGGCCTAAAAAAGGGAACCACATTAGATTTCATCATTTGGGCGTCGTCCTTGGGCATTTTTTACCGTTTATTAAGTAATAAAGAAAGACCTTTTTTTTTAATTTTTTTAAATTTTTTTTAAATTTTTTTTTTTAAGAAAAATCAGAAAAGAAAATAACAAAAAATCAAGAAAAGAAAATTCAAAAGAGAGAAATTGTTAGTCATTTTGGATTTTTAGAAATGGGAGCGATCATCCACTAAGGAAATCAATGAGACATGAATCAAGCACCACAAGCATACACCAATCATACTCATGGCAAGCAAAACCAAACAAGCAATAACATCAACAAGCAACCAACACAACCAACACGCAATAGCAACAAGCGAGCAACAACCAATAACACCAACAACCACCAACAACAAGCAAGCACAACCAATAGCCACAACCAATAACCACCAACAACAAGCACCAACAAGAAAAAGCTATCAACCCCTTCCAACCCACCACATGCTCCCAAGCAACATCCCCCAAGCTAGCTAAAATCGTCCCCCCAAGCTAACCATTTGCTCGTCCTCGAGCAACATAGTCTAATCAAGGCACAAAAAAAGGGGGGAGGAAAGATTCAAGCATCGTCCATATCATCATCATCGTCCTCTTGAGGAGGTTGGTAGGGATAATAAATGCCCGATGGATCATATGGACTAATATAATCGGACGGGGTCGGGGAAAGGTTGTATTGGCCATCCACATCGGGCCCGGAGGCGGCGGTGTAGGGTGGCCAATCATACCTAGGGGCGGTGGGGAAAACCGACATAGATGGTGCTTGGTATGTCCCCCAACATGCCCCCCAATTTTCAGAACGGGGTGGGTAAACATCGGGGCATGCTGGGTCATACGCAAAGTCCGCCCCTCCCGGCCTAGTCCAATCATATGGAGGGGGAGGGGTAATTCTCTCCTCGGGGGGAACATGGCCACTATAGTATGGATAGGTGAGTGGTGCGCCATCTCCCCCCCAACGAGGAATTGGCCCTTCTTGGGGCGGGTGGTTGGGGTAGTTCAAGTACGGGTCAATGAGGTTGTTCCTCACATTAACATCATAGTTTTCCCGTGCATAGTACCCCCAATGATCTTGCCCGTGAAGGATATCACTAAGGGTACTTTGAATACCCTCAAAGCTAAATGGGGAGGGGGTAGAAGAAGATGACGTACCTTGCTCCCCTTGGGGAGCTTGTTGTCGGGGTGCTCTCACCTTTTGTTGTGGCGGCATGGTTTCCGCCAAGGATAGACTATTTGGGACGTCTTGCGGCCCGATGTACCATGGATGGTCCTTGGTGCGATCAATCTTTGTGAGGTCGTGGTTGGGAAGGACATACCACTCTTGCTCCTTGTAGACCACGGCGATCCACTTAGCATCCTTCCGCTTGGTGTAGTTGATAAACTGTTGGCTTTGAAGGGCCGCAATATTGAGAAACTTGTCGTTCGGGCCACCAATGCTAGCAAGATCCTTCAACCTACCCGCAAATTTTCCTCTATGCATCCTCTTGGCAATGAGGGTGACCATGGCTCCCATGTGGATTTCTCCCTTCACGGTCCCATCCCTTGTGCCCAAACATCGGCTTATGAAGGATGCTACACAGTCGTAGCGGAAATGCGGCCGTGGTTTGTCGGCCAACCATAGACTAGCAACCTCGTCCTTAATCATGGCTCCTAAGCTTGCTTTGAAAAAGATGGAATAAGCAAGCATTCGAGAGAAATATCGAAGGGCTAGGTGAATGATTTCCGATGCTTTGGATTGGTTGGTTTGGAAGTGGTTATGCTCGGTGATTTGGCTCCACCAATCGTTCTCATTGTAGGCAAACCCATTGCCTACTAGACTTGTGGCTAGGTTGGTGTGGGCTTCACCATCCTGGGGGAAACAGAATAATGCACCCAATTCGGAAGAGCTTAACTCATGCGACTCATTGAAAAGCCGAAATTGGACTTGCAACCCCTCATCCGTTGAAGTTGTTTCGATGGAAGATAGGAATTCTAGGGTGAGCCTAGGATAGGTCTCGCAATGTAGCTTTGAGAATTCCTTTAATCCAAAGTTGTCAACCAATAGCATCACCTCATCCTTAATCCCAAGTTAGACTAGAGTGGGCTCGTGATAGAACTTTGTGGCTCAGATTTTTCTAGAGGAGAGCCTCTCAAAGTTGTCACAATGCTTTTGGGACTCGAATTGGATGCCATAGGTTGTTGAGAGATTGGTGGGTGGGATGATTTGTGAGGTGGAACCGACATCTCCTCCCCTTCTCTTTTTAGTTGGCTTAGGAGGCATGGTATTTTTGGGGGGTTTGGTAGATGATTCAAGGGTTACCTCACAAGGTTCACAAGAGTAACAACCACAACTTCCCAATACAAGTGACAACTAACAACTCCAATAGCACACCCCAACAAATTTCAACACATCCTCCAAAACTACAACCACACCTGTTGAAACACAATACATACAAAACAATAATCCATCAACAACAAATATAAACTATCAACAACACATAATCCATCAACAAAGCAAATAAAAATCAATAATTTCTCAATTCACATTCAACAATTTCTCAAACCCTAACATATGAATTTTGAAGATTAAAGCATGAAAACAAGTAATAAGATGCAAATTAGACTTCTCAAAACCATTAGGGAGATGAATAAAACAATAAAACATCCATACTTACAATCAATTTGAAGAATTTGAGAAAGTTGATTAATTTCCCCAAATTTGCAAAGTTGAGAAATTTCTGATTTTTTGAAGAATTTGTGGACTTGAATGAAGATTTTGTTGTTGTGGAGTTGATTTGTGAGTGAAGGGATAAAGGATTTGTGATGGAGTATTGAGAGGAGTTGAATTTTGTGATGTAATGGAGTATGAGGATGAGAGAAAATGAGAGAGTAGAGAAAAGAGGGTTCGAATATATGAAGAATTAGGAGAGAGAGTCGGGCAAAAACCGTCTAAAGGGGCCGAATTTCTCAGCAGGTTCGGCCGAACATTAAGAGAGTTCGGCCGAACTCCTTAATGTTCGGTCGAACCTTCGTCGAAGTTCGGCCGAACTGGCAAAATGGGGTGTTCTGTTTGCTTCTGTTTCACGACAGGTTCGGCCGAACCATGGATGAAGTTCGGTCGAACTTTCTCAAAGTTCGGTCGAACCCTGGGAAAAGTTCGGCCGAACTCTATTTTCCTGAGTTCCTGATTCTCTGAAAAGTTCGGCCGAACAAGAAGGAGTTCGGTCGAACTTTCCTTCAAGTTCGGTCGAACTTATTAAAAAGTTCGTCCGAACCAAGAATTGGGGGGGATTCTGATCCCTGAAAAGTTCGGCCGAACATGAAAGAGTTCGGTCGAACTTCCATTCAAGTTCGGTCGAACTTCTTAGAAAGTTCGCCCGAACACAGTTTTTGGGGCATTCTGCCTCTTGATGTTCGGTCGGACAAAAAAGAGTTCGGTCGAACATTTTGACGGGTTCGGACGAACCTCCCTTCTGTTCGACCGAACTTTCTCTGATTCACAACAAGCCCCCTTTTCCCTTCTCATTTAAACCATGCACCATTTATTCAAAAACCAAAGACTAACAAAAGCTCACGAAACACCAAAAATGCTAAAAAATAAGGAAATGAAAGAAAAATTTAAAGGACGAGGGTTAGAGATCACCGGGTTGCCTCCCGGGAAGCGCTCTTTTAACGTCACTAGCTTGACGTGTCTTCACAGAGAAAATCAAGTGATTTCTTGTAGATGTGTTGTGCAAACCGTCCCAATGTGGGATCCTTCGAAATACTTTTTCACTCTATGACCGTTGACCTTGAAGAAATCACATTTGTCTTTGTTCCAAAGCTCCAATGAACCATAGGGCAACACTTTCTTTACCTCAAAGGGACCGCTCCACCGGGATTTGAGTTTTCCGGGAAAAAGCTTCAACTTTGAGTTGAAGAATAGGACTTTCTCACCTTCTTGAAAGTCCTTCTTTGTGATTTTCCGGTCATGGTATTCCTTAGACCTTGCCTTGTAGATGCTTGCCGAATCGTACGCATTCATGCGCAATTCCTCTAGCTCATGCAAGTCTAGGAGCCTCTTCTCACCCGCACTCTTCAAATCAAAGTTTATATGCTTG
This sequence comes from Spinacia oleracea, assembly GCF_020520425.1. Taxonomy (NCBI): domain Eukaryota; kingdom Viridiplantae; phylum Streptophyta; class Magnoliopsida; order Caryophyllales; family Amaranthaceae; genus Spinacia; species Spinacia oleracea. Next base: position 23,270,703 of record NC_079490.1, read on the forward strand.
ATGGCACTTGAAGCCTTGAATTCCATCTCTACAGGGAGGTAGCAACTCTTCCCATAAACGAGCTTATATGGCGTCGTTCCAATGGGAGTCTTGTATGCCGTCCTATAGGCCCATAGGGAATCATCAAGCTTCAAAGCCCAATCCTTGCGGTTCGAGGCTACCGTCTTCTCAAGAATGAGTTTGATTTCACGGTTAGAAACATCCGCAAGACCACTTGTCATAGGATGGTAGGATAGGCCTCGCCTTTGGATGACACCATATTTGGAGAGAAGGTTTGAGAAAGCACCATTGAAATGAGACCCACCATCACTAATAATTGCCTTGGGCATCCCGAACCTAGGAAATATCACCTTCTTGAAGAATTGGATGACCACCTTAGCATCATTTATAGGGGTGGCAATGGCCTCAATCCACTTGGACACGTAATCAACCGCTAGAAGAATGTAGGTGTTCCCTTGCGAAGATATGAAAGGCCCCATGAAGTCAATAGCCCATACATCAAAAATTTCAAGCTCAAGAATTGGATTTTGAGGCATTTCATCCCTCTTGGAGATATTCCCAATTCGTTGACACCTATCGCAAGTCTTTACAAAAACCCAAGCATCCTTGAAAAGAGATGGCCACCATAGAAGAGATTGCAAAACCTTTGCCGTGGTTTTGGAGGCACCCATGTGACCACCACTAGGTGACGAATGACACATATGAAGAACACCTTGAATTTCATCATCCGGGACACACTTCCGCAAGAGATCATCAACACCTCGTTTCAATAGACACGGATCATCCCAAATATAGTGCTTGCAATCATGCCTTAACTTCCTCCGTTGTTGGGGGGTGAAGTCCGGAGGAATCGCCCCACAAACTAGAAAATTCACAATATCGGCATACCAAGGAGTGGCCTTGGTTTGAATAGCATAGAGGTGATCATCCGCAAAAGTCTCATCAATGGGGAGATCTTCACCACTTCCCCTCACTTCAAACCTAGACAAGTGATCCGCCACTAGATTCTCGGTTCCCTTCTTATCCCGGATCTCGATATCAAACTCTTGAAGGAGAAGGTGAAGGAAATAATGCCCTTGGTCCAAGTATGCATTCTATGTTAAGTCTAATAAATGCGGTTCAGTATTAATTAACAAGTTAATAATTCAGTGAGATCAAGTGAGCTGAATGCCTAGCTAGAGGCCGCTTCAGTTCAAGTGGAATTAATGATATTAATCCACAGCTTACTCTTGACTGAACCCGTAGGGTCACACAAATAGTACGTAAACGGATCAAGTATTTAATGGCATTAAATACTACATCTATGAATATTCGGAACCGACGGATCTTGGTTTCAGTGGGAGCTAAGATCGTCACAGGCAAGAAATGAATACTCCGGAAACGATGATATTGCCGGAAACGGAAATATGGATCGTATCGGAAATATGAATATTATCCAAGTCGTAGATGTTGCCGGAAACGGAAACATGGTACGTATCGGAAAATATTATTGGAAATGGAAATATTACCAGAATCGGAAATATTGCCGGAAACGGAAATATTGTCAGAATCGGAAATATTACCGGAATCGGAAAATAATTCCGGAAACGGAAATATTAAATATTTGTTCGAAACGGAAATTAATTCCGGAATCGGAAATATTAAATATTGTTCGTATCGGAAATAAATTCCGGAACTGGAAATTTAATCGGAAGCATATCGTACGAATTAGCATCGGACGAGGCCTGCCGGACGAAGGCCCAGCACGAAGCCGGGCCATCGCCCAGCAAGCACGCGCGCCACAAGCCCAGCCAAGGCAGCGCCCAGGCCTACCGCAAGGCAGGCCCAGCGCGCGCCAAGGCCACGGATGCGTGGGCCGCGCTGCGTGGGCTGCTGCTCGCACGCGCATGGGCAGCCCTTGTGGCTGCCGTGTGTGTGTGAGTTTGTGCTCATGCGTGATTCCTAAATCTACAAGAGTTAGTGTATGATTAAATTCCTATTCCTAATTGGATAAATTAATTAAATAGAATTCATGTAGGATTCTAATTTCAATTAATTCGTATCCTACTAGGATTACGATTCCTTTTCCATAACTCTATAAATAAAGGCCTAGGGGTCATTATTTATACACAAGTTTTAAGTATTCAATACTAAGATTTTTAAGCAGAAAAATCAGCCAATATTCTTGCCTACCTAACCGAAAATATTAGAACCTTAAGGGCGATTCTAGTTGGTCAATCTTAAGGCGGATCCGGACGTGCTGTGGACTATCTACGGAGGGACGACACTTGGAGTCCTAAAGACTTGTTCTTGTTCGGTTCGGGCGCAGCTAGGGAAGGCACGCAACAAAGAGTATGCATCTAAACTATGCTAAATGATTATGTGTAAATAATATGTTTCCTGGCTTTATGGTTTTTCCGCATGATTTATGAACTGTCATATGAATCATAACCTAACAGTGGTATCACGAGCCCCTTATTATTTTCATAATCTAAATTGCATGAACATGGTTAAATATTACAAATTTGCAAGAATTAAAAGGGGTGATTAATTTTCGTAATTGTTAATTAATTGCAAATTGCGTTTATTTAATTATACGTACGCAGTTTTTCGGCAGTTTCTTCGTTACTCATCCAAATCGAGTGATTTTTGTGTCAATTCCGCATGTAAAAGGCATTCTAAAATTTTGACAAAAATAGTATTTTTCTGCCGAACCCAGAATTCTCAAATTCGAAGCCTAACTATGACTTTTCGAAGGTTTTAGTTTTTCGAATGCAAAATTTCGTAAATTTAAGATGTTAAATTAAATATTTGCGATTCTTGTTGATAAATCTTGAATTTTTGATTGACCTACTGCATATGTTTAACAAGTTTGAATGCCTAGTCTTGTTAATTATGCAATCTAATTTGTAATTATGATTAATTTGTTGAAAATTAGAATAATTTAGAATTAATTTGATTTTCATAATTAATTGTAATTTAATTAGAAACCTATGATTAAAAACCACCATAAAAATTGTAAATTTACGATAAATTTTAAATTTTTATGACCTAGACTTGAATCCATAACAATTGGAAATCAATTGGATAATAAATTTTCAATTTTTCGCCCTAAAATTATGAAATTAATATTATTTATTAATTTGTCATTAATTTTAAATATAAATTTTAAATTTTTATGCGATTCGTTCATAAAACTTGCACGCACGGAGCAATGGACGCTTCGTGTTACCCTTAAGGGGTGTTGTATAATGCGGGCATGCGACGACGAGCAAGGGAGCTCGTCGCCCGTGCGGCACGAATGCAATGAGCAAGGGCGTAGTGCACGAGCACAAGGCAGCAGCCCTGCCTTGTGTCGTGTGCCACGAGCAATGAACGAATGAGCATGGGCGAAGGGCGAGCCAAGGCAGTCGCGTGTGGGCAGCAAGCGAGCTGCGCCACAACGCGCGCTGCCTCGCACAAGAGCGCGCAGCCTCGCGCGCAGCGAGCGCAAGCTCGCGTGCCACGAGCGCTGCGCCCAGCATTACTCGCGCGCACAGCGCGCGATGTCTCCCGCCCAGCGAGCGATGTCGCGCCCCAGCGAGCGATGGCTCGCGCGCACAGCGAGCGATGTCGCGCGCCCAGCGAGCGATGTCGCGCGCCCGGCGAGCGATGGCTCGCGCGCACAGCGAGCGATGTCGCGCGCCCAGCGAGCGATGTCGCGCGCCCAGCGAGCGATGGCTCGCGCGCCCAGCGAGCGATGTCGCGCGCGCGCACTGCGAGCGATAGCTCGCGTGCGATGAGCGCTGGCGCGCGCAGCGAGCACCAATGCGTGCGGAGGCTTGCGATAGGGAAGCAGCAGCTATGCGACGAGCGCATGGGCTGCGCGCACATGGCCAGCAATGGCTGTGTGCGTACGGTCCATGGGCGTGCAACGCGTAGGGTGTTTGCGTTACGATTAGATCGTTTTGAATGTTTAATTTGAAAATTTCAGTTCACGTAATTTTAATTAATTTTAAAATTAATAATTTGAATTATTTTCTTGGATTTTAATTTTGAATATTATAATTATAATAAATGTTATTTATTCTAATTATTTTACTAAAATTAAAATCATGAATTAATTTAAATACGACTGAAATTAAATTAAATTTTTGGATTCAATTATAAATTGATATGAGCTTTAAATTTTAATTAAATTTGTATGTTTCCGGTTGGACTAGAAATACATTTTTATGTTTAAAATTGGTAAAGCATATGAATTTATTGGTTTAAGTGGGAGCGCTTTTTAGTCATAAACTCTTGATTAGGTCTACAAATCCTTAAGGTTAAAACAACTTGGTTAGAATTAATAAGGACTGAATAATTGGTAGATTATTGGTGCCCTTGATTAATTGCTGCAAATGTTTACGTGATGCATAATGTGTTTTACTAACCAGCTATGTGGGCCATTCATGATAATGAATGGGTGAATGGTATATATTGTATATGTACTGTTTTGCAGGTTATGAAGTGACTAGTATGGCCCAAATAGGATAGAAAATATGGTCTGCGTACCATTAATTTGAATGTAATTGGTCTAAAGTACCAAAGTTATTTTTTCAATTCAAATATGGTCTGCGAACCATCAAATAGTTGTAATTAGTTATAGCTTATCCTATTTGAAGAAAATGGTGCCTCCCACGGAGATTTTCAAGACGGACTTTGAAGTCAAAGCTTCAAGATGAAGTCGGGCCATACTAGATCACAAATATCTTATGCATGTTTTAAGTTATTTATTGTTTTAAATATGTCTTAAAATGCATGAGATCAAAAGCTTGATTATGTTGCATGATTAAGGATTTTAGTTCACTTAAAATCTAACCAACATAGTAAGAGCCTTAAGTTCCAAACTTAAAAATTGAGTTAAAAGGTGCCATGCCAAAATATACACTTGCTTGGATATCCTTTACATCAATCTAGTAATAGTTTTCGCTCAGCGAGGTGTTACTTATTGGTCCTAAAGGGGCAAGGTACACAAATAATTGTGAGTACATGTTAGTTTTGGTGAAACTCAACGATATAAGTAAGGAGTCCTTTTATGTCGTGGCAAATTCGATAGGTTTACCTAATAAGTTCTTAGACGTACCTATCAACCAAGAATAGTTTCTAGACTATTAGCAAAAGGCTTTTGCTTACCTAAGATGTTCTAGAATTAAGTCGACAAACTGTGCTTAGTTCTTCAATGATTTTAGGATCTTGGAATCATTTTATTCACACCTGCCGGAACACATAACTTGAATAAAATGCTTAATAAACATTGAATTATGCATGTATGCTAGAATTTAAGTTTATTAAGAGAAACTGTGAATGGTTATTTATTTGTTTATTCTTTTCAATTGTAGTATTAATATGGCAAACAACAATCAAAACATCATCATGGGTTCTGAGCTTATGGTCAAGCTGAACCTGACAAATTTTCTTGAATGGGAAGCTAAGCTAGTTGAAATAGTCAAACTCAATGGGCTTGAGTATGTACTGTCACATCCCATGCCAAGCTACTATGCCAGAGACATGACCCCTGAGAGATTTTACGCTTGGGATGCGGATCTCAAAAAGGTTATGAGTCTCATGCTGAACAATATCCCTGATGATTGGGCTAAAAGGTTTGTAGCCTATGAACCTTTTACGCTCATCAAGAATCTGAGGGATATCTGTCGTGGAAGTACGGAGGACAGGGACCTGAACGTCCATGAGTTGATTGAATCAATGTCTGGTCTAAAGGTTAGTTCTCCCAACAGGTGTTATAGGATGGAGGTCCAAGAAACACATGTTCAGCTCCTTCGCACTAAACAGAGGGTAGGCGTCCCACTGAGGTTCCATGTGGATCTTATGTGTTCATATTTTGATCGCCTAAGTCTACTAGGAACACCAATAAGCGAAAGGATGGCAGTCTCTGTCTTGCTCAATTCACTACACAGTGGGTTTGGTCGCTTCAAGCAACTATACCTAAGTGAACCAAGAGAAGAAACAGTTGCAGAATTTATTCACCTTGTCAGAAAGGCTGAAATAGTACTGGACTGTGAAGCCAAAGATTTACTCAAGGCTAGAAAGAGACCATTCAAGAAAGGTGGAAAGTCCAAGGGCAATGCTAAATCAAAGCAGGACAAGTCCACATCAAGCTGTCTTTATTGTGATGGAATAGGCCATTACAAAAGAGAATGTCCAAAGCTAAAGGAAGATCAGAAGAACGGAACAGTCGTTCCATCTTCAGGTATTTTCGTTATAGACTGTATACTTGCTAATTCAACTTCTTGGGTATTAGATACAGGTTGTGGCTCACACTTATGTTCCAATCCACAGGGACTAAGAAGAAGTAGAAAGTTAAGCAAGGGTGAAGTCGACCTACGAGTGGGAAATGGAGCACGGATTGCTGCATTAGCTGTAGGAACTTACTATTTGTCGTTGCCCTCCGGGCTAGTTTTGGAACTGGAAGAATGTTTCCATGTTCCAAGTCTTACTAAAAACATCATTTCAGTTTCTTGCTTAGATGCTAAGGGATTTTCTTTTATAATAAAAGACAATAGTTGTTCGTTTTATTTTAAAGAGATGTTTTATGGATCTGCTAGATTAGTCAATGGACTTTATTTATTAGATCACGACAAACAAGTATATAACATAAATACCAAAAAGGCCAAAAAGGATGATTCAGATCTCACCTATCTGTGGCATTGTCGATTAGGCCATATAAACTTGAAACGCTTAGAAAGACTTCAAAGGGAAGGAATTCTAGAACCATTTAACTTAGAGGATTATGGTAAATGCGAATCATGTTTACTTGGCAAAATGACAAAGCAACCTTTCTCTAAAGTTGGAGAAAGAGCAAATGAACTATTGGGTTTAATCCATACAGATGTATGTGGACCAATGAGTACAAATGCTAGAGGTGGTTTCAGCTACTTTATCACTTTCACTGATGACTTCAGTAGGTATGGTTATGTCTACCTAATGAAGCATAAGTCTGAATCCTTTGACAAATTCAAGGAATTTCAGAGTGAAGTAGAGAATCAATTAGGCAAGAAGATCAAGGCACTGCGGTCTGATAGAGGCGGTGAATATCTGAGCTATGAATTTGATGACCATCTGAAAGAATGTGGAATTCTATCAGAATTGACCCCTCCTGGAACACCACAATGGAACGGTGTGTCAGAACGGAGGAACAGAACCTTGCTAGACATGGTCAGGTCAATGATGGGTCAGGCCGAACTTCCATTAGAATTTTGGGGACATGCACTAAATACAGCTGCACTCACTATAAATAGAGCTCCGTCTAAAGCTGTCGAAAAGACTCCATACGAATTATGGTTTGGAAAGCCTCCAAATGTGTCTTTTCTTAAGATTTGGGGATGTGAAGTATACGTCAAACGATTAATTTCAGACAAACTTCATCGAAAATCTGACAAATGTATCCTTGTGGGCTATCCAAAGGAAACAAAGGGGTATTACTTCTACAATACATCTGAGAACAAAGTGTTTGTTGCTCGAGATGGTGTCTTTTTGGAGAAGGATCACATTTCCAAAATGACAAGTGGGAGAAAAGTAGACCTCGAAGAAATTCGAGTCGAACAACAAACTCTAGAGAATGCTCAAGATGACATTCAAGATGAAACTCAGAGATCTTTAGAAGAATCTGGTGAGAATCATGGTCAATCTAGAAATGTTACCCCGCGTAGATCGCAAAGATATAGATCTCAACCGGAAAGGTACTTGGGTATTTTGACGAACGAGAGCTATGACGTTCTATTACTTGAAAGTGATGAACCTGCGACTTACAAGCAAGCTATGACGAGCCCTAGCTCCAAGCAATGGCAAGAAGCCATGCAATCTGAATTAGACTCCATGTCTGAAAACCAAGTATGGGATTTGGTCGATTTGCCAGATGGCTACCAAGCCATTGGAAGCAAATGGGTTTTCAAACTGAAAAAGGACAAGGATGGGAAACTTGAAGTTTTCAAAGCTAGATTGGTTGCAAAAGGTTACAGGCAAGTCCACGGTGTGGATTACGATGAAACCTTTTCACCAGTTGCAATGCTAAAGTCTATTCGAATAATGTTAGCAATCGCTGCATATTACGATTACGAAATATGGCAGATGGATGTCAAAACTGCTTTCTTAAACGGCGTTTTAACAGAAACTGTGTTTATGACACAGCCTGAAGGTTTTGAGGATCCAAAGAATGCTAAAAAGGTATGCAAGCTAAAGAAGTCAATCTACGGATTGAAGCAGGCATCCAGGAGCTGGAATATACGTTTTGATGAAGCAGTCAGTGACTTTGGTTTCATCAAGAACGCGGACGAATCTTGTGTATACAAGAAGGTCAGTGGGAGCAAAATTGCTTTCCTAGTATTATATGTCGACGACATATTGCTTATCGGAAATGACATTCCTATGTTGAACTCTGTCAAGATTTGGCTTGGGAAATGTTTTTCGATGAAGGATCTAGGAGAAGCACAGTACATATTGGGCATCAAGATTTACAGAGATAGATCTAAAAAGATGATTGGACTTAGTCAAAGCACTTATATCAATAAGGTGCTTGATAGGTTCAAGATGGCGGACTCCAAGCGAGGCTACCTACCCATGTCTCATGGAATGACTCTAAGCAAGACTCAGTGCCCAAAAACACTTGATGAGCGTAGACGAATGAATGGGATTCCATATGCATCATTGATTGGTTCAATAATGTATGCTATGATATGTACACGCCCGGATGTTGCGTACGCACTCAGTGCTACGAGCAGATACCAGTCAGACCCAGGAGAGGCGCATTGGACTGCTGCCAAGAACATTCTGAAGTACCTGAAAAGGCACAAAGATGACTTCCTGGTCTATGGTGGAGATGATGAATTAATTGTTAAAGGCTATACGGACGCAAGTTTCCAAACCGACAAAGATGATTTCAGATCACAGTCTGGGTTTGTCTTCTGCCTCAACGGAGGAGCAGTAAGCTGGAAAAGTGCTAAGCAAAGCACCATTGCGGATTCTACAACTGAAGCGGAGTACATTGCTGCACATGAAGCAGCAAAGGAAGCTATATGGCTAAGGAAGTTCATAGGAGAACTAGGTGTAGTCCCCTCCATTAAAGGACCAATAGCCCTGTATTGTGATAATAACGGAGCTATTGCACAGGCAAAAGAGCCTAGACACCACCAGAGAGTCAAGCATGTACTTCGTAGATTTCACCTTCTACGAGAGTTCGTTGAAAGAAAAGAAGTCGAGATAAGCAAAATTGGAACTGATGACAACATATCAGATCCATTAACTAAACCTCTGCCGCAAGCGAAGCACAACTCGCACACTGCAGCTATGGGAATCAAGCATATTGGAGAATGGCTTTGATGTCTCTGTTTAATGTTTTAAAGTTTTAGAGTTTAAATCTTTGTAAAACATTATTGGTTAATCATTCACAATAAATGAAAGGAATTCATTTTTCCATTTAATTTGTGGTTTATTAAATGATGATTCCCTTCAACTTGACGATATATTCAAGATAGACTGTCAGGACCAGTCCTATGACTAAGAAATGTCTATCAAGTGAACTTGAATGTCAAAGGTTGAGAATGGTCCCTAATCGGAGTTTTCTATAAAATTGGACGCATAGAAAACGTTAGACGATTAGAATGCAAGATGACTAGTAGTTCTGTTTCTTGAACTATGTGGACATGGCAATGTCATAATCATTTGCATAGATACTTACTTTGGGAAGACTAGTATCGGACAAGACCTATGAAACTTTACTGTAAGAGATGAAAGTCTGTCATAAGTAAATTTCATTAAATTATTAGACACTAAATCCTCAATACCTGAGTGATTTGAGATTACTTGTTTGAGAACTGGTTGCTTTGACGTTGACCAACCGTCGCACCGTAAAAGGAGGCTATAAAGGCAACGCTCAGGTAATCACCTATCAAACGAAGTCTAATCTCAAGATCGCAAGATTGGGATTGTCCTCCCATAAATCGGGATGAGATGCTTAAAAGTTGTACAAGGCCACTCGGAGAGCTAGAAACTGTGAAATGCATGGCCGTGCTCGGATGAATCATAGGCTATGATTATCTGTTTATTTGATCAGTTGAACTCTGAAACCGAGGAACACCTCTGGACATAATAAGGATGACAACTCTTACCTTATGTTCAAGAGCAAGCATCGAGCGACAAAGGAATTAGGAAATGCACACTTGTCCCTAAGGACAAGTGGGAGACTGAAGGAAATAATGCCCTTGGTCCAAGTATGCATTCTATGTTAAGTCTAATAAATGCGGTTCAGTATTAATTAACAAGTTAATAATTCAGTGAGATCAAGTGAGCTGAATGCCTAGCTAGAGGCCGCTTCAGTTCAAGTGGAATTAATGATATTAATCCACAGCTTACTCTTGACTGAACCCGTAGGGTCACACAAATAGTACGTAAACGGATCAAGTATTTAATGGCATTAAATACTACATCTATGAATATTCGGAACCGACGGATCTTGGTTTCAGTGGGAGCTAAGATCGTCACAGGCAAGAAATGAATACTCCGGAAACGATGATATTGCCGGAAACGGAAATATGGATCGTATCGGAAATATGAATATTATCCAAGTCGTAGATGTTGCCGGAAACGGAAACATGGTACGTATCGGAAAATATTATTGGAAATGGAAATATTACCAGAATCGGAAATATTGCCGGAAACGGAAATATTGTCAGAATCGGAAATATTACCGGAATCGGAAAATAATTCCGGAAACGGAAATATTAAATATTTGTTCGAAACGGAAATTAATTCCGGAATCGGAAATATTAAATATTGTTCGTATCGGAAATAAATTCCGGAACTGGAAATTTAATCGGAAGCATATCGTACGAATTAGCATCGGACGAGGCCTGCCGGACGAAGGCCCAGCACGAAGCCGGGCCATCGCCCAGCAAGCACGCGCGCCACAAGCCCAGCCAAGGCAGCGCCCAGGCCTACCGCAAGGCAGGCCCAGCGCGCGCCAAGGCCACGGATGCGTGGGCCGCGCTGCGTGGGCTGCTGCTCGCACGCGCATGGGCAGCCCTTGTGGCTGCCGTGTGTGTGTGAGTTTGTGCTCATGCGTGATTCCTAAATCTACAAGAGTTAGTGTATGATTAAATTCCTATTCCTAATTGGATAAATTAATTAAATAGAATTCATGTAGGATTCTAATTTCAATTAATTCGTATCCTACTAGGATTACGATTCCTTTTCCATAACTCTATAAATAAAGGCCTAGGGGTCATTATTTATACACAAGTTTTAAGTATTCAAAACTAAGATTTTTAAGCAGAAAAATCAGCCAATATTCTTGCCTACCTAACCGAAAATATTAGAACCTTAAGGGCGATTCTAGTTGGTCAATCTTAAGGCGGATCCGGACGTGCTGTGGACTATCTACGGAGGGACGACACTTGGAGTCCTAAAGACTTGTTCTTGTTCGGTTCGGGCGCAGCTAGGGAAGGCACGCAACAAAGAGTATGCATCTAAACTATGCTAAATGATTATGTGTAAATAATATGTTTCCTGGCTTTATGGTTTTTCCGCATGATTTATGAACTGTCATATGAATCATAACCTAACAGAAGGATCTAACGAATAAGTCTTGGCTTGGCGTCCTTCTTGGCAAGAAGGTATTTCAAGGCCGAATGGCCCGTGTAAATTACAATTTTGGAACCGAGGAGATAAGGACGGAACTTTTCCAAGGCATAGACAACCGCAAGAAGCTCTTTTTCCGTGGTGGCATAATTTTCTTGTGCGTCATCAAGAGTCTTGCTAGCATAAGCAATCGCATGAAGGGCCTTACCATCTCTTTGCCCAAGCACCGCCCCAATGGCAAAATCGCTAGCATCGCACATAATCTCAAATGGTAGCTCCCAATTGGGGGGTTGAATAATGGGTGCCGTGACAAGAGCTTGTTTGATCCTATTGAAAGACTCAAGGCACTCGTTAGTAAAAACGAAAGGGACATCCTTGACAAGAAAACTAGATAGTGGTTTAGCAATTTTTGAGAAATCCTTGATAAACCGCCGGTAGAAACCGGCGTGACCAAGGAAACTACGAATCCCCTTGACATTGATTGGGGGAGGCAATTTCTCAATTACATCTACTTTGGCCTTGTCAACTTGGATTCCCTTGCTTGAAATCACATGACCAAGGACAACGCCTTCCTCAACCATAAAATGGCATTTTTCCCAATTCAAAACAAGATTCACATCTTCACATCTTTTCAATACTCTTCCTAGATTGACTAGGCATGAATCATAGTCTTCTCCATAGACACTAAAGTCGTCCATGAAGACTTCCATGATTTTCTCAAGAAATTCCGAAAATATTGCCATCATACATCGTTGGAAGGTTGCCGGAGCATTGCACAACCCAAACGGCATCCTTCGATATGCAAAGGTGCCAATTGGGCATGTGAATGTTGTCTTTTCTTGATCACTTGGATGAATGGGGATTTGGAAGAATCCCGAATATCCATCCAAGAAACAAAAGTATTTGTGCTTGGCAAGCCTTTCCAACATTTGATCAATGAATGGGAGAGGAAAGTGGTCTTTCCGGGTGGCGGTGTTTAGTTTGCGATAATCTATGCACATGCGCCAACCGGTGACAACCCTAGTGGGGATCAACTCATCATTATTATTCTTAATGACGGTCATTCCCCCCCTTTTTGTGTACTACTTGGACGGGGGAGACCCACTTGCTATCCGAAATCGGATAAATGATTCCCGCAACCAATAGTTTCACCACTTCCTTCCATACTACTTCCCTCATATTGGAATTCAATCTCCTTTGAGGCTCAATAGAAGGTTTATGACCTTCTTCAAGAACAATTCGATGCATGCAAAAATCCGGGCTAATCCCTTTCAAATCACCAATGCTATACCCAATGGCTTTTTTATGTTTCCTCAAAACGTTCAAGAGTTTGGAAAGCTCTTCATCATTGAGTTTAGCATTGACAATTACCGGACTTGCATCATCGAGGTAAGCATATTTGAGAGTAGAGGGGAGGGGTTTGAGTTCAAGCTTGCTTACCTCCTTGGTGGTCTCAACGGACACCAATGGCTCTTCACAATCCATTGCTAAAAGCATCTCTTGGGTCTCCATGGTGTCATTGCATTCATTGGAATCATGCACAAGAACATACTCAAGAACATCGTTAGTAGAATGCATATGCATGCTCATAGACTCATTGACAATTTCATCAAGGATATCAATTCTTTTACAATCATCCATATGGGAGGGGCATCTCATGATTTGGTTAAGTTGAAACTCAATTTTCTCATCCCCCACACTAAGGGATAGTCTACCCCCTCTCACATATATGATTGCCCCCGCGGTGGAAAGAAAAGGTCTTCCTAAGATGATTGGGACATTAGGGTCCTCTTCCATTTCTAAGTGAAGGAAATAATGCCCTTGGTCCAAGTATGCATTCTATGTTAAGTCTAATAAATGCGGTTCAGTATTAATTAACAAGTTAATAATTCAGTGAGATCAAGTGAGCTGAATGCCTAGCTAGAGGCCGCTTCAGTTCAAGTGGAATTAATGATATTAATCCACAACTTACTCTTGACTGAACCCGTAGGGTCACACAAATAGTACGTAAACGGATCAAGTATTTAATGGCATTAGATACTCCATCTATGGATATTCGGAATCGACGGATCTTGGTTTCAGTGGGAGCTGAGATCGTCACAGGCAAGAAATGAATACTCCGGAAACGATGATATTGCCGGAAACGGAAATATGGATCGTATCGGAAATATAAATATTATCCAAGTCGTAGATGTTGCCGGAAACGGAAACATGGTACGTATCGGAAAATGTTATCGGAAATGGAAATATTGCCAGAATCGGAAATATTGCCGGAAACGGAAATATTGTCAGAATCGGAAATATTATCGGAATCGGAAAATAATTCCGGAAACGGAAATATTAAATATTTGTTCGAAACGGAAATTGATTCCGGAATCGGAAATATTAAATATTGTTCGTATCGGAAATGAATTCCGGAACCGGGAATTTAATCGGAAGCGTATCGTACGAATTAGCATCGGACGAGGCCTGCCGGACGAAGGCCCAGCACGAAGTCGGGCCATCGCCCAGCAAGCCAAACGCGCACCCAGCCAAGGCAGCGCCCAGGCCCACCGCAAGGCAGGCCCAGCGCGCGCCAAGGCCATGGCCTCGCTGCGTGGGCTGCTGCTCGCACGCACACGCATGGGCGGCCCTCGTGGCTGCCGTGTGTGTGTGAGTTTGTGTTCATGCATGATTCCTAAAACTATTAGAATTAGTATATGATTAAATTCCTATTCCTAAAAGGATAAATGAATTAATTAGAGTTCTTGTAGGATTCTAAGTTTAATTAATTCGTATCCTACTAGGATTCCAATTCCCTTTCCATAACTCTATAAATACGTGCCTAGGGTCACATATTTTAGTGAGATTAATTCAAGTATTCAAAGTGAGTTTTGAGAGAAAAATTCAGTCATATTTCTTACCTAAGAGTGCCGAAAATTCTAGTACCTTAAGGGCGATTCTAGTTGGTCAATCTTAAGGCGGATCCGGACGTGCTGTGGACTATCTACGGAGGGACGACACTTGGAGTCCTAAAGACTTGTTCTTGTTCGGTTCAGGCGCAGCTAGGGAAGGCACGCAACAAAGAGTATGCATCTAAATTATGCTATATGATTATGTGTAAATAATATGTATTCCTGGCTAAATGGTTGTTTCCGCATGATTTATGAATTGTCATATGAATCATAACCTAACACTAAGACCACAAAATCAATGGGAATAAAGAACTTCCCAATCCTCATAGGCACATCCTCTACCTTTCCCAAAGGAAGCTTCACCAAACGGTTGGCTAATTGGAGGGACACTTGGGTAGGATTCAACTCTCCCACATTCAACCTTTGAAAAATAGAGAATGGCATTACACTCACACTTGCCCCTAAGTCACATAGGGCTTTATCTATGACAAGTTCCCCAATTGCACAAGGGATGGAAAAACTCCCGGGATCTTTCAATTTGGTGGGCAACTTGTTTTGGATAATGGCACTACAACTTTCGGGTAGGCTAATAGACTCAACCACATCCACAACCCTCTTCTTGGTTAGAATATCCTTCAAAAACTTGGCATAAGTGGGCATTTGCCTAAGGGCTTCGGCAAAAGGAATGTTCACATAGAGGTTCTTGAGGGCTTCTTGGAATTTTGCAAATTGATCATCAAGGTTAGCTCCGGCAAAACGAGATGGGAAAGGCAATTTGGCTTGTAAGGAGGGACCACTCTCTTTGGAACTTCAACAACCATTGGTTCACTCACCACAACCTCTTCCTCATCTATGGTGGTATCGACAATAGACTCACTTTCATCAATGGGCTCACTTTCTCCTTGAGTTGGACTCTTAGTAGTTGAATTCACAAGGTTTTTCCCACTTCTTGTCACAATAGCATTAGCTTGATGGGTCTCACCGGGACTTACCCCTTGAGGAGGCAAAGAACCGGGAACTCTTGAAGCATTAGAAGATGACAATTGCGCAATTTGTGTTTCAAGCATTTTATTATGGGTGGCCATGGAATCAAACTTTTGGTTGACTTGAGTCATGAAAGTTTTCAACATTGTTTCAATATTTGACTCTTGAGGAGGTGGGGCATTGAGAAGTGGTCTTTGAAAACCGGGAGGAGAATTTTGAAAGCTTTGTGGTGGAGGTGGCTTTTGAAATTGAGAAGAAGAAGAGGATTGACCTTGGTAACTCCCTTGACTTTGATAGCTTTGTGGTGGTTGTGGTCTTTGGAAGTTTGAAGGTTGGTCTTGATTTTGAAAATTTTGGCCATAGTTTTGATTCCTTCAACCCCCATAATAGCTTGAACTTCCACCCTCATAGTTGGCTTGATTTCGACCATTCCCATGGTTTTGAAATTGGTTTTGACCTTGGGTTTGATCATCCTTCCAACTAAACCTTGGGTTGTGCTTCCAACCGGGGTTATAGGTGTTGGAATAAGGATCAAACCGTTGGTTGTTTGCATTATTAAAAGCATTAACTTGTTCCATGGGTTGGTCGAAAGGATAGCAATATGAAGAAGGATGCTCAAATGAACCACAATAATCACAAGACAAAGCACAAGACATCACACCCACTACAACAAAATGCATAAATAACAGCACCTAAATCATAGCGTTTATTCAAAAACGCTATTGTTATTATCAAATAACAGCACTTTACTTTTAATTGCTGTTAAAAGAAGCTGTTATTAGCACTTTAACTATCCTTGGCAAAAAATAAAAATAAAAATAAAAAGGAAAAAATCACTAATGGCTCCCCAATATCCTCCCGGCTCCCACGACCCACATACCCTTTCCTACCACTACTTTCACTTCCAGTTACTCTCATTAGAGTCTGTCGAGGGTCACTCGATAATTATCAAATTAAACCAATCCCTAATTTCCCAAATCCATAATTTTCATCAAATTCGTCGAATAATTGACTTCAATCAAAGAGTCTATTGAGACTTTGAGAGTTCCTTCAATCCATATACAGGGTTTTTGTATTTTAGCTTCTTCTCCAGCGATTTTTTTCGGCTTCGCATTTTTGTTCTTCTCAACCGAACATTTTTCTCGGCTGCTATTTGGAAGGTACGCTCAAGTTATTTCTGAATTATCAATTGTGAGTATGTATTTTAGATTAGAAATTTAAGTTTTTGTTTGAATTTGCGATTCTCAAATTGTGGCCATAGTTCGTTTCATTTTGATCAAATTCTGCATTTTGTCATGAGTTCTAACTTTACGTGTGCTTAATTAAATGAATTTACTTTTGGTGAATTATTTTAGGAATAGTTAGATGACAACCTCAACCTTTTCCCCATACGCATGATCGATTTCCAGGAATTAAAGCCCTAGAAAATGAGATGAATGTTGAAGAATGTTATGTAGAGAAGTTAGTTTCTTTTCAGTATCACATGATTATACTTGATCAACACACTCCAATTCCTCTAGTCATGTATTCCTATAAATGTAAGGGCATTGGTTTGAATAATCTCTTCTAAAATCAAAATGGGCGATCAAGTCATCTCCAGTAGTGGCCAAAAAAAATTAAAACCTGATAACATAACAGATTTAAAGGTGAAACATGGTTACGTTTGGCTAGTTATATCGGTTGTTGTTATTTTTGTACCGTTGTTGTTTTTGCAATTGTTTGTGTCCATTGTTCTTAGCTGTTGTGGTTGAATGGTGTCGTTGTTGATGTTAACACGCTGTTGTGTAGTCACAACTCACACCTTCCTTTTGTTTCTTTGCTACCCAATTTACCCATTTGGTATCCAAATAAGTTGTGGTGTCTCTGCGCATAATCCTTTCTCCTTGATTTGAATGACTAGAGGCTTAATCCTTTGCCTCATGTCTTGAAAATGAAACCAATTTATGATGTTAACTTTCTATCTGACCAAAATAGAAGGCCAAACCTTCCTAATTTATAAAATAATACTCACCAAGTAGGATTAACAATTAGGAGCTAGTTGAGTGTTTATGTTGTTGCTGCAATGACTTCAATCTGATTTAGAAAAACCCTTATCACTAATAGAGATTTGGAATCTAATTATGATATATTGATTTCCTACTATGTCAAATTATGTTAGAAAGTTGAACATTATTTCATAATTTCTTTTTTTGTTTCTTTTATCTTTAAAGCTATGGTAATCCATGATTATGGCCCATGTATGCAATGCATATTAACACATATTTTGTTATATGTATAGTCTTTAAATTTGGATAATAGTTGCCTATACATTTCAGATTCATCCTTGATGAGAGGTCTGTACCTCAGATTCGATTGCTTCCTTAGCCATGTACTACCACCTTTACAATGTAGACTCACATTTACATCGAAAGAACATAATGCCTACTAGGAAGGGGAAAGACCTGAACCTAGATAACGATGAAGCAACTTTTTGAATTATCTAACTGAACTGAGTATTTTGTGCAGCCCATCTAAGTAGCGGCCAACATGTTTAGACTTGTAGATCCTCTTCTAATTGCCCACCAGCTTAGTGTTCCCCAGTGAGAAAAGGTATGTCTTGCTACTGATTTTGATTGTCATTAGACAATCCAGTTGAGACTTTTGGCAAAGTAACATCCATCATCTTTGATAATAAGTCCAATTTGCCAAAAGTCTGGTACATCAAATTGCATAAGGAAGCAGGGTTGAAAGATTTCACTAAAACTACCAGGAAAATAAGGAAATCCTTGTTTACACATGAGGCCGAAAATTGTAATTCTCGTATATGTTAATATTAGATATATGTCAAGGCTAAGAAACTATTAAATTAATTATGACACCTTTATTTTCTTTTCTTTGGTGGCAAGAATTACTTGTGACATTATCTTACGATAAGTATGCAAATAACCAAGACTATTAAGGGTTTAGCTATCTCCTAGATGTTTTGAGGTGGTTGCAGTTTCAGAAATGGGAAAGCGATTTGGTCAACTCCATATCTCTTGTGTCTTGTCACTCATGTGCAGCCTTGTAGAACATACTGCTTTTACGCTGTTATCATTTTCCGTGGTTCAGAGGGTTATCGTAATATTGTTTTTGGGCAAAGGATTGGATAAAGAAAGGACAATATTTGTGGTTTCTCTGTGATTGTGGGTATAATGTTTATGTTATCCTCCATAATTTTGTGCAGTATATATGTTACAGTCTTTGGTTATGTGCTTCTTTGTAGATAAAATATTTCTAGTATAATTTTTTATCTTGTTAATAACTTACAGCAACCATGGTCAGGAAAGTAGCAAATGTACTCGCATTCCCGAGGTAACGATTTCTGCCTATTTTTCTGCCTTATTCTTCTCACCAGAGAACTTTTAGAATTTTTTTTAACCGAACTCAACTTACTATATTTGGTGATAAATATTTTGTTATGTTTTTACTCACTTGCCTTGGAACTGAGTTTGATTGAATTACTAACCCTGAATTGATAAACTTATCTGGATCAAAATTAACTGTGTAGACTGTAGAGTAAAGAGAACAGGATATCTGTTAAACTTTTGACTCAAGGGTTCAAAAGTAGTGTCAATGAACTTGTCCGGATAAGGGCATTCAAACTTGCATATTGGGAATAACAGGTTGACTAGTGGTTAATTGAATTTCAAACAAGATGTTAAAATGTTATATTTCCTATTTCAGGAGATTTTATTCTTACTTTCATAGTGGTGATTGAGAAAATAAGTTGGTGATGATAGATTGCTGATGCAAATTCCCTAAGCCGAACCTTGGTAGTGGTTTTAGAAATCTTGGCTTATGGAGTAAAGTTTTAAAGAAAACAACTTCATGTGACTTATATCTTTTGCTGCCTTGATACTTTTGACTAATGAACACTGGTGTATCTGTGCACCTCTCTCACCAACATGTCTAGGAAATAGCTCGAGTGGACATTTTGCCTCCTGGAAGATTGCCTGGAAAATTAAGAGGCTATTTTCCCATGTGTTAATGTCCAGTAGTTGTTCTCTACTGATGATTGTTCATTATACCAGTGCTGTGATTATGATGGTCAGTGGCCTACTTAGAAGCTTAGGCTTCTCATGCTTTATCCAGCTTTAGGTGAGTCAGAATGTTAAATACAGTTACAATATGTGCAAATTGTTTACATCCTTGCATAGTTGTATACCTTGTATATGTATGTATGAGTATATCAATATCACAATATATGTTTCCGGCCTGCCTACTTTCCTCGGGAAAAAATGCTCTGATATGAGCTGGGGTATTTCTTAATTGGGTTTATTTCAGAAATGATGATGGAGCTGTGAAAATCATTATGTTTCACTAATAAACTCGTAGTTGCATGTACTTGAATACTAAAAGATAATATGTATTATACCCACACCAACAAACACAAAAATTGACCCCCCTCCTCTTAGTAAGGGATACAAAATGAAATAAACTTACAATTTCTCTCCTTTAAGGAACTACTGACCAAGGCAATTAAAATCTTAGAATCTTGAGGGATATCATTTCCTTTTTCCGTGTGTAAGTAATAAAAAGTCATCGTGTGAAGTTTTCTTGTGCACTCACCAATATTGCTCTTTTTATTTGTTTCTAAGTATTCGTATATAATTGATTTTATTTTGCTTGTGTAGTGTCATCGGAAAAAGAATGTCATGGATTATGTACATTATGTCATGAGATTTTTGAAAGAGATCATCGGCCATAAGCAAACTCGAATATTTGAAGGTGTATGTATTTTTCTTTGTCCAGTTATCCCTAGACGTTATATGTGTTGTTACTAATTATGTTAACTTTCTCATTTTGTAGTACTTTCATGATTGCAATGTTCCGAATCATGATCAAGAACAAATTTATGAAGTCGGAGAATGGACGCGTCATGTTCTTCTCGTGTGAATCTTGTGGTGGATTAATTATGTTCTTCGACTATATATTGTCTACAATGTTCTACTTTTAGTGTGTTAATTTGAAATAAAAGTACTATATGACACAGATAATTTTTTTCTTTTTTTTTCTATTGTTTTTCTTCATCTATAAGTGTGTTGATAACATTGCATATGATTTTAAGTTATGAGATATCGAGACGTTTGTTTTTATATTATTTTTCACTTCAGGTATTTAATAATTAAACATTAAAACTAAAAAAGAGCCTGTCAAAAATAAAAAATTGCCTTTAATAGCCGCGCTTTTTAGTTACACGCTTTTAATTACTTTAAATTAAATTAGTCATACAATTTCCCGCCATAGTAGAACTTTAATAGCGCTTATATATTGAATGTTGCTAAATGAGATAATATTAACAGCGCTTTTTAAAAACGCTATCATTCTTTTAACAGCGCTGCTAATTAACAGCGCTTTAAAAGCGCTGTCTTTCATTGAAAAAAGCGCTATTAAAAGCTTATTTTGTTGTAGTGACTAGAAGGGGATTGGGGAGTAGAAGGACAAGAAGGGATAGAATTTGACCTTTGAAGTTGTGTAACGAGAGCATCAAACTTGGTGCTCAAAGCATGGATCGGCTCAAGGTCGTACCTTCCTCCTTTCTTGTCACATTCTCTTCTATCATCATTCCAATCTTCACAATTTCGGACCACATCATCAATGATGTCAAAAACTTCTTCTAAGCTCTTCTTCATGATTGGCCCCCCGGCTCCCGCATCTAGGGCCATCCTAGAAGCCTTAGAAAGTCCGTGGTAGAAGCAATGGAGAAGCACCCCCATCTCTATGCCATGATGTGGGCATTGCCGAAGAAGCTCATTAAATCTTTCCCATGACTCTTGAAGGGTTTCATCGGTCCTTTCCTTGAATGTCATCATCTTGGACCGGTAGTCCGCGGTTTGTGCGGGGCTACTATATTTGTTGATGAATGCCTCCGTCACCTCATTCCAAGAGGTCAATGAGTTTGGCTTGAGGTCATCGAGCCACTTTCTTGCATTACCGATCAAAGAGAACTTGAAGAGTGTCATTCGAATGTATTCTTGGGTTACCCCATTGTGTTTCACCGTGGAGCAATAATCGACAAAAGTCTTTAGATGCTCCCTTGGACTCTGAAGTCTCGACCCGGTAAATTGGCTCCTTTGAACCATCCCAATAAGTGCAGGCCGTAACTCAAAATCGGTAGCCTCCAAGGCCGGAAGTGAGATGACACTTTTTGCCTCATCGGCCCCGAGGGCACCATAACTCCTCAAATCATGCGCCATATGGAATGTATCACTTGAACTACTCTTGAAAGATCGGAGAATTTCCGTCTCTCCGTCCGAATATTCTAGTTCTTCGTGCTCAAAAGGAAAAATGGGTTCCTCTTAATGATCTATGTTGTTAGATGCTCGTTGCAAGCTTCGACGCCTAGCACGAAATGTCCGCTCAATTTCCGGATCTTGAGGAATGAGGGGAGATGCTCTAGGAATTCTTGGCATGCACAATCAAGCAAACATTAGCATTGACAATCAAAAAGAAAAAAAGAAAGCAATTAAAAGAACTAGACTTATACACTAAAAGCTACTAAACTTAGCCGCAACTCCCCGGCAACAGCGCCAATTTGATAAAGGGAAAAACTAGGTCGTTACTAGTCTTACACCTAAATCAACTTAAATACCTAAACTAACCACAAGAATCAAGTAGAGTGGCAAGCAAAGGGTCGATATCCAAAGGGAATTGCGAGTTCCGTAGCTAGAAATGCTAACATAAGCTAATTCGAAAAGGGATTGGTTGTTGAAAAAGAAAGAAGATTCAAACTAAGCGATTAAAATGTTAAACAAGGATTAAAAACACTAGGGGATTGGGATTCACCAAGGGATACATGCAATGGGGGAAATAAGGATTTGGGGATTAACTAAACTTGCAAAGACAAATTGAAAGGGAAATCGATCTTTAAAATCCTCAAGCAACGAATCATGCTTCCGCAATCAACCCAAAGCCTAAGAACTAATCAAAATAAATCCGATCGAAATCATACAATGCAATGACTTACAATCCCTTGCCAAATCAATGCATCGCGTTCCATTGACCAAGCAAAGTTACGTCTAACCAAGCAAGCAACGAGGACCCCCCAACTTATGCATTTAATTGCAAAACTAGCAAATCCTACCTTAAAACCCCACACATGAAAACCCTAGGCTACACCCAAACCCCTAGATGAGAACTACTCACTCATGGACTTGACTTCAAATTTCAACATGATGAATTCAATGGAAGTATGCATTTCCGAATAATCAAAGCAAAAATCCCTAACCAAAGAGTTCAAGCTAGTTTCATCATGGGAATCAAATCTATAGGCAAAACCATCATCCACAATACAATCAAAATCACCAAATCTCAAGAGATTAGCAAGGAAACTAATAAGTCTAATCATAAAGGATTAGGAAAAACTAAACAATCAAACAAGTAGGAAGGAAAAATATAAAAGTGCCTATTTTTGGGGTTTTTGATTAATGAGAAAAATAAGAGACAAAATAAGAAAAATCAGAAATTAATGACATTAAATAGAAATAAGAGTTGAGAATTTTTACAATGAAGCTTCAAAATCCAAGATTAGGGAGAATCCCAAGCAATACAATGAGCAATGAATGAAGTTCTCCTCCTTTCTCTCTCTAAAATTAATTTCAAGCTACTTTTGTAAAAAACTAGGTTTTCTAAAAGCTCCTAAAATGCTTTAAATAGTCCCGAAAAGTGGCTCAGCGCTGACAGCAAGTTCGGCCGAACATAGATGAAGTTCGACCGAACTAAGAGGAAAGTTCGGCCGAACATAATGCAGGTTCGGCCGAACGTGGGAAGAGACAGGAGTTACTGAGTGCGATGTTCGGTCGAACAATAGGGGAGGTTCGGCCGAACATAGGTAAGTTCGGCCGAACTTTTGTGAATGTTCGGCCGAACTCTGGGCATAAATATTCAGGTTGTCCTGCTTTGGTTCGGCCGAACACCTCTGAAGTTCGGCCAAACATCTTGAGTTTTTTGACTCCTCCCTTCCACTTCGAGCTTTCCTTGGATGCCGTTGACTTCCATTGACTATTCCGTCCATTTTACTTGTTTCCCTACACATTAACAAACCCGTGAAAAGCAAAAGCTTGACAAAATTAAGAAAAACAAGGCGAAAGGGCGGTAATTAGGGGAAACCGAGTCAACTAGCATGTAAGGGAAAAAGGACTAAAATGAGCATAAAAGGGGAGGAAAACAAACAAAAACAAGAATAAAAAGATACAAAATACTATCCTAGGAGTGACATAAATGTCACTCATCAGCTAGTACCAGAATTACGCAGCGGAATTTAATGTCAACTAACTTTCAAACAACATAAATAATAATTATTGAGGCCTCCTACAAGTTGGAACCATAACGACCCAAAAACAAAAGCACGAAAGAATTCAACTCTCTCAACCATCCCAAGCTACATGATTTCGATCGTACTTTTATCTACCAACCTGCTAAATAATCTACTCCCCAACAATGCAAATGCAAATGATGATCATCATAGGGTCATTAAGGCAAAGGCCATGACCAAAAGACACAAAGCACGTAGTCAGCAAAAGCTGAGTACTTACAAGGCTAGAGTGAAATAAAACTATAATCATGCATCACTCGCTAAAGTAATAATCAACATGCAAAGCCATTTAATAATCAACACGTAAATCATGAATACAAGACTCGACTCTTGACTCACAATTTAATTAGAATAAGCTTCGAACGAGCCAAAAGAATATTCCATAAAGGAAGAGTGTTGGGAGCCAACCAAACACCATAATAAATAATAAATAGCGAACCATACCGAGTGTCGGGCCATACCGACGGAATTCCAGCGCATAATTTAAATGAAACAACGTCTTGTATCATTATTAGGAGATCAAGCTTTCCGGCAAGTCTCCCCCCATTGTTCATACTCAAGGTATATACGTTCCAAGAGTTTTGAAGCTTGTTCCGGTTGCACTTTACGTTTATTAATATTTTATTAAGGCGAACTCGAGACTCGAACACAACTTACATACATACAATTAATAAACGACAACCAAACAATCTCATTGTAATCTTTTAAGACTTGTGATCAATAAGCAAGACGCAGTGAAATTACTACCAAGTTCCTTCTCACAAAATGTGAGATTCCACATCATGCCTATTATCATGAGGGTTAATTGTGCCCTTGCACGACAAATCCTAATTCCTTTCATACAAACATTCACAACTGAACCCTACATGTGCGGTGGCTTACGTGAGCTAACCCTTCACATGTGGTAAAATAAATAGTACAACGTGGTACGGATAATTGGCTCAAAAGTATGCTAGACATCCCGTACAATAACATAACTATAAATAATATATTCATCCCTTGCATGTGAAACAAACCATACATGCATAAATATTAAACAACATGATTGACAATGAAATCCATACTCATAATAATCCCAACATGCTTGTTCAACCAATAATTCAACAATTCCAATATAGTAATCCACATGATCGTTCACCAAAGTAAATATGAATCCACATAATATAATTCACATCAACAACAATAATGTAAATCTCTTTGACAAATGGTGGTCGCCCTAGACTTGTACGTACCTGGAATACCTAAGTACGGGGGCCACTGTGCGAATCACAACTTACTAAAAATCAACTCCTATAAACACAATGAAGAAACTTTATTATTATCCATGTTTACTAAATTTCCAGCAACTATTTAAGATTCTAAAACCTTTGGTTTAATTGGAAATTATCGTTATTCGTTAAATTAATAGTCTCAAATAGTCAACTCAAGTCCTAGCATAAAAACATTAAGTTTTTAGCTTTAAAATCATTTAAATCAACTCTTTAAATCGTTATTCGGCCTATAGCATGGTACAATCACGAATTGAATGTGATTGGGCGAAAAAAGAATTAACGGAACACAAACAAACACACAACACACACGAAGGGTGTGTTGCGTGTGCGGGCTGCGAACAAACAAGCAACAGGGGCGGTGAGGGCTCGGTGCAGCAGGCACGAGAGGAAAGAGTGAGGCGAGTGTGCGAGTGTGTGTGGGCGAGGGAACCAACAACACAGCAACAACACACGACAACAACAGCAACCACAGCACGCAAGGTGTGGCTGTGCGGGTAGGTTGCAACGACGAGGGCGAGAAAGGGAGAGTGAGGGACAAAGCACGAGCAACGCAGCAAGGGAGTGCTAGGGATGGTTCTCGAAGGCACGGGGTGCAGCAACGAGCAGAGCGCTCGTGCTGATTGCTCGGGTGAGGAGCGACGGGAAAGGAGAGAAAGAGAAAAGTGAAATACTGCAGCAGGAATTTAGAATGCTCATAACTTTTAGGAAAATTTGTCAGAAAGGACCGCTTATAATCCAAAAATTGTGATAAAGGACCTTTTAAAGAAAAAGTTGTGAGGAAAGACCCAATCCAAGTTTTATGTTGTCAATAAGGACCAAAAACTATTTTCCGGTGGTCAAAGCCAATTTTCCGGTGTTGACTGACACGTGGCTTGCACGTGATTCATTTTTTAACAAAAAAAAAAAAATTAAAAAAAATCCCCCTCCTTATTTCCCCCAATTTACTTATCTAATTTTTTTTTTCTTTTCTCTCTCCTCAAGCCTCTGCATTTTTCTGCCATTGTCTTCCTCCTAGAATCCAAGAATTTGTTCTCTACATTTTAAACCAACCAAATTTGCACAACCCTTTTTCTTGTCGTGCCTTTTCGTACAAGGTAACACTAAAAGCCCCAATTTTTTTTTCTCAAATTTCTCCAATTTTTTACTCTTGAAATTAGGGTTCTTGAGCTAATTAATTTTTTGATGGTTGGTCTTCCCAGCATAGCTCTCGAAAATATTCTTATCATGGCTGCTCCGTAAGGGGGTTAGGGTTTATGGTTTTCTTCTCTGTATTTCCCATATAGAAGAAAACAAAGAAGGGAGTGGGGAGGGAAGAAAAGGCTTTTAGAGTTAATTTATGAGGCTGAGGGGGGTTCATGGTTTTGTTCTTTACACAGTGACTCGTGCGGCTTCCTTTCAGCAACATATCTCTTCAAAGAACTCCCTTACTATGATGATTTAGCTGCAATATTTGCTGCCCTTAGAGCAAGTTAAGACCGAAAGCTCCAAATTTCAAGAGCAGTCTCAAGTCATTCCTTTACATGTCTGCTGCAGTGCTGCATCACATTGTATTTGGTTTCTTAGGAATTGTGGTACCATTGTATAATACTCCGTAATCAAGACTTCAGTTTACCTGGGGCATGAAACTCCTGTAACTTCAAAGGTTACTAATCCTTTAATGTTAAATATTTGATTCATTTTGTTATCAATGTAATGGAGAAAGAAAAACGATTTTTTTTAGATTACTGGTTATATAGTTGGGGGAAATAAGGGGGTAAAATTTGGAGGGAATATTTTTTTTTAATTAAAAAAGAATCACGTGCAAGTCACGTTCAAGTCAATGCTGGAAAATTGGCGTTGACCACCGGAAAATATTTTTTGGTCCTTATTCACAACAAAAAACTTGGATTAGTGTGAGGGGGTCGAAAAAGCACGAGGCTAATGCATGACCTCGTCCCTTGTGGGCGTGACGTCGTCAGATCAAGTGTAATTGGATTTCCGGTGAGTTTACACCCAATCGACTAGTAATATAGGAGTCGCCATTCAGTTTTTAACGACAATGAGAAAAACTGACAAAACCCGATTATCGTGACATAAAGGGAGTGCAATTATGTTCGACCACGACGGCCATAGGTTCCCTTGTGATCCATGGTGTGGGGATCGCTCAACGTACACCCGCAGGGTAGAGATTGAGAGTTCGAGGGACTGTAGCTACCGAGAGGAGTGTTCATCGATAATACTCCAGAGGCAGGTTATCCTTACTAGCTCAGCATAAATATTTGAAGGGACATGCGTTAAACTATTAAACTATTCTGAATTGATTTTAGCAATATGCAACACATAACACTAAATCGACCGTGATTATCTTATTTAGATTGATTTAAGGTACCTAGCATGATAATTCAATTGTCCAAGGTATTATCTTATTAGGCGTGATAGATCAATCAAATTAATAGTTTGACAATTTTATAAAAGGGTGATGAAAGCGATTAAATCATATGAGGGACACATTACAACGCACCCTTGAGAGGTGCGTTGTGGTTCTCACAAAACTAACCACTTGGCTTTGCTATTTCTCCTTTTATTTAACGAATCTCGGGTTTCTAAGCAATGTTCCAGTATTTAGGCTTAATTCATCAAGCTACAAGGGGCAGGACGCGTTCTGTTCGACTTTTGGGTCGATTGCGACAGAACGCCGGATCAATTTCGCAGCATGAGGCTTAGGCTTAAGGCTAGAGTCAATACTCAGGTTATGGAATTGTGTCTTTTTTCACGTCGGTTTTGAGGCTGTATTTATAGGAAAAGGGTGTGTGGAAAGATAGATTTTAAGATACGAATCCAAAAAGAATCCGGAGGTAAAACGGCCTCAGGCATTTTCAGCGCCCAGGGCTGGGCGCCGAAGATTTCGGCGCCCAGATCCAGGCGTTGAAAATGGGATCTGGGCCGAGTTTTTTGTCAGATTTGGACTCTTAGAACATGGAGCTTTTGAGATTCATCCCAGTCTTTTAGTGCGTATTAACTTATGACGGAATGCGTCTGGGCCCGTTACGAACTCTAGGTTCGTTAGGAATTTAATTAATACCTAACTCTTATTTTCGAATTATACCAGGAATGCAAATTCTATCTCTTTTAGGATTTATGTTGGAGTGCAACACCTAATTTTGACAGGTTTCTATCTTTTATGACTTTGCCACTTTTAACACCTACCTTTTACGGCGGTTACTATTCTTAGCAGGTTTCTATAAGTAGCAGCTTTGGCTGAAATGAAAGGGTGATTGAGATTTGTTATTTTATAGGAGATGCGTTGCCAAGAGGAGATTTATGTTCTCATCATCGAACCTTCCCTTTCGAGAATGGGACAAAAGTAGGTGTCTACAGTTAGCCCCCACTTTGACTGAGTCTCGAGATGAGACGATGGTCAAAGTACTAGACGGAGTGCGTCATACAAGCCATGGCGTATGTGACTTATTTTGCGAGGGGTCTCACGAGCCCCCCAGTGATAACATTTGACTTAAGGGTCATCACTTGAAGTGTTAACACATTCCTCACGCGTCATTGGAATTTGTTAACTTAAAGTATAAAAACTCTCTCACTTTGTCATTGGAAGTGTCTAAAGATGTTTTCGAAATCAAAGCTATAAAGTGTAACTAGGCCTGGCCAAGCCCAATCACGAGGTAAAATATTTTAAAGATTCTCATTTTCAGGGTTAGTTAAACGAGAAAACCCCCTTGTTTTTATAGGACGTAAAACGAAGGAAAATCCAGCACATCGCTCTCTTTTGGAAAAACGGAAAACCAATCCTTTGATTTTTGAAAAAAGGAAACCATCCTTTGATTTTTGGAAAAGGATAAACCGGGAAAAGTTATCGCGGCAACGACTAAGGACCTGCGCGGTTAGTGGCGCAGACCCTACGCGCTGAAGGTGGGCGAGCCTGTCCGCTGAGGGTGGACGCCCCGTCCGATAGAAGTGAACGAATCTGTTTTGATGTTTTGAAAATAAGGACCTACGCGTTTTGTGACATAGATCCCGCCGGCTGAAGATGGCGAGCATGTTTTTGTTTTTGAAGATTTTATTTTCTTGTCATTTTCGAAAACTGAGGACCAGCGCGGTTAGTGACGCAGACCCCGCCCGCTGAAGGTGGGCGAACCTGAATTCGTTTTTTCGATTTGGGACTCGCGTGGTACGTGCCGCGATCTTGCCCGATTGAGGTTGGCAAGTCCCTATTTCATTTGTTCTTGTGATTTTTTTTTGAGAATTTCTTTTTTATTCATTCTTGTAAGAGAGAATTCTTTCGAGGGATACTCGGATTTAGTTGCAACCTGAATGTGGGTTGACAACGTGCTTAGACGGACCATTGTCTCGTGGTCATCATCTTTCATGGTTTTGAGCTAGTCTTTACGGCTCAATTCTGCCACTACCTGGGTCCTTGATTAGGGGACTATGTATAAGTATCAACGGCGACCTTTGTCTTGAGGTCGTAATCCGGTTTTATCTTTTGAGATTATCCAAACATGGGACTTCGTATAGCGTAGTCTGGGAATATTTCTTTAACTTTGCATACTCTCTTTTGAAATATATATTTTCTTTCGAGCCCCCAAGCACTCGTGCTTGACGGTCATTTCTTGTCAAGGAGGTTCCTTGGGGATACGCATTTTGTAATATCCTTGATCGCGTTTGGGATCGTGCTCGTAAGTGCGAGCGATCTTTGTAGTGGTATGCTACTTTGATGAAGTCGTGGAGTGCGACTTCATTTTCCGGGCGACAAAGTTTTGCTTTATTTCAATAATTAGCACATCGAGCTTACTTCGGCCCGGATTGATCTTTTTGACAAATAAACGCTTTTTAATTTGAGAAACCAACGACTTGATTCTTTTGTTTTTGTGTTTCGAAGAATGACCTTGATTTTTTTTATTTTTTTCTATATTGCCTTGAAAAATGTACACATATTTTTTCTTGAGATGAGTCTAAGTTTTGACAAGATTTAACATTTGTTTTCACTATTCGGGCTCTAAAGGTGCTTCGGGCTTGATCTTGATTACAGCAGGGCCCCGTGTCTACTAACACGGTTTTAAGTCCTTTCCTGCTCCGCGTTTCGAAGGATCCGGGCCTTGGGCTATATTTCCGGCGCCCCTGGCCAGGCATTAAACATTTCGGCGCCCAGCCTTGGGCGCTAGAAATTCTATTTTGGCAGTTCCCGAATTTCTTAACGCGTTTCCGAATGGGATCAGGATGTCACTTGATGCTTCCGTGTATATATAGGGGTCAAGTACGTCTTTCTTTTTCACCACTCTCAATCTTCCTCTCTTTTGCAATTTCTTAGCTTTTATTCTTCTTTGATCTTGCCATGTCGATTCCTCCTTTCTCCCTCCAACGAGTTGTTAGGCGCTGGCTAAGAGCCATTAATCCCACAGAAAAGGCTTTGTTGAAAGGATACCAATTAGAGGCATTCTTAGGCTTACAACAAATTAATATCGATTATAATTTTCTGTATGCGGCCCTGGACTTTTGGGATTCTGATCACCATGTTTTTGTCTTTCGGAGCAATGAAGTATGCCCTTTGCCAGATGAATTTGCCGCGATCCTTAGTTATCCTACCAATGCTACTCCTGCTACCCCTGGCACTGTTGAAGAGGGTAAAACAACCATAAGGGCTTTCCTAGGACTAGATGCTAACATGCTCGCTGAGATCGTTGTGGGTGATAAGGTTAATTTGGAAAAGCTTGTAAAACATCACTTTAGACCTAGTAAAAATATGACCGAACAGAAATTGAATATTCGAGCACTTGTATTCTGCCTGTTGAACCACTATTTACTGTCGAATAACAATGACGAGTTCGGTGACATAAGGTTGATCCCCTTGATCAGCCAGATGGAGAGTTGCTATTCCATTATGTCGTTGGTGTTGTCGAGACCTTACTGAATGCGGATGAGTTGAAAAAGGATGCCAAGTCTGAAATTTTTAAGGGGAGCCCCCTATTGCTGCAGGTAATTGATCTTTATTCGCGCAAAGTAATATGCCTATTTTTTTCTTTTTCTTTTCTTTTTTCGTTTGCCTCGACAGCCCCCTGCCTGGAGCTGATTTTCAGCGCCCAGAGCTGGGCGTCGGAATTTCTGGCGCCTGGTCCTGGGCGTTGAAAGTGCGCCCCAGGCAGGACTTTCGTTTATTATTATTTTTCTGATCGTACCCGTTTTTTGCAGATTTGGCTCATGGAACGACTTAGGCTTTTAGAAGCTCCTGCGGATCCTAAACATTATCGCCCTATAGCCTTGGGTAACCGAAAGTATTTGCACCAAGGCCAGGACGAGGCCGAGTGGGCCTCCTATTTTACTCATGGCATATGCTCTATTAAGTGGGTGGTACCGTGGTGGGGTTTAACTAATATGATGGGGGGTTCCGAGGCATTAGTTTATGTCTCTTTGTTGGGGCTATCTCGGCACGTTTACATCTTTCCTTACCGAGTCATGTGACAGTACGGCTTAAGGCAGACTATCCCGTTTTCCGATACGGTACCACCTAAAGTAGCGGTTTTTTCCGAAGCACGAGTTCAAGCGTGGGCTAAGTATTATGGTGGCCTCCCGCGTTGGACAGTGACTAGAGATGGCTTTGTGGGTCTTTCCGAAAACTACAAGTTGTGGATGAGTTCCGATGATAAGGCTGTGAGAACTAAGGCTCGAAATGAAGAGTCGGCTGACCTTTTGATACCTCGAGGTAGGGCTAAGTATGAGAGCCGTGATACTGCTAATCTTCGTAACCATGGTATTAAGACTGTAAAAGCTCGTCCTGATCGAAAGCGAAAGGAAGTTCCTCCCCGTTCCAGTTCTAGGCCTAAAAAGGTGCCTAACATGAAGGGGCATGCCATTCACAAAAGAAATGCAAGCTCTCACGGAGATCGTCGCCGGAATAATGTATGGGTTAGGAAAGTTCAGTCCCTAGTAGAACCAGTGGCTAATCCAATTGATGTTGATACTCCTTCCCCTACCATTGTTTGTGCCCTTGAGGCTGAGCGGGCTATAGCTGTTCAAACTGAAAATGTTTATGAGGCCTTGGCATCCTTGGAAGTTAGTGTCAAGGAGCCTGTTCTTATGGAGATTGATATAGGGGCAGCGCAGAAGCCTGTGGAGGTGGACCCTGCGAACATTGCCCTCTACAAAACTTTGATGATCCGGAAGAACTCGAGTAGTGTAGTTCTTGTTAGGGTGTAGGTGCCCTTTATTTATTTCAGTTGTGTTTGTTTTTCATTCCTTAGCACTTTTTGTTTTCCTTCTTATTTATTTTTAAATATTAATAAAGGCGTAATTTTATTTTTCTTGTTTTCCTTTTGCTTCCCCCTTTTTTTTTGCTCATTTTCAACACTTATGCACATCATATTTTCATTTGATTGGACCGAATCCATCAATAGGATTGCCTACGTATCCTTGTTAAGTAACTTTAACTTAGAATCAGGTCGCGCGTAGTTCTAGCTAGAATAAGTTCTAGGATGCCGAATTCGATAAGTACGTTATGAGATGGAAACATATTATTTGAAACGGTAGAATAAGTGAAGTTTATTATTATTTTAATCTGCTGCTTTGCCGTAAGCCAAAAATTTGTTTTATAATTTTTTTTGAGTACATGTATTTTTTGGTGGTACGTATATCTGAATACGATGTATTTTTTGGTGGTACGTGTATCTGAATACGATGTATTTTTTGGTGGTACGTATATCTGAATACGTGCTGTACCCCCCTAAGTGTTCGTTATTTTTCTGTGTAGGTGCGGATAAAATGACGAGCACTTCTGGGCAAAATTTGGCAAGCAGAGAGAATCAGCGCCCAGGCTGGGGCGTTGAAGATTTCGGCGCCCAGCTTTGGGCGTTGAAAATGATTCCTGGGGAGATTTCTTGGCGCGTTGCTTCTTTTGCTACACATGTATTTGCATTTATTTCTTTTTCTTTGTTTCATTTTACTTTTTATTCGCCAGAAATCAATTTTGACACTATTTCGGAAGCTTTTTGGACTGTTAGCGTTAGACGTATTTTCGTCCGGATTAATTTTTTCTATTCGTAACTTGTAACGGCTTTGAAAATGGAGTTAGGGTGCAGAAGATATGAAGATCTTTGCGTAGGCTTTTTGGGTGGGTTGAGGTGCGTGTTGTTAATGATGGGGATGATGGGTTCATGTTTAATGATTTTTTTTTTGTTGAGCAACATTTGCATTGTTTGATTTTTTTTTTTGTTTCTTTGGGTTGCATGGGTTTGACCTTTATGTCTTGGAAATATGAAGGGGATGGTGTGGTTTATTTTGTGGATGTTCGGGAATTGGTTTCGATGTCACGATTCAAGACCGAGTGGGCCTTGCTATTGGGCCTAAAGTGGGCCGCTTCCTTATATTTTTTGATTATGTTTGCAAGTATGATTAGTGCTTATTTAGTGTTAGAATAATATTTTAGGAGAAATTTTACACCTTTATTAATTTGGAAAGTAAGGAAAACACACTGAAATAAATTAATCAATATTCTAAGGGTTCTTAGGACCATATCTAGAGCTTTATTCTTTCTATCATCTAAAGAACTACTAGGCGTTTTTCTAAAGTGCTCTCTACGGCTCAAGCCTTGGGTTTAGTCTTGTAGAACCTTGGTCCTTCTCCTGTACCTATCTTGAACTCTATTCCCTTTGCGTTGACCCACTGACATGTCTCCACCCATACATTCTCGGCCTCTTCTAGTGTTGATGTAGGAGCGATTAACCGAGTTGGATCGAAACCTTCATCTTGTAGAGCTAGGGTAGTTGTCACAGTCTCGTCCTCCATAGGCCTCGATTCGTTAAACAATGACCATAGAGCTTGGTTGTCCAATATTTCAGCTGTTTCAGTCTTGGTGAGGTTGAAGGAAATAATGCCCTTGGTCCAAGTATGCATTCTATGTTAAGTCTAATAAATGCGGTTCAGTATTAATTAACAAGTTAATAATTCAGTGAGATCAAGTGAGCTGAATGCCTAGCTAGAGGCCGCTTCAGTTCAAGTGGAATTAATGATATTAATCCACAGCTTACTCTTGACTGAACCCGTAGGGTCACACAAATAGTACGTAAACGGATCAAGTATTTAATGGCATTAAATACTCCAGCTATGAATATTCGGAACCGACGGATCTTGGTTTCAGTGGGAGCTAAGATCGTCACAGGCAAGAAATGAATACTCCGGAAACGATGATATTGCCGGAAACGGAAATATGGATCGTATCGGAAATATAAATATTATCCAAGTCGTACATGTTGCCGGAAACGGAAACATGGTACGTATCGGAAAATATTATCGGAAATGGAAATATTGCCAGAATCGGAAATATTGCCGGAAACGGAAATATTGTCAGAATCGGAAATATTACCGGAATCGGAAAATAATTCCGGAAACGGAAATATTAAATATTTGTTCGAAACGGAAATTAATTCCGGAATCGGAAATATTAAATATTGTTCGTATCGGAAATGAATTCCGGAATCGGAAAATTTAATCGGAAGCGCATCGTACGAATAAGCATCGGACGAGGCCTGCCGGACGAGGCCCAGCACGAAGCCAGGCCATCGCCCAGCAAGCCAAGCGCGCCGCACAAACAGCCACGCCAGGCCCAGCGCAAGGCCAGGCCCAGCAGGCTGCGCAGCGCGCACAGCACGCGCAGCGCGCAGCGCGCGCGGGCGCTGCGTGGGCTGCTGCTCGCGCGCACGCATGAGGGCCCATCGTGGCTGCCGTGCGTGTGTGTGCAAGTGTTTGTGTTCGTGCAAGTTTCCTAAAACATGCAGAGTTCGGTTAATGATTAAATTCCTAATTCTATTTGATAAATTAATTAAATTAGAGTTCTTGTAGGATTCTAGGTTTAATTAATTTGTATCTGAATAGGATTTCGATTCCCTTTCCATACCCCTATAAATATGAGGCTAGGGCTCACAATTTATAACAAGTTTCAAAGTATTCAAAAAAGTGAGTTTTTTGAGAGAAAATTAAAACACACATCTTGCTCATAAAAGTGCCGAAATTTTCTAGTACCTTAAGGGCGATTCTAGTTGGTCAATCTTAAGGCGGATCCGGACGTGCTGTGGACTATCTACGGAGGGACGACACTTGGAGTCCTAAAGACTTGTTCTTGTTCGGTTCGGGCGCAGCTAGGGAGGGCACGCAACAAAGAGTATGCATCTAAATTATGCTATATGATTATGTGTAAATAATATGTTGTCCTGGGTTAATGGTTGTTTCCGCATGATCTATGTAATGTCATATGTATCATAACCTAACAGTGGTATCACGAGCCCCTTATTATTTTCATAATCTAAATTGCATGAACATGGTTAAATAATACAAATTTGCAAGAATTAAAAGGGGTGATTAATTTTCGTAATTGTTAATTAATTGCAAATTGCGTTTATTTAATTATACGTACGCAGTTTTTCGGCAGTTTCTTCGTTACTCATCCGTATTGAGTGATTTTTGTGTCAATTCCGCATGTAAAAGGCATTCTAAAATTTTGACAAAAATAGTATTTTTCTGCCGAACCCAGAATTCTCAAATTCGAAGCCTAACTATGACTTTTCGAAGGTTTTAGTTTTTCGAATGCAAAATTTCGTAAATTTAAGATGTTAAATTAAATATTTGCGATTCTTGTTGATAAATCTTGAATTTTTGATTGACCTACTGCATATGTTTAACAAGTTTGAATGCCTAGTCTTGTTAATTATGCAATCTAATTTGTAATTATGATTAATTTGTTGAAAATTAGAATAATTTAGAATTAATTTGATTTTCATAATTAATTGTAATTTAATTAGAAACCTATGATTAAAAACCACCATAAAAATTGTAAATTTATGATAAATTTTAAATTTTTATGACCTAGACTTGAATCCATAACAATCGGAAATCAATTGGATAATAAATTTTCGATTTTTCGCCCTAAAATTATGAAATTAATATTTATTAATTTGTCATTAATTTTAAATATAAATTTTAAATTTTTATGCGATTCGTTCATAAAACTTGCACGCACGAAGCAATGGACGCTTCGTGTTACCCTTAAGGGGTGTTGTATAATGCGGGCATGCGACGACGAGCAAGGGAGCTCGTCGCCCGTGCGGCACGAATGCAATGAGCAAGGGCGTAGTGCACGAGCACAAGGCAGCAGCCCTGCCTTGTGTCGTGTGCCACGAGCAATGGACGAATGGGCATGGGCGAAGGGCGAGCCAAGGCAGTCGCGTGTGGGCAGCAAGCGAGCTGCGCCACAACGCGCGCTGCCTCGCACAAGAGCGCGCAGCCTCGCGCGCAGCGAGCGCAAGCTCGCGTGCCACGAGCGCTGCGCCCAGCATTGCTCGCGCGCACAACGAGCGAGGACTCGCGCGCACAGCGAGCGATGTCGCGCGCCCAGCGAGCGATGGCTCGCGCGCCCAGCGAGCGATGGCTCGCGCGCCCAGCGAGCGATGGCTCGCGCGCCCAGCGAGCGATGTCGCGCGCGCACTGCGAGCGATAACTCGCGTGCGATGAGCGCTGGCGCGCGCAGCGAGCACCAATGCGTGCGGTGGCTTGCGATGGGGATGCAGCAGCTATGCGACGAGCGCATGGGCTGCGCGCACATGGCCAGCAATGGCTGTGTGCGTGCGGCCCATGGGCGTGCAACGCGTAGGGTGTTTGCGTTACGATTAAAGATCGTTTTGAATGTTTAATTTGAAAATTTCAGTTCACGTAATTTTAATTAATTTTAAAATTAATAATTTAAATTATTTTCTTGGATTTTAATTTTGAATATTGTAATTATAATAAATTTAATTTATTCTAATTATTTTACTAAAATTAAAATCATGAATTAATTTAAATACGACTGAAATTAAATTAAACTTTTGGATTCAATTATAAATTGATATGAGCTTTAAATTTTAATTAAATTTGTATGTTTCCGGTTGGACTAGAAATACATTTTTATGTTTAAAATTAGTAAAGCATATAAATTTATTGGTTTAAGTGGGAGCGCCTTTTAGTCATAAACTCTTGATTAGGTCTACAAATCCTTAAGGTTAAAACAACTTGATTAGAATTAATAAGGACTGAATAATTGGTAGATTATTGGTGCCCTTGATTAATTGCTGCAAATGTTTACATGATGCATAATGTGTTTTACTAACCAGCTATGTGGGCCATTCATGATAATGAATGGGTGAATGGTATATATTGTATATGTACTGTTTTGCAGGTTATGAAGTGACTAGTATGGCCCAAATAGGATAGAAAATATGGTCTGCGTACCATTAATTTGAATGTAATTGGTCTAAAGTACCAAAGTTATTTTTCAATTCAAATATGGTCTGCGTACCATCAAATAGTTGTAATTAGTTATAACTTATCCTATTTGAAGAAAATGGTGCCTCCCACGGAGATTTTCAAGACGGACTTTGAAGTCAAAGCTTCAAGATGAAGTCGGGCCATACTAGATCACATTTATCTTATGCATGCTTTAAGTTATTTATTGTTTTAAATATGTCTTAAAATGCATGAGATCAAAAGCTTGATTATGTTGCATGATTAAGGATTTTAGTTCACTTAAAATCTAACCAACATAGTAAGAGCCTTAAGTTCCAAACTTAAAAATTGAGTTAAAAGGTGCCATGCCAAAATATACACTTGCTTGGATATCCTTTACATCAATCTAGTAATAGTTTTCGCTCAGCTAGGTGTTACTTATTGGTTCTAAAGGGGCAAGGTACACAAATAATTGTGAGTACATGTTAGTTTTGGTGAAACTCAACGATATAAGTAAGGAGTCCTTTTATGTCGTGGCAAAATCGATAGGTTTACCTAATAAGTTCTTAGACGTACCTATCAACCAAGAATAGTTTCTAGACTATTAGCAAAAGGCTTTTGCCTACCTAAGATGTTCTAGGATTAAGTCGACAAACTGTGCTTAGTTCTTCAATGATTTTAGGATCTTGTAATCATTTTATTCACACCTGCCGGAACACATAACTTGAATAAAATGCTTAATAAACATTGAATTATGCATGTATGCTAGAATTTAAGTTTATTAAGAGAAACTGTGAATGGTTATTTATTTGTTTATTCTTTTCAATTGTAGTTTTTAATATGGCAAACAACAATTCATTCAACATTCGATCAATTCTCGAAAAGGAGAAGTTGAACGGGAAAAACTTCCTTGACTGGCAAAGGAACTTGCAAATAGTTCTTATGCAGGAAGAAAAGGAGTATGTCCTGGATGAGGCGATGCCCGAAGCTGCAGGCGACGGGGTCACTCAGGCAGCCCTCAATCGTTGGATTGATGCCAACAAGGATGTGAAATGTCTAATGCTCGCCACCATGAGTGCGGATCTGCAGAAAACGTTCATCAACTCAGATGCTTTCACAATCATCAGTGAGTTGAAGAACATGTTCCAAGATCTGGCTCGAGTCGAAAGATTCGAGACTCATAGGCAAATTCTTGAGACCAAGCTTAAGAAAGGCGAGCCCGTAAGTCCACATGTTCTCAAAATGATTGGACTCATTGAGAATATGAGTCGGCTGGATCAGCAATTTTCTCAGGAAATGGCTATAGACACCATCCTACATTCTCTTCATAGCGGGTATGATCAGTTCAAACTGAACTACAGTATGAATAGTCTGGACAAAACGCTCACTGAGCTTCACGGTATGCTGAAGACCGCTGAAAAGACGCTCAAAAGTGATAAGCAGGATGTGCTTATGGTGCGTGGGGGCAAGTTCAAGAAATCTGGAAAGAAGAGGAATGCTAAGAAAGGTGGCAACAAGGCCAGCCCAACTAAGCAAACTGGCGCCAAATCTGCAAAGAGGAAGGTCAGTCAACCCACTTCTGAATCCGAATGCTTCTACTGCAAGAAGAAGGGGCATTGGAAGAGAGATTGCTTGAAGCTAAAGGAAGATCAGAAGAACGGAACAGTCGTTCCATCTTCAGGTATTTTCGTTATAGACTGTATACTTGCTAATTCAACTTCTTGGGTATTAGATACAGGTTGTGGCTCACACTTATGTTCCAATCCACAGGGACTAAGAAGAAGTAGAAAGTTAAGCAAGGGTGAAGTCGACCTACGAGTGGGAAATGGAGCACGGATTGCTGCATTAGCCGTAGGAACTTACTATTTGTCGTTGCCCTCCGGGCTAGTTTTGGAACTGGAAGAATGTTTCCATGTTCCAAGTCTTACTAAAAACATCATTTCAGTTTCTTGCTTAGATGCAAAGGGATTTTCTTTTTTAATAAAAGACAATAGTTGTTCGTTTTATTTTAAAGAGATGTTTTATGGATCTGCTAGATTAGGCAATGGACTTTATTTATTAGATCACGACAAACAAGTATATAACATAAATACCAAAAAGGCCAAAAAGGATGATTCAGATCTCACCTATCTGTGGCATTGTCGATTAGGCCATATAAACTTGAAACGCTTAGAAAGACTTCAAAGGGAAGGAATTCTAGAACCATTTGACTTAGAGGATTATGGTAAATGCGAATCATGTTTACTCGGCAAAATGACAAAGCAACCTTTCTCTAAAGTTGGAGAAAGAGCAAATGAACTATTGGGCTTAATCCATACAGATGTATGTGGACCAATGAGTACAAATGCTAGAGGTGGTTTCAGCTACTTTATCACTTTCACTGATGACTTCAGTAGGTATGGTTATGTCTACCTAATGAAGCATAAGTCTGAATCCTTTGACAAATTCAAGGAATTTCAGAGTGAAGTAGAGAATCAATTAGGCAAGAAGATTAAGGCACTGCGGTCTGATAGAGGCGGTGAATATCTGAGCTATGAATTTGATGACCATCTGAAAGAATGTGGAATTCTATCAGAATTGACTCCTCCTGGAACACCACAATGGAACGGTGTGTCAGAACGGAGGAACAGAACCTTGCTAGACATGGTCAGGTCAATGATGGGTCAGGCCGAACTTCCATTAGAATTTTGGGGACATGCACTAAATACAGCTGCACTCACTATAAATAGAGCTCCGTCTAAAGCTGTCGAAAAGACTCCATACGAATTATGGTTTGGAAAGCCTCCAAATGTGTCTTTTCTTAAGATTTGGGGATGTGAAGTATACGTCAAACGATTAATTTCAGACAAACTTCATCCAAAATCTGACAAATGTATCCTTGTGGGCTATCCAAAGGAAACAAAGGGGTATTACTTCTACAATACATCTGAGAACAAAGTGTTTGTTGCTCGAGATGGTGTCTTTTTGGAGAAGGATCACATTTCCAAAATGACAAGTGGGAGAAAAGTAGACCTCGAAGAAATTCGAGTCGAACAACAAACTCTAGAGAATGCTCAAGATGACATTCAGGATGAAACTCAGAGATCTTTAGAAGAATCTGGTGAGAATCATGGTCAATCTAGAAATGTTACCCCGCGTAGATCGCAAAGATATAGATCTCAACCGGAAAGGTACTTAGGTATTTTGACGAACGAGAGCTATGACGCTCTATTACTTGAAAGTGATGAACCTGCGACTTACAAGCAAGCTATGACGAGCCCTAGCTCCAAGCAGTGGCAAGAAGCCATGCAATCTGAATTAGACTCCATGTCTGAAAACCAAGTATGGGATTTGGTCGATTTGCCAGATGGCTACCAAGCCATTGGAAGCAAATGGGTTTTTAAACTGAAAAAGGACAAGGATGGGAAAATTGAAGTTTTCAAAGCTAGATTGGTCGCAAAAGGTTACAGGCAAGTCCACGGTGTGGATTACGATGAAACCTTTTCACCAGTTGCAATGCTAAAGTCTATTCGAATAATGTTAGCAATCGCTGCATATTACGATTACGAAATATGGCAGATGGATGTCAAAACTGCTTTCTTAAACGGCGTTTTAACAGAAACTGTGTTTATGACACAGCCTGAAGGTTTTGAGGATCCAAAGAATGCTAAAAAGGTATGCAAGCTAAAGAAGTCAATCTACGGATTGAAGCAGGCATCCAGGAGCTGGAATATACGTTTTGATGAAGCAGTCAGTGACTTTGGTTTCATCAAGAACGCGGACGAATCTTATGTATACAAGAAGGTCAGTGGGAGCAAAATTGCTTTCCTAGTATTATATGTCGACGACATATTGCTTATCGGAAATGACATTCCTATGTTGAACTCTGTCAAGATTTGTCTTGGGAAATGTTTTTCGATGAAGGATCTAGGAGAAGCACAGTACATATTGGGCATCAAGATTTACAGAGATAGATCTAAAAAGATGATTGGACTTAGTCAAAGCACTTATATCAATAAGGTGCTTGATAGGTTCAAGATGGCGGACTCCAAGCGAGGCTACCTACCCATGTCTCATGGAATGACTCTAAGCAAGACTCAGTGCCCAAAAACACTTGATGAGCGTAGACGAATGAATGGGATTCCATATGCATCATTGATTGGTTCAATAATGTATGCTATGATATGTACACGCCCGGATGTTGCGTACGCACTCAGTGCTACGAGCAGATACCAGTCAGACCCAGGAGAGGCGCATTGGACTGTTGCCAAGAATATTCTAAAGTACCTGAAAAGGCACAAAGATGACTTCCTGGTCTATGGTGGAGATGATGAATTAATTGTTAAAGGCTATACGGACGCAAGTTTCCAAACCGACAAAGATGATTTTAGATCACAGTCTGGGTTTGTCTTCTGCCTTAACGGAGGAGCAGTAAGCTGGAAAAGTGCTAAGCAAAGCACCATTGCGGATTCTACAACTGAAGCGGAGTACATTGCTGCACATGAAGCAGCAAAGGAAGCTATATGGCTAAGGAAGTTCATAGGAGAACTTGGTGTAGTCCCCTCCATTAAAGGACCAATAGCCCTGTATTGTGATAATAACGGAGCTATTTCACAGGCAAAAGAGCCTAGACACCACCAGAGAGTCAAGCATGTACTTCGTAGATTACACCTTCTACGAGAGTTCGTTGAAAGAAAAGAAGTCGAGATAAGCAAAATTGGAACTGATGACAACATATCAGATCCATTAACTAAACCTCTGCCGCAGGCGAAGCACAACTCGCACACTGCAGCTATGGGAATCAAGCATATTGGAGAATGGCTTTGATGTCTCTGTTTAATGTTTTAAAGTTTTAGAGTTTAAATCTTTGTAAAACATTATTGGTTAATCATTCACAATAAATGAAATGAATTCATTTTTCCATTTAATTTGTGGTTTATTAAATGATGAGTCCCTTCAATTTGACGATATATTCAAGATAGACTGTCAGGACCAGTCCTGTGACTAAGAAATGTCTATCAAGTGAACTTGAATGTCAAAGGTTGAAAATGGTCCCTAATCGGAGTTTTCTATAAAATTGGACGCATAGAAAACGTTAGACGATTAGAATGCAAGATGACTAGTAGTTCTGTTTCTTGAACTATGTGGACATGGCAATGTCATAATCATTTGCATAGATACTTACTTTGGGAAGACTAGTATCGGACAAGACCTATGAAACTTTACTGTAAGAGATGAAAATCTATCATGAGTAAATTTCATTAAATTATTAGACACTAAATCCTCAATACCTGAGTGATTTGAGATTACTTGTTTGAGAACTGGTTGCTTTGACGTTGACCAACCGTCGCACCGTAAAAGGAGGCTATAAAGGCAACGCTCAGGTAATCACCTATCAAACGAAGTCTAATCTCAAGATCGCAAGATTGGGATTGTCCTCCCATAAATCG
Organism: Spinacia oleracea; assembly: GCF_020520425.1. Taxonomy (NCBI): domain Eukaryota; kingdom Viridiplantae; phylum Streptophyta; class Magnoliopsida; order Caryophyllales; family Amaranthaceae; genus Spinacia; species Spinacia oleracea. Next base: position 23,313,442 of record NC_079490.1, read on the forward strand.
GGATGAGATGCTTAAAAGTTGTACAAGGCCACTCGGAGAGCTAGAAACTGTGAAATGCATGGCCGTGCTCGGATGAATCATAGGCTATGATTATCTGTTTATTTGATCAGTTGAACTCTGAAACCGAGGAACACCTCTGGACGTAATAAGGATGACAACTCTTACCTTATGTTCAAGAGCAAGCATCGAGCGACAAAGGAATTAGGAAATGCACACTTGTCCCTAAGGACAAGTGGGAGACTGAAGGAAATAATGCCCTTGGTCCAAGTATGCATTCTATGTTAAGTCTAATAAATGCGGTTCAGTATTAATTAACAAGTTAATAATTCAGTGAGATCAAGTGAGCTGAATGCCTAGCTAGAGGCCGCTTCAGTTCAAGTGGAATTAATGATATTAATCCACAGCTTACTCTTGACTGAACCCGTAGGGTCACACAAATAGTACGTAAACGGATCAAGTATTTAATGGCATTAAATACTCCATCTATGAATATTCGGAACCGACGGATCTTGGTTTCAGTGGGAGCTAAGATCGTCACAGGCAAGAAATGAATACTCCGGAAACGATGATATTGCCGGAAACGGAAATATGGATCGTATCGGAAATATAAATATTATCCAAGTCGTAGATGTTGCCGGAAACGGAAACATGGTACGTATCGGAAAATATTATCGGAAATGGAAATATTGCCAGAATCGGAAATATTGCCGGAAACGGAAATATTGTCAGAATCGGAAATATTACCGGAATCGGAAAATAATTCCGGAAACGGAAATATTAAATATTTGTTCGAAACGGAAATTAATTCCGGAATCGGAAATATTAAATATTGTTCGTATCGGAAATGAATTCCGAAATCGGAAAATTTAATCGGAAGCGCATCGTACGAATAAGCATCGGACGAGGCCTGCCGGACGAGGCCCAGCACGAAGCCAGGCCATCGCCCAGCAAGCCAAGCGCGCCGCACAAACAGCCACGCCAGGCCCAGCGCAAGGCCAGGCCCAGCAGGCTGCGCAGCACGCGCAGCGCGCAGCGCGCGCGGGCGCTGCGTGGGCTGCTGCTCGCGCGCACGCATGAGGGCCCATCGTGGCTGCCGTGCGTGTGTGTGCAAGTGTTTGTGTTCGTGCTCGTTTCCTAAAACATGCAGAGTTCGGTTAATGATTAAATTCCTAATTCTATTTGATAAATTAATTAAATTAGAGTTCTTGTAGGATTCTAGGTTTAATTAATTTGTATCTGAATAGGATTTCGATTCCCTTTCCATACCCCTATAAATATGAGGCTAGGGCTCACAATTTATAACAAGTTTCAAAGTATTCAAAAAAGTGAGTTTTTTGAGAGAAAATTAAAACACACATCTTGCTCATAAAAGTGCCGAAATTTTCTAGTACCTTAAGGGCGATTCTAGTTGGTCAATCTTAAGGCGGATCCGGACGTGCTGTGGACTATCTACGGAGGGACGACACTTGGAGTCCTAAAGACTTGTTCTTGTTCGGTTCGGGCGCAGCTAGGGAGGGCACGCAACAAAGAGTATGCATCTAAATTATGTTATATGATTATGTGTAAATAATATGTTGTCCTGGGTTAATGGTTGTTTCCGCATGATCTATGTAATGTCATATGTATCATAACCTAACAGAGGTGAGGTGCCTCATCCAAAGTATGACAATCATGGAAAATTTCAAATCCGGGTTTTAGCAGGCCATCCTGAACGAAGGGTTCAGGGAAGTCACAGCATGGGTTTTCTTCTCCTTCCCGGACAAACATACCGTTAAGGGTTCTTCGATATGGGGGAAGAAGGGTGGTTTGTTTTGTCTTGGCTGGCTTAAGGCGTAGCCTACACAAGTGGTCAACAATATCTTCCTCCGTCGGCTCATAGCCTAGACCAAAAGGAGTAGATTTGTTGGGTAGGGGATGGAACATGTAGTTCTTCTTCCTTATGCCCAATGGAGTTCCCGGGAAATAGCCTTGAGCTAGCAATATTTTAGGGATGACTAGAGATGCACGCGGATCTAGAAATGCTAAATTATAGTCCTCAATGACTTGGATGGCTTCATCCACTTGAAAACCGTAAAGGTCTTCTGCAGTTTCGGCCGTTCGAACCATAGTACAACTGACGTCGAGAGGAGGGGCGCGTATTTCCAGAATTACCCCGTTATGGTTAAGTTTAACCATTTGGTGCAAGGTAGAAGCCACACCTCCTAAGTGGTGGAGCCAAGGGCGTCCTAAGAGGAGGTTGAAAGTGGGCTTGATGTAGATTATTTGAAACTCCGTGGTACGAGCCACGGGCCCGGTTTGTATTGTGAGGTTGATTTTTCCCATCACAGGCCTTCGAGAGTTATCATAAGCTCGTACCCCTTGCGTGGAGGTTTGGAAGTCATCGCTTCCTAGCCCCAAGCAGTGGGCGGTTCAACAATGGGCAAACATTAATCGCTGAACCGTTATCTACGAGTGCTAGGGGGATGTTTTGTCCTTTGCATCCAACCACTAGATAGAGGGCCTTATTGTGGGCGCCTCCTTCTTTAGCTAAATCTTTGTCAGTAAAAACTATTGCTTTTTCCTCAACATCTCTTGTTACGTGGTTAACCAACGAGTCAGGTGTGATATCCGTAGGGACTGAGATGAGGTCAAGTGAGCGAATAAGTTTTTCACGATGTTCCTTTGAAGTGCACATGAGATCCCAGATGGTAATCTCGGCTTTAGTTCTTTTTAGTTGCTTCAAAAGAGCATTTTCGATGACTTCTGCGACGGTGGTGTGCCGTATATTTTCTGGAGTCTGTCTGACTGGGATGTCGTCCCCGGGAGGTGGGCGAATATCCTAGTTATATACCCTTCCGGACCGAGTGAGATTGTCAACCTCAGACTCTTGAGGGGTGGTGTCAATGGGAGCATGCCCGGGCCAAGTTTCAGTAAAGAGGTCCTGGCCCGATACTTGAGACAGGTAGACATCTTCAGCATCATCATCCCATACACCGCACATTTCTCTCTCGATTTGATCCATAGGGACCATGGCGGGTGGTGCACCTTGAGGCGTAATATACACCGTAGGGTCAAAGTTTTTATTTTCTGGTTGATCGAGAGAGATGTGACAAGAACCGAGTGGGCTCTTGTTGTTGTTGGGTTTTCCAACGTTAGGGAGAGGTATTACTTCATCCTCTATCATATCCTGGATCGTGTTTTTTAGATTCCAACAGTTTTCAGTATCGTGCCCATTTCCCTGATGGAATTTGCATTAGGTGCCCTCGACCCAATATTTATTTTTGAATGAAGGGTCGGGTGTGGGGCCTATGGGCCTTAGCTTTCCCTGATTGGTCAGTCTTTGGAAGGATTGTACCAGAGTCGACCCGAGTGGGGCAAACTTTCGTTCTCGGGTCCACCTTCCAGGGCTCCTTCGGGTTGGGGTTTCTTCTACGGCGTGGACCTCTTGGGCTTGAGGCGTGTGGCCCCTGGTGTAGGTGTTACTTTTGTATGCAGGCTTACTTTGTACTGTTTTTGCGAGGTCATCCTCGATCTTTATTCCTACATCATAAACCCTTTTGAAGGTATCAAGGCCCAAGTACCTAAGGTGTTGTTTATAAGCTGGGTCCAGGTTGTCAATGAATTTTTGGATCAATTCAGTTTCAGGAGGCCTATTGATTAGTTGGGCCGCTTGGTCTCTCCATCTAGAAAAATAGGTCGTGAAACCTTCATTTTTATTTTGGAAGAGGACTTCCAACTCGCGCATGGTGACTTGAAAATCCATGTTTGACGAGTATTGCTTGACGAAGACATTGACAAAGTCCTCCCAAGTGGGGAAGAGCTTAGGGTCCTGGTGGTAGTACCATTTGAGTGGCACAGGTTCCAAGGACAAAGGAAAGGCAGGCTAATACATGGACTTGTCCACACCTTTCAAGTTCATGACATTCACAAAGCTCAAGAGATGATCATGGGGATTGTCCGTGGCTTTGAACTTTGGTAAGTCAGATGAACTGAACTTTTCCGGTAGTTTGCCGGGAAAAGGTTTAGGATCGAGGGAGAAATACTTGCTCCCCATGGTTTGCTGCAGAACCATTTTTTTTATCTTCTTCTCGTTATCGAGGTCATTTTTGGCTTACGCAGCTGCTAAGGATTCGTTTTCCATTTTCAATTGATTTATAAGTTTGGTCATTTGGACCATTTGGTCTCGTAATTCTTCCATGGACGTGTTTGAGGGTGCGAATCGAGGTTGGAGAAGCGTAGATCCTTGAAAGAAGGAATGACGGATGGAGCCTGGAGTTACTAGACCTTGTGTTGGTGATGTAGCTTCGAGACGCACTAACCTTTGATTTTCAGATCGACGCCAAGTGGCAGAACCAGCCCTATCCATAAGACAAGCTAAAGTTTAAGCCCAAAGTTAAGCATTACTTAGTCTAGACTTCTGACTCTTTCTATTGGTTTTCTATTCTCGCTTTTGTTGGTACACTTTTGGCTCTTCTTTTGGTCATTCTTTGGATTTTCGAAACATTTTCCCGTGTGACATTCAAAGTTATTTTAATTAGCATGCTCGGTTTTGGTGCCGAACATTGTCGTCATAGGAGGCCTAATGACGACACAAGGAGTTGTTTATTTTATAAGTCGTTCTTAGAATCGAGTGCCTTTTTTCATACGTCCTCGTAGCAAATTTATTACGAATTTTTTTTTATTGCTACGTATACTTTATCCGCGGGTGCCGAGGCTGCTGTGCCTGACCAAAAGGCCAGGCAGCAACTTCAACGCCCAGCAGGGGCGTTGAAAATGATTGGCGCCCAGCCAGGGGCGCTGAAAATGCGTCCCTGACTGGTACTCGTATTTTGTTCGTCTATCCTTTTTTCGTACATACGACTTAATTTTGCGTGCTTGCCTAATAACGTCCTTTACGCGTTGTGCCGCGTTATGGAATCCGTTACAGGTTGTCCTGGGCGTCGCTTATTTTTGTGGCGATCGCCCGGGGCTGCAGAACACGTATTTTGGTATAACTCTTTGGCCAATTGGTGTTTATGAATGTTTGGGCAATTTTTAGTGTCATTGGTTTTCTAGCATTATTTGTCACACACAATCACATAATTCGCTACACGTAACTAACATTACCACATGAAGCAAAATAATATGTCACGTAGTTTATGATAGGCTTCTATGGGTAATATTTGCGCCGGCTTGGTACCTCTTCTATCGTCGATGCAACACATGCCCCGGTCGGGGTAGTGCATTCACGAGCGAATTTCGTCCCAAGAGGCCAATCACGATGTAAGCCAAGGGGGCATGCACCAATGAGAGGGATCTAGTGGGCGAGCGATTGGGTTTGGGATAGGTGTACTACTAGCGAAAGTGCCGAGTGGACAACATTTGAAGCGTATGCACCCCCCGGGTGGCGATGGGTATCCTTATTCCCGACTCCCGAGATGAAACATACCAAGGGAGCCAAGATTCGTTATGCGGTTCTGTCCGTTCACATTAATATGCTGATTTTCAGGTCGTCCCAACTTGATAGGGAAATAAACGCGGGGTAGGATCGTTTCACCCTTCGGCTATTTTGATTACCTAGGAGCACGAGTATTTCATTAACATCCCCAGTGGAGTCGCCACTGTGAGGGGGTCGAAAAAGCACGAGGCTAATGCATGACCTCGTCCCTCGTGGGCGTGACGTCGTCAGATCAAGTGTAATTAGATTTCCTGTGAGTTTACACCCAATCGACTAGTAATATAGGAGTCGCCATTCAGTTTTTAACGACAATGAGAAAAAATGACAAAACCCGGTTATCGTGACATAAAGGGAGTGCAATTATGTTCGACCACGACCGTCCATAGGTTCCCTTGTGATCCCTGGTGTGGGGATCGCTCAACGTACACCCGCAGGGCAGAGATTGAAAGTTCGGGGGACTGTAGCTACCGAGAGGAGTGCTCATCGATAATACTCCAGAGGCAGGTTATCCTTACTAGCTCAGCATAAATAATTGAAGGGACATGCGTTAAACTATTAAACTATTCTGAATTGATTTTAGCAATATGCAACACGTAACACTAAATCGACCGTGATTATCTTATTTAGATTGATTTAAGGTACCTAGCATGATAATTCAATTGTCCAAGGTATTATCTTATTAGGCGTGATAGATCAATCAAATTAATAGTTTGACAATTTTATAAAAGGGTGATGAAAGCGATTAAATCATATGAGGGACACATTACAACGCACCCTTGAGAGTTGCGTCACGGTTCTCAGAAAACTAACCACTTGGCTTTTCTATTTCTCCTTTTATTTAACGAATCTCGGGTTTCTAAGCAATGTTCCAGTATTTAGGCTTAATTCATCAAGCTACAAGGGGCAGGACGCGTTCTGTTCGACTTTTGGGTCGATTGCGACAGAACGCCAGATCAATTTCGCAGCGTGAGGCTTAGGCTTAAGGCTAGAGTCAATACTCAGGTTGTGGAATTGTGTCATTTTTTCACGTCGGATTTGAGGCTGTATTTATAGGAAAAGGGTGTGTGGAACGATAGATTTTAAGATCCAAATCCAAAAAGAATCCGGAGGTAAAACGGCCCAGGCATTTTCAGCGCCCAGATCCAGGCGTTGAAAATGGGATCTAGGCCGAGTTTTTTGTCAGATTTGGACTCTTAGAACACGGAGCTTTTGAGATTTATCCCAGTCTTTTAGTGCGTATTAACTTATGACGGAATGCGTCTGGGCCCGTTACGAACTCTAGGTTCGTTAGGAATTTAATTAATACGTAACTCTTATTTTCGAATTATACCAGGAATGCAAATTCTATCTCTTTTAGGATTTATGTTGGAGTGCAACACCTAATTCTGATAGGTTTCTATCTTTTATGACTTTGCCACTTTTAACACCTACCTTTTACGGAGGTTACTATTCTTAGCAGGTTTCTATAAATAGCAGCTTTGGCTGAAATGAAAGGGTGATTGAGATTCGTTATTTTATAGGAGATGCGTTTCCAAGCGGAGATTTATGTACTCATCATCGAACCTTCCCTTTCGGGAATGGGACAAAAGTAGGTGTCTACAATTAGGCCTTTCCTGACAACGTTTTTTTTTTAAAAGGTCCTTTGTCACAATTTTTGGATTATAAAAGGTCCTTTCTGACAAATTTTCCTAACTTTTAATCTATAACTCGGAATCCATCGATTGTTGAATCAAAGTTCAAGAACTTTTTGAGATCTACAACTTTGAAGAAGAAAACATTTTCTGAAAACGAACGCAAATAGGTGAAAAACGGCCGAACATAAGTTCGACGAAAAAAAAAGGAATTTAGGTTAGGGTTTTACTTTTAGGTTTAATGAATAATAGGAGGGATTTTTGAGGGTGATCACCTATATTTATAGGTTTAGGAAACTAAAAGATGGGCTCGGCTTTAGGATTCCCTTACGGGCTTCATAAAACATAAGATGGGCTTGCTTTAATTTGTTTGGACTTGAACTTGGAATTGAATTGGGCTAGATTCATTTAAAATCGTTTTACTTTTGAAACCCAATTAAATTCCCAACTTGAAATAATAAATTCTTTTGTAATTAATTAAAATAATAAATATTCTAATTAATTAAAAATACATTTAATTAATATTTAAATGCGAAATAAATTCAAAAAATCATAAAATGCTTTTTAAATATAATAAAATATATTTATAATTATTATAAAAATACGAAGTATTACAGTCTACCCTCCTTAAAAGAAGTTTCGTCCCGAAACTTGGGTTTAGAAATCAAAATTCAAACTCAAAACTTGAGACTTTCTGAGACTTTAATGCGTTCACTTTGCAAAAAGTTTTAGTTGCTGTACTCTTTAAGTAATTCAACATGACAATATGAAGTGCAATTTCCATAGACTGCACTAAATTAAGCACAAAATAAGGGAAAATAAGGTAAAAGTGCGAAATTCTACCGTACTCTACCCCACTTAAAAGAAACGAGTTACGGCCCCGTAACTCAACTACCCTGGAAATAGCTAGGGATAATTCCTTCTCATATCGTCCTTGGCTTCCCGGGACCACAAAATTAGATCAGACCACAAACTTTCCCAATCTTAACACCCTTAGTTCGTGTACAATGCACTTTACAATCCAGGACTTTGACTGGTCTTTCCTCGAAAGATAAAATTTGGTCTAATTCTATGGTTTTCGGTTGCAACTCATGTGACTTATCCGGAACATACATTTTGAATTGAGATATATGAAACACATTATGCACTCTATGCAGGTCCATGGGTAAGGCTAGTCTATAAGCTACCTTTCCTATCCATTCTAGGGACTCGTAAGGACTTATGTACTTTGGCTTAGATTTTATTTCTTGCCAAAACTCATTACACCTTTCATTGGTGAAACTTTGAGTAACAATTTGTCACCCACTAGAAATTTTTGTCAAGTATGCATAGATCTTTTGGCGATCTTGCGCTGAGTGAGTCTTTGATTGAATAGTTCTAATTTGGTTCATTGTGTCCTCCATCATTTGAGGTCTTAACACAATTTCCTTCCATACAAGGCCTCAAATGGTGTCATTCCTATACTGGCATTATAGCTATTGTTATAGGAAAATCAATCAAATCTAGACTATCCTCCCAACTTCCTTGGAAATCAATTTCACGTGCACGAAGCATATCCTCAAGTGTCTAAATGGTTCTCTCAGTTTGTCCATATGTAGATGGATGGAACACTATACTCATTTTCAATGTCGTACCAAGGTTCTTCTGTACACTTTCCCAGAAGATTGAAAGAAACCTTGAATCCCTATCTGGCACGATCTCCTTAGGAACTCCATGTAGTCTCACAACATACTTAATGTAAGCCTTAGCAAGTTGCTCCATATTTCTAGGTCTCCTTCATTAGTATAACCACTGCTGGCTTGGTCAGTCTATCTACCACACCCAATTGGTGTCATTTCCTAACTTTGACTTGGGCAAACAAGTGACAAAGTCCATTGAAATATAGCAACATTTCCAACTTGGATATGCTACTGGTTGAAACTTTCCTTGAGGTCTCTATGCTCTACCTTCTGACAAGTCAAATATCTAGCTGAAATTCATCTACTTCATTCTTCATTCTTGGCCATTAATAGACTTTTTTTTATTCAGATCCTTATACAACTTGTCACCGCCTAGGTGAACAAAATATGGTGTATTATGACATTCTCTCATGAGATTTTCCTTCAACTCTTCGCACATTTGAGGCACATACTACCTTCCTTTGTGCCTAAAACTTCCATCAACATGGATTTTAAAATCTATTTCCTTCCCCTGCAAAATCTTTTCCTTGATTCGCTCCAAGTTAAAATCTCCAATTTGATTCTCCTTAATCTCATCCATGCGGGTAGGGTACTTAGTTTTATACAGTTTTAATTTCCTTGATGCATACGCAACAACCTTCCCTTTCTGCATTAATACACACCCTAAACCATTCTTTGATGCGTCACTATACTCATCGTAGGTATCATTTCCATCTGGTAGAGATAACACTGGCGCGGTTGTCAAACGCATCTTTAGAGCTTCGAATGCTTCCTCACACTGGTCATTCCACTCAGACTTTGCTTCCTTCTTCATCAAGGTAGTCATTGGTTTGGCCATCCTAGACAAGTCTTGCAAAAAGCCTCTATAATATCCTGCTAAACCAAGAAAACTTCAAAATTCAGTGACACTCTTTGGTGTAGGCCATTCGCTAACAGCTTTAATCTTGCAAGATTCACTACAACTTCTTCTTTAGACACTAGATACCCCAAAACGTGACATTCTCCATCCAGAATTCACACTTCGATAATTTGGCATAAAACTGGTTATCCCTAAGTGTACTTAACATAGACCCAAAATGTTCAACATGCTCTTTATTGCTCTTCGAGTACACCAAGATATCATCTATGAAAAACACTACAAACTTATCCATAAATGCATGGAACACACGATTCTTCAAGTCCATGAATATGGTAGGTGCATTTGCCAACCCAAATGGCATAATAGTGAACTCGAAATGACTGTATCTTGACCTAAATGCAGTCTTTTCTATATCGTTATCCGCAATTCTCAATTGATGATAACCTGATCACAATTCGATCTTCAAGAAAATTCCTACTTCTTTAAATTGGTCAAAATAGGTGTCTATCCTAGGCAAAAGGGTACTTTGCTCTTAATTATGATCTCATTGGTTTCCTTGTAGTCTATACAATGTCTCATACTCTTATCCTTCTCTTTCACAAACACAATTGGTGCTCCCCATTGTGATGCACTTGGTCTAATATAACTTTTCTCCAACAAATCTTTCAATTGACCCTTCAACTCACTCACTTCTTTTGGAGTTATTCTATATGGAGCTTTCAAAATTTCCAGGTGCTAAGTCAATAGTAAAGTCAATAGGTGGATTAGGAGGTATTCCCGGGTTCTCTTCTGGAAGCACATCTAGAAATTCATTCGTAACTCTAATGTTCTCAGGTTTATCCTTAACTTCCTTATCGAGGTCTCTCACGTTGTATAAGAAAACGGGATTCCCTTCATTGACCAACTTAAAGAGTTCTATTTCCGTGATAATTCATATGTTTCTAGGCTTACCAAACCGACGATAGGTACTACTGTACTTAAGCTAGATCTCAAATCAACCTTCTGCTTTTCGCAGTCAATTTTGTCTTTGAACATGGCCAACCAATCCATCACTAAAATCACCTCCGATTCTCCTAATTTAATCTCAATCAAGTTAGGCAGGAAAAAGGTTTTGGCTATGGTCACAGGCACACTGTTATGTATCTTGGTACTTGCTATACTACACATTGGTATAATTATGGGCACCTCAATGAATCTGATTTCCAACATTCTTTCTCTTTATGCCAGTTTCACTTTCAATCTTTTTCCTCCTCACCTGTAGTCCATACAGATGAGCAACCTTTCCATATATATAGGGTATCTAGAGAATTAAGGATCTCTCCAGATAGTAACAACTATGAATCCATCTGACAATCCATTTTCAAACCTTTGAGCCCTAACCTTATTCGTTGCCACCACTTCAGGTGCAAATCTAGACAATTCTATAACTTGGAATAGTGTTCAGTCACAACCATCCCATCCATCCTTAGCTCAATGTACTCTTGGGCTCTCTGATTTTTCAAGTACGATTAGTAAAATTTGGTTCTTAAGGCATCTTTGAATGATTCCCATCCAAATCCAGGTGTATCTTTCAAAGCATTCTCACACCCTTGCCACCACAAATCAGTTTCTCCCATAAGGTAATACACAACATTATTAACCCTAAGATTCCCTGGACAGTTTACAACAACCATCAATTTATCAAACTTCCTAAGCCAGTTCTCCAGTATATTTAGGTCAGACTACCCTTGGTACAGTGGAAGATTACTCCGAACTACCATCTTGAACATTCCCTTAGAAGGGTCATTAATTGAATTTTGCCTAGTCTCTGCTAGGTTCTGAAGTACTGCGGCTAGTTTCCTAACAATATTGGATATTCCTTGATCATCCAAGACTCACTATAATGATTGGGTTTGACATGGACAACACTAAGATTACGGGCCAACAAACCAATCAAATTACTTTGCAACAATGCATACAATTTCGAACATGATAGGGAAAGTGGAGCCACCTACTAGCCACCCCCCTTGACTTGTTCGAACCACATAGCTACGTGGAAACTAACCACGATGCACTTAGTTAATAATTAATTCGAGAAATAAAACACATAATCCCTTTGCGTTGATTGCTCGAACTCACTTGAATTAAAACAAGCTTAGAAACTTAGAGAATAGTATTGAAAGAAAACAAAGTACTTTTATTGCTTCAATGAGAATTCCACATCCTTTAATCAATGAACAACTTGTTCAACTGAAACCATAAATAGTAGCTTCGCTACTTCATTGTTCAACATTAATTGGGAGAATTTACTAAGTCAAACAATACTCAAATGTTAGCGGCATCACGCCTATCATCTCTTTCTCTATAATACTTGGGAGTAAAATCATGATCCTCTGGATCATCCATGTTGTCTTGCCGATCAGAATATTTATCCATAACTTCATCATCCTGTTGTGACACTCTATTAACCTCATTATTAGCTTTAGGTTCTATTTCAAAGCCACTAGACCACTCAATAGTAGGTTCATGAACTACTGGATTCGGATTTTCAACCTCAACAACTTCACCATAATCATTCAATTTCTCATTTCCTTCATTTCATACTCATCATCATCATCATCATCACCGTCACTGCCTCATACTCATCATCATCTATGTCACCTAGACCTAATCCCATAGCAAGCATACCATCTTCATAGCACCTTTCTGCTAATTCAATGATAGTAGTCAAAACCTCAGTATCATACATTCATCTACCATCTACAGTATCATACTTCCTCCAATTAGGTGTATCATCCTCCAAATGCATATCACTAAACTTATACTTAAGCTCTATATAAGGTGCCCTATGGGGTAAACAATATACAATCATCTCAGACATAACATCAATTTTTTTTCCCTCAAATGTGGCATATTCTTAAACGTAGCAAAATAGTTGCATGCAACTCAATCTTTTTCACATTCAAATGTGGAGTCTCACTATCAAGCTCCTCTGGCTGTCTTAGATTGGAAAGCTTTGAAGGCAACATTCTTAAGTCCTAAAAACACACTTAAGAGTATCACTAATCGTATTTCCAACCAAATTCAACCCCCAAGGAGAGAAAACAGTTTAAGTTCGTGGAGCCATAAAATTTCAATGCACAAGTACATGCTTAATCATGAATTATGATGCAAATAATCACACAAAGCAAGATAAAACATGGTCAAAACATATACATGGCAATTTAATAAATCACATAATCACATAAAATGCATACTTAAACTAATATGCCCTTCTTAATCTACCCATTCCTCACTTGGAAGTAATATTAATTTTTGAAATTAATTAAGAAATAACTCCTAACTTAGTTGAAATTATTAAAATTAAAATCAAAAATTAATAAGAATTATCAATTAATTAAATAAATTAATTTCGGATATTTAATAAAAAAAATAAAAAAATTCCGAAAATAAAAATAAAAGTAAATAAATTCAAGGAATTCGAATAAATAAATTAAAAAAATTCGGATATATATATAAAAAAAAAAAATCCGAAAAAGGAATTAAAGAAATTCGAATTAAATAAGATTATTTCGAAAATTCCAAATAAAATAAAAAAATTCGGATAAAATAGAGTAAACAAAATAATAATCCCAACTTTTCAACTTATTTCAAACGACCCAAAATAATTGGTATTTGACCTTTAAAATATTGAGTACTCAAAATAATACGTTTTGACTTCAGGAAAATAATATTTTAAAAATCCTAAAGTTCCGCAAATACCACTTTGTAGTATGAATTACTACAAAGAAGCATTAGTCTCCGATTACCACTTTGTAGTATTGCTTACTACAAAGAATAAATGAAACTAAGCTCTAGTATACCACTTTGAAACACCCTAATAATTCCTTGCTTTTATAAAAAACATTTTCCAACTTAAAATAAAGGAATTACTAGAGTATTACCGCCACCGTGATAACGGTTAAGGCTAGTACCAGAATTACGCAGCGGAATTTAATGTCAACTAACTTTCAAACAACATAAATAATAATTATTGAGGCCTCCTACAAGTTGGAACCATAACGGCCCAAAAACAAAAGCACGAAAGAATGCAACTCTCTCAATTATCCCAAGCTACATGATTTCGATCGTACTTTTATCTACCAACCTGCTAAATAATCTACTCCCCAACAATGCAAATGCAAATGATGATCATCATGTAGGGGAATACAGTTAAACATAATAACATGTGCGGAACAATCCCCAAAGCCAGGAAACATGTATAAAGCACAGATTAAGTAAACTTACATTCGAAGCGTGTTTTCCACAATAATATGTCAACGAACACGAACAAAGAACTCCACTTGTCGTTCCTCTACTTGGTTCACCGACACGTTCAGATCCGTCTTGATTATCGTAGCTTAGACAATTGATCAAGATACTTTGCTTTTTGGGATGAACACACTATGGAGGCACAGAGAGAATTAGGGTTCTCTGTTTTCTCCTAGGGTTGTGTGTAATCTGGATTGTGATTGTGCTAAGTTGGAAATTAGGTTGTAAGGTTATTTATATAACCTTACTAACCGACCAAGCCAAGAGGCAAGGCCGGCTAGCAAGCCCGCAAGCCAAAACACACGGACTCGCACAGCGAAGGTGTTAGGTTATGATACATATGACAATTCATAAATCATGCGGAAAAACCATAAAGCCAGGAAAACATATTATTTACACATAATCATTTAGCATAGTTTAGATGCATACTCTTTGTTGCGTGCCTTCCCTAGCTGCGCCCGAACCGAACAAGAACAAGTCTTTAGGACTCCAAGTGTCGTCGCTCCGTAGATAGTCCACAGCACGTCCGGATCCGCCTTAAGATTGACCAACTAGAATCGCCCTTAAGGTACTTAGAATTTTCGGCACTTTATAGGCAATTTGTATGACTGAATTTTGCTCTCAAAAACTCACTTTGAATACTTGAATGCTCGATGTAAATATGTGACCCTAGGCACGTATTTATAGAGTTATGGAAAAGGATTTGGAATCCTATTAGGATACTAATTTATTTAATTATAATCCTACTAGGACTCTAATTAAATAAACTAAATCTTATCGGATTAGATTTAATCGTATGACAAATCCCGGTAGCTTTAGGATTCGAGTAGCACACAAACACACACGCACGCACAGCAGCCCACGAGGGGCGCCATGCGCGCGCGCAGCCCGCATGCTCGCAGCCCACTGCCGCAAGCCCACACGCTGCCGTAGCCTTGGCGCGCGCTGGGCCTGCCTTGCGGTGGGCCTGGCGCAGCCTTGGTTGGTGCGTTTGTGGCGCGCTGGCTTGCTGGGCGATGGCCCGGCTTCGTGCTGGGCCTTCGTCTGGCAGGCCTCGTCCGATGCTAATTCGTACGATACGCTTCCTATTAATTTCCCGATTCCGGAATTCATTTCCGATACGAACAATATTCAACATTTCCGATTCCGGAATCAATTTCCGTTTCGGACAAATATTTAATATTTCCGTTTCCGGAATTATTTTCCGATTCCGATAATATTTCCGATTCTGACAATATTTCCGTTTCCGGCAATATTTCCGATTCCGGCAATATTTCCATTTCCGATAATATTTTCCGATACGTACCATGTTTCCGTTTCCGGCAACATCTACGACTTGGATAATATTTATATTTCCGATACGATCCATATTTCCGTTTCCGGCAATATCATCGTTTCCGGAGTATTCATTTCTTGCCTGTGACGATCTCAGCTCCCACTGAAACCAAGATCCGTCGATTTCGAATATCCATAGATAGAGTATTTAATGCCATTAAATACTTGATCCGTTTACGTACTATTTGTGTGACCTTACGGGTTCAGTCAAGAGTAAGCTGTGGATTAATATCATTAATTCCACTTGAACTGAAGCGGCCTCTAGCTAGGCATTCAGCTCACTTGATCTCACTGAATTATTAACTTGTTAATTAATACTGAACCGCATTTATTAGACTTAACATTGAATGCATACTTGGGCCAAGGGCATTATTTCCTTCAGTGTCCGGGACAAGTGTGCATTTCCTAATTCGTTTGTCGCTCGATGCTTGCTCTTGAACATAAGGTAAGAGTTGTCATCCTTATTATGTCCAGAGGTGTTTCTCGGTTTCAGAGTTCAACTGATCAAATAAACAGATAATCATAGCCTATGATTCATCCGAGCACGGCCATGCATTTCACAGTTTCTAGCTCTCCGAGTGGCCTTGTACAACTTTTAAGCATCTCATCCCGATTTATGGGAGGACAATCCCAATCTTGCGATCTTGAGATTAGACTTCGTTTGATAGGTGATTACCTGAGCGTTGCCTTTATAGCCTCCTTTTACGGTGCGACGGTTGGTCAACGTCAAAGCAACCAGTTCTCAAACAAGTAATCTCAAATCACTCAGGTATTGAGGATTTAGTGTCTAATAATTTTAATGAAATTTACTTATGACAGATTTTCATCTCTTACAGTAAAGTTTCATAGGTCTTGTCCGATACTAGTCTTCCCAAAGTAAGTATCTATGCAAATGATTATGACATTGCCATGTCCACATAGTTCAAGAAACAGAACTACTAGTCATCTTGTATTCTAGTCGTCTAACGTTTTCTATGCGTCCAATTTTATAGAAAACTCCGACTAGGGACCATTTTCAACCTTTGACATTCAAGTTCACTTGATAGACATTTCTTAGTCACAGGACTGGTCCTGACAGTCTATCTTGAATATATCGTCAAATTGAAGGGACTCATCATTTAATACTAAACCAAGATTAAATGGAATATGAAAAATACATTTCATATATGATAAATGTTCAACCCCTAATGTTTTACCACCATGGGCCTCAAACCCATCTTCTAAAACAGTTCATGGAATTCAAAGCTATGCTTGATTTCCAGTGCTACAATGTGAGTGTTGTTTCTCACTTGTTGCATAGGTTTAGTTATCATGCTTTGCCAATCTTAATATCCTTTTCATCGAATGTTCTTCGAGATATGATGATAAGAACTTTTGAGTATGTTTATTTTGTGATCTAGTCTTTCTTGCTACATTAGTGGTTCTACGCATTTTGCAATGAAGAACCATTAAGTCAACAGACATGTGATCTTCCCAAGTTCAATGAAGAACTCATATAAACAACTCTATTTTATTGCTTCTTAGGCAATAAGTACTTTTACTTCAACTTTATAGGTTGCTAGTGATGCCTTGTTTGGAATTACTTATCCAAGCAGTTCACAGATATATGGAATACTTTCCAGCTGTATCTTAGAACATAGAAATTAATATTTTAATTTCCCACGCAACAACTCATGGTCTCCAATCCATGTTGCCATTTCGAAACACGATGCTCTTTAGCTCGTCCTTGTCAATGGTTAACTCCAACGGGTCTTTGCTTGATCCTTTTCCAGTGTTTATGCGTGTAGCATCAATATTTAGCATATCTTTATTTCCTTGAATCAAGAACTATTCCTATGTACCTTTTCAAGTACCATAAGTATTCTTGATCTCAATCTAGTTGATCTTCACTTAGATCAATAGAGACTGGTATATGTTCGTCATGCCTAAAGTCATACGATACGTTTTTGGCGATCCTCATATTATATCATACATGATAAATTCTTTTGCAGAATAATTCTCAATTGAATTGTATTCATGTAACTTTAGCTCATTCAATTTCAGTAGATACTGAATCCAGCTAAATTCTTTGACATATAATATAGGTTAAGAATCTCACTTAGATCCTTTGATGTTTTAACTTAGTAAATGCTTATACATAGTTCAAACATTCTTTTACTTAGATTTATTCACATGGGTCGAATATCTCCAATGGAGTATTTCGTGTTTGATTTAGTAAATGCCATTACTTAATCCAAAACAATATTATAAGATCTTTGTAAATAGATCTTAGTACCCAGTATGTACTAAGTTTCGCCTTGGTCCATCATTGATGAATAATTTCAAATCTAAGTCATTAGCATTTGAATGTTATTTCACAATAGAGAGATATGTGTGTGATACACACAGGACCAATCAAGTTTTTATGTACTCCCACTAAACTTCTTATATATCTATAAGAATCATGTACATTTTATGAAACTAAAATACTTATTAGCTTCACTAAAATACATTTCTAATTCCCAATTGCATGCTTAAATCTGTACATAGATGTTATAAACTAGCTTTTCTTTTCAATCATTTATTTGGATCCACAAATCCTATGACATACCATGTACATAGTTTCTTCCAACATTTGACTGAGGAAGATGTTTTGTCATCCAATTGCCATATGTACCAATATGCAATCATTGCTTGAATTATAGACTTAAGCATTACGATTTTGCATGAGGTTTCAACACAATCCACATCGTGAATTTGCTTGTAACCTTTAGCAACTAATCTAGCTTTGTGTGTGAACACAATTTCATGTTTGATGGTTTTTATCCTTAAAACAAACTTTGCAACCAATAGGTGTGAAACTATTCTTGCAAATCAACAAAATTTCAATTTTGTCATCAAAACATTGAGTATGTTTTATGGCCTCTAACCATTTAAAACATTTGAGTCTATATATGGCCTCTAACCATTTTAGGGAATCTGGGTTTCGTCATAGCTTTCTTACAAGTCACAAACTCATTAATCTACATGATAATAGTTTGACTGCAAGTTGTAGGTTTCTTCACTATCTAATGGAAGAATCGCATAGCTTCAATGACCTGAACTCCATGTTTCTTCACTATCTAATAGAAGGATCTCATAGTTTCAGTGACTTGAACTCTATGCCTACTAGGGTATAGAACATCAAACAATAGAATATCAATAGCCACTTGAAAGTCCTTTGAATATTCTGTTCTCCTTGAAGCACTTGTAAAGTCTTCTAAGAGATGTCTATTCTTTAAAGCCACTTCTAAAGTCCTTAAAGAATAAGTTCGGATTTTCTGAAGCACTTCGAAAAGCCTCCGGAATGTCCGTTTATGTTTGTTGTTCGCCTCGAAGACTTTCGAGGTCTATTTTCTCCCACTTGTCATTTTGGAAACGAATCTCCAAAAGGACATCATTTCGAGCAAACAAACATTATGTTCTCAAAAATTCGTGGTAGAAACAATACCCTTGTGTCTCATTTGAATAAATCACAATGAAACATATATCTATAGTTCGGCCTTAGTTTGTCGAATGACAAACACTAAGCTCCCACTGAGTTTAGGAACTCTCTAGATATATTTTATGAAAAGTTATTCTGAAATTACTTTTCAATAGCTTTGACGAATTTGGTTTCGTTTGGTGGTAGTTGAGCATTTTGTTTTAGAAATTATAGGAAAAGTCTTTATGATCCATCATTGATCGAATCAAGTACTAATTGACTTCGATTATTCCAACGTAGATATGCCATATCTTATGGAGCTAGATTGTGAAATTACAACACACAATCATTGATGATCATATTTGGTCTCAAGTAATCATCAACATGATCTAACCTAGATCTTTATGATTTCTTGCCAAGTGGATTTTATACTTCTGAATCTTTGAACTAGCCAAACAGATTCAACTTATATCACATTTGAGTAAATAAACCTATATTCACTCAAATCCATGTGAAATAATAAAGTCATAAAACCTTTCTTTAGCTTTGAACTCTATCGTGTAGGCGTTCTAACAATAGTTCATATTCTTTGTTACTTTCAACAAGTAAGACTAGCTTGTCTTAAGTTGATCTAGAAATCAACCAACTTTCAAAAGTCCATTAAAATAGAGCTTGTGAATGTTAACTTGTTGATATGGTCTAAGCAACAATGCCAAAGATTAATGGAACTCAAATCAAGGGTTTGATTTGAACCTAGTAAAGTTTTTATTTAAAGAGTTGTTTGTTTTAATCAGCATATTGACTCAAACCGTAAATCACCATTTCATTTAAATAAACAAACAAACAAGCATTGTTTTCGTTCTTCTGAATGTGAGTCTTTCTGTGTTTGAAGCAGAAATTTAGGTATGCTGATTATGGAACAAAATAGCCATTAAGTTCCAGCCTTTGAAAGGACTTAAAAAAAACTAGATGACCCTACAACTAATGTAGCATTGCCATGCTTCATTTCCCACTTGTAGGTCATTAGTATATCCTAGCTTCCATTGTTTGAGTTATTACCGAAGTAAGAACCTCAAGCGGTATATGATACCAAGGAAGTTTGATTGCTAGCTCACTTCTCTTTAAACATAAACTTATAGGTAGAAACGGAATCGTAAATTCCTTTCATATGTTCCTTTGTTTTCCTATTTCTTGTACCCTTTCTTATAGTCTTAAGAATTGAATTCTTTAGTGTTGACTTTTATACTTTGTTAGACATGTCGAATGTCACCAACAAGGTTCTTTCCATTTAATTTATGTTGAACATTCTGTTTCAACTAGATGATCTTACCAGAAGCTTATAAAGTTCTCTAAGCATCGATCTATTCGAATGTCTAGGGACTAGACTCATTCGAGAATTAAATGGACAAAGATATTAGGTTGTTAACCATTGGTAAAGCTGAGCGTTTTAAGCTCAATGCTTTATGATCTCAAAACTACATTGTATTTTGAATTCACAAGCACCAATTGGTTTGCCATTCGATTTTGATGTTCGAAAACAACCATAAAAGTCGCTATAAGAAACGTACATTTTAAATTGCTCACTTTCTCTCATTTCCGTGAATCGTTCTTGGATTCACTACCAATCGAGGAAATTTACTGTTACCTTTCTAAAAGGATTTATTGCAGTGCAAGATATTTAATTATAAACAATAATTAAAACATACATTGAAGCATTCAAAGTCTAAACATTTATCATGAGTAATAACTTGAAAATTAAAGCAATCATGCAATTTCAACAAGTTATTAGCATTTTATTCGAGTTTATTGTTCCGGCAGGTGTGAATAAAATGATTCCAAGATCCTAAAATCATTGAAGAATAAGCACAGTTTGTCGACTTAATCCTAAAACATCTTAGGTAAGCAAAAGCCTTTTTGCTAATAGTCTAGAAACTACTCTTGGTTGATAGGTACGTCTAAGAACTTATTAGGTAAACCTATCGATTTTGCCACGACATAAAAGGACTCTTACTTATATCGTTGAGTTTCACCAAAAATAACATGTACTCACAATTATTTGTGTACCTTGCCCCTTTAGGACCAATAAGTAACACCTCGCTGAGCGAAAACTATTACTAGATTGATGTAAAGGATATCCAAGCAAGTGTATATTTTGGCATGGCACCTTTTAACTCAATTTTTAAGTTTGGAACTTAAGGCTCTTACTATGTTGGTTAGATTTTAAGTGAACTAAAATCCTTAATCATGCAACATAATCAAGCTTTTGATCTCATGCATTTTAAGACATATTTAAAACAATAAATAACTTAAAACATGCATAAGATAAATGTGATCTAGTATGGCCCGACTTCATCTTGAAGCTTTGACTTCAAAGTCCGTCTTGAAAATCTCCGTGGGAGGCACCATTTTCTTCAAATAGGATAAGCTATAATTAAAACTAATTACAACTATTTGATGGTACGCAGACCATATTTGAATTGAAAAACAACTTTGGTCTTTTAGACCAATTACATTCAAATTAATGGTACGCAGACCATATTTTCTATCCTATTTGGGCCATACTAGTCACTTCATAACCTGCAAAACAGTACATATACAATACATACCATTCATCCATTCATTATCATGAATGGCCCACATAGCTGGTTAGTAAAACACATTATGCATCACGTAAACATTTGCAGCAATTAATCAAGGGCACCAATAATCTACAAATTATTCAGTCCTTATTAATTCTAATCAAGTTGTTTTAACCTTAAGGATTTGTAGACCTAATCAAGAGTTTATGACTAAAAAGGGCTCCCACTTAAACCAATAAATTCATATGCTTTACTAATTTTAAACATAAAAATGTATTTCTAGTCTAACCGGAAACATACAAATTTAATTAAAATTTAAAGCTCATATAAATTTATAATTGAATCCACAAAGTTTAATTTAATTTCAGTCGTATTTAAATTAATTCATGATTTTAATTTTAGTAAAATAATTAGAATAAATAAAATTTATTATAATTACAATATTCAAAATTAAAATCCAAGAAAATAATTTAAATTATTAATTTTAAAATTAATTAAAATTACGTAAACTGAAAATTTCAAATTAAAATTTCAAAACGATCCAATCGCAACGCAACAACCCCACGCAACGCACGCCCATGGGCCACACGCACACAGCCATCGCTGGCCACGTGCGCGCAGCCCATTCGCTGCGTCGCATCGCTGCTGCTGCTCTCCTTCGTAAGACATCACGCGAGCTGGTGCTCGCTGCGCGCGCCAGCACTCGATGCACGCGAGCCATCGCTCGCTGCGTTCGCTCGCCAGCGCTTGCTCCATGCGAGCCAGTGCTCGCTGCGCGCGCTTTATGCGAGCCAGCGCTCGCTGCGCGCGCTTGCCAGCGCTCGATCCTGCGAGCCATCGCTCGCTGCGCGAGGCATCGACGCTGGGCGTAGCACTCGTGGCACGCGAGCTTGCGCTCGCTGCGCGCGAGGCTCCGCACGCTTTGCGCGAGGCAGTGCGCGCTTTGGCGCAGCTCGCTTGCTGCCCACACGCGACTGCTGTGCCTTGCTTTCGCCCTCGCCCATTCGTCCATTGCTCACAGCCCACGACACAAGGCAGGGCTGCTGCCTTGTGCTCGTGCACCATGGCCTTGCTCATTGCATTCGTGTCGCATGGGCGACGAGCTCCCTTGCTCGTCGTCACATGCCCGCACTATACAACACCCCTTAAGGGTAACACGTAGCGTCCATTGCTTTGTGCGTGCAAGTTATATGAGCGAATCGCATAAAATTTAAAAAATTTATATTTAAAATTAATGACAAATTAATAAATAATATTAATTTCATAATTTTAGGGCGAAAAAATCGAAAATTTATTATTCAATTGATTTCCGATTAACATGGATTCAAGCCTAGGTCATAAAAATTTAAAATTTATCATAAATTTAGAATTTTTATGGTGGTTTTTAATCATAGGTATCTAATTAAATTATAATTAATTATGAAAATCAAATTAATTCTAAATTATTCTAATGTTCAACAAATTAATCATAATTACAAATTAGATTGCAATATTAACAAGGCTAGGCATTCAAACTTGTTAAACATATACAGTAGGTCAATCAAAAATTCAAGATTTATCAACAAGAATCGCAAATATTTAATTTAACATCTTAAATTTACGAAATTTTGCATTCGAAAAACTAAAACCTCCGAAAAGTCATAGTTAGGCTTCGAATTTGAGAATTCTGGGTTCGGCAGAAAAATATTTTTTTTGTCAAAATTTTAGAATGCCTTTTACATGCGGAATTGACACAAAAATCACTCGATTTGGATGAGTAACGAAGAAACTGCCGAAAAACTGCGTACGTATAATTAAATAAACGCAATTTGCAATTAATTAACAATTATGAAAATTAATCACCCCTTTTAATTCTTGCAAATTTGTAATATTTAACCATGTTCATGCAATTTAGATTATGAAAATAATAAGAGGCTCGTGATACCACTGTTAGGTTATGATACATATGACAATTCATAAATCATGCGGAAAAACCATAAAGCCAGGAAAACATATTATTTACACATAATCATTTAGCATAGTTTAGATGCATACTCTTTGTTGCGTGCCTTCCCTAGCTGCGCCCGAACCGAACAAGAACAAGTCTTTAGGACTCCAAGTGTCGTCCCTCCGTAGATAGTCCACAGCACGTCCGGATCCGCCTTAAGATTGACCAACTAGAATCGCCCTTAAGGTACTTAGAATTTTCGGCACTTTATAGGCAATTTGTATGACTGAATTTTGCTCTCAAAAACTCACTTTGAATACTTGAATGCTCGATGTAAATATGTGACCCTAGGCACGTATTTATAGAGTTATGGAAAAGGATTTGGAATCCTATTAGGATACTAATTTATTTAATTATAATCCTACTAGGACTCTAATTAAATAAACTAAATCTTTTCGGATTAGATTTAATCATATGACAAATCCCGGTAGCTTTAGGATTCGAGTAGCACACAAACACACACGCACGCACAGCAGCCCACGAGGGGCGCCATGCGCGCGCGCGCAGCCCGCGTGCTCGCAGCCCACTGCCGCAAGCCCACACGCTAACGTAGCCTTGGCGCGCGCTGGGCCTGCCTTGCGGTGGGCCTGGCGCAGCCTTGGCTGGTGCGTTTGTGGCGCGCTGGCTTGCTGGGCGATGGCCCGGCTTCGTGCTGGGCCTTCGTCTGGCAGGCCTCGTCCGATGCTAATTCGTACGATACGCTTCCGATTAATTTCCCGATTCCGGAATTCATTTCCGATACGAACAATATTCAACATTTCCGATTCCGGAATCAATTTCCGTTTCGAACAAATATTTAATATTTCCGTTTCCGGAATTATTTTCCGATTCCGATAATATTTCCGATTCTGACAATATTTCCGTTTCCGGCAATATTTCCGATTCCGGCAATATTTCCATTTCCGATAATATTTTCCGATACGTACCATGTTTCCGTTTCCGGCAACATCTACGACTTGGATAATATTTATATTTCCGATACGATCCATATTTCCGTTTCCGGCAATATCATCGTTTCCGGAGTATTCATTTCTTGCCTGTGACGATCTCAGCTCCCACTGAAACCAAGATCCGTCGATTCCGAATATCCATAGATGGAGTATTTAATGCCATTAAATACTTGATCCGTTTACGTACTATTTGTGTGACCCTACGGGTTCAGTCAAGAGTAAGATGTGGATTAATATCATTAATTCCACTTGAACTGAAGCGGCCTCTAGCTAGGCATTCAGCTCACTTGATCTCACTGAATTATTAACTTGTTAATTAATACTGAACCGCATTTATTAGACTTAACATAGAATGCATACTTGGACCAAGGGCATTATTTCCTTCAGAAGGGGCCGTGGACCGCGCTTGCTGCTGTGTCGTGGTCTCGGCCCGCATGCACGCGCACAACCCTCGCCTCTTGGGCCTCGCTGCTGCCGCGCTTTGCTTGCTCGCCTATGCTCGCGCCCATGGGCCTCGAGTGCTTCGTGCAGTCGGCTCGTGGGCCGCTCCTTGTATTCGCGATTAAATATATTTCCGATATATTTATTTATCGTTTCGTATACGACGAATCACCGTCGTACGATACGATTTATTCGTGTCGCCTAGCTTACGAATATTCGCGATACGATATACGATTTCGATGCAAGCTCGTATCGTATAATACGTTTCCAACTTAAATCCCGAAAAGCTATTAAATGAATTTCCGATTCATTTAATCCGGTGATCTGTTACGTGTCATTGGTGTGACCTTGTAGGTTCAGTTAAGAGTAAGTTGTGAGTTTAATATCCATTAAAACTCACTGATCGGAAGCATTGCTCCAGCTAGCTGTTCCGATCACTTGATCTCACTAAATTAATTGTTCCCAATTAATCTAAACCTTGGTATTAGACTTAATGCACCTTGGGTGAAAGACATATTTCCTTCAATCTCCCACTTGTCATTCAGACAAGTGTGCATCCACATTCCTTTGTCGCGTAGTGTTACTTACTGAACATAAGGTAAGATCCAAGCCATCCTTATTAGGTCCAGAAGTGTTTCTCGGATTACAGAGTTCAACTGTCAAACTTTTGCAGAAGGTTAAGCCTAACTATTCTGAGCATGGCCATGCATTTTACAGTATCTAACTCTCCGAGAGGCCTTTTTACACAACAACACCATATCCAATCAAAGATAGGAGGACAATCCATTCTTGCAATCTATGAACACTCACTTTGATTCATAGTACGCCCAATAACTGCTTTTATAGCCTCCTTTTACGGTGCGACGTTTAGCTAGTATCAAAGCGAACTAATTCTCAAACGAGCAGACATAATCTCTCATGTTCTGAGGAACGGTTTGTAATCACCATTAATGAGAAATACCTATGACATGACTTTAATCTCTTAAAGCGTTCTCATGGTCAATCCGATACAAGATCCAATAAGTATCTATGCAAAAGATTTTGACATCCAGTCACTCTAGTTCAAGAAACAGAACTAAGTAATCTACTTGCAATCTAATCTTCATTAGTCATTGGTCGTCCACCTTTCAATGACCTGGATTAGGGATCCTTTGTGACTTTAATATTCAAGTTCACTAATGGGTGTTTCTTTGTCGAAGAATCCATCTTGACATCCCATTTGAATGATTTGAATCACATGGACTTATCATTTAATTCTAAACCACAATTAAATGAATATGAAATAAATAAATTTCATAAATATGAAATGGTTAAACCAATTGTTTTAAACATAGATCTAACAGATGTTCTAAAACAATACTTAAGAAATTAAAGTCATTCTCCAACATGCTTGATTCCCATGGTTGCTACATGTGCGTTGTGTTTCACTTGTGGCAACGGTTTAGTCAATGGATCCGCAACGTTGTCGTCAGTTCCAACCTTGCAAATCTCGATATCCTTTATTTCAACGATCTCTCGAAGTATATGAAATCGCCGCAGTACGTGTTTGGACTTCTGGTGCCTCCTAGGCTCCTTTGCCTGGGCAATGGCTCCGCTATTGTCGCAATACAAAGCCACTGGTCCTTTAATGGAGGGGACAACACCAAGTTCTTCGATGAACTTCCGAATCCAAACAGCTTCCTTTGCTGCTTCTGAGGCAGCAATGTACTCGGCTTCAGTTGTAGAATCCGCAATAGTGTTTTGCTTAGCACTCTTCCAGCTTACTGCTCCGCCGTTGAGGCAGAACACAAACCCAGACTGTGATCTGAAATCATCTCTGTCGGTTTGAAAGCTTGCGTCCGTATAGACCTTAACAATCAACTCATCTGTACCACCATAAACCAGAAACTGATCCTTAGTCCTTTTCAGGTACTTTAGGATGTTCTTGGCAGCAGTCCAATGCGCCTCACCTGGTTCTGACTGGTACCTGCTCGTTGCACTGAGTGCGAACGAAACATCCGGCCTTGTACAAATCATAGCATACATGATGGATCCAATAGCCGAAGCGTATGGAATTCCACTCATCTTTCTACGCTCATCAGATGTTTCGGGACACTAATTCTTGCTTAGATATATGCCATGTGACATGGGTAGATGGCCTCTCTTGGCTTCCATCATATTGAACCTAGCTAGCACTTTGTCAATGTAAGTCCTTTGGCTTAGTCCAATCATCCTCTTAGATCTATCCCTATAGATCTTGATGCCCAATATGTACTGTGCCTCTCCTAAGTCCTTCATTGAGAAACACTTCCCGAGCCAAGTCTTTACAGACTCCAACATAGGAATGTCGTTTCCAATAAGCAGTATGTCGTCAACATACAAGAATAGGAATACAATTTTACTCCCACTGACCTTCTTGTATACACAAGATTCGTCCTGATTCTTGATGAAGCCAAACTTATTGACTGCTTCATCAAATCGTTTATTCCAACTCCTTGATGCCTGCTTTAGTCCGTAGATGGACTTCTTAAGCTTGCATACCTTTCCTTGGTTCGTTTGATCGACAAAACCCTCCGGCTGCGTCATGAACACAGTCTATTCAAGAACATCGTTCAAGAAGGCAGTTTTGACATCCATTTGCCATATTTCATAGTCATGAAAAGCGGCAATCGCAAGGATTATCCGAATAGACTTAAGCATCGCGACTAGAGAAAAGGTTTCATCGTAGTCAACGCCGTGAACTTGCCTGTAACCTTTTGCTACCAATCTAGCCTTGTATATGTATACAATTCCATCTTTGTCTTTCTTCAACTTGAAGACCCATTTTCATCCGATAGGTGTGAACCCATCCGGCAAATCAACCAAATCCCAGACTTGATTTTCAGACATGGAGTCTATTTCAGATTGCATGGCCTCTAACCATTTAATGGAGCTTGGGCTCGTCATAGCTTGCTTGTAAGTCAAAGGTTCATCACTATCCAATATGAGAACGTCTAAGTTTTCAGTCAAGAGGACGCCTGTCCATATGTCTGGCTGAAAAATAGTTCTATTTGACCTACGAGGGGCAACAACGTTTTGAGGAACTACTCCCACTGGCTCTTCTAAAGACCTTGGAGGTTCATCAACTTGAACTGCTTCTAAAGAGTTATGAGTTCGTTGTTCGTCTCGAATCTCTTCGAGGTCTATTATTCTCCCACTTGTCAATTTGGAAGTATGATTTCTTTCCAAAAAGACACCGTCACGAGCAACGAATACCTTGTTGTCTGACTTGTTGTAGAAATAATACCCCATAGTTTCTTTTGGATACCCAACGAAGAAACATTTGTCAGATTTAGGTTGTAGCTTGTCCGAAATTAATCGCTCGACATATGCTTCGCAACCCCAAATCTTCAGAAAAGACAACTTTGGAAGTTTCCCAGTCCATAATTCGTATGGAGTCTTTTCAACAGCTTTTGACGGAGCACGATTCAGTGTGAGTGCTGCAGTTTGCAACGCATGTCCCCATAACTGTAAACGAAGTTCGGCCTGACCCATCATTGACCTGACCATATCGAGTAAGGTCCTATTTCTCCGTTCCGACACTCCTTTCCATTGAGGTGTCCCCGGAGCAGTCAATTCAGAAAGAATACCGCATTCTTTTAGATGGTCATCAAACTCGTGGCTAAGATATTCACCTCCTCGATCCGATATTAGAGCTTTGATTTTCTTGCCATGTTGATTCTCTACTTCATTTTGAAATTCTTTGAATTTCTCAAACGATTCAGACTTGTGCTTCATTAAGTAAATATAGCCAGATCTACCGAAGTCGTTCGTAACTGTTATGAAATAGATGAACTCACCTCTAGCTTTCGTACTCATAGGCCCACATACGTCCGTATGTATTAGCCCTAGTAGTTCGCTTGCTCTTTCTCCCACCTTTGAGAAAGGTTGCTTTGTCATTTTGCCAAGTAAACAAGATTCGCATTGATCAATCTTCTCTAAGTCGAATCATTCTAGAATTCCTTTCCGTTGAAGTAATTCCATGCGCTTTAAGTTTATATGGCCTAATCGACAATGCCACAGAAATGTGAGATCCGAATCACCAGTTTTAGCCTTTTTGGTATTTATGTTATAAATGTGTTTGCTCGTATCTAGCACATAAAGACCGTTTTCTTGTTGTGCTGAACCATAAAACATTCCATTCAAAGAAAAAGAACAACTATTGTCTTTAAATTGAAAACTAAATCCTTTAGAATCCAAACTTGAAACGGAAATAATGTTTCTGGTGATACTAGGAACGTAGTAACAGTTTTCTAGTTCCAAAACAAACCCACTTGGCAAAGAAATAAAATAAGATCCTACGGCTAATGCAGCAATCCGTGCTCCATTTCCCACGCGTAGATCCATCTCGCCTTTATCAAGCCTTCTACTTCTCCTTAGTCCTTGTGAATTGGAACATAAGTGTGAGCCACAACCAGTATCTAATACCCAAGAAGTAGAATTAGCAAGATTACAATGTATAACATACATACCTGAAGGAGAAGCAACGTTTCCGTCCTTCTCTTCCTTAAGTTTGGGGCAATCTCGCTTGTAATGACCAATTTCATTACAATTGAAGCATTGCGATGTAGATGGAGAACGATCCTTCTTCATCTTCTTCTTGGATGGCGCCACTTGCCTTCCTGAAGTAGATGGAGATGCACCCTTTCTTTGGATCTTCCCCGGAACCTTTTTCTTGATTTTCTTACTCTTTACTTTTAGCGATGTTTGCTTATCACTTACAAAGTCCAATTCGAACTGATGAAGCAAGTAAATTAGTTCACTAAGAGTATTCTCCCTTTTCTTGGAGAAATAGAGTAGTTTGAATTTCTTATAACCAGGGTAAAGAGAATTCAAAAGTATTCCTGCAGCTGCAGAATCTGGGAATGGATCACCAAGTAACTCAAGCCGGTTGAGAAGCCCAACCATTTTCTTTGTATGAGTTCTAATTGGCGTCTGTTCTGTCATTTCAAGATCAATGACCCTTTCCCTTGCTTTTTGTCTTTCGACGTCAAGGCAACAACCCAGTGGAGCGTTAAGCTTTAGATCCTCAAATGAATTTACCAATTCAAAAACATTTTGGTCGACATGTTGACCACCATGTTGGAATCTACCACGACATATATCCTTAAGATGCCTTAGGAGTGCCCATGGCTCGTATGCAACAAACCTTGCACTCCAATCATTGGGAATAGAGCCAAGAATAAGATCCATCACTAGCGACATGTGGTTCGCCCACGCACACTACGACAGAAAATGCTTTTAATAGCGCTTATAATGCTTTTAACAGCGCTTCTTGAAGCGTTGTTGATGGCTCCGCTATTAAAAGTAAAAGGTACCTTTAATAGTGCTTTTCAAAAGCGCTTTCATGTGTTATGTTAGGAAAATTCAAATGTTTCTTTCATAGCACTTTATAAGCGCTATTAAAGAAACGCTGTTAAAGATTTACCGCCAACTTTTAAATTATTTTATAGTAGCGGGTGTATATGAAGCGCTATCAAAGTTATTTATATTTAACATATATATATATATATATATATATATATATATATATATATATATATATATATATATATATATATATATATACCTGAAAAATATTTCATTTATTGCCACACAATAACACCATATATTGAAGAAAAATAAATAGTTGAAAATTTATTTCCAAAACTCAATTAAAAGTATTTTTGCAATTGTCACCCTAGTAAAACTGATTACATAGATATAAAATAAAATTCTAAACATTAAACTACGTAAAATACATTAATTTTAATAGACTTATGTTTTTGGTTCCTTCAACATAACCTATCTATTATACAGTCCATGAACAACATGGTGCACTGATTCGGTTCTTACTTCGTCAATCTGCTCTGTTATTGTTAGGTTATGATTCATATGACAAAACATAAATCATGCGGAAAAACCATAAAGCCAGGAAAGCTTGTTATTTACACATAATCATTTAGCATAGTTTAGATGCATACACTTTGTTGCGTGCCCTCCCTAGATGCGCCCGAACCGAACAAGAACCAGTTTTTAGGACTCCAAGTGTCGTCCCTCCGTAGATAGTTCACAGCACGTCCGGATCCGCCTTAAGCTTGACCAACTAGAATCGCCCTTAAGGTTGCTTATGAATTTCGGCTATTTAGGTGCAAGTGTATGGCTGATTTTTCTTCAAAATCTTACCTTTAGAATACTTCAATTGTTTCTATAAATTATGACCCTAGGCACTTATTTATAGAGGTATGGAAAAGGAACTGAAATCCTATTAGGATACGAATTAATTAAACTAGAATCCTAATAGAACTCTTATTTAATTAATTTATCCTTTCAGGTTTAGGAATTTAATCATATGTCGAAACCTGATATCTTTAGGATTCGTATAGCACACAAACACACACACGCACGCACAGCAGCCCACGAGGGGCGCCATGCGCGCGCGCGCTGAAGGAAATAATGCCCTTGGTCCAAGTATGCATTCTATGTTAAGTCTAATAAGTGCGGTTCAGTATTAATTAACAAGTTAATAATTCAGTGAGATCAAGTGAGCTGAATGCCTAGCTAGAGGCCGCTTCAGTTCAAGTGGAATTAATGATATTAATCCACAGCTTACTCTTGACTGAACCCGTAGGGTCACACAAATAGTACGTAAACGGATCAAGTATTTAATGGCATTAAATACTCCATCTATGGATATTCGGAATCGACGGATCTTGGTTTCAGTGGGAGCTGAGATCGTCACAGGCAAGAAATGAATGCTCCGGAAACGATGATATTGCCGGAAACGGAAATATGGATCGTATCGGAAATATAAATATTATCCAAGTCGTAGATGTTGCCGGAAACGGAAACATAGTACGTATCGGAAACTATTATCGGAAATGGAAATATTGCCGGAATCGGAAATATTGCCGGAAACGGAAATATTGTCAGAATCGGAATATTATCGGAATCGGAAAATAATTCCGGAAACGGAAATATTAAATATTTGTTCGAAACGGAAATTAATTCCGGAATCGGAAATATTAAATATTGTTCGTATCGGAAATGAATTCCGGAATCGGGAAATTAATCGGAAGCGTATCGTACGAGTTAGCATCGGACGAGGCCTGCCAGACGAAGGCCCAGCGCGAAGCCGGGCCATCGCCCAGCAAGGCAGCGCGCCACAACGCACCAGCCAAGGCTGCGCCAGGCCCACCGCAAGGCAGGCCCAGCGCGCGCCAACGCTGCGGCAGCGTGTGGGCCTCGCAACAATGGGCTGCGAGCTCGCGGGCTGCGCGCGCGCGCATGGCGCCCCTCGTGGGTTGCTGTGCGTGCGTGTGTGTTGGTGTGCTATACGAATCCTAAAGCTATCAGGTTTCGACTAATGATTAAATTCCTAAACCTAAAAGGATGAATTAATTAAAATAAGAATTCTATTAGGATTCTAGTTTAATTAATTCGTATCCTAATAGGATTACGATTCCCTTTCCATACCTCTATAAATAAAGGCCTAGGGTCATTATTTTGTATAGAGTATTCAAATATTCAAAGTGATTTTTGAGAGCAAAAATTCAGTCATAGAATATCCTATACTAGCCGAAAATGCTAAGTACCTTAAGGGCGATCCTAGTTGGTCAAGCTTAAGGCGGATCCGGACGTGCTGTGGACTATCTACGGAGGGACGACATTTGGAGTCCTAAAGACTTGTTCTTGTTCGGTTCGGGCGCAGCTAGGGAAGGCACGCAACAAAGTGTATGCATCTAAACTATGCTAAATGATTATGTGTAAATAATATGCTTTCCTGGCTTTATGGTTTTTCCGCATGATTTATGAATTGTCATATGTATCATAACCTAACATTGGTATCACGAGCCTCTTATTATTTTCATAATATAAATTGCATGAACATGGTTAAATATTACAAATTTGCAAGAATTAAAAGGGGTGATTAATTTTCGTAATTGTTAATTAATTGCAAATTGCGTTTATTTAATTATACGTACGCAGTTTTTCGGCAGTTTCTTCGTTACTCATCCAAATCTGGTGATTTTTGTGTCAATTCCGCATGTAAAAGGCATTCTAAAATTTTGAAAAAATTAGTATTTTTCGGCCG
Source organism: Spinacia oleracea (assembly GCF_020520425.1). Classification (NCBI taxonomy): domain Eukaryota; kingdom Viridiplantae; phylum Streptophyta; class Magnoliopsida; order Caryophyllales; family Amaranthaceae; genus Spinacia; species Spinacia oleracea. The sequence continues at coordinate 23,346,143 of NC_079490.1, forward strand.
AACCCAGAATTCTCAAATTCGAAGCCTAACTATGACTTTTCGGAGGTTTTAGTTTTTCGAATGCAAAATTTCGTAAATTTAAGATGTTAAATTAAATATTTGCGATTCTTGTTGATAAATTTTGAATTTTTGATTGACCTACTGTATATGTTTAACAAGTTTGAATGCCTAGCCTTGTTAATTATGCAATCTAATTTGTAATTATGATTAATTTGTTGAAAATTGGAATAATTTAGAATTAATTTGATTTTCATAATTAGTTATAATTTAATTAGAAACCTATGATTAAAAACCACCATAAAAATTGTAAATTTATGTTAAATTTTAAATTTTTATGACCTAGACTTGAATCCATGTTAATCGAAAATCAATTAAATAATAAATTTTCGATTTTTCGCCCTAAAATTATGAAATTAATATTATTTATTAATTTGTCATTAATTTTGAATATAAATTTTAAATTTTTATGCGATTCGCTCATATAACTTGCACGCACAAAGCAATGGACGCTACGTGTTACCCTTAAGGGGTGTTGTATAGTTCGGGCATGTGACGACGAGCATGGGAGCTCGTCGCCCATGCGGTACGAATGCAATGAGCAAAGCCATGGTGCACGAGCACAAGGCAGCAGCCCTGCCTTGTGTCGTGGGCTGTGTGCAATGGGCGAATGGGCGAGGGCGAGAGCAAGGCACGAGCAGTCGCGTGTGGGCTCGCGCAAGCGTGCGGAGCCTCGAGCGCAGCGAGCGCAAGCTCCCGTGCCACAAGTGCTACGCCCAGCATCGATCGCTCGCGCGCAGCGAGCGCTATTGTGCGTGCGACAAGCGCCGCGCCCAGCGATGGCAAGCAGCTTGCTTGTTGCGATGTGCGACGAGCGCTGCGCCCAGCGATGGGCTGCGGCAGCATGCTTGTTGCGTCGAGCGCTGGCGCGCGCAGCGAGCACCAGCTCGCGTGATGCCTTGCGATGGTGAGCAGCAGCGATGCGACGCAGCGCATGGGCTGCGCGCACATGGCCAGCGATGGATGTGTGCGTGTGGCCCATGGGCGTGCGTTGCGTGGGATTGTTGCGTTGCGATTAGATCGTTTTGAAATTTTAATTTGAAATTTTCAGTTTACGTAATTTTAATTAATTTTAAAATTAATAATTTAAATTATTTTCTTGGATTTTAATTTTGAATATTGTAATTATAATAAATTTTATTTATTCTAATTATTTTACTAAAATTAAAATCATGAATTGATTTAAATACGACTGAAATTAAATTAAACTTTTTGGATTCAATTATAAATTTATATGAGCTTTAAATTTTAATTAAATTTGTATATTTCTGGTTAGACTAGAAATACATTTTTATGTTTAAAATTAGTAAAGCATATGAATTTATTGGTTTAAGTGGGAGCCCTTTTTAGTCATAAACTCTTGATTAGGTCCGCAAATCCTTAAGGTTAAAACAACTTGATTAGAATTAATAAGGACTGAATAATTTGTAGATTATTGGTGCCCTTGATTAATTGCTGCAAATGTTTATGTGATGCATGATGTGTTTTACTAACCAGCTATGTGGGCCATTCATGATAATGAATGGGTGAATGGTATATATTGTATATGTACTGTTTTGCAGGTTATGAAGTGACTAGTATGGCCCAAATATGATAGAAAATATGGTCTGCGTACCATTAATTTGAATGTAATTGGTCTAAAGTACCAAAGTTGTTTTTCAATTCAAATATGGTCCGCGTACCATCAAATAGTTGTAATTAGTTTTTTAATTATAGCTTATCCTATTTGAAGAAAATGGTGCCTCCCACGGAGATTTTCAAGACGGACTTTGAAGTTAAAGCTTCAAGATGAAGTCGGGCCATACTAGATCACATTTATCTTATGCATGTTTTAAGTTATTTATTGCTTTTAAATATGTCTTAAAATGCATGAGATCAAAGCTTGATTATGTTGCATGATTAAGGATTTTAGTTCACTTAAAATCTAACCAACATAGTAAGAGCCTTAAGTTCCAAACTTAAAAATTTAGTTAAAAGGTGCCATGCCAAAATATACACTTGCTTGGATATCCTTTACATCAATCTAGTAATAGTTTTCGCTCAGCGAGGTGTTACTTATTGGTCCTAAAGGGGCAAGGTACACAAATAATTGTGAGTACACGTTAGTTTTGGTGAAACTCAACGATATAAGTAAGGAGTCCTTTTATGTCGTGGCAAAATCGATAGGTTTACCTAATAAGTTCTTAGACGTACCTATCAACCAAGAGTAGTTTCTAGACTATTAGCAAAAGGCTTTTGCTTACCTAAAATGTTTTAGAATTGAGTCGACAAACTGTGCTTAATTCTTCAATGGTTTTAGGGTCTTGGAATCATTTTATTCACACCTGCCGGAACACATAATTCGAATAAAATGCTAATGACTTGTTTAAATTGCATGATTTCTTTCATTTTCAAGTTATTATTCATGATAAATGTTTAGACTTTGCATGCTTCACACTACTACAAATCCCGCCTTTTGAAGACGCTTTTTGGACCGTTTTTCGACGCTAAAAAGCGTCGATAAATTAGCCCTCGACGCTTTAAGGAAGCGTCGAGAAAATTAAAGTCGAGAATATTCTCGACGCTTTATGGCGTCGTGCACGGGGACGCTTTTTGGCGTCCACTTTCATCCTTCAGCGTCGACAACCTCGACGCTTTTCGCCGTCCACAAGATTTTCCCGCTTTGCCCCACCCTTTTCCTAATCATTGTCCTCGACGCTTTTTGGCGTCCATAATTTCATCAGCCTAGACGCTTATATGCGTCCACAGGTCTTTTCCTAATCAATGTCCTAGACGCTTTTTGTCGTCCATGTTTTCTTCAGCCTATCTTTTCTTAATCAATGTCCTCGACGCTTTTTCGCGTCATGTTTTCTTCAGCTTAGACGCCACAAGATTTTTTCCTGTTTTAACATTTTCCTATTTAATGTCCTCGACACCTACAGGCGTCCAGAAATTTATTTTGGCGGGATATTTAATTCAAAATGAGCACGATAATACGACCCCAAAAAACGTCCAAATTATTTGTATGATTAACCTTTTTTTTTCCACGTACCTATATATTAATTCCTGTATCATATATATATATATATATATATATATATATATATATATATATATATATATATATATATATATATATATATATATATATATATATATATATATATATATATATATATATATATATATATATATATATATATATATATATATATATATATATATAACACTATTCATCACGTACAATTATAAATTTAAAATTAAAGTACAACGTAACACAACATCGATCAATTAATTAACCTGAATTGTGAATACTTGGTCTTCAATTAACAATAAAATTAACTTATAATTCATAGTACGTACACGTATGTTACTAACCAGAATCCAAACATAAACGCATATATATCACTAATCGAAATCCTAACCAAATAGTCCAAAACAACATGATATCATAAATCAAACCAGCTAGGCCAAGAAAAACTAAAACTTAGAAAAACTAACTAGCTAAGATGTACTACGTACATATACTATATGTAGATGATCGATGGTAGTAGCTCATATGAAGCTCAAGTGTCTTGGCCTTCATTTTGCTTTTGCACATTATCACGTTGGACGACCTTCAAAGAAAAATACAAAATGTAATAAGTACATAATAAGTCGGAAACTTGAACTACGAAGGAAATTAAATACAACATTCAATTCTAGTTTGTTCTATATCATTCACAGAATGTCTATTATAAATGAGCAAAAGCATAGCAGAGCCAAGAACATGTCAAAGACCCAGGGGTATAAATACTACAGCTGAACACACACACAGCAGAACACACACACAACATGCAGGGAGTGATCATGTCAATGACCAGGTGTATAAAACACACATTTTGTAACTGATGATGATACATCATGTTCATACTATCTTTTCTAGCATCATGCATATATATTATCTTTCACTTTTCTGATATTTGGTTGTCTACTAACTTCAGGAACCCGTGAAGCGCGTTGTTTCATTTCAAGATGTTGGAAGAACCCTTGGAGGAAACAATTCTGCAGTATCTGAGCAAACTGTTCCTGCTCAGATGTTATCATAGTTGCATCAGTTCTACAGTTCTGAGCAAACAGATCTGATGTTATCATACTGCAGAACTGGTATGATCGCACCCATAAGTCCATAACCCTCAACAAACAGATCCCATTTAAGCTAAACAAGTAAAATGGGGAATTTTACAGTCAGACGGCTGATATTATTAAGCTAAACAAGTTGTACTTGATCCAACAGGTTCGAACAATGTGCAGCAATTAAGAAACCTAGTCTGATATCATATGAAAGAGTTTAGGGCAGCAATTAAGAAACCTAGGCTAAATTCAGGAAGCGGCATCATGTGCACAATTTAAACATCAAGATGTTGGATTCTGAGATTTATGTTTTTCTTTTGTCATGATGACGGTGATATGCTAATGAATTTCTCATGCTAGTCAGTAAGCTGAGTTGATTTTAAAAAACTTATAGAAAGCAAGAAATAAAACTCATAAACGAAATTGAGCATTCAAATTAGCAGATTATGAACAACTGCCTAATATTCCCATGTGACCTAAGCAATGGTCCAAACCAACTATCACATTTTTAATTGGAAGTTTGGCATGAACAGTTGGTTTGACATTTCATTCAAGTCAACTGTCAATCAAAATGATGGTGGAATTGTACAGTTAATACTACTTGACAAAATAACAACACACATAAACAAATATCGAATGAGTATTTGGTTTCTATTAATTAGGCTATTAACATATTTGAGTGTGAGCTATATACTATGAATCTATATGAGAATTGACAGGTATTCTGAAAACGGGTGCAAAATATATTGTTTCCCCTCATACGTTACAAATAGTCCTTCTTGGAATCTTGGTACCATCTAATCAACCACCACAAACATGAAAATCAAATGAGTATATAGTTACACCCAAGAGAGGAGCATTGATGTAGAAATTAATATCCAGATTCACATTCCACAAGGAGCATTGATGTAGATATTAATATCCAGATTTACACATGATTTTCACATGGTTCATTCAATTTTCTACAACTACAATCACACTAGGGTTGAGTTGCTGTAGATATTTTATCTCTTGAATTGGGTAATTTGAATAGATATTTTATAATGTGAAAGTCTAGAGCTGGTATTTGTCTACAGTCTAAAGCGCACTTCTTTTAGAATGCTAAAGCGCACTTCATATACTACCTTTTCAGTTCCGTGCATTAACTATCAATAAAACTTGGTTTTTAAGCTTTGTTCTGATCAGTTTTAGACAAATCAGTTCTGATCAGTTTCAAGCATCTGTTTTTGTTTTCAGCTATGTTTATCTGTTTTTGTTTTCAGCTGTGTTTATCTGTTTTGAACACACACACAGCAGAACACACACACAACAGGGAACATGATCATGAATACCTAGAAACAACCTGGATTGTTATGGCTTATACAGATATCAAGTACAGAAGGTAGATGCAGACAAGATGCTCCAAGACAATTCAGATATTCGAAGTAACCAAATGCAAAAAGAGTTAAATGAGATGAAATTAGAATAATTACCCTTTTGTGTGCCATCACTAGTAGAAAAAACCCCTGTTGCAACCCCCTTGTTGCAGCGTACATGTGTTAATACGCTTCAACAACCAGTCGGTCAACGCGGGTCAAACCCTTTAAAGGGTTATTGCAGCGTACAATTTAATTGTTCCCTGCAAAAAAGTTTGTTGCAGCGTACATTTTAAAAGCCCGCTGCAATAGCTCGTTTTTGTTGCAGCGTACTTGTTAAAGCCCCCTGCAATAACCCGGGTAAAAAAAATTTCGCTGCAATATTCGTTGAAACTAATTCAAAACAAATTAAGCATCTCTCACTCTCAACTCCCTTCTTCTCCCTTAACTTTCCCTGCGTCATCCCCTCAAAAAAAAACCCTTTCTCTTCGTCGGTGGTTCTAGCCTCCTCGCCAGAGGCCACCTATTAGCTTGCTCGTCCGTTTTGATTCTGCCTATCATTCTGCCTTTTGATTTCGATTCCAATTTCACAACTAGGTTTTGGTATTGTAGATGTCGAGTTGCAATTTCTAATCAATTGGAATTGCGGAACTTGATTTTGGTGGATTCATACATTTAATTTTTTTTGTTTGTTTGAGTCCTATTCTTGATGTGCGGAAAAGGAAGGCGGTTCGATTGAGCAAAGATGTCGACTCCAAACGTCGCCAAATTAACAATGGGTAAAATTTTCTCTTAAGCACCTTAATTTATGCACAATTTCAGTTTTCTTTGTTGTTGTTGCTGCGAATTTGAACATCATTAACTGGGTTTTTCCATTAAGTAATGATAAAGTGTGAGCTACTGTATAATTGAGTTGGTTATGCTTGTGAATTTGTTTGTTTTGATTGAATTTAAAGCCTTGTATGTGGGGGGGATTGGCAAAGGAACCATGGGTCAGCTTTTAATTGGGGATTCAGTTCATAGATTCGATTGTGTGGTTTGGTTAATAGAGGATCTCATTTTCATGTGTTATTTTTCCTATGCTAAGAAACTCCTGAGCAAAGATAATTACATGTTGCAACCAGTTACTGTGTAGAAAAGCAAGGAATTCTGGAAATCAAATATATACAAAATTTTTGTAATTGGTTCCATTAGATAGTTGGATTTCATTGTTCTGCATTCTAATGCCAATCTTTTCCTCCATTTATGTGATATTTTTGTTTATTTGGTAGTCTGTGTATCATGAATGTAATCATTGTTTATTATAAGACGACTAGTAATTTGATTTCTTCCACAAGTATATTTGGTGTGGTCTTATTAGATGTGGGATTGGATAATGAAACATGAGCCGGTGGTTTCAAGAAAGAAAGTTGCTCGCGTCCTATTTTCCGTCAACCTCTTCGCCGCGGCTACCTGTCCCCTCTTTTAGGTTTGCTCGATTCGTTTACCTGATTTTTGTTTTAAGAATTAGGGTTTTTCAATTCGTTTTTAGGGTTCTTTGCGTTTGTTCAATTCTTTTTTAGGGTTTGTTCAATTCGTTTCTTCAATTCATTTTTTCAATTCGTTTTTAGGGTTCAATTCGTTTGTTCAATTCGTTTTTAGGGTTTGTTCAATTTGTTTTTACGGTTTGTTTAATTTGTTTGTTCAATTCGTTTGTCCAGTCACTATAGCTAGGCCTAACATGGTAGGAGTATGTGAGAGACACTGACAAAATAAATCAATGTAACAATGCAACTATTTTCTATGCGCATCCTCTGCTAGATTTTCCTGTATATAGACTTAGTGAGGTAGTGTACAGTTGTTGTCACTGACTCATTGGTTTGGCTTAACTTCCCTTGCTTTATTCCAAATCATGTTTTGATGACGAGTTCTGGTCTTCCCGTTATGATTATATTTTGGCCTTCATCTCTGTTCCACATTACAAGCTTTTTGCTTAAAAGACATCCTAATTTGAAAGTGTAACAATTTTTTTCATGAAAGTACTATTCTTACAGGTCGTACCCAGTTATTCTCATAAAGTTGTGAGATCTCGGTAGAGTCCAAGAAGTCAATGATCTCTTTGCAGCTACCATTTTTCCATATGATATGTAAGGTCGGTTATTAGTTTGTTGTAGTGTAGATTCCGGGTGATAATCATTCTGGCTTGTGAGTATAATTTTTAGGTCAGCATAGCTTCTTCATCCCTGAAAATAAATCATTCGTGATAGCCTCAATCTCAAAATAGTATAATCCCCCCCCCCCATTTGTATATATGTTTTAAGTTTTTAACAGAAGATTGATTAGTTAATTCGGCTTTGGTAGGCTGTCGTTCATAGAGCTAAGAACTCAAAATATTCAGCTGATGAGGATATGGGGGAGACAGATGTTAAAGATCCAAATTTAAAGCAATCTCTGGAGTCTGCTACTTCTCAGATTAGCCAGCTAGCTCTTTCTAATAGTCCTACTGGTAAATCTTCACTGAATTCTACTGTGGGATCAGATACGGCCAATGCAGGTGTAGATATTGACTTTTTGACTTTTTATGTCTGTACATTGATGATTTGGTTTCTTAGCAAGAGAGTAATATTATTACCTCCAAAATTTGGAGATCTGAAGTTTGGGGTCTATTTAAAATCTGGTGAGTGTCAGAGAAATGTTTATGGTTATTTTCTGTTTTTGATTCTTTATCCAACACATTGATTTTAATAACCTTCTACTTAATAATCACCATTACAAACTTCTTAAATTAGTCTGCTTAAGTGGCCATTGTTTGTACCTACTTAAAGTGTTACTCGTACATGTTTGGATTACCGTCTGTTTCCTTATGTTTACCTTTTTTCCAGGTGGATTTCTGATTGGAAGAACTGTGGCTGTTTTGATAACTATGACGATTGGGACCTCGATGGCTGCTCGTCAAGGTCCTCTAGCTATGGCTGCTCATCAAATCTGTATGCAAGTGTGGTTGGCTGTCTCTCTTTTAACTGATGGATTGGCCGCATCTGGTCAGGTATGAGCTTTCATCTAACTAGGAGGTTCGATATCCAGGCTATAGGTTTTTCAGGCATCTAGACTACCTCTATTCTACAGTGCTTGTCCATTATGATTTATGATTATCACAAAAGTTGAAGATTGTGAATAATGTGTGGGTTTTAACCAAATAGGAAAAGCTTCTTGGATTAATAAGCATTTGTTGTTGTCCAAAGATCCTGATTTGTGAACAATAAACCAAATAGGAAAAGCTACATATTTTCTCAGAGTATTACACTTATTACATGTTTAATATGAATAGTTTTAACTTTCTAACACTCATTCCAATCTACTTATGCAAATTTAAGGCTTGTTTGGTCGTTATAGGTCATATTAGGCTAAAATGAGGCTTTTTTGCTCCCAAATATGAAATAAAGAACCTTAGGACTCATTTTAAACATATTAAATGTTTTATATGATTAGTTTTAACTTTACAAGACTTAATCCAATCTATTTATGCACATTCATGACTTCTTTGGCCGTTATAGGTCATATTTAGGCTAAAATGACATTTTTGCTCCCAACTTTGATCTAACGAACTTAAAAACTAATTTCAAACTTATTACATGATTCATATGATTATTTTTAACTTTTCAAGACTCAATCCTATCTATTATGCACATTTGAGACTTGTTTGGTCGTTATAGGTCCCAACTATGAACCAAAGAACCTAAGGACTCATTTTAAACTTACTAAATGTTTTATATGCTTATTTTTAACTTTCTAGGACTCATTCCAATCCATTTATGCACATTTAAGGCTCATTGTGTCGTTATGGGTCATATTTAGGCTAAAATGACATTTTCGCTCCCAACTTTGAACTTAAGAACCTAATGACTCATTTTAAACTTATTATATGATAAATATGCTTAGTTTTAAGTTTCTAAGACTTATTCTAATCTACTTATACCCATTTAATGCTTGTTTGATCGTTATAGGTCATATTTAGGATAAAATAAGGCATTTTCGATCCCAACTTTAAAATAAAGAACCTAAGGACTTATTTTAAAATTATTACATGTTTAATATGCTTAGTTTTAAGTTTCTAAGACTTATTCTAACTACTTATACACATTTAAGGCTTGTTTGGTCGTTATAGGACATATTTAGGCTAAAATGACATTTTCGCTCCCAACTATGAACCAAAGAACCTAAGGACTCATTTTAAACTTACTAAATGTTTTATATGCTTATTTTTAACTTTCTAGGACTCATTCCAATCCATTTATGCACATTTAAGGCTCATTGTGTCGTTTTAGGTCATATTTAGGCTAAAATGACATTTTCGCTCCCAACTTTGGACTTAAGAACCTAAGGACTCATTTTTAAATTATTATATGATTAATAAGCTTAGTTTTGAGTTTCTAGGACTTATTCTAATCTACTTATACCCATTTAATGCTTGTTTGATCGTTCTAGGTCATATCTAGGCTAAAATAAGGCATTTTCGCTCCCAACTTTAAAATAAAGAACCTAAGGACTCATTTAAAACTTATTACATGTTTAATATGCATAATTTTAACGATCTAAGACTCGTTCCAATCTATTTATGCACCTATAGGCTCATTGGGTCGTTATAGGTCATATTTAGGCTAAAATGAGCATTTTCTCTCCCAAATTTGAAATAAAGAACCTAAGGACTCATTTTAAACCTTTTAAATGATTAATATACTTAGCTTTAAGTTTCCAAGACTCGTTCCAATCTATTTATGCACATTTAAGGTTCATTGGGTCGTTATAGGTCTTATTTAGGCTGGATTGACATTTTCGCTCCCAACTTTGAACTAAAGAACCTAATGACTCATTTTAAACTTTTTACATGTTTAATATGCATAGTTTTAACTTTCTAAGACTCATTCGAATCTATTAATGCACATTTAAGGCTCATTGGTTCGTTATAGGTCATATTTAGGCTAAAATGATATTTTCGCTCCCAAATTTGAACTCAAGAACCTAAGGACTTATTTTAAACTTTGTACATGATTAATATGCTTAGTTTGAAGTTTCCAAGACTTATTCCAATCTATTTATGCACATTTAAGGTTTGTTTGGTCGTTATTGGCCATATTTAGGCTAAAATGAGCATTTTCTCTCCCAAATTTGAAATAAAGAACCTAAGAACTCATTTTAAACCTTTTAAATGATTAATATACTTAGATTTAAGTTTCCAAGACTCGTTCCAATCTATTTATGCACATTTAAGGTTCATTGGGTCGTTATAGGTCTTATTTAGGCTGGATTGACATTTTCGCTCCCAACTTTGAACTAAAGAACCTAATGACTCATTTTAAACTTTTTACATGTTTAATATGCATAGTTTTAACTTTCTAAGACTCATTCCAATCTATTTACGCACATTTAAGGCTCATTGGGTCGTTATAGGTTTTATTTAGGCTAAAATGACATTTTCGCTCCCAAATTTGAGCTACATAACCTAAGAATTCATTTTATACCTTTTACATGATTAATATGCTTAGCTTTAAGTTTCCAAGACTATTAGGACATTGTTATTAGTTGCTTGAATGTTAAAGTGTGATATTTAATTTGAATTTAATCTAATGCTTAGTTGAAATTTCTGTTTTTGTAAAGGTCTACACTCCGAGGAATGCGCCTACTAGTGAGGAAATTGATGTGGTTCGTGAGCAACGGGCTAAGTGTTTTACCCGCAAGTATTTACTATTGGCTTGAGCGCGCTTGATCGAGGTGGTTTAGTTGTTATAGAACAATCGTTTCCATTAAAATGTATGCGTACATTGAAATTGGAACGTATATTTGAATGTAGTACGTGCACTTTGGTTTTGGGATATATATATATATGTATACAAAACACCAGTTATTATTTTTTATATTTGTTCTACAGGTTGCGATATTTTATTTATTGTTGTTGACAGGTTCCTATATTTGGTGCAAGACACCCTAGCTATAGATAAATAAAACTAAAATTTTCCCGCCAAAAGCACAGCTTTGTTGCAGGGGGCATATACTTGTTCGCTGCAACAAGTGTGTAAAATTAGGCAAAAATCAAGACTTGTTGCAGCGTACAAAATGATGTACGCTGCAACAGACTGGTTTGTTGCAGCGGGCTTTTATTTGTACGCTGCAACAAACCAGTTTGTTGCAGCGTACAAATAAAAGCCCGCTGCAACAAACCAGTCTGTTGCAGCGTACATCATTTTGTACGCTGCAACAAGTCTTGATTTTTGCCTAATTTTACACACTTGTTGCAGCGTACATGCAAATGTACGCTGCAAAAAAGTACTTTTCGCAGCGTACATTGTACGCTGCAACAAGTCAATACTTATTGCAGGCCCCCCAGTTGCAGCATACGATGTACGCTGCAACAGGGGTCTAAAAGCCCGCTGCAACAAGGGTTTTTTCTACTAGTGCATTCCCAAGACTTCTTGTGCACAATCAAGAGCTTTTGTTGAAGCAGTTCCTGTACGAACTTGACCTACTAGTTGAGCAAATTGTCCAATAAGAGTTTTAAGCAGCCAATTATTCTCTTTCACTTGCTCTTGCAGCTTTCCATTTTCCTTCTCAAGTGTTTCGTTTTTCTTGTTGATAGCTGACACTTCTTCTTTTACATTTTCCATCACCACGGTCCTATGTCGAACTTTTCCATACCCATTCTTCCTTAGCACACCCTGCACTCCATAAACGTCGCTCGTTCGAACTCCAAGTCCGTAACCAACAGGACGTTCTGGTACCTTTCCACCATGCATAGTGTCCTCAAAGGCAATATTCTCGAGTTCTTGTTGAGACTTAGAAGGGTCTACATTCTTCAGCGATTCAACCATGGCCTTTGCATCATCCTGCACAAAAAAAATAGGATAACAATGCAAGATTAATTTCAGAAACTGTTTCGGAAACACATTTAGTGTAGTGTGGACTGCAAGTATTTAAATCAAATAGCTTAATAATATGGACTCATACAACAAAATCTTCAGTGAGTGTGTTTGGAAGAAAGGTCCCGTCCTTGCCCGTATGAGTCTTTATCCAAAGGGCTAATAAGCTCATTTTTACTCCATGCTCGTCTTCCTATACATGAGTAGCAATGTAAGAAGTATTAAAGAAAATCTAGAAAGATGACACCATCATGAAATAAATAAAAGAATTAATGATTTGTACATAATCAGCTTGTTGGTTCGCATAGCTATTAGAACCAGATCTATGAAATTGAGTTTGGGAGGCTCGTGCTTCTTTTCCACACTCTGACAATTTCTGCACTCACATTCAAAGAGATTTATTAAGAAAACAATAAACAAAGATTAATCAAACTTCAATTAAAAACATGGTACTTACTTGCCCTTCATCTGAATACCAAAATATAACCAACTTTATCCACTCCTTACTGCTAATTCCATGTTGCGGAACTGCTTCTGTGGTCATCTGTGTTTCTGTTTTCTCCTCTGGTTTGTAGTAATCTTTCTTGAGAGAGTATTTATACTGCTTCCAGCTTTTATTGGCACGCTTGAGAATTTGTGTGACGTATACTGGACCATCAGGAATAACAAAGCGATCCTGCAAAAAATGATTTACCACAATCAGCATAGGAATCAAGTCAGACTGCTGGTTTTCAATCATATTTCAAATTTCCAACCATATTTCAGGTGCTGCTGATTTCCAATAATACTTGGTATTTACTTTTTGTGGGTGAATGATGCATTTCAACATTGAATAATCTGATGATTTATTGACGTTTATAGGTCTAATTAAGTAAAACGAAACAGATGCATTTCATGGGAGTATCAATTCAGTTTATGTGATGGACCGTACAGGCCGTACCACCAAGCCACCTACTCACATAGTCTATCACAGAAGAAACAAGAGGGGACAACATATAACAGCAGACCTGCAGAACAACAGCCATAACAAAGGGCAGCAAGAGGCACAGGAAATAGAGGAAGAAAGAAGAGAGCAGTAGTTAAGGAGTTTGCAGTACAATTAAGAGACTTGTAACCTAAAGTTACTAACTTGGAGAATAGTGGCCTCAAGCTACTGATTTATGTATGAACCTTTATCAATTAAATCAATCAAGCTCTCTTTCCTAGTTGCTGTGTCCTTTTCATTCTGTTTCTGCAGGTGGTTCTTGCAAGTTTATTGCAGTTTATAGGTCTCTTTTAAGTAAATTGAAGCAGATGATTTCCTAAGATTATACTTACATCTATCTCTTGTAACAATTTAGATTTTAGAGCCGCATCGACCTTTTTCCAGTTCTTGTATCCAACTGGACAGTAAGCCTCCATCTTTGCAAGGCTCCCAATGAATCTGACCAAGATCTGTCCACCTTTCCTAAGCGGTTGACACAAGTCATTGAATTCAACAAAGTACTTGATGCCATTGTTACTCCAGACATCGATTGTCTGAATAGGACCACTGGCCACTCCATAATTACCCTTAGAATCTGCATAAAAAGAGTTCAGACATCTTTAAACAGCCCACGATTAAAGCAATCATATAAATTGATGATAGTCTATGTATTCAATGATAATCTCTGCTTGCATTTAACGCGAGAGGTATAATCAGTTTGCTTGTTTGCTATCTGACAAGTAAATTGTCGTCTTATTTAAGTTAGCATATAAGATACACTTGAATAACGGTTGCAATGTTTTGATACCTAATACTAAACTTAGTTTTCTGTAATTTTATTTCTTCTTATTCACCAACAGGTCGTTTTTCTGAAATCGGTTGAGCTTAAAACAAAAATCAGGAAATCAGGAAATCAGGAAATCATTTAATATGGACTATTATTAACTTCTAAAAACATTACGATTATCATGAGATGCTTTTATTAAACTTTAAGATATAAGGACAAGGGAAACTATATCTAATGGTTAAAAATTGAACTTACCGATGGTCATAACCTCTTCCTTGTCATCAAAATCTACATTATCACGCCATTCTGGATATTGCCGTAAGGACTTCGATTTTTTGAGTTCCCTTTTGGTTCTTGAATACCTTCTGCAGGGTATTTCGGTGGTTTTGAAGGTGGGATACTAGGTTGAATATTAGGTGTGTTCTGACCGGAGGAAGGAGAAGGGTATTTCGGTGGTTTTGAAGGTGGGATACTAGATTGAATATTAGGTGTGTTCTGACCGGAGGAAGGAGAAGGGTATTTCATTGGTTTTGAAGGAGGGATAATAGGTTGAATTGAAATCTTGGAAGTAATCTTAGGTGGAATTTTATTTCCAGTTGATGCCTCGAGTGAATTTGATGTTGATCCAGTAGGTGGTGTTTTCCATATAGCTTGCTGTGCACTTTTAGCAGTACTCGGACATGGAGGTGCAACCATCGATGCAGTGGTACCTGGTGGAGAGAATGGTCCAAATCTAACAGACTTAGGAACCTCAGATGGTTGTGATTGAGTAGCATGCTTTTTGGTTGGCTGTGATGCATCTTCACTCAAAGATGAGGTACGTGATGGTAGCGAATTTGATGCTGATCCAGTAGCATCTGTTTCAATTTTGACTCTAACCCTCTTGCGATAAGTCATCCTTACTATGTAGCAACTGCAAGACAAGTCACAAAAAAACAGAATATTAGCAAGCAAGGCAACTGAACTAATGAAAACAACTGAAATGGACAAATGAACAACTGAACTAATGGAAACAACTAAAATGAACAAATCAGAACAACGGAAATAATGAAAACAAATTATATGGAAGTGAGCCTTTGAGTGACCAGCTGTTCAGAATAGATTAGCAACAAAGGACAGACTACTGAAGTGGAATTTGAGTATTGTTGGCAACTGTGGCTTATGTCAGTTGGCCGATGAAACTCTTTCCCACCTGTTCTTCTCATGCCATTTCTCACAGGAAGTTTAGAGTCTGGTTTTGCAGTGTTTGGGTGTTAGTAGAAGCATTTGGTAGAAGTGCAAAGAGCTGTGAAGAAAAGTAGAAGAAGCAGGAGTGCAGACTGTAGATACAACATTGCATTTCTAGAAACAATCTATAGTATGACTCTATATTGATTTGAAGGAGTATTTTGTAAGTAATCAAATGATATTGCATTATATTGATTTGAAGGAGTATTTTGTAAGTAATCAAATTATCAATTGCATTATCTGGATGATGAAACCGGCAAAGAGAAAGGAGAGGTATTTTTCTAATATGGTTGTTGCAGGTATAGGAGCTCAGAAGAGAATATGTATATAGCTAGCATGATTGACAAGATAATTGGTTGTACTACTCACAGCTAGTCGAGAACCAGCTCTTACACATGCAATCCCACCCCAGTTCAACTTCATTTTTTTAGGCCTATAGCTGGTATTATATTCTAATTTGCCTGATATGATGACGGCTACCATAGCCACAATATTCTACCTCTTTGTTCAAGAACTCTAAACTGACAGTTAGAACTCATGAAATTCTGCATAACTATCAGGAATTAAAACCAATTACATAAACAACAGGCAGAAACTTAACAAATGTTTACTTCTAATCAGATAAAATATAGCAGGTCTAACAGAACCATCAACCAGGGCAAAACAGGGCAAAAGAATCAATGAAAACAAGGGGGCACCCTTGGAGGAAGTGCTGTGTATGGCATATAATGAAGTTCAACATTTAATTTGAGCATATAAACTCTTCAACACACAATATAAACAGTTAACGTTGAAATAAACAGCAATGACCTATATGCAAAATCAAGCTCAATGCACCATGCAATGACACTGGCCATGTAAGAATCTATTGATCATTTCACTATCCAACAGAAGCAAAAGAGCTTAAGAGAAAAGAAGAACGAAATATGCAAGAAGCACATGTAATTTCAACCTCGTTGCCAAAAAGAAATGAATGAATTAGTTATTAGTTCTTCCACAATCAAGAATGCAGATAAGATTCCTCTATTGTGATTCCGGATTTAAACATAAAGAACATGTATTAATCTGCCCCTAGAAAGTCTCGGGAAGCTTCTGCAAACATCATAATAATCCACATTCAATACAGAAACTATTATCCAGATCAAAGCAAGTGAATGGCTTCTTTACTGAATTGGATGCTTGCAAGTAACTTTCTGACAAACTTACTCCACGACTCAAACCTGGAGCTTTAAACAGAGTTACTAAACACAAACTAGCAACAAATCTTGTTGATCGTCCAGAATATGATTTCAGTATTTCAGCAAATACATCCAAATCATAAGAAAATCTAGGCTTACTGCCAGTCCCATCACTATAATATTTTGATCACTTCAATCACAGTAGTTGATTACTTCAATCAAATTTGATGTCAAATCACTTTAAAATTGCCAGTCCCAGGACTCCTAAGTCCTAACTCATATATTATACTCAAGTTAACAAACAGAAATGGAGATTGGCTTATAAATGACTCCAACACATCCAGTTTCTCATCAAAGTTTGATATGTCAGCGATAAAAAACCAATACACTCAACTGATAGCAGCTCACTAAAGCCCACACTATAGAACACCAGTTATTACTCAATGGAGATTGGCTTTATAAATGACTCCAACGCATCCAATTTCTCATCCAAATTTGATTTCTCAGCGATAAAACAATCAAAAATACACTCAACTGATAGAAGTCACTAAAGCCCACACAACAGGACACTAGTGGTTACTCAAAAGTAGACTGTGCGCATCAGAAAACCATTATGGAGGAGGCTTAACCCTAGTTTTTCTAGGGCGTTGACTTGTAAAATACAGAAACTATTATCCAGATCAAAGCAAGTGTTATAAAGTTGGTAACACAGCAAGGCAGCAGCAAGAATCTGTTGAAAGACTTACTTCTAGATTCAGAGTTGATCAGGTACTACAAGTTCATCCCCAAAACTAAAAGCACTTCTTTGTGTTCTGCATAAGCCAAAAAAAAACATGTCAGCTATAAGTCAAGTTTTGTGTTAAATAAAGAGCTGTAGCAGTTAAGCAGGATACGAAATAGAAAAGGAAATCTCATAAAACAGATAAGCAAAACACCATTCAATAAGTAATATAAATATAATGACAACGTTTAACTGAAATTAGTATAACTAAATGAAATATCATTTTACACGGTGAAAAAGAAGTTCATAACTCGAATCCAAAAGAAAAATAATGAACTCTATAAACTATGACAAAGAATTCTATAAATCCAAAACACTATCATTTAGAAGCTCATCATCCGGAATATCAAACAAGTCCCTAGGCTTAGTCTTAATAACATGAAGCCATCCTTTTTGTATCTCATCCTCAATGTAAAAAACTTGCTTTGCTTGAGAAGAGAAAATAAATGGATCATCATCCAAATTTTGACCAGTGTGCATCAACTTTGAGAAATTGACACGAACTCTACCGTTCGTGTATGTTTTGACACCCCTCCGTACATCAACCCAGTCACATCGGAACATTAGAACCTTGAAAGAACCATAATAATCCAGTTCTAATATTTCATTAAGTTTCCCGTAATACTCTTGGCCATCAGCTTCTACCATAATTCCGGAATTTTGAGTCTTTCGAGATCGCTCACGGTCCACGGTGTCAAACTTATAGCCATTGATAATAACACTTTTCATCCTTTTGCCGCGATTGCTTAAACCATAGGCCAAGGCTTTTCTTAATTTTCCTTCTTTTGTGCTATCATCTAGGTCATTGGCCTATAATTCGAAAAACATAAGTTTTAGATTGGTAAATATAAAAAATAAATAAGGAAATCCCAAATTTAAAAGCATATGACCTTGTTTAGCAACCAATCGGAAAATTCATTGATTATCCACCGACTTTCTTGAACTTCTTCAACTTGATTCTCTTGCCGTTTTTCTTGTAGGAAGGCCCTTTAGAAATAAAAAAATTCGAATTACTAACAGTAATGACCGATACGCTCTAAAATAACCCATGACACTACTTACTCAAGCACCGGTTTCATCTCATCTGAATGAAGCAAAACATAACGATGTGCTTGCTTTAAACTTTTGTCATCAACACGGACATTCTTTTTCATCCCCACTACACGACCAGCAGAGTCATATAAATAGTTGTTGATGTCTGGAACACCATCTTCATTCCTTTTCGGTCTGTTGAATATGGTCTCGACACTTTCTAAATATCTCGAACAAAAAGCAATTGTTTCCCATAAAAGGTACCCTTCAGCTATGGATCCTTCTGGTTGCGCTTTATTGCTTACATGAGATTTCAAAAAGGCCAAATACCTTGAAATATAATGAACAGGATTGTGAACGTGAAAGAATAAGACAAGTATTGCGATGTATTCTTATTTTAAAATGATTAAAAAAATATTGAAGTTTAAGATATTGACCTCTCAATGGGATACATCCACCTATAATGAACAGGTCCACCGAGTTTGACCTCCTCCACTAGATGAATTAGTAGATGCACCATGATTGTGAAAAAAGTTGGCATAAACTCTTTCTCCATCTTACAAAGAGTCAACACAAGCTTCGACTGAATGGTATCTAATTCACTTCTTTCAATAGCAGCTGAACATATCTTCTTGAAAAAGTACGACAATTCATCGAGCAAATCAATTACTTTTGTAGCATTAGATGCTCTTAAAGCAACAGGAAGGACATCTTGCATGAGCATATGATTGTCGTGGCTTTTCAGATTAATAAGTTTTCGTTGCTTCAAATTCACACACCTTTGCAAATTAGATCCATACCCATCAGGAACTTTAAGATTTTGTAGGACTGTAAGAAATCTTTCTTTCTCTTCTTTAGACATAGTGTATGCAGCCGGAGGCAAATAGTCGTTAACACGACTTGGATGAGATTGAGGCCAAAGATGAGATTTTATGTTCAGTTTTTTAAGGGCCAATCTAGCATTCTTATCATCTCTACTCTTGCTCATATCTAAAAGAGTTCCTAAGAAATTGTCACATACATTCTTCTCAATGTGCATAACATCTAAGTTGTGTCTAAGAGGATTATGTTCCCAATATTCTAATTCAAAAAGCTTACTTTTCTTTTTCCACAGAACACGATTAGACTCATCCTGGTCATTATCATCATTATCATCATCATCATCATCAAGTTCATCATCTTCTAGTCTCCCTCTTTTTTTCTGAACAACTTTTGACTTTCCATACACATACTTAACTTTTTCTTGTTGCTTCAAAACTTCTGTCCCGCTTACACGAACCGGAGCAAGACCATGTTCCTCTGTCCCATCAAATTCATTTGTTTGAGAACGATAAGGATGGTCAACTGGTAACCATTTTCGACACCCAGGGTAGACAATTTTACCACCAAAACTATAAGAATGAGTAGAATCAACACACGAAGGGCAAGCTTTATAACCTCTTGTACTCCAACCCGACAACATAGCATATGCTGGAAAGTCATTTATAGTGGAGTGTAAGACTGCTCGCATCTTGAAATTTTTTCCGCTATAAGCATCAAAGGCATCTACACCTTCCCACAACAATTTTAACTCATGGATTAATGGTTGCAAGTACACATCAATATCCATACCAGGACCCTGTTTCCCCGGAATAAGCACAGACAAAATAAATGATGTCGACTTCATACAAAGCCACGGTGGCAAATTATAAGGAATCAGGATCACCGGCCATGTACTATAACTAGTATTCATCAAACGATATGGATTAAAGCCATCACTTGCTAGACCCAATCTAACATTACGAGGATCTTTGGCGAATTCATCATATCTTTTATCAAACATTTTCCAAGCTTCACCATCCGCCGGGTGACTTATGATATTTCCATCCTTGCGGTCAAAATGCCATCTCATGTCCTCTGCTGTTTTAGATGACATGTAAAGTCTCTTTAGTCTAGGGATCAGAGGAAAGTACCGCATCACTTTAGCTGGAACACCCTTCTTACATGTTCCTTTGTCTTTCACACTACTCTCACCCTCCTTTTCTTTCACATTCTTCCACCTTGATCTGTGGCAGATATGACACTCACTTTTTCCTGCAAATTCGCCCCAATATAACATGCAATCATTCGGACATGCATGGATTTTCTCGTAACCCAATCCCAAATCATTCATTATCTTCATGCCTTCATAATACGACGATGGAAACTCCTTAATATAAGGAAATGCGTCTAATAGAAGCTCAAGCAACTTATTAAATGATGCGGCAGACCAATGGAACATACACTTGAGGTGAAACAAGTGCAATAGAAACGACAGCTTTGAGAAAGTTGTACACCCCTCATATAGACCCTCATCAGAAGCTTCCCTAAGTCGTTTATACTTCGCTTCTTCTTCATTGGTGTTATTGGTTGATGGAAATTCATCATCTTCCTCACATTCAAAATTTAACTCTTCATGCATGTCATACGAATATTCATCTTCAAAATTAGCTTCACTTAATGATGGGTCTTGGGGTTCGTTGGTGGGTTGTGGACTATTGTCAACCTTAAAAGCTGCTCTTAGTAACCCATTCATATCATCTCGACCAACTACATTTTCTTGATCATTAGGGATCTCTAAGGTATTACTCTCTTCAACTCTACGATGGAAAATCCATTGCCTATAGTTCTTATAAAAACCGTTAAATAAAATGTGTCCTCCTACCTCGCCTAAGTCAAACCATTTATTTAACTTGCATTTATTACACGGGCATCGAGTTTTTCCCTTTAGAAGAGTCTCCTTTGCAACCTCTAAAAATTCTATGCAACCGTTATAATAACGGCTATCCCCTTTTTGTAAGTCAATCCAACTAGTATCCATGTCTAAGAAAAAAAAAATTATAATTATAAATAAACACACTTATAGAAAAAAAAGAACGATTAAACCACATTAATCTGCAAATAATTAACATCGCATTCTCGTTTAGTTTTTTGGGTGATCTGTACATAATATTTCTCTTATTTTCTCATAACATATAAAGAACATACAAAACAAAAGTTATTGACCATGGTTTATAATTTTGCAACTATAATCTCTACATTTTTTTAAGTATTTTTCCCATGAGATGGGTTAACAAGTTGATATCATGATCATTAAGTATAAATTGTTTAGCAACTTTTCACAAAACCAACAAGAACAACTAGTTAAACACCACAATTGAATCAACAAACAAAAATAAATTAAATACGCAACGAACTGAAAATCAAGACACAAAATTATCCATAAGATATATTGCAAGCAAATAAAAATAAATTCACAAAGAAAATATTATTGCAAGCAGGAAGCAGCTACCAAATAAAAATCATACTACAGGCATGTACTGAAATCTGGATTCCAGGTTACTGCAATTGGACCACCAACTGTCCCTCCTAATTCATTCAAGTTTTCTGTTTTTTTCCTTATTACTGACATTCTACATTCCACCATAAAAGCACCTCCCATATGGATTCCGCAATATAGTCACCTGCACTTCCATGGCCATATTTACGTAACTTCAAATTCAGGATCATCATATCAGCTCTGTCCATATACAATGAAAAAGAAACCCTGCTGCTGTTTTAGGATATGATTGCAGGAAACCGAAGAACTTGACAAGGGATATCTATACCCGTGCTATCTAATAAAAAGGCCAGCTAATAATACCACATCCAACCAAATTATGGTAACAGAGATAAAGATTTCTACCATCTTACTTAGATTACAGGGGGTCAAAGAGAGTAAAGTCTGAACTGACAAAAATTAAAAGATGCAAAGTGTAACACAGAAGTCCATTCAGCTTCTCCCCCTTCCCCTAATTACCTCCTAAAGAAAGTATGAAAGTAACAGAATTGATTAAAGCCCGAGTTTATTAGGATCTTTATTATTCTTTTTCGTTGCCTAACTACCGAGAATTATTACTACAGAATCTCCAAAGCTCTAAAACTATGCTTTGTATGTATCAAATATACAATGAATCTTGCTCACGTCCTACAATTGTAACCATACACCTGACCAATTGATTATCCAATTCTCCTGAAAGCTATGGGAAACATCAGACCAGGGGTTAACGGTGCTTGTCAAAAAATCGAATCATATCTACAAATTTCAAGTAGAATTATGAAGAGAGCAGAGACTAATTAGACCTAAAACAACACCAAAACAAACCCTAACTTAATATATTTAACAGTTTGAAACCCATCATTCCCTTGTTCACAATTCACAACTGTTCAAATCACTACAAATGGCAAGGATCAAGCACAACAATGTATGCCTCAAAAACAACTTTCAAGGAACAAGCACCAAACAAGAGGAGGGAAGAAAAGTAAGAACCTAGCAACAAATTGATACAAACAGCCAACATATAAGTAAAAAATAAAATAAATTAAAATCAGGCAACACGAATGTAGTACTAAAATATTAAAGTATTAAACTATTATATAAGTACATTCACGCAATGCATGCTGAGAATCAGGCAAGAACGTTTGGTACAGCTCACAGTCCCACCTTCCATCCATGAGGTTGGGAGTTCAATTCTCATTGAACCTAACATCATAGATAGGAGTCATAAGACTCATAGGAGGGTGATTAGATTAGTGGTCGTTTCTC
Source organism: Spinacia oleracea (assembly GCF_020520425.1). Lineage (NCBI taxonomy): Eukaryota > Viridiplantae > Streptophyta > Magnoliopsida > Caryophyllales > Amaranthaceae > Spinacia > Spinacia oleracea. The sequence continues at coordinate 23,369,109 of NC_079490.1, forward strand.
TAGCCACGTGAATAGGGTTCTCAATATCAAAATTGTGTTCCTCCTATGACTATCTGTCTATCCTTACCCTACCTCCACAAGGATGGATGAATGATCCTCTAGTCAATAAAATAATTAAAAGATCAGAAACTTCACAATTAAGCAACACAAACTTAAAGATTATTGCAACACCAAGCAACATTATGTCCACCAGAGCAGACAGAATCACACTAAATGCAAAAAAACTACGCTGTAGAAAACATAGTTAAAAAAATGGCACCAATTCACGCGTTCTATAAAAGAACAGCCAACAAACACAACACTAAAAAGGGAATTCCCGGAGTGCAAAGCATAACAAACAAAAAGAGTGAGAAATAGATAAAGTACCTTAGTGAAAACCCGGAGCAGGAAGGGACAAGTCTGCAACCAGGACAAGAAATGTATTACCAACATTAGTAGATACTTCGTATAGAACAAAACCATTCCCCTGATAAGTAACAACTAGAACATGAACAATTGAGCATATCAAATATCACTAGCACACTAAGTAAACAGTTTTGAAAATGCACCCTTTAAATAAACAGCATCCCATCCAGAACCAACAACATTGAATGTTTCGAGAACTCGTGAAATCAGATGTCAAACACGCTCAAGTAAATCCGCATTATTCTGGTAAGAAAATCACCCTAATAAAGAGACTATTATGAAGACAAGTCCCTTTTAATCAGGAGACACAATATTACTCCAATAAAGGGACAATTGTCAATTTACCACCTCAATTTCACATCGTAAAGCAAGAAAACCCTAAAAAACCTCCAAAAAAATCAAAAAGCCAGAAGATTAACATTAATTAGTGTTGACAGATACTTATTCAGGTTTTCAGCAAAATCAGGAGCTATTAGGCCTGATATTGAATACTCCTTGAGAATTTGTTTGACGCATGTTAATCCATGTCAGAATTTTCTTATAAACACCATATATGCATAGATAGATGCCATCATTACTTTGGGGAAGGCAAACATATAGCTAAACTAATAGCATACTCAGGCCTAAAACAAAGTTTAGAAGACGTTTGTGTTTTAGTTGTGGCCTAACAATCTCCAATATAAATACAACAATCAATGGTAAAGCAAACCAAAGACGAAATGTAAACTCTGAGATGTATTGTAAATCATTAACCTTTAATCAAAGAGAAGTCACCTCTTTATGGGTGCGAAAGTGAATACAAAGGTGAGTGATAAGAACTCGATTTAAGCAATAAACAAGCACAAAGGATAAAATCAATCACACTTTTCATGAATCAAAGCATAAAAAACAACAATAGATTAATAGTGTACGTATATATACTGTCATTTAACAACTAAAAAAATAATCATGCTTCGCATTCAAAAGATAACCAACATCTATTTTACGTGATTTCAAGACAAAAGCTCCAACTTGCATAAAACCAAATTGACACGAACAGGCTATACTTTGAAGTTTGAAGTCTTGAACTCCCAAACTTTGCATCAATATACATTAGGCTGTGTTTGTTATTAGTGGATCCCAATGGCAAGAAACTGAGGACAACTTTTGGCAATGTAAACTGTTGCTACTGCTATAATTCCCACTCCCCGCATTTTGAAATCGATTATACACAGAAAATAAAAATACTCTGCAATTCAGCATATCTAACCAAATATAACACACTAACACAATTTCAGCCCAAGCCAAATAACCAATCTCAAATTGAAATATACCTAAATATAAACAAGCCCTGCGAAACTCTCAGCAAATTGGAAATTGAAAGAAAATTGAAAAATAATACAACAATCATAATTATACAACAATCATATTGAAAAGAAAATTGAAAAATAATACAACAATCATAATTATACAACAATCATATTGAAATTTTCAAAGAAATTTGAAAGAAAGATAAAATTTGATGAAGAACAGGGTACATACCTTGGAAATTCAAGCCCACAACACGCAAAAACTGATTATTAACAACGCGATTTTCCACCACTGTGACTCGTGAGAGGATGAAGATGAATAAATTAGCAAGAAATTAAATATTACACTAAATTGACAAAAACGAAAAATAAAAAATAGAGCAGATTAATGGCGTCCTTCTGATTAAAGGTGGACGAACCTGAAGAAAAGGGCGAGAGGATTAATGGCGAGAGGATTGGAGATTATCAGATCGAGAAGAAGAAGATGACTAGCTTTAGGGTTTGAAAGTCGTGGGCTGGGAGGATGAGTCGTGGAGTTAGGCAATGTTAGGCGGTTTCAAAAATAAATTTCTGTTTTAGCGCGATTTGATTTTCACAAAATTCTGAGTATTATTCGCAGCACGTGCTTCTCACGTGGATTAGGTACGGTTTCTTCGACGCTTTAAAGCGTCGACAACGTTGTGGACTGTTTTTAGCGTCGTGGCAACACGGGATTTTTCCCCCCGCAAAATCAATGCCTTTGGCGTCCAAGACCAAGCGTCCAAAAAGGGTATGTTTTGTAGTAGTGTCAATGAATGTTTTAATTATTGTTTATAATTAAATATCTTGCACTGCAATAAATCCTTTTAGAAAGGTAACAGTAAATTTCCTCGATTGGTAGTGAATCCAAGAACGATTCACGGAAATGAGAGAAAGTGAGCAATTTAAAATGTACGTTTCTTATAGCGACTTTTATGGTTGTTTTCGAACATCAAAGTCGAAAGGCAAACCAATTGGTGCTTGTGAATTCAAAATACACTGTAGTTTTGAGATCATAAAGCATTGAGTTTAAACGCTCAGCTTTACCAATGGTTAACAACCTAAAATCCTTTTTCCATTTAATTTTCGAATGAGTCTAGTTCCTTGACATTCGAATAGATCGATGCTTAGAGAACTTTAGAAGCTTCTGGTAAGATCATCTAGTTGAAACAGAATATTCAACATAAATGGTAAGAACTTTGATAAAATGACATTGGACATGTCTAACAAAGTATAAAAGTCAACACTAGAGAATTCAATTCTTAAGACTATAAGAAAGGGTACAAGAAATAGAAAAACAAAGGAACAAAAGAAAGGAATTTACGATTCCGGTTCTAACTAAAAGTTTATGTTTAAAGAGAAGTGACCTAGCAATCAAACTTCCTTGGTATCATATACCGCTTGAGGTTCTTACTTCGGTAATAACTCAAATAATGGAAGCTAGGCTACACTAATGGCCTACAAGTGGGAAATGAAGCATGGCAATGCTACATTGGCTGTAGGGTAATCTAGTTTGTTTTAAGTCCTTTCAAGGCTGGAACTAAATGGCTATTTTTTTCCATAATTAGCATACCTAAATTTCTGCTTCAAACACAGAAAGACTCACATTCAGAAAAACAAAAACAATGTTTATTTGTTTATTTGAATGAAATGGTCAATTACAGGTTGAGTCAATATGCTTGATTAAAACAAACAACTCTTTAAAGAACTTTACTAGGTTCAAATCAACCCCTTGATTTGAGTTCCACTAATCTTTGGCATTGTTGCTTAGACCATATCAACAAGTTAACATTCAAAAGCTCTATTTTGATGGACTTTTGAAAGATGATTGATTTCTAGATCATTTTAAGACAACTAGTCTTACTTGTTGAAAGTAACAAAAGATATGAACTATTGTTAGAACGCCTAGACAATAGAGTTCAAAGCTAAAGAAAGATTTTATGACTTTATTATTTCACATGGATTTGAGTGAATATAGGTTTATTTACTCAAATGTGATATAAGTTGAATCTGTTTGGCTAGTTCAAAGATTCAGAAGTATAAAATCCACTTGGCAAGAAATCATAAAGATCTAGGTTAGATCATGTTGATGATTACTTGAGACCAAATATGATCATCAATGATTGTGTGTTGTAATTTCACAATCTAGGTCCATAAGATATGGCATATCTTAGTTGGAAGAATCGAAGTCAATTAGTACTTGATTCGATTAATGATGAATCATAAAGACTTTTCCTATAATTTCTAAAACAAAATGCTCAACTACCACCAAACTAAACCAAATTCGTCAAAGCTATTGAAAAGTAATTTCAGAATAACTTTTCATAAAATATATCTAGAGAGTTGCAAAACTCAGTGGGAGCTTAGTGTTTGTCATTCGACAAATTAAGGCCCAAGTATAGATATATGTTTCATTGTGATTTATTCAAATGAGACACAAGGGTATTGTTTCTACCACGAATTTTTGAGAACATAATGTCTGTTTGCTCGAAATAATGTCCTTTTGGAGATTCGTTTCCAAAATGACAAGTGGGAGAAAAAAGACCTCGAAAGTCTTCGAGACGAACAACAAACATAAACGGACAATCTGGAGGCTTTTTCGAAGTTCTTTAGAAAATCCGAACACGTATTCTTTAAGGACTTTAGAAGTGGCTTTTAAAGAATAGACATCTCTTAGAAGACTTTACAAGTGCTTCAAGGAGAACAAAATATTCAAAGGACTTTCAAGTGGCTATTGATATTCTATTTGTTTGATGTTCTATACCCAAAGTAGGCATAGAGTTGAAGTCACTGGAACTATGATATTCTTCTATTGGATAGTGAAGAAACATGGAGTTCAAGTCACTAAAGCTATGCGATTCTTCTATTAGATAGTGAAGAAACCTACAACTTGCAGTCAAACTATTATCATATAGTGAAATGAGTTTGACTTGTAAGAAAGCTATGACGAAACCCAGATTCCCTAAAATGGTTAGAGGCCATATATAGACTCAAATGTTTTAAATGGTTAGAGGCCATAAGACATACTCAATGTTTTGATGACAAAATTGAAATTTTGTTGATTTGCAAGAATAGTTTCACACGTATTGGTTGCAAAGTTTGTTTTAAGGATAAAAACCATCAAACATGAAATTGTGTTCACACACAAAGCTAGATTAGTGGCTAAAGGTTACAAGCAAATTCACGATGTGGATTGTGTTGAAACCTCATGCAAAATCGTAATGCTTAAGTCTATAATTCAAGCAATGATTGCATATTGGTACATATGGCAATTGGATGACAAAACATCTTCCTCAGTCAAATGTTGGAAGAAACTATGTACATGGTATGTCATAGGATTTGTGGATCCAAATAAATGCTTGAAAAGAAAAGCTAGTTTATAAAATCTAAGTACAGATTTAAGCAAGCAATTGGGAATTAGAAATGTATTTTAGTGAAGCTAATAAGTATTTTAGTTTCATAAAATGTACATGATTCTTATAGATATATAAGAAGTTTAGTGGGAGTACATAAAATTAATTGGTCCTATGTGTATCACACACATATCTCTCTATTGTGAAATAACATTCAAATGCTAATGACTTAGATTTGAAATAATTCATCAATGATGGACCTTGGCGAAACTTAGTACATACTGGGTATTAAGATCTATTTACAGAGATCTTATATTAATGTTTTGGATTAAGTAATAGTATTTACTAAATCAAACACGAAAGACTCCATTGGAGATATTCGACCCATGTGAATAAATCTAAGTAAAGAATGTTTGAACTATGTATAAGCATTTACTAAGTTAAACATCCAAGGATCTAAGTAAGATTCTTAACCTATATTATATGTCAAAGAATTTAGCTGGATTTAGTATCTACTGAAACTAGATGAGCTAAAGTTACATGAATAGAATTCAATTGGGAATTATTTTGCAAAAGAATTTATCATGTATGATATAATATGAGGATCGCCAAAAACGTATCGTATGACTTTAGGCATGACGAACATATACCAATCTCTATTGATCTAAGTAAAGATCAACTAGATTGAGATCAAGAAAAACTTATGGTACTTGAAAAGGTACATAGGATCAGTTCTTGATTCAAGGAAATAAAGATATGCTAAACTTTGATGCTACACGCATAAACACTGGCAAATGATCAAGCAAGATCCCTTTGGAGTTAACCATTGACAAGGACGAGCTATAGAGCATCGTGTTTTGAAATGGCAACATGGATTGGAGACCATGAGTTGATGCGTGGGAAATTAAATATTAAATGTTCTGAGATACAGCTGGAAAATCTTCCACATATCTGTGAACTGCTTGGATAAGTAAATCCAAATAAAGCATCACTAGCAACCTATACAGTTGAAGTAAAAGTACTTATTGGCTAAGAAGCAATAAAACAGAGTTGTTTATATTAATGAGTTCTTCATTGAACTTGGGAAGATCACATGTCTGTTGACTTAATGGTTCTTCATTGCAAAATGCGTAGAACCACTAATGTAGCAAGAAAGACTAGATCACAAAATAAACATACTCAAAAGATCTTATCATCATATCTCGAAGAACGAAAATTCGATGAAAAGGATATTAAGATTGGCAAAGCATGATAACTAAACCTATGCAACAAGTGAGAAGCAACACTCACGTTGTAGCACTGGAAATCAAGCATAGCTTTGAATTCCATGAACTGTTTTAAAGATGGGTTTGAGGCCCATGGTTGTAAAACATTAGGGTTAAACATTTATCATATATGAAATGTATTTTTCATATTCCATTTAATCTTGGTTTAGTATTAAATGATGAGTCCCTTCAATTTGACGATATATTCAAGATAGACTGTTAGGACCAGTCCTGTGACTAAGAAATGTCTATCAAGTGAACTTGAATGTCAAAAGTTGAAAATGGTCCCTGGTCGGAGTTTTCTATAAATTGGACGCATAGAAAACGTTAGACGATTAGAATGCAAGATGACTAGTAGTTCTGTTTCTTGAACTATGTGGACATGGCAATGTCATAATCATTTGCATAGATACTTACTTTGGGAAGACTAGTATCGGACAAGACCTATGAAACTTTACTGTAAGAGATGAAAATCTGTCATAAGTAAATTTCATTAAAATTATTAGACACTAAATCCTCAATACCTGAGTGATTTGAGATTACTTGTTTGAGAACTGGTTGCTTTGACGTTGACCAACCGTCGCACCGTAAAAGGAGGCTATAAAGGCAACGCTCAGGTAATCACCTATCAAACGAAGTCTAATCTCAAGATCGCAAGATTGGGATTGTCCTCCCATAAATCGGGATGAGATGCTTAAAAGTTGTACAAGGCCACTCGGAGAGCTAGAAACTGTGAAATGCATGGCCGTGCTCGGATGAATCATAGGCTATGATTATCTGTCTATTTGATCAGTTGAACTCTGAAACCGAGGAACACCTCTGGACATAATAAGGATGACTACTCTTACCTTATGTTCAAGAGCAAGCATGGAGCGACAAAGGAATAAGGAAATGCACACTTGTCCCTAAGGACAAGTGGGAGACTGAAGGAAATAATGCCCTTGGTCCAAGTATGCATTCTATGTTAAGTCTAATAAGTGCGGTTCAGTATTAATTAACAAGTTAATAATTCAGTGAGATCAAGTGAGCTGAATGCCTAGCTAGAGGCCGCTTCAGTTCAAGTGGAATTAATGATATTAATCCACAGCTTACTCTTGACTGAACCCGTAGGGTCACACAAATAGTACGTAAACGGATCAAGTATTTAATGGCATTAAATACTCCATCTATGGATATTCAGAATTGACGGATCTTGGTTTCAGTGGGAGCTGAGATCGTCACAGGCAAGAAATGAATGCTCCGGAAAAGATGATATTGCCGGAAACGGAAATATGGATCGTATCGGAAATATAAATATTATCCAAGTCGTAGATGTTGCCCGAAACGGAAACATGGTACGTATCGGAAAATATTATCGGAAATGGAAATATTGCCGGAATCGGAAATATTGCCGGAAACGGAAATATTGTCAGAATCGGAAATATTATCGGAATCGGAAAATAATTCCGGAAACGGAAATATTAAATATTTGTTCGAAACGGAAATTAATTCCGGAATCGGAAATATTAAATATTGTTCATATCGGAAATGAATTCCGGAATCGGGAAATTAATCGGAAGCGTATCGTATGAGTTAGCATCGGACGAGGCCTGCCAGACGAAGGCCCAGCACGAAGGCGGGCCATCTCCCAGCAAGCCAGCGCGCCACAACGCACCAGCCAAGGCTGCGCCAGGCCCACCGCAAGGCAGGCCCAGCGCGCGCCAACGCTGCGCAGCGTGTGGGCCTCGCAGCAATGGGCTGCGAGCTCGCACTTGTCCTTAGGGACAAGTGTGCATTACCTAATTCCTTTGTCGTTCGATGCTTGCTCTTGAACATAAGGTAAGAGTTGTCATCCTTATTATGTCCAGAGGTGTTTCTCGGTTTCAGAGTTCAACTGATCAAATAAACAGATAATCATAGCCTATGATTCATCCGAGCACGGCCATGCATTTCACAGTTTCTAGCTCTCCGAGTGGCCTTGTACAACTTTTAAGAATCTCATCCCGATTTATGGGAGGACAATCCCAATCTTGCGATCTTGAGATTAGACTTCGTTTGATAGGTGATTACCTGAGCGTTGCCTTTATAGCCTCCTTTTACGGTGCGACGGTTGGTCAACGTCAAAGCAACCAATTCTCAAACAAGTAATCTTAAATCACTCAGGTATTGAGGATTTAGTGTCTAATAATTTTAATGAAATTTACTTATGATAGATTTTCATCTCTTACAGTAAAGTTTCATAGGTCTGTCCGATACTAGTCTTCCCAAAGTAAGTATCTATGCAAATGATTACGACATTGCCATGTCCACATAGTTCAAGAAACAGAACTATTAGTCATCTTGCATTCCAGTCGTCTAACGTTTTCTATGCGTCCAATTTTATAGAAAACTCCGACCAGGGACCATTTTCAACCTTTGACATTCAAGTTCACTTGATAGACATTTCTTAGTCACAGGACTGGTCCTAACAGTCTAACTTGAATATAGCTGCAGTGTGCGAGTTGTGCTTCGCCTGCGGCAGAGGTTTAGTCAATGGATCTGATATGTTGTCATCAGTTCTAATCTTGCTTATCTCGACTTCTTTTCTTTCAACGAACTCTCGTAGAAGGTGAAATCTACGAAGTACATGCTTGAGTCTTTGGTGGTGTCTAGGCTCCTTTGCCTATGCAATAGCTCCGTTATTATCACAATAAAGGGCTATTGGTCCTTTAATGGAGGGGACTACACCAAGTTCACCTATGAACTTCCTTAGCCATATAGCTTCCTTTGCTGCTTCATGTGCAGCAATGTACTCCGCTTCAGTTGTAGAATCCGCAATGGTGCTTTGCTTAGCACTTTTCCAGCTTACTGCACCTCCGTTGAGGCAGAAGACAAACCCAGACTGTGATCTGAAATCATCTTTGTCGGTTTGGAAACTTGCGTCCGTATAGCCTTTAACAATTAATTCATCATTTCCACCATAGACCAGGAAGTCATCTTTGTGCCTTTTCAGGTACTTCAGAATGTTCTTGGCAGCAGTCCAATGTGCCTCTCCTGGGTCTGACTGGTATCTGCTCGTAGCACTAAGTGCGTACGCAACATCCGGGCGTGTACATATCATAGCATACATTATTGAACCAATCAATGATGCATATGGAATCCCATTCATTCGTCTACGCTCATCAAGTGTTTTTGGGCACTGAGTCTTGCTTAGAGTCATTCCATGAGACATGGGTAGGTAGCCTCGCTTGGAGTCTGCCATCTTGAACCTATCAAGCACCTTATTGATATAAGTGCTTTGACTAAGTCCAATCATCTTTTTAGATCTATCTCTGTAAATCTTGATGCCCAATATGTACTGTGCTTCTCCTAGATCCTTCATCGAAAAACGTTTCCCAAGCCAAATCTTGACATAGTTCAACGTAGGAATGTCATTTCCGATAAGTAATATGTCATCGACATATAATACTAGGAAAGCAATTTTGCTCCCACTGACCTACTTTTATACACAAGATTCGTCTGCGTTCTTGATGAAACCAAAGTCATTGACTGCTTCATCAAAATGTATATTCCAGCTCCTGGATGCCTGCTTCAATCCGTAGATTGATTTCTTTAGCTTGCATACCTTTTTAGCATTCTTTGGATCCTCAAAACCTTCAGGCTGTGTCATAAACACAGTTTCTGTTAAAACGCCGTTTAAGAAAGCGGTTTTGACATCCATCTGCCATATTTCGTAATCGTAATATGCAGCGATTGCTAACATTATCCGAATAGACTTTAGCATTGCAACTGGTAAAAAGGTTTCATCGTAATCCACACCGTGGACTTGCCTGTAACCTTTTGCAACCATTCTAGCTTTGAAAACTTCAAGTTTCCCATCCTTGTCCTTTTTCAGTTTGAAAACCCATTTGCTTCCAATGGCTTGGTAGCCATCTGGCAAATCGACCAAATCCCATACTTGGTTCTCTGACATGGAGTCTAATTCAGATTGCATAGCTTCTTGCCATTGCTTGGAGCTAGGGCTCGTCATAGCTTGTTTGTAAGTCGCAGTTTCATCACTTTCAAGTAATAGAACGTCATAGCTCTCGTTCGTCAAAATACCTAAGCACCTTTCCGGTTGAGATCTATATCTCTGCGATCTACGCGGGGTTACATCTCTAGATTGACCATGATTCTCACCAGATACTTCTAAAGATCTCTGAGTTTCATCCTGAATGTCATCTTGAGCATTCTCTAGAGTTTGTTGTTCGACTCGAATTTCTTCGAGGTCTACTTTTCTCCCACTTGTCATTTTGGAAATGTGATTCTTTTCCAAAAAGATACCATCTCGAGCAACAAACACCTTGTTCTCAGATGTATTGTTGAAGTAATACCCCTTTGTTTCCTTTGAATAGCCCACAAGGATTCATTTGTCAGATTTTGGATGAAGTTTGTCTGAAATTAATCGCTTGACGTATATTTCACATCCCCAAATCTTAAGAAAAGACACATTTGGAGGCTTTCCAAACCATAACTCATATGGAGTCTTTTCAACAGCTTTAGACGGAGCTCTATTTATAGTGAGTGCAGCTGTATTTAGTGCATGTCCCCAAAATTCTATTGGAAGTTCGGCCTGACCCATCATTGACCTAACCATGTCTAGCAAGGTTATGTTCCTCCGTTCCGACACACCGTTCCATTGTGGTGTTCCAGGAGGAGTCAATTCTGATAGAATTCCACATTCTTTCAGATGGTCATCAAATTCATAGCTCAGATATTCACCGCCTCTATCAGACCGCAGTGCTTTAATCTTCTTGCCTAATTGATTCTCTACTTCACTCTGAAATTCCTTGAATTTGTCAAAGGATTCAGACTTATGCTTCATTAGGTAGACATAACCATATCTACTGAAGTCATCAGTGAAAGTGATAAAGTAGCTGAAACCACCCCTAGCATTTGTACTCATTGGTCCACATACATCTGTATGGATTAAACCCAATAGTTCAGTTGCTCTTTCTCCAACTTTGGAGAAAGGTTGCTTTGTCATTTTGCCAAGTAAACATGATTCGCACTTACCATAATCCTCTAAGTCAAATGGTTGTAAAATTCCTTCTTTTTGAAGTATTTCCATGCGTTTCATGTTAATATGGCCTAATCGACAATGCCACAGATAGGTGAGATCTGAATCATCCTTTTTGGCCTTTTTGGTATTTATTTAATAAACTTGTTTGTCGTGATCTAATAAATAAAGTCCATTGACTAATCTAGCAGATCCATAAAACATCTCTTTAAAATAAAACGAACAACTATTGTCTTTTATTAAAAAGGAAAATCCCTTAGCATCTAAGCAAGAAACAGAAATGATGTTTTTAGTAAGATTTGGAACATGGAAACACTCTTCCAGTTCCAAAACTAGCCCAGAGGGCAACGACAAATAATAAGTTCCTACAGCTAATGCAGCAATCCGTGCTCCATTTCCCACTCGTAGGTCGACTTCTCCCTTGCTTAACTTTCTACTTCTTCTTAGTCCCTGTGGATTGGAACATAAGTGTGAGCCACAACCTGTATCTAATACCCAAGAAGTTGAATTAGCAAGTATACAGTCTATAACGAAAATACCTGAAGATGGAACGAATGTTCCGTTCTTCTGATCTTCCTTTAGCTTTTGACATTCTCTTTTGTAATGGCCTATTCCATCACAATAAAGACAGCTTGATGTGGACTTGTCCTGCTTTGGTTTAGCATTGCCCTTGGACTTTCCACTTTTCTTGAACGGTCTCCCTTTAGGCTTGAGTAAATCTTTGGCTTCGTAGTCCAGTATTATCTCAGCCTTTCTGACAAGGTGAACAAATTCTGCAATTGTTTCTTCTCTTGGTTCACTTAGGTATAGTTGCTTGAAGCGACCAAACCCACTGTGCAGTGAATTGAGCAAGATAGAGACTGCCATCCTTTCGCTTATTGGTGTTCCTAGCAGACTTAGGCGATCGAAATATGAAAGCATAAGATCCACATGGAACCTTAGTGGGACGCCTACCCTTTGTTTAGTGCGAAGGAGGTGAACATGTGTTTCTTGGACTTCCATCCTATAACACCTGTTGGGAGAACTAACCTTTAGACCAGACATTGATTCAATCAACTCATGGACGTTCAGGTCCCTTACCTCCGTGCTTCCACGACAGATATCCCTCAGATTCTTGATGAGCGTAAAAGGTTCATAAGCTACAAACTTTCTAGCCCATTCATCAGGGATATTGTTCAGCATGAGACTCATAACCTTTTTGAGATCCGCATCCCAGGCGAAAAATCTTTCAGGGGTCATGTCTCTGGCATAGTAGCTTGGCATGGGATGTAACAGTACATACTCAAGTCCATTGAGTCTGACTATTTCTACTAGCTTAGCTTCCCATTCAAGAAAATTTGTTAGGTTCAGCTTGACCATAAGCTCAGAACCCATGATGATGTTTTGATTGTTGTTTTCCATAGTTAAAACTACCATTGAAAAGAATAAACAAATAAATAACCATTCACAGTTTCTCTTAATAAAATTAAATTCTAGCATACATGCATAATTCAATGTTCATTAAGCATTTTATTCAAGTTATGTGTTCCGGCAGGTGTGAATAAAATGATTCCAAGACCCTAAAATCCATTGAAGAATTAAGCACATTATGTATTTAGACTCAATTCTAAAATCTTTTAGGTAAGCAAAAGCCTTTTGCTAATAGTCTAGAAACTACTCTTGGTTGATAGGTACGTCTAAGAACTTATTAGGTAAACCTATCGATTTTTGCCACGACATAAAAGGACTCCTTACTTATATCGTTGAGTTTCACCAAAACTAACATGTACTCACAATTATTTGTGTACCTTGCCCCTTTAGGACCAATAAGTAACACCTCGCTGAGCGAAAACTATTACTAGATTGATGTAAAGGATATCCAAGCAAGTGTTTATTTTGGCATGGCACCTTTTAACTCAATTTTTAAGTTTGGAACTTAAGGCTCTTACTATGTTGGTTAGATTTTAAGTGAATTGAAATCCTTAATCATGCAACATAATCAAGCCACAATCTCATGCATAATTAAGACATATTTAAAGCAATAAATAACTTAAAGCATGCATAAGATAAATGTGATCTAGTATGGCCCGACTTCATCTTGAAGCTTCAACTTCAAAGTCCGTCTTGAAAATGGTAACTTCGTCTTGAATTTCACCGTGGGAGGCGCCATTTTCTTCAAATAGGATAAGCTATAATTAAACTAATTACAACTATTTGATGGTGCGCAGACCATATTTAAATTGAAAAACAAATTTGGTGCATTAGACCAATTACATTCAAATTAATGGTGCGCAGACCATATTTTCTATCCTATTTGGGCCATACTAGTCACTCCATAACCTGCAAAACAGTATATATACAATATACACCATTCACCCATTCATTATCAAGAATGGCCCACATAGCTGGTTAGTAAAACACGTTATGCATCACATAAATATTTGCAGCAATTAATTAAGGGCACCAATAATCTACCAATTATTCAGTCCTTATTAATTATAATCAAGTTGTTTAACCTTAAAGGATTTGTAGACTTAATCAAGAGTTTATAACTAAAAATGCTCCCACTTAAACCAATAAATTCATATGCTTTACTAATTTTAAACATAAAAATGTATTTCTAGTCTAACCGGAAACATACAAATTTAATGAAAATTTAAAGCTCATATAAATTTATAATCGAATCCATTAATTTAATTTATTTCAGTTGAATTAAACGAATTTAAATTAATTCAAGATTTAATTTTAGTAAAATAATTAGTATAAATAAAATTTATAATAATTATAATATTCAAAATTAAAATCCAAGAAAACAATTTAAATTACGAATTTTAAAATTAATTAAAATCGTTTCCGAACTAAAAATTAAAAATTAAATTCAAAACGCATCAATCGGGTCAAGACGAGGCCATGGGCTTGCGCCCATGCCCCGTCGAGTCCATGAGGCAGCATCGCCCCTCACGAGTGATCGCACAGCAAGGCACGAGCAGCTGCCACGCGCAAACGCAGCAAGCCGAGCCACGCTTGCGCGCAGCATCGCTCGCTGCTTCGTAGCGCAGCACTTGCTTGGCGGGGCTGGGCGACGCAGCGCTCGTGCTGCGAGGCACCCCTCGCTGCCCGCGCGCGCGCGCCTGCCTTTACTCGCTCGCCTTGCTTCTTCGCCCATCCGCCCATGCATCATCGCAGCACTCGACGCAAGGCAGGGCGGCTGCCTTGTGCTCGCGTGCTACTCACCTTGCTGGCTGCATTTGTACTGCATGGGCGACGAGCTCCCTTGCTCGTCGTCGCATGCCCGCACTATACAACACCCCTTAAGGGTAACACGTAGCGTCCATTGCATTGTGCGTGCAAGTTTTATATGCGAATTGCATAAAAATTAAAACTTTTATTTCCAAAATTAATGACAAATTAATAAATCATATTAATTTAATAATTTTAGGGCGAAAAATCGAAAATTTATTAATCAATTAATTTCCGATTAACATGGATTCAAATCTCGGTCATAAAAATTTAAAATTTAACATAAATTAACAATTTTTATGGTGGTTTTTAATCATTGGTACCTAATTAAATTATTAATTAATTATGAAAATCAAATTAATTCTAAATTATTCGAATTTTAACAAATTAATCATAATTACAAATTAGGTTGTATAATTAACAAGGCTAGGCATTCAAACTTTTTAAACATATACTATAGGTCAATCAAAAATTCAAGATTTATCAACAAGAATCGCAAATATTTAATTTAACATCTTAAATTTACAAACTTTTGCTTTCGAAAACTAAAACCTCCGAAAACTCATAGTTAGGCTTCGAATTCGGGAATTCTGGGTTTCGGCGGAATTTGTCAAAATTTTAGAATGCCTTTTACATGCGGAATTGACACAAAAATCACTCGATTTGGATGAGTAACGAACATTCTGCCGAAAAACTGCGTACATATAATTAAATAAACGCAATTTGCAATTAATTAACAATTACGAAAATTAATCACCCCTTTTAATTCCTTGCAAATTTGTAATATTTAACCATGTTTATGCAATTTAGATTATGAAAATAATAAGAGGCTCGTGATACCACTGTTAGGTTATGATTCATATGACAAAACATAAATCATGCGGAAAAACCATAAAGCCAGGAAAGCATATTATTTACACATAATCATTTAGCATAGTTTAAATGCATACACTTTGTTGCGTGCCCTCCCTAGCTGCGCCCGAACCGAACAAGAACAAGTATTTAGGACTCCAAGTGTCGTCCCTCCGTAGATAGTCCACAGCACGTCCGGATCCGCCTTAAGCTTGACCAACTAGAATCGCCCTTAAGGTTGCTTAGGAATTTCGGCTATTTAGGTGCAAGTGTATGGCTGATTTTTCTTCAAAATCTTACCTTTAGAATACTTCAATTGTTTCTATAAATTATGACCCTAGGCACCTATTTATAGAGGTATGGAAAAGGAACTGGAATCCTATTAGGATACGAATTAATTAAACTAGAATCCTAATAGAACTCTTATTTAATTAATTTATCCTTTTAGGTTTAGGAATTTAATCATATGTCGAAACCTGATAGCTTTAGGATTCGTATAGTACACAAACACACACGCACGCACAACAGCCCACGAGGGGCGCCATGCGCGCGCGCGCAACCCGCGAGCTCGCAGCCCATTGCCACGAGGCCCACACGCTGCCGCAGCCTTGGCGCGCGCTGGGCCTGCCTTGCGGTGGGCCTGGCGCAGCCTTGGCTGGTGCGTTGTGGCGCGCTGGCTTGCTGGGCGATGGCCCGGCTTCGTGCTGGGCCTTCGTCTGGCAGGCCTCGTCCGATGCTAATTCGTACGATACGCTTCCGATTAATTTCCCGATTCCGGAATTCATTTCCGATACGAACAATATTTAATATTTCCGATTCCGGAATTAATTTCCGTTTCGAACAATTTTTTAATATTTCCGTTTCCGGAATTATTTTCCGATTCCGATAATATTTCCGATTCTGACAATATTTCCGATTCCGGTAATATTTCCATTTCCGATAATATTTTCCGATACATACCATGTTTCCGTTTCCGGCAACATCTACGACATGGATAATATTTATATTTCCGATACGATCCATATTTCCGTTTCCGGCAATATCATCGTTTCCGGAGTATTCATTTCTTGCTTGTGACGATCTCAGCTCCCACTGAAACCAAGATTCGTCGATTCCGAATATCCATAGATTGAGTATTTAATGCCATTAAATACTTGATCCGTTTACGTACTATTTGTGTGACCCTACGGGTTCAGTCAAGAGTAAGCTGTGGATTAATATCATTAATTCCACTTGAACTGAAGCGGCCTCTAACTAGGCATTCAGCTCACTTGATCTCACTGAACTATTAACTTGTTAATTAATACTGAACCGCATTTATTAGAAATAATATTATATGCATACTTGGACCAAGGGTATTATTTCCTTCAGTTATAACTTGGAAACTGACAATCTGAAAAATAAAACAATGAGGTATAAGTATTCATACATATATAGAAAAGGAAAAAAACCCAAAAGAATTACTATTACCATAAACAATAAGTGCCATACTTGAAGAAAAAAAATTCATTATAGGAATAGATTATGATGCCGTTGGAAAAGAATTGCGGATAATAACTTGCTGATTTACATGGTGGTCTTAAACATTTCAGAGGTCCTATGCTATTCACAAAAGTTGGGCCCCTGAATTTAAAATATGTCCATTTTTTTCATTTTAACTATGTTAAATATGCAGTACAGTGTAAAAAAACAGTAGTACTTTATATTTTTTGTTATTAAAAAGTAATAATAATAAAAAAAAATTAGTACTTTAAAGTTCAAAGTAGTATTTTCGTGCCCAGAAAAAAAATGAAGCAATATACTCCATCAAAATTGGCTAAATTGATTTCCAGCAAAAAAGAGGGTAAGTATGTAAAGTGCCTAACACTAATCAATTGTGATCTACACTATTCTGGATTGTGATCAGTACTTCAGTAGACTGCAGCCCCTTCGGTCCTATGTGTTGGAATCTTCCAAGCTTCAAAGTAATTAGAAAACTACCTAGGAATTCAATAATTCATCAAGAAAGATAGCAAACTCACGAAATACAGAAACAATAAGTGTAAATAATCAAAATATTCCCCCAAAATAAGAAAAACCATACCAGGAGGCAAGAGAAACTGTAAAAGTTCTAACTTTTGACTTTCGAGTTAACAGATACTCCATATCAAGTTTCAATTCACAAATATTCCCCAGTTTTTTTTATTTGTAAATAAATTAGGTGGTTTAATTGAGGGAGGTATGCAATTGATTGTTAGTTGATTTAACCAGAGTGTTTTGTGGGAGTTGGCTAGATGAAGGAGAAGAACTAATGGGCTTGTTTAGGTAATTAATTACAAGAATTAAATGTGAAACTGGTTCAGATAAGGATCATAGTCAGATAGTGCGGTGGTGACTGGTGAGAAATTTAAGAATACAAGTAGCAGATCTCCTATCATAACTAAAGAGCAAGGATAATTTGATTTGTCTGTAGGCTTAAATTTCATTTCACGGAAGGTTTCAAACAAGCAACATTGACGTCTTCACAATTCGGAAGCCTAAGGACCTAATGTATTAAAAGAATGATAAGAAGAAATCCATTTAGGCTGGCCCGTTGCAGATGGGATATTATTACAGTGTTAGCATTGCACTTAGGAAAAGCTCCTAGATTATAGGAATTGTCCTTATATGGGGCATGTTCTCGTAATAGCCCTCTCACTTGTAATGTTCTGGACCTTTTGTGCCTTTCACAAGAATTTTATGGCAAAACTTATAGTCATGATGGGAATGCTTTACCTACGATATTGAAGGAGGAGGTAATATACGAACACTTAAAGAGTTTAGTTGGTAACTCTTTACTTATTTAAATGTCTCATTCAGAAAATAGATTGTCTTCCTTTAAAATGTTAAAGAAAAGATGCGTCATGTTGAAGAAACTCTCAAACCTAAGAGAAGCTGATGCTGCTCTATTAGGTAGGAGAAGCTGTTGTAGCTCTAAACCTTTACATAACTGGGATGCAGAGCTAGGAGAAGCTGCTGCAGCTCTATTAGCTATGAAGGCTGCATATAATCAAGGATTGGGAGGAGTAATAGTGGAGGGTGATGCCCAAATATTATTAAGTCACTCAAGAATGAAAATACGAGAAGTGAATCACATTCTCTCGTTCAATATGGTATGAAGGTTTAGGGATTCAGGAAAGGTTTAGAGCGGCTAACACGAAGCCTAGGAAAAACTGCTTCTGTTTTAAAGGAGAATGCTTATGTTTCATGAAAGGTTTAGAGCAGCTACACGAAGTCTAGGAAAAACTGCTTCAGTTTCAGCACGACAATCATAGAGCAACCTAAAAAGTTGGCACCTTGGACACATTTCTATATCAATTGGACGATCATCTTTAATAGAAATATATATGTTTCCTATCTGATAGTTAGCAGGTTCTTTGCACTCACACACCAACCCCACCCTTGATCCGTACATATGCCAGGAAAAGAAGAAAAAAGAAGGAACATATGAGCAGAGTATTCCTCCGTCTATTCGGAACTTGGTCGGATAACTGGAACTCTTTCAGAGTAGTAACAGCTTATCAGGAAACATTCCTAGTGAATTATTCAGTCTGAAAAGAAACATTCCTAATGATTGTAAATGAACATTGTTTCTGCTTAATGTGTGCAAGAGGGTGGAAAGTGCTTTCAGGAGAACAATGAAATGTGTAATGGGTACATTTACGTTCATTTATAAGAAATTACTAACTCTAGAGTCAAGAATAGTATTAGGTGATTAGCTTTTCATGTGTTTAGGGCCAATCATTGAATAAATGCTTAAAGGACTGGTGAATACGACCACCGCATGTCCGCATTAGCGTTTTACAAGAAAACTTATCTCTGATTCAGAAAATATAATTATTGAGTGGCTGTCTTAAGCTCGTAATTAACAATATTCTTATGCTAAGGTTCCTACTCTTCCTAGGGCCTGGCTAATTAAATCATTGCAGCCAGTTCATGATTTCATTCATGTGTGAGAACCTTTTACACATATTAATAACAGAAAATTAAGTACTTGTACTTGGAGACTGATGCCACTGTTCTTCTAGATTTTAAAGTCACAATTCCACCTCTGCAATTATTAATGAAATGTGCATGTGATTGACAAGATTTCCTGATATAATCATAATTACTACAAGAACTCCTATAAAATTTGTTACTGCTACATTTGTTCTTTTTGTAACCGAGACAATTATTTTCAAATAGTGTGAGTACAATACAGAACTGGAAATGTCCTAGCTTTCGATCCAAAACAGCACTGCTTGTTTCATTATTCGTAAACACTTGCATATGATTATATGAACATCTAGATTATTGGCAGTTAACCAGATTTTGGTGTAATTAAAAGCATGATCAAAACTCGGTACAAGGAAGAAAAGCATCACAATTTGGATTCTACATCATTTTTATTCAACAAGAGTTATACTCGGGTTTACCTGATCACTAGGCTTAGTCTGCAAGAGACTAAAAGCATCATGTCCTCTTCCCCATCCAGAAGACTGTTAGAATTCCACTCGTATGGATGCATTGATGGCTCGAACCAATCTTCGTTTGCTCATTCATGTCAATGTCTACATCACATCATATCTCTCCGGTTGTGGACTGTAAGCATGAGTTTGGATGGATGCCATCTAAACACGCATAATGCCAAGAATATCGCGAATTGGCAAAATCGATCAATACAGAAAAACAGTCGAAGATCTACAAAAAAAACTATATTTTCAATCAAACAATAAAAAAACAAATGCATTAACACTGTCGCCTATTAATAGGAGCTTGATGAGATAATCATAATCAATGCGAGATCTCGAAGGTGGAGCATCTATTAATCCTACAAAAAGATTATCTCATCAAGCTCCTATTAATAGGCGACAGTGTTAATACATTTGAAGAAACTATGCAGTGTAGATCAAAGATCAAAACAACATATTCTTGAAACACTTGAAACACGATTGCGCATCAAGGGTCGCCTAAGGAGAATTGAGACTAGTAAGATAAAGTGAAAGCATCCTAAAGAAATATCTCACTTCCAGTTGGTATTATGTTTTTTTTAAAATTAAATAAGTACATTAGAAGATAAAGTGATAAGCATCCTAGTGTAGTTTTCCAAAATTCTAGAAAACGTAATACTCTAGTGCAATAATGAAATCCAAATAATCCAACAATCTATTATCAAAATAGAGAATCAAAACCCAATTATAATATAAATACTCACTACATACGTGAACCAATTCAGAGGAACAAATCCCTAAAACCCTAAAAATCAATCCTAATCGAATGCAAATCCCCTTCACCACAAAACCGTTCAAGAAAACTAATTAACAATAATCCAACACTTAAAACGCAAATTACGAACAACCAAACATAAAATAAACAGATATCGCACATTTTACGGATGGATTACCTTGAAATTCTCTTTCGCCATTAGAAGAAGAACTGAAGGGCGGAGGAAAGGCCGTCACCTGAAGGAAATCGCCACCACCGTAATCGCCGCCATATGATTGATTTTTGTAGGCTGGTCTCGCCATCTATTAGGGTCTTGAGGCTTGAGGATTTGCACAGTGAAGAGAAGCCAGGGAAGGAAAAAATGCGGGGTTTTTTTCATTTTTGTTTAAGGTTTTTTTTCCTCCTAAACGTTTTAATAGCAAGCAGTAATTTGAGAGCTCGTACGATTTAATATGACAGCGCTTTTTATATAAGCGCAATAATAATTTGTACATATGATAGTGTTTTTTATATAAGCGCTATAATATGTTATTTTTTATACTTTTGATAGCGGAAGAGGTAAAAACGCTATTATAAAAACGCTATTAAATGACATTTCTGTAGTAGTGGCACAGTGCTTTTCTGGAGTCATATCCTTTGAGTAATAGCTGGGGATGGGATGGTCAACTACATATTCAATGTTGTTCCACCTGAGGACTTGCCGAAGCTTCCTCTCCCAATCAAGAAAGTTTGATAGGTTCAATTTTACATCCAGGATTTCAGTTACTTTGAGTTTTGTTTTGATCGCGACCATTTTGATTACTACAATCGAAAAGAATTTGCAATAAATAACCATTCATACAATTCAATAACTTTGAAATAAAAGCAAAACATGCAATCATTAAAGCTATTAAAACATTTCATTCATGAAAAAAGCAAAAACATGGTCCAAAATGAATGAAACGATTCCAAGACCCCAAAAGTCCTAAATCCTTAAGCAGCTTTAGCATGTCTTAAGTAGTTTAAGATTTTAGGTAAGCAAAACCTATTGCTATTAATCTCCAAATTACTCTTGGTTAATAAATTAATGCCATAATTTATCCCATTGCCACAACTTAATGTCATTGTTGTTTGAGTTGTAACCACAATCAACGTGCCCCTTTAGGACGCCTTACCACCTAAGTCAACTAAAATAACACCTCGCTTTAGCATAAACCTACTATCTTAGATCCCTAGATTTTTGTAAGTGTTGATTTGGAAGGCAATTTTTAAACTCAATATTACCTGGACCTAGTTGTTTCTATGTTGGTTCGATTATTTAGTGAACTTAAAACTAATCGATTCATAGGAAATAACCTGTTCATGCAAAGCATACATACATTCATACATTCACGCATAATAAATATATATATATATATATATATATATATATATATATATATATATATATATATATATATATATATATATATATATATATATATATAGAAGTGCATAAATAAATGGTGATCTATTATGGCCCAAAATATCTTGTATTGAAGCATCCAATCTTCATCACCTCTTTGTTAGCTTGGCATCGTCTTGAATCTTCGTTCAAATGCTAACTTAAAGTTCTAAACTTAGAAATAATTGAAAATCATAAATTACATCAAAATTTCCATGGTACGCAGACCATATTTAAAACTTTACATTCAAAGATAGAACGGTATGCAGACCGTATTTAACTATCCTAAATTGGCCATACTAGTCACTTGGAGTACCTGCATTACATAAAATATATATATTCTATGCATTCACCCATTCGTATGCTAAAACGAATGGCCCATATTAATATGGAAGTATTTACGTGAATTAATTAAAATTCACGTTCACATAAACGCGTCCTAAAAGATTAATCAATTTCCAAATTATTAATCCTTACACTTTATTCTAATTAAAATTGAATTTAATAAAAATAATGCGACCTACTAAAAAAATTAAAAATAATTATTTCATTTTAATTTCATTTAGTGGCTCCCACTCAAACCAATAATTATTCCGGATAATTAATTATGAAATATTAAATTAAAACTCGCGGCCCGGCCCAAGCAAATAAAATATTAAATTAAATATCCCGTTAGCCCAAATTAATGCAAATAAGTCAAGCCCAACAAAAAAAAAATTGTCATGTGTTTACTTGGGCTAGGCTTGCGCCCAGCCCATTAGCATTGCGTGGCCTACGAGGCACACGAGCATAGCCCGCAGCCATTGCAGCCATCGCATGGCCTACGAGGCATGCGAGCATAGCCCGCTCCCATCGCATGCCAGCGCACGCGTACCCGCAGCATCGCTGCTGCCCTACGTGCCTTGCTCGACTCGTCGTAGCGCATCGCTGCACCATCGCAAGGGCTTGCGCCCTGCAATGCGCGCAACACACGCCCTTGACCTCTCGCCCAGCGCGCGCGGCACGTAGCGTGCATGCTGCTGCCCGCGTCGCTGCGACTCGATTGCGCACGGTAGCTCGCATGGCTCATCGAGCCACACGCCCACCAAACACATGTGTTCGTGCCTTTGGTTCGTGATACGGACCAACTTAATTAAAATTTAATTTAATTTCACGAACTTGCATTAATTTTATTTTTCAAAAAGTTACGATTTTTATTTTCGAAAAACAACGATTTTTAACGATTCAATAAACTTTAACGACAATCCAATTTCGTAAAATTATTAAATCAAGGGCTAACAATATTCAAACTTTTAAGAACGAACGAATCAAAATTTAAAGTTTGAACTTTTAATTAATAAAATCCGAAGCTTTAAATCGTTCATAAACATTTAAATTTCAGATTTTAGTAATTTGGTTTAAGTGCGATTAAAATTAACGAAACCATTCAAAATTTTAATCCAATAATTTTTAAAATTGGCCACTGACCCATGAAATCATATCCCCTTTCCCAATTAACCGAATTATTAAACCAAAATTAATTAAAATTCAATTAGTGTTTCAAATTTTACAAATTGGGGAAAGGCAAAATTAGGGTTTATACTTATCGGAAAAATATGAAACTTTTACCATAGATCAAGAATATACCTAAAAACATTGTGTCAAAATTTCAAGCAATTCCGAGTAGTTTAGGTCGACCTTTTAATTAAATTACTGTCCGACAGTTTTAATTTTTAATGAAAAATTAACAAAAACGCCCAAAAAACGATACTTCGAGGCCTGTTTTCGCAATTCTATTCGCATGAGTTGATCATAGAAAATCTTTTTCCATCAGATTAGGGTTTTAAAACTCGAAAACACAAACATTTTTTATTTCGGACCTGATTATTACACAATTCATCCAATAATTCGTAAAAGTTCCGAAAAATCAACAAAAAATCCAAATTTTTCGACAGATGCAAAAACAATAATAATCATGCTAATTCATGCTTTGAATACATAAGGATCATGATACACTATAGGGGAATACAGTTAAACATAATAACATGTGCGGAACAATCCCCAAAGCCAGGAAACATGTATAAAGCACAGATTAAGCAAACTTATATTCGAAGCGTGTTTTCCACAATAATATGTCAACGAACACGAACAAAGAACTCCACTTGTCGTTCCTCTACTTGGTTCACCGACACGTTCAGATCCGTCTTGATTATTGTAGCTTAGACAATTGATCAAGATACTTTGCTTTTTGGGATGAACACACTGTGGAGGCACAGAGAGAATTAGGGTTCTATGTTTTCTCCTAGGGTTGTGTGTAAACTGAATTGTGATTGTGCTAAGTTGGAAATTAGGTTTTAAGGTTATTTACATAACCTTACTAACCGACCAAGCCAAGAGGCAAGGCCGGCTAGCAAGCCCGCATGCCAAAACACACGGACACGCACAACGAAGGGGTCGTGGGCCACGCTTGCTGCTGTGTCGTGGTCTCGGCCCGGACGCACGCGCACAGCCCTCGCCTCTTGGGCCTCGCTGCTGCTGCCCTTTGCTTGCTCGCCTATGCGCGCGCCCATGGGCCTCGAGTGCTTCGTGCACTTGGCTCGTGGGCCGCTCCTTGTATTCGCGATTAAATATATTTCCGATATATTTATTTATCGTTTCGTATACGACGAATCACCGTCGTACAATACGATTTATTCGTGTCGCCTAGCTTACGAATATTCGCGATACGATATACGATTCCGATGAAAAGTCGTATCGTATAATACGTTTCCAACTTAAATCCTGAAAAGCTATTAAATGAATTTCCGATTCATTTAATCCGGTGATCTTTTACGTGTCATTGGTGTGACCTTGTTGGTTCAGTCAAGAGTAAGTTGTGAGTTCAATATCCATTAGAACTCACTGATCCGAAGCATTGCTCCAGCTAGCTGTTCCGATCACTTGATCTCACTGAATTAATTGTTCGCAATTAATCTGAACCTTGGTATTAGACTTAATGCACCTTGGGTGAAGGACATATTTCCTTCACATCACAGGGTCATTAAGGCAAAGGCCATGACCAAAAGACACAAAGCACGTAGTCAGCAAAAGCTGAGTACTTACAAGGCTAGAGTGAAATGAAACTATAATCATGCATCACTCGCTAAAGTAATAATCAACATGCAAAGCCATTTAATAATCAACACGTAAATCATGAATACAAGACTCGACTCTTTACTCACAATTTAATTAGAATAAGCTTCGAACGGGCCAAAAGAATATTCCATAAAGGAAGGGTATTGGGTGCCAACCAAACACCATAATAAATAATAAATATCGGACCATACCGAGTGTCGGGCCATACCGACGAAATTCCAGCGCATAATTTAAATGAAACAACGTCTTGTATCATTAGTAGGAGATCAAGCTTTCCGGCAAGTCTCCCCCCATTATTCATACTCAAGGTATATACGTTCCAAGAGTTTTGAAGCTTGTTCCGGTTGCACTTTACGTTTATTAATATTTTATTAAGGCGAACTCGAGACTCGAACACAACTTACATACATACAATTAATAAACGACAACCAAACAATCTCATTTTAATCTTTTAGGACTTGTGATCAATAAGCAAGACGCAGTGAAATTACTACCAAGTTCATTCTCACAAAAGGTGAGATTCCACATCATGCCTATTAACATGAGGGTTGTTCCCTTGCACGACAAATCCTAATTCATTTCATACAAACATTCCCAACTGAACCCTACATATGCGGTGGCTTACGTGAGCTAACCCTTCACATGTGGTAAAATAAATAGTACAACGTGGTACGGATAATTGGCTCAAAAGTATGCTAGACATCCCGTACAATAGCGTAACTATAAATAATTCATCCCTTGCATGTGAAATAAACCATACATGCAAAAATATTGAACAACATGATTGACAATGAAATCCATACTCATAATAATCCCAACATGCTTGTTCAACCAATAATTCAACAATTCCAATATAGTAATCCACATGATCGTTCATCAAAGTAAATATGAATCCACATAATATAATTCACATCAACAACAATCATGTAAATCTCTTTGA
Organism: Spinacia oleracea; assembly: GCF_020520425.1. Classification (NCBI taxonomy): domain Eukaryota; kingdom Viridiplantae; phylum Streptophyta; class Magnoliopsida; order Caryophyllales; family Amaranthaceae; genus Spinacia; species Spinacia oleracea. The sequence continues at coordinate 23,395,227 of NC_079490.1, forward strand.
CAAATGGTGGTCGCCCTAGACTTGTACGTACCTGGAATACCTAAGTACGGGGGCCACTTTGCGAATCACAACTTACTAGAAATCAACTCCTATAAACACAATGGAGAAACTTTATTATTATCCATGTTTACTAAATTTCCAGCAACTATTTAAGATTCTAAATCCTTTGGTTTAATTAGAAATTAATCGTTATTCGTTAAATTAATAGTCTCAAATAGTCAACTCAAGTCCTAGCATAATAACATTGACTTTTTAGCTTTAAAATCATTAAAATAAACTCTTTAAAGCTTATAAACAATCTAAAAATTTAAGTTGATTCCCATAATTTAAATCCTTGTTAAATTATGTGAATCAATCTATTGATCACTCGGAATTAAAATCCTACAAATAACTTATTAATAAAACCATGTTTCGACCTTAAAAATTGACACTTTAATAAGTCATTAAATCTGAAAATTACAATATTTCAATTCAAAACATTCTTCAATAATTCAAACATACAAATCATCAAAATTCGGTGTTCATAACCGATCCTAGCATTTTAATTAATCAAAAACCAATAATAATCATATAATTTAAAATACGGAGTTGAAATTGAAGGAAATAATGCCCTTGGTCCAAGTATGCATTCTATGTTAAGTCTAATAAATGCGGTTCAGTATTAATTAACAAGTTAATAATTCAGTGAGATCAAGTGAGCTGAATGCCGAGCTAGAGGCCGCTTCAGTTCAAGTGGAATTAATGATATTAATCCACAGCTTACTCTTGACTGAACCCGTAGGGTCACACAAATAGTACGTAAACGGATCAAGTATTTAATGGCATTAAATATTCTATCTATGGATATTCGGAATCGACGGATCTTGGTTTCAGTGGGAGCTGAGATCGTCAAAGGCAAGAAATGAATACTCCGGAAACGATGATATTGCCGGAAACGGAAATATGGATCGTATCGGAAATATAAATATTATCCAAGTCGTAGATGTTGCCGGAAACGGAAACATGGTACGTATCGGAAAATATTATCGGAAATGGAAATATTGCCGGAATCGGAAATATTGCCGGAAACGGAAATATTGTAAGAATCGGAAATATTATCGGAATCGGAAAATAATTCCGGAATCGGAAATATTAAATATTGTTCGTATCGGAAATGAATTCCGGAACCGGGAATTTAATCGGAAGCGTATCGTACGAATAAGCATCGGACGAGGCCTGCCGGACGAGGGCCCAGCACGAAGCCAGACCATCGCCCAGCAAGCCAAGCGCGCCACACGAACAGCCAAGGCCACGCCAGGCCCAGCGCAAGGCCAGGCCCAGCAGGCCATGGCAGCGCGCGCAGCGCGCGCAGCGATGGGCTGCGAGCTGTGATGCTGCTCGCGTGGGCTTGCGGCTCGCGTGGGCCGATCGACCGTGTGGGCTGTGCGCGGGCATGGCCTGCACGCTTGCGGGTCATGCTCGTGTAGAGTTTGTGTTCACATACGAAACATAAAGAGTATAGGATTTGTTTAATGATTAAAATTCCTAATCCTAAAAGATGAAGTCGGGCCATACTAGATCACATTTATCTTATGCATGTTTTAAGATATTTATTGCTTTTAAATATGTCTTAAAATGCATGAGATTGTGGCTTGATTATGTTGCATGATTAAGGATTTTAGTTCACTTAAAATCTAACCAACATAGTAAGAGCCTTAAGTTCCAAACTTAAAAAATTGAGTTATAAGGTGCCATGCCAAAATATACACTTGCTTGGATATCCTTTACATCAATCTAGTAATAGTTTTCGCTCAGCGAGGTGTTACTTATTGGTCCTAAAGGGGCAAGGTACACAAATAATTGTGAGTACATGTTAGTTTTGGTGAAACTCAACGATATAAGTAAGGATTCCTTTTATGTCGTGGAAAAATCGATAGGTTTACCTAATAAGTTCTTAGACGTACCTATCAACCAAGAATAGTTTCTAGACTATTACCAAAAGGCTTTTGCTTACCTAAAATGTTTTAGAATTGAGTCGACAAACTGTGCTTAATTCTTCAATGGTTTTAGGGTCTTGGAATCATTTTATTCACACCTGCCGGAACACATAATTCGAATAAAATGCTAATGACTTGTTTAAATTGCATGATTGCTTTCATTTTCAAGTTATTATTCATGATAAATGTTTAGACTTTGCATGCTTCAATGAATGTTTTAATTATTGTTTATAATTAAATATCTTGCACTGCGGTAAATCCTTTTAGAAAGGTAACAGTAAATTTCCTCGATTGGTAGTGAATTCAAGAACAATTCACGGAAATGAGAGAAAATGAGCGATTTAAAATGTACGTTTCTTTTAGCGACTTTTATGGTTGTTTTCGAGTATCAAAGTCGAATGGCAAACCGATTGGTGCTTGTGAATTCAAAATACAATGTAGTTTTGAGATCATAAAGCATTGAGTTTAAACACTCAGCTTTACCAATGGTTAACAACCTAATACCTTTGTCCATTTAATTCTCGAATGAGTCTAGTCCCTAGACAGTCGAATAGATTGATGCTTAGAGAACTTTAGAAGCTTCTGGTAAGATCATCTAGTTGAAACAGAATATTCAACATAAATAAAATGGTAAGAACTCTGTTGGAATGACATCGGACATGTCTAACAAAGTATAAAAGTCAACACTATAGAATTCAATTCTTAAGACTATAAGAAAGGGTACAAGAAATAGGAAAACAAGGAACAAATGAAAGGAATTTACGATTCCGTTTCTACCGATAAGTTTATGTTTAAAGAGAAGTGACCTGGCAATCAAACTTCCTTGGTATCATATACCGCTTGAGGTTCTTACTTCGGTAATAACTCAAACAATGGAAGCTAGGCTACACTAATGACCTACAAGTGGGAAATGAAGCATGGAAATGCTACATTAGTTGTAGGGTCATCTAGTTTGTTTTAAGTCCTTTCAAAGGCTGGAACTTAATGGATATTTTGTTCCATAATCAGCATACCTAAATTTCTGTTTCAAACACAGAAAGACTCACATTCAGAAGAATAAAAACAATGTTTGTTTGTTTATTTGAATGAAATGGTCATTTACGGGTTGAGTCAATATGCTTGATTAAAACAAACAACTCTTTAAAAATAAAAACTTTACTAGGTTCAAATCAAACCCTTGATTTGAGTTCCACTAATCTTTGGCATTGTTGCTTAGACCATATCAACAAGTTAATATTCAAAAGCTCTATTTTAATGGACTTTTGAAAGTTCATTGATTTCTAGATCAATTTAAGACGACTAGTCTTGTTGAAAGTAACAAAAGATATGAACTATTGTTAGAACGCCTAGACAATAGAGTTCAAAGCTAAAGAAAGATTTTATGACTTTATTATTTCACATGGATTTGAGTGAATATAGGTTTATTGACTCAAATGTGATATAAGTTGAATCTGTTTGGGTAGTTCCAAGATTCAGAAGTATAAAATCCACTTGGCAAGAAATCATAAAGATCTAGGTTAGATCATGTTGATGATTACTTGAGACCAAATATGATCATCAATGGTTGTGTGTTGTAATTTCACAATCTAGGTCCATAAGATATGGCATATCTTAGTTGGAATAATCGAAGTCAATTAGTACTTGATTCGATTAATGATGAATCATAAAGACTTTTCCTATAATTTCTAAAACAAAATGCTCAACTACCACCAAACTAAACCAAATTCGTCAAAGCTATTGAAAAGTAATTTCATAATAACTTTTCATAAAATATATCTAGAGAGTTGCATAACTCAGTGGGAGCTTAGTGTTTGTCATTCGACAAACTAAGGCCCAAGTATAGATATATGTTTCATTGTGATTTATTCAAATGAGACACAAGGGTATTGTTTCTACCACGAATTTTTGAGAACATAATGTTTGTTTGCTCGAAATAATGTCCTTTTGGAGATTCGTTTCCAAAATGACAAGTGGGAGAAAATAGACCTCGAAAGTCTTCGAGGCGAACAACAAACATAAACGGACATTCCGGAGGCTTTTCGAAGTTCTTTAGAAAATCCGAACACGTATTCTCTAAGGACTTTAGAAGTGGCTTTAAAGAATAGACATCTCTTAGAAGACTTTGCGTCTTGCTTCAAGGAGAACAGAATATTCAGAGGACTTTCAAGTGGCTATTGATATTCTATTGTTTGATGTTCTATACCCAAGTAGGCATAGAGTTCAAATCACTGAAACTATGAGATTCTTCTATTAGATAGTGAAGAAACATGGAGTTCAGGTCACTGAAACTATGCAATTCTTCTATTAGATAGTGAAGAAACCTACAACTTGCAGTCAAACTATTATCATGTAGATTAATGAGTTTGTGACCTGTAAGAAAGCTATAACGAAACCCAGATTCCCTAAAATGGTTAGAGGCCATATATAGACTCAAATGTTTTAGATGGTTAAAGGCCATAAAACATAACCAATGTTTTGATGACAAAATTGAAATTTTGTTGATTTGCAAGAATAGTTTCACACCTATTAGTTGCAAGTTGGTTTTAAGGATAAAAACCATCAAACATGGAATTGTGTTCACACACAAAGCTAGATTAGTTGCTAAAGGTTACAAGCAAATTCATGGCTTGGATTGTGTTGAAACCTCATGCATAATCATAATGCTCAAGTCTATAATTCAAGCAATGATTGCATATTGGTACATATGACAATTGGATGACAAAACGTATTCCTCAATCAAATGATGGAAGAAACTATGTACATGGAATGTCATAGGATTTGTGGATCCAAATAAATGCTTGAAAAGAAAGCTAGCTTACGAAATCTAAGTACAGATTTAAGCAAGCAATTGGGAGTTGGAACTGTATTTTAGTGAAGCTAATAAGTATTTTAGTTTCATAAAATGTACATGATTCTTATAGATATATAAGAAGTGTAGTGGGAGTACATAAAACTTAATTGGTCCTATGTGTATCACACACATATCTCTCTATTGTGAAATAACATTCAAATGCTAATGACTTAGATTTGAAATTATTCATCAATGACGGACCAAGGCGAAACTTAGTTCATACTGGGTACTAAGATCTATTTACAAAGATCTTATGATATTGTTTTGGATTAAGTAATGGCATTTACTAAATCAAACACGAAAGACTCCATTGGAGATATTCGACCCATGTTAATAATCTAAGTAATGAATGTTTGAACTATGTATAAGCATTTACTAAGTTAAACATCAAAGGATCTAAGTAAGATTCTTAACCTATATTATATGTCAAAGAATTTAGCTGGATTTAGTATCTGCTGAAACTAGATGAGCTAAAGTTACATGAATAGAATTCAATTGGGAATTATTCTGCAAAAGAATTTATCATGTATGATATAATATGAGGATCGCCAAAAACGTATCGTATGACTTTAGGCATGACGAACATATATCAATCTCTATTGATCTAAGTGAAGATCAACTAGATTGAGATCAAGAATACTTATGGTACTTAAAAAGGTACATAGGAATAGTTCTTGATTCAAGGAAATAAAGATATGCTAAATATTGATGCTACACGCATAAACACTGGCAAAGGATCAAGCATTGATAAGGACGAGCTATAGAGCATCGTGTTTTGAAATGGCAACATGGATTGGAGACCATGAGTTGTTGCGTGGGATATTAAAATATTAATTTCTATGTTCTAAGATACAGCTGGAAAGTATTCCACATATCTTTGAACTGCTTGGATAAGTAATTCCAAACAAAGCATCACTAACAACCTATAAAGTTGAAGTAAAAGTACTTATTGCCTAAGCAGCAATAAAACAGGGTTGTTTATGTTAAAGAGTTCTTCATTGAACTTGGGTAGATCACATGTCTGTTGACTTAATAGTTCTTCTTTGCAAAATGCGTAGAACCACTATTGTAGCAAGAAAGACTAGATCACAAAATAAACATACTCAAAAGATCTTATCATCTATCTCGAAGAACATTCGATGAAAAGGATATTAAGATTGGAAAAGCATGATAACTAAACCTATGCAACAAGTGAGAAACAACACTCACATTGTGGCACTGGAAATCAAGCACAGCTTTGAATTCCATGAACTGTTTTAAAGATGGGTTTGAGGCCCATGGTTGTAAAACATTGGGGTTGAACATTTATCATATATGAAATGAATTTTCATATTCCATTTAATCTTGGTTTAGTATTAAATGATGAGTCCCTTCAATTTGACGATATATTCAAGATAGACTGTCAGGACCAGTCCTGTGACTAAGATATGTCTATCAAGTGAACTTGAATGTCAAAGGTTGAAAATGGTCCCTAGTCGGAGTTTTCTATAAAATTGGACGCATAGAAAACATTAGACGACTAGAATGCAAGATGACTAGTAGTTCTGTTTCTTCAACTATGTGGACATGGCAATGTCATAATCATTTGCATAGATACTTACTTGGGGAAGACTAGTATCGGACAGACCTATGAAACTTTACTGTAAGAGATGAAAATCTGTCATAAGTAAATTTCATTAAAATTATTAGACACTAAATCCTCAATACCTGAGTGATTTGAAATTACTTGTTTGAGAACTGGTTGCTTTGACGTTGACCAACCGTCGCACCGTAAAAGGAGGCTATAAAGGCAACGCTCAGGTAATCACCTATCAAACGAAGTCTAATCTCAAGATCGCAAGATTGGGATTGTCCTCCCATAAATCGGGATAAGATGCTTAAAAGTTGTACAAGGCCACTCGGAGAGCTAGAAACTGTGAAATGCATGGCCGTGCTCGGATGAATCATAGGCTATGATTATCTGTTTATTTGATCAGTTGAACTCTGAAACCGAGGAACACCTCTGGACATAATAAGGATGACAACTCTTACCTTATGTTCAAGAGCAAGCATCGAGCGACAAAGGAATTAGGAAATGCACACTTGTCCCTAAGGACAAGTGGGAGACTGAAGGAAATAATGCCCTTTGTCCAAGTATGCATTCTATGTTAAGTCTAATAAATGCGGTTCAGTATTAATTAACAAGTTAATAATTCAGTGAGATCAAGTGAGCTGAATGCCTAGCTAGAGGCCGCTTCAGTTCAAGTGGAATTAATGATATTAATCCACAGCTTACTCTTGACTGAACCCGTAGGGTCACACAAATAGTACGTAAACGGATCAATTATTTAATGGCATTAAATACTCTATCTATGGATATTCGGAATCGACGGATCTTGGTTTCAGTGGGAGCTGAGATCGTCACAGGCAAGAAATGATGATATTTGTGTGACTCCGGAAACGATGATATTGCCGGAAACGGAAATATGGATCGTATCGGAAATATAAATATTATCCAAGTCGTAGATGTTGCCGGAAACGGAAACATGGTACGTATCGGAAAATATTATCGGAAATGGAAATATTGCCGGAATCGGAAATATTGTCGAAAACGGAAATATTGTAAGAATCGGAAATATTATCGGAATCGGAAAATAATTCCGGAAACGGAAATATTAAATATTTGTTCGAAACGGAAATTAATTCCGGAATCGGAAATATTAAATATTGTTCGTATCGGAAATGAATTCCGGAACCGGGAATTTAATCGGAAGCGTATCGTACGAATAAGCATCGGACGAGGCCTGCCGAACGAGGGCCCAGCACGAAGCCAGGCCATCGCCCAACAAGCCAAGCGCGCCACACGAACAGCCAAGGCCACGCCAGGCCCAGCAGGCCATGGCAGCGCGCGCAGCGCGCGCAGCGATGGGCTGCGAGCTGTGCTGCTGCTTGCGTGGGCTTGCGGCTCGCGTGGGCCGAGCGGCCGTGTGGGCTGTGCGCGGGCATGGCCTGCACGCTTGCGGGTCATGCTCGTGTAGATTTTATGTTCACATACGAAACCTAAAGAGTATAGGATTTGTTTAATGATTAAAATTCCTAATCGTAAAAGATAAATTAATTAAATAAGAATTCTACTAGGATTCTAATTTAATTAATTCGTATCCTAGTAGGATTCGATTACTTATTCCATGGTCTATAAATATGAGTTAAGGGCTCATAATTTATATCGAGTATTCAAGTATTCAAAGTGATTTTTGAGAGCAAAAATTCAGTCATATAATTGCCTACAATAGCCGAAAATTCTAAGTACCTTAAGGGCGATTCTAGTTGGTCAAGCTTAAGGCGGATCCGGACGTGCTGTGGACTATCTACGGAGGGACGACACTTGGATTCCTAAAGACTTGTTCTTGTTCGGTTCGGGCGCAGCTAGGGAAGGCACGCTACAAAGTGTATGCATCTATACTATGCTAAATGATTATGTGTAAATAATATGCTTTCCTGGCTTTATGGTTTTTCCGCATGATTTATGTTCTGTCATATGTATCATAACCTAACAGAAATAGAATAGGTAAGGAAGAAGAGAATTATACCAATCCGGCCTATAGCACGGTACAATCACGAATTGAATGTGATTGGACGAAAAAAGAATTAACGGAACACAAACAAACACACAACACACACGAAGGGTGTGTTGCGTGTGCGGGCAGCGAACAAGCAAGCAACAGGGGAGGTGAGGGCGCGGCGCAGCAGGCACGAGAGGAAGGAGTGAGGCAAGTGTGCGAGTGTGTGTGGGCGAGGGAACCAACAACACAGCAACAACACACGGCAACAACAGCAACCACAGCACGCAAGGTGTGGTTGTGCGGGTAGGTTGCAGCGACGAGGGCGAGAAAGGGAGTGTGAGGGACAAAGCACGAGCAACGCAACAAGGGAGTGCTAGGGATGGTGCTCGAAGGCACGGGGTGCAGCAACGAGCAGCAGCGCTCGTGCTGAGTGCTCGGGTGAGGGGCGACGGGAAAGGAGAGAAAGAGAAAAGTGAAATACTGCAGCAGGAATTTAGAATGCTCATGACGTTTAATCTATATATCGAAATCCATCGATTCTTGAAGCAAAGTTCAAGAACTTTTCGAGATCTACAACTTTGAAGAAGAAACTACTTTCTGAAAACGAACGGAAATCGGTGCAAAACGGTCAAACATAAGTTCGACGAAAGAAAAAGGAATCGGATTTTTCACCAAATGCCCCTGAGGTTTACTTTAATGCACCAAATACCCCTAAACTTTTCAAAATGCACCAAACACCCCTGACGTATGCAATAATATCATTAAATGCCCTTTTGTCTGACGGACGTTAACCCTCCGTTAGGCAGTTAGTTCGTTAAAACATAATGCACCGAATACCCCTGAGGTTTGGTAAAAAGCACCAAATACCCCTGAGGTTTGGTAATTTTTTTTCCAAAAACTAGCCGTTGAATTTGAATAATATAGCCGTTGCAGTCACCCATACACTAATTTCCCTTATATATACCATACCCAACAACAACACCACACTGCCCTAAACCCCAATCCCCCCCAACTGCACAAACAGTCCACCCCAAACCCCCACCTGCACAACCACAACACTGCAACAGGAGCACCAACAACAAGCAGAACCCTGCAACACCAGCAGCAGCAACAGCAAGAACAAACAACAACAGCAGCAGCAGCAACAGCAAGAATAACAAGACAGCAGAGCAACAAGAACAAACACCAATAGCAGCAGCAGCAAGGACTTCTACACAGCACAACACCAGCAGCAAGAACAACACAGCAACAACAAGAATAGACAACACCAGCAGCAAGAACAACACAACACAACAACAACAATAACAAACAACAGAAGCAGCAACAACAGAAGCATCAACAACAGAAGCAGCAACAACAGAGCAGCAAGAACAACAACACAGCATGAGTTCTTGTTCCAATACATCATCATCCAATCTGTTTTCATACATACTTGTTCCAAACAAATGTTGTCCTATTTGTTCCAAAAAATGTGCAATAAAAAGCTCCGAGACATCCAAAAATCCACAGAGGCTATATTACAAGTGTGATCCTTGTAACCATTTTATGTGGTGCAAAGGAAGTGTTCTACACCAAAATCAACAACACCAACAGCAACAGAGCAATATAGAGTATGAGGGAACATCGGAAGACAACGACAATATAAGTGACGAACTGAAGAAACTGAAGAAAAGAGTGAAAGAGCTCAAAAAATTCCAAGCTGCAGCAATTAAAATAGGAATTGTAATGTTTTTGTGTCTAATGTTTGTAGTAAAGAAGTAATCAAGACAAACAATGATGGTTGTAATGGCACGAGCACATGAATTTCATTTATCAATAATATGCAAGTCTTTGAACTCGTAACTGAAATAGTTTGTTTCCAAAATAAACCGAACATCAAGTTGTGGGTAGCTTTACAAAAAAATGCCAAAATGTGCCACAACCTAAGTTGTTTTTCAAAATAAACCTAAGCTTTAAAACAGAAATACTAAACTGAATCCTAAGCTTACTTCTAGTTATGCAGCTTTGGACTTCTTGCTGCTCGATGCATTAGATGTTGGAGCCTTCCTCTTCCTAGCACCAGATGTTGATGCACCAGCAGAACCAGCAGCAGCTGCAGCAGATTCTTTCCTCTGTTTTGCAGTGGAACCTCCTTTACAGGTTCTTGAGTTATGCCCAATTTGCTTGCATTTCCCACACTTGACAGTGGTGTTTCTTTTCCCCCTCTTCTTCTCATGAGCACCTCTTCTTCTCTGCTTGGCTGGTCTGCCAGCTGCCCTTCTCATTAGTGGGGGAAGAATCCTAGGTAGCTCAAATGTAGGCCACTGTGTTGAGTCAGGCATGGGGTGAATATGCTCTGAGTATGTGAGCTTATAGGCTGCCCCTTTGAAGTAAGGAGAAACAAAATCTGTAGGATTGAGTCTTTGATGGTATATTACCCTAATAGCATGCTTGCAAGGTATACCACACCCTTGCCATTTCCCACAACCACAAACTCTAGCAGTAAGCCTAATAGGGAACTTCACATGACCATCTAAAACCTCAAATTCACCCCCCCCAGCATTAGTTGCATAACAGAACCTCGAGTCAGCACTCCTCTCTTCAAGCTCCTTAGTAGCATATGGCGTCAATTGATCGGGTCCAATGTCAACAGCTTTATCAAATCTGGCCCCGATCTTCGTCATGCACCAAGACCTTATTTCTAACATAACAGAATACAATAATTGGCATCACACATTTTAATGCAAAATAAATACCCGACTCGGAAACTTGAACACATACCCGACTCGGACACTTGAACACAAACCCGACTCGGACACTTGAATACAAACCTAAATAAATAAGTTCCAATGACACAAAAATAGGATAAAATGTAAAGGATTACCTTCAAGAAGTGACAAAACAGGAAGATCCCTAAAGGGTTTGGTACACGCGTTGAAGGATTCCACAAAGTTGGTGGTGTTGTGATCACAAGTGACCCCAACATCAAACTTGTGTCTGGACCACTGTTCAGGCACTTTGTCAAGATATCCCACTGCTTCTGGGATGAGTTTGCCAATCTTTTCCATGGCTTTGTTGAAGACATATGGATTGTATGCATCAGCAGCAACCCAGAACAAGTCATGGAAGGCTGTGCCACTGTATCCAGCTTGTCTGCAGTTGGTATACAGATGCTGAGCACAGACCCTCCTGACTGCTTTGGGGAAAACATCATACAAAGCAGATTCTACTCCCTGCATAACACAATTCCAAGTTTCAATAACTAGGGAAGTGAACCAGAAAACTGAAAAAAATATAAACAATACTACAAATAATAAAAACCAAGAAAGGGAGGAGTAATTACCCTCATTCTGTCACTAATAAAAGTCCAGTCATCCCTCTGGCACCCATGTTGAACAAACAAAGCCTTCAAACTTCTGAAAAAATAGGACCATGTGTCCATACTCTCCGTACTCACAATGCTATAGGCTAATGGAAAAATCTCATTATTCCCATCGATAGCAACTGCAGTGAGGAGAATTCCCTTATAGTATCCACTCAAATGTGCACCATCAATGCCTATGATAGGCCTACAACCTCTTAAGAAACCCCTAACTTGTGCAGCAAAGGAGAAAAAGCAAGCCTTGAAACGGGGTGTCACGTTACCAGAATCTGCAGTCCAAGTGACCAAGGCATAACTCCCAGGATTGGTAGATTTGATCATTTCAGCATAGGATGGTAAAAGGGCATATGACTCATCAAAACCTCCATAAATTTTCTGCCTCCCGAGGCTTCTCACCTTGTACATCAACCTCTGTTTCACTTGTACCCTATAAATCCCCAATGCCTTTCTTTGAAGTGTCTTAATTGGGATTTCTGGATTTGCTTCAATGTCAGGAAGTAGTTTGGTGCATAGCCACTGAGATGTCACCATGGGATTCTCCTCAAGTCTCCCACAAGACTTGTGCTCACTGACAAGAGTTTTAATGGCCCAACTGACCCCATCCAACAACACACAGGCATGGATCCTCCAATTGCATGACTCAACCAGACACATTGCAGTGAATCTGGTTGTATCAGCCTTTTCAACACTCACAGCAAATCCCTCTTGAATACAGAAGTCTCTGAAGACCTCCATGAAGTGTGTCTTGCTTTGGAATATCATCCATGGTTGCAACTTGATAGTCCCCCATGGCATGCTTCCCACAACTTTCCCATTTGCATACAAATTATCCAGCTTATTACTCCCATCTAAATGATCCTCAAAACTTCTCTCAGAAATTACCTCCTTAAGAACATCTTGTTCTTCATCTTCTTCAATTTCTTCGTCAATGAAATCGTCGGAGTTGAAACCAGTTTCACTATCACTCTCACTCTCCTCAAAATTTTCATCATCACTCTCATCATCCCATTGCTCCTCTTCCTCCACATTGTATGCAGTGGGTTTCCTCACCCTTGAACCAGCAGGCCTTCCCCCCCTCTTCTTAGGAACAAACTCACCCGTCTTCTTAGCATGACTTCTGGAAATTCTGAAACCCCTCCCTTTGTTTAACTCAGCCCTGTTAGGAGGGGGTGTCTGATCTGGCTGGTGTTCTGTTTGATGTTGTTGCTGCTGTTCTGTGGGTTGGTGTTGCTGTTGTTCTGTTTGTTGTTGTTGTTGATGTTCTGTTTGTTGTTGTTGCTGATGTTCTTTCTGTTGTTGTTGTTGCTGTGGTTGTGTCTGTGGTGAGGTTGGTGGTGGTGAGGGACTTCTTGGTGGTGGTGATGGATTATTTGGTGGTGGTGAGGGACTTCTTGGTGGTGGTGATGGATTATTTGGTGGTGGTGAGGGCTCTCTTGGTGGTGATGGAACATTTGGTGGTGGTGAGGGCTCTCTTGGTGGTGGTGAAGGCTCTTTTTGTGTATTTGGTGGTTGGGAACCTCCCGGGGAAAAGCAGTCAGCATGTTGTGAGCTGTAAACACGTACGTACTCTACGCTTAAATCCTCAACATCATACACAGGCACCTCAACTGCCACTGTGTTTGCCAATTGCTCCTCCAAATCCCTTTGAATCTCAGCCTCCCTTTCTAACCTTCTCCTTTCCTCTTCCCTCTCCCTCTCAAACTCCTCAGCTTTCCTTCTAAGTTCTGCAGCCTTCCTTTCCTTCCTATCCTTCCTTTTCTTAACTGCAGTCCTAAATTGGATTGAAGTTTCCTTCTCATTTGCCTTCTCTATCCATATTTCCACAGTATCTGTGCGCTTAAATAAACCCCACATGCCCATCAAACCAACATCATTCAACAATTCTACTCTTTTATTCGTACTAGGATTAACATAAAACAATCTAAATAAATCGGGAATCAGAACATCTTGCTTAATAGAATCATCAAACAAGTCATCAACCAAATCCATGTAGTTCGTTTCATCAGTATCTTGTACCCTCACATCAAAATTCCGATCATTATAATGACATAACAACCAAATTGCGACCATCCTATACAAACAATAAACACAACACAAAAATTCAAATTAATGAACTAAATCATTAGGCAAAACAACAAAGCACAACCAGACACTATGTTTTACCATTAACACCCCAAAATTCAAGTTAACCCATCTCATGGAAAAATCACGATTTTAGCAAAACCCTAACCCTAATCAAAGCAAAATTCGCAAAAAATAGCACCAAGAACAAGAAACGAATTGAGTGAACTAACCTTGACACAATTTTGATGAAGTTGAAGCCACAAATTCCAGTCCTTTGCTCTCCTTGCACCCACTTTTGTAGGACTCGCGAAAACTGCAGATTTTTGGACCAAATTGTCGATCTTTTCGTGGGGATTTACTTCGACTAACTATTGCGAGTTGTTTTACACAAATCCCAGCGAATTTCGATCTTTCTCTCTCTTTGGTTTGGTACTCAAGTGCTCTCTAATGGTGTAAGAGAACAGAGAGAAATGTCGAGGAAGAAGTTGGGAAGTTAGGTTTTGAATTTTTTTTTTTTTTTTTTTTTTCTTTTTTGATATGGCGCCAGAAAGGACAAGTAAGGGCAACAAGGTAAAAACATGGTAACGGAGGGTTAACGTCCGTCAGACAAAAGGGCATTTAATGATATTATTGCATACGTCAGGGGTGTTTGGTGCATTTTGAAAAGTTTAGGGGTATTTGGTGCATTAAAGTAAACCTGAGGGGCATTTGGTGAAAAATCCGAAAAGGAATTTAGGCTAGGGTTTTAATTTTAGGTTTAATGAATAATAGGAGGGATATTTGAGGGTGAGCACATATATTTATAGGTTTGGGAAACTCAAAGATGGGCTAGGCTTTAGGATTCCCTTACGGGCTTCATAAATATAAGATGGGCTTGCTTTAATTTGTTTGGACTTGAACTTGGAATTGAATTGGACTAGATTCATTTAAAATCGTTTTACTTTTGAAACCCAATTAAATTCCCAACTTGAAATAATAAATTCTTTTTGTAATTTATTAAAATAATAAATATTCTCATTAATTATAAATACATTTAATTGATATTTAAATGCGAAATAAATTCAAAAAATCATAAAATGCTTTATAAATATAATAAAATATATTTATAATTATTATAAAAATACGAATTTTACAGTGTAACCTCCTTAAAAGAAGTTTCGTCCCGAAACTTGGGTTCGGAAATCAAAATTCAAACTCAAAACTTGAGACTTTATGAGACTTTACGTTCACTTTGCAAAAAGTTTTAGTTGTTGTACTCTTTAAGTAATTCAACATGACAATATGAAGTGCAATTTCCATAGAAGGCACTAAATTAAGCACAAAATAAGGGAAAATAAGGTAAAAGCGCGAAATTCTACCGCACTCTACCCCCTTAAAAGAAACGAGTTACGGCCCCGTAACTCAACTACCCTCGGGAAATAGCTAGGGATAATTCTTTCTCATATCGTCCTTGGCTTCCCGGGACCACAAAATTTGATTATACCACAAACTTTCCCAATCTTAACACCCTTAGTTCGTGTACTATGCACTTTACAATCCAGGACTTTGACTGGTCTTTCCTCGAAAGATAAAATTTGGTCTAATTCTATGGTTTTCGGTTGCAACTCATGTGACTTATCCGGAACATACTTTCTGAATTGAGATATATGAAACACATTATGCACTCTATGCAGGTCCATGGGTAAGGCTAGTATATAAGCTACCTTTCCTATCCATTCGAGGGACTCGTAACGACTTATGTACTTTGGCTTAGCTTTTATTTCTTGCCAAAACTCATTACACCTTTCATTTGTGAAACTTTGAGTAACAATTTGTCACCCACTAGAAATTTTTGTCAAATATGCATAGCTCTTTTGGGGATCTTGCGCTGCTTGAGTCTTTGATTGAATAGTTCTAATTTGGTTCATTGTGTCCTCTATCCTTTGAGGTCTTAACACAATTGCCTTACTGACGTCGCTCCAACATAGTGGACCTCTACATTTCCTTCCATACAAGGCCTCAAATGGTGCCATTCCTATACCGGCATGATAGCTATTGTTATAGGAAAATCAATCAAATATAAACTATCCTCCCAACTTCCTTGGAAATCAATTTCACGTGCACGAAGCATATCCTCAAGTGTCTAAATGGTTCTTTCAGTTTGTCCATATGTAGATGGATGGAACACTATACTCATTTTCAATGTCGTACCAAGGTTCTTCTGTACACTTTCCCAGAAGATTGAAAGAAACCTTGAATCCCTATCTGGCACGATCTCCTTAGGAACTCCATGTAGTCTCACAACATAATTAATGTAAGCCTTAGCAAGTAGCTCCATATTTCTATGTCTCCTTCATTGGTATAACAACTGCTGGCTTGGTCAGTCTATCTACCACACCCAATTGGTGTCATTTCCTAACTTTGACTTGGGCAAACAAGTGACAAAGTCCATTGAAATATAGCCTCATTTCCAACTTGGAAATTATAATGGTTGAAACTTTCCTTGAGGTTTCTATGCTCTACCTTCTGATAAGTCAAATATCTAGCTGCAACTCAGCTACTTCATTCTTCATTCTTGGCCATTAATAGACATTTTTTCTCTTCAGATCCTTATACAACTTGTCACCGCCTAGGTGAACAAAATATGGTGTATTATGACATTCTCTCATGAGATTTTCCTTCAACTCTTCGCACATTTGAGGCACACACTACCTTCCTTTGTGCCTAAAACTTCCATCAACATGGATCTTAAAATCAATTTCCTTCCCTTGCAATATCTTTATCTTGATTCGCTCCAAGTTAAAATCTCCAATTTGATTCTCCTTAATCTCATCCATGCAAACAATATGGTTGCTAGCTCTATGTCGCGGGTAGGGTACTTAGGTTTATACAGTTTTAATTTCCTTGATGCATACGCAACAACCTTCCCGTTCTGCATCAATACACACCCTAAACCATTCTTTGATGCATCACTATACTCATCGTAGGTATCATTTCCATCTGGTAGAGATAACATTGGCGCGGTTGTCAAACGCATCTTTAGAGCTTCGAATGCTTCCTCACACTGGTCATTCCACTCAGACTTTGCTTCCTTCTTCATCAAGGTAGTCATTGGTTTGGCCATCCTAGACAAGCCTTGCAAAAAACCTCCATAATATCCAGCTAAACCAGGAAAACTTCAAAATTAAGTGACACTCTTTGGTGTAGGCCATTCGCTAACAGCTTTAATCTTGCAAGATTCACTACAACTTCTTCTTTAGACACTAGATACCCCTAAATGTGACATTCTCCATCCAGAATTCACACTTCGATAATTTGGCATAAAACTGGTTATCCCTAAGTGTACTTAACATAGACCCAAAATGTTCAACATGCTCTTTATTGCTCTTCAAGTACACCAAGATATCATCTATGAAAAATACTACAAACTTATCCATAAATGCATGGAACACACGATTCTTCAAGTCCATAAATATGGTAGGTACATTTGCCAACCCAAATGGCATAATAGTGAACTCTAAATGACTACATCTTGACCTAAATGCAGTCTTTGGTATATCGTTATCCGCAATTCTCAATTGATGATAACCTGATCACAATTCGATCTTCAAGAAAATTCCTGCTTCTTTAAATTGGTCAAAGTAGGTGTCTATCCTAGGCAAAAGGGTACTTTTCTCTTAATTATGATCTCATTGGTTTCCTTGTAGTCTATACAATGTCTAATACTCTTATCCTTCTCTTTCAAAAACACAATTGGTGCTCCCCATTGTGATGCACTTGGTCTAATATAACTTTTCTCCAAAAAATCTTTCAATCGACCCTTCAACTCACTCACTTCTTTTGGAGTTATTCTATATGGAGCTTTCAAAATTTCCAGGTGCTAAGTCAATAGTAAAGTCAATAGGTCGATTAGGAGGTATTCCCGGGTTCTCTTCTGGAAGCACATCTAGAAATTCATTCGTAACTCTAATGTTCTCAGGTTTATCCTTAACTTCCTTATCCAGGACTCTCACGTTGTATAAGAAAACTGGATTCCCTTCATTGACCAACTTAAAGAGTTCTATTTCCGTGATAATTCATATGTTTCTAGGCTTACCAAAACGACGATAGGTACTACTGTACTTAAGCTAGATCTCAAATCAACCTTCTGCTTTTCGCAGTCAATTTTGTCTTTGAACATGGCCAACCAATCCATCACTAAAATCACCTCCGATTCTCCTAATTTAATCTCAATCAAGTTAGGCAGGAAAACGGTTTTGGCTATGGTCACAGGCACACTCTGAATTTTGGTACTTTCTATACTACACATTGGTATAATTATGGGCACCTCAATGAATCTGGTTTCCAACATTCTTTCGCTTTATGCCAGTTTCACTTTCAATCTTTTTCCTCCTCACCTGTAGTCCATACAGATGAGCAACCTTTCCATATATATAGGGTATCTAGAGAATTAAGGATCTCTCCAGATAGTAACAACTATGAATCCATCTGACAATCCATTTTCAAACCTTTGAGCCCTAAGCTAATCCGTTGCCACCACTTCAGGTGCAAATCTAGACAATTCTATAACTTGGAATAGTGTTCAGTCACAACCATCCCATCCATCCTTAGCTCATTGTACTCTTGGGTTCTCTGATTTTTCAAGTACGGTTAGTAAAATTTGGTTCTTAAGGCATCTTTGAATGATTCCCATCCAAATCCAGGTGTAGCTCTCGAAGCGTTCTCACACCCTTGCCACCACAAATCAGTTTCTCCCATAAGGTAATACACAACATTATTAACCGTAAGATAACCTGGACAGTTTACAACAACCATCAGTTTATCAAACTTCCTAAGCCAGTTCTCCGGTATATTTAGGTCAGACTCCCCTTGGTACAGTGGAAGATTACTCTGAACTACCATCTTGAACATTCCCCTAGAAGGGTCATTAATTGAATTTTGCCTAGTCTCTGCTAGGTTCTGAAGTACTGCGGCTAGTTGCCTAACTAAATTGGATATTCCTTGATCATCCAACACTCACTATAATGACTGGGTTTGACATGGACAACACTAAGGTTACGGACCAACAAACCAATCAAATTACTTTGCAACAATGCATAAAATTTCAAACATGATGGGGAAAGTGGAGCCACCTACTAGCCACCCCCTTGACTTGTTCGAACCACATAGCTAAGTGGAAACTAACCACGATGCACTTAGTTAATAATTAATTCGAGAAATAAAACACATAATCCCTTTGCGTTGATTTCTCGAACTCACTTGAATTAAAACAAGCTTAGAAACTTAGAGAATAGTATTGAAAGAAAACAAAGTACTTTTATTGCTTCAATGAGAATTCCACATCCTTTAATCAATGAACAACTTGTTCAACTGAAACCATAAATAGTGGCTTCGCTACTTCATTGTTCAACATTAACTGGGAGAATTTACTAAGTCAAACAATACTAAAATGTTAGCGGCATCACGCCTATCATCTCTTTCTCTATAATACTTGGGAGTAAAATCTTGAGCCTCTGGATCATCCATGTTGTCTTCCCGATCAGAATATTTATCCATAACTTCATCATACTGGATTCGGATTTTCAACCTCAACAACTTCACCATAATCATTCAATTTCTCATTTCCTTCCATTTCATACTCATTATCATCATCATCATCACTGTCTCATACTCATCATCATCTATGTCACCTAGACCTAATCCCATAGCAAGCATACCATCTTCATAGCACCTTTCTGCTAATTCAATGATTGTAGTCATAACCTCAGCATCATACCTTCATCTACCATCTACAGTATCATACTTCCTCCAATTAGGTGTATCATCCTCCAAATGCATATGACTAAACTTATACTTAAGCTCTATATAAGGTGTCCTATGGGGTAAACAATATACAATCATCTCAGATATAACATCATTTTTCCCCCCTCAAATGTTGCATATTCTTAAACGTAGCAAAATAGTTGCATGCAACTCAATCTTCCTCACATACAAATGTGGAGTCTCACTATCAAGCTCCTCTTGCTGTCTTAGATTGGTAAGCTTTGAAGGCAACATTCTTAAGTCCTAAAAACACACACTTAAGAGTATCACTAATCGTATTCCCAACCAAATTCAACCCCCAAGGAGAGAAAATAGTTTAAGTTCGTGGAGCCATACAATTTCAATGCACAAGTACATGCTTAATCATGAATTATGATGCAAATAATCACACAAAGCAAGATAAAACATGGTCAAAACATATACATGGCAATTAATAAATCACATAATCACATAAAATGTATACTTAAACTACTATGCCCTTCTTAATCTACCAATTCCTCACTTGGAAGTAATGTTAATTTTCGAAATTAATTAAGAAATAACTCCTAACTTAGTTGAAATTATTAAAATTAAAATCGAAAATTAATAAGAATTATCAATTAATTAAATAAATTAATTTCGGATATTTAATAAAAAAAAAAGAAAAAAATCCGAAAATAAAAATAAAAGTAAATAAATTCGAGGAATTCGAATAAATAAATAAATAAATAAATAAAATAAATTCGGATATATATAAAAAAAATCCGAAAAAGGAATTAAAGAAATTCGAATTAAATAAGATTAATTCGGAAATTCCGAATAAAATAAAAAAATTCGGATAAAATAGAGTAAATAAATAATAATCCCAACTTTTCAACTTATTTCAAACGACCCAAAATAATTGGTATTTGACCTTTAAAATATTGAGTACTCAAAATAATACGTTTTGACTTTAGGAAAATAATATTTTAAATCCTAAAGTTCCGCAAATACCACTTTGTAGTATGAATTACTACAAAGAAGCATTAGTCTCCGATTACCACTTTGTAGTATTGCTTACTACAAAGAAGGAATGAAACTAAGCTCTAGTATACCACTTTGTAACACCCTAATAATTCCTTGCTTTTATAAAACCATTTTCCAACTTAAAATAAAGGAATTACTAAAGTATTACCGCCACCGTGATAACGGTTAAGGCTAGTACCAGAATTACGCAGCGGAATTTAATGTCAACTAACTTTCAAACAACATAAATAATAATTATTAATAAAACCATCTATTGAACACTCGGAATTAAAATCCTACAAATAAATTATTAATAAAACCATGTTTCGACCTTAAAAATTGACACTTTAATAAGTCATTAAATCTGAAAATTACAATATTTCAATTCAAAACATTCTTCAATAATTCAAACATACAAATCATCAAAATTCGGTGTTCATAACCGAACCCAGCATTTTAATTAATCAAAAACCAATAATAATCATATAATTTAAAATACGGAGTTGAAATAGAATAGGTAAGGAAGAAAAGAACTATACCAATCCGGCCTATAGCACGGTACAATCACGAATTGAATGTGATTGGGCGAAAAAAGAATTAACGGAACACAAACAAACACACAACACACACGAAGGGTGTGTTGCGTGTGCGGGCAGCGAACAAGCAAGCAACAGGGGCGGTGAGGGCTCGGTGCAGCAGGCACGAGAGGAAGGAGTGTGCGAGTGTGTGTGGGCGAGGGCACCAACAACACAACAACAACACACGGCAACAACAGCAACCACAACACGCAAGGTGTGGCTGTGCGGGTAGGTTGCAACGACGAGGGCGAGAAAATTAGTGTGAGGGACAAAGCACGAGCAACGCAGCAAGGGAGTGCTAGGGATGGTGCTCGAAGGCATAGGGTGCAGCAACGAGCAGCAGCTGTAGACACCTACTTCTGTCCCCATTCCCGAAAGGGAAAGTTCGATGATGAGAACACAAATCTCCACTTGGCAACGCATCTCCTATAAAATAACGAATCTCAAATCACCCTTTCATTTCAGCCAAAGCTTCCATTTATAGAAACCTGCTAAAAATAGTAGATGTCGTAAAAGGTAATTGCTAAAAGTAGTAAGAATAAAAAGATAGAAACCTGTCAGAATTAGGTGTTGCACTCCAACATAAATCCTAAAAGAGATAGACATTGTAAAAGGAATTCTATTCCTATCGCAATTCGATAAAAGAGTTAACGTATTAATTAAACTCATAACGAACCTAGAGTTCGTAAAGGGCCCAGACGCATTCAGTCGTAAATTGATACGCACCAAATAACTCGGATTAAGTCTCTTAATAGACTCCGTACTCTAGAGTCCAATCTGACAAAGAATTCTGCCCAGATCCTATTTTCAACGCCCAACCCTAGGCGCCGAAATCTTTGACGCCCAGTGCTGGGCGCCGAAAATACCTGGGACGGATTCTTTTCCTAATCCGTTTCGTATTCATATTCCTGAAAATCTATCTTTCTACGCCACTTTTTCCTATAAATAGACCCCTAAAGCCGACGTGAAAAACACAACAGAACACACAATTCATAATCTGAGTATTGACTCCAACCCTAAGCCTAAGCCTCACGCTGCGAAATTGATCCCGCGTTATGTCGCAATCGACCCAAAAGTCGAACAGAACGTATCCTGCCCCTTGTAGCTGATGAATTAAGCCTAAATACTGGAACAATGCTCAGAAACCCGAGATTCGTTAGATAAAAGGAGAAATAGAAAAGCCAAGTGGTTAGTTTTCTGAGAACCGTGACGCAACTCTCAAGGGTGCGTCGTAATGTGTCCCTTTGCATGATTTAATCGCTTTCATCACCCTTTTATAAAATTGTTAAACTATTAATTTGATTGATCTATCACGCCTAATAAAGATAATATCTTGGACAATTGAACTATCATGCTAGGTACCTTAAATAAATCTAAACAAGATAATCACGATCGATTTAGTATTATGTGTTGCATATTGCTAAAATCAATTCAGAATAGTTTAATAGTTAACGCATGTCCCTTCAATTATTTATGCTGAGCTAGTAAGGATAACCTGCCTCTAGAGTTATCGATGAGCACTCCTCTAGGTAGTTACAGTCCCCCGAACTCTCAATCTCTGCCCTGCGGGTGTACGTTGAGCGATCCCCACACCAGGGATCACAAGGGAACCTATGGCCGTCGTGGTCGAACATAATTGCACTCCCTTTATGTCACGATAACCGGGTTTTGTCAGTTTTTCTCATTGTCATTAAAAACTGAATGGCAACTCCTATATTACTAGTCGATTGGGTGTAAACTCACAGGAAATCTAACTACACTTGATCTGACAACGTCACGCCCACGAGGGACGAGGTCATGCATTAGCCTCGTGCTTTTTCGACCCCCTCACAGTGGCGACTCTGCTGGGGAACGTTAATGAAATACTCGTGCTCGTAGGTAATCAAAATAGCCGAAGGGTGAAACTATCCTACTCCGCGTTTATTTCCTTATCAAGTTGGGACGACCTGAAAATCAGCATATTAATGTGAACGGACAGAACCGCATAACGAATCTCGGCTCCCTTGGCATGTTTCATCTCGGGAGTTGGGACTAAGGATACCCATCGCCAACCGGGGGGTGCATACGCTTCGAATGTTGTCCACTCGGCACTTGTCGCTAGTAGTACACCCCTCCCAATCCCAATCGCTCACCCACTAAGGTCCCTCTCATTGGTGCATGCCCCCTTGGCTTACATCGTGATTGGCCTCTTGGGAAGAAATTCGTCTGTTGAATGCACTACCTCGACCGGGGCATGTGTTGGATCTACGATAGAAGCGGTACCAAGCCAGGCGCAAATATTACCCATAGAAGCCTATCATAAACTACGTGACATATTATTTTTTGCTTCATGTTGTAATGCTAGTTATGTGTAGCGAATTACGTGATTATGTTGTGATTGTGTGTGACAAATAACGCTAGAAAACCAACGACCCTAAAAGTTGCCCAAACATTCATAAACACCAATTGGCCAAAGAGTTATACCTAAATACGTGTTCCGCAGTCCCGGGCGATCGCCACAAAAATAAGCGACGCCTAGGACGGCCTGTAACGGATCCCACGACGCTGCATAACGCGCAAAGGACGTTATTGGGCAAGCACGCAAAATCAAGTCGTATGTACGAAAACGAATACGAGTACCAGTCAGGGACGCATTTTCAGCGCCCCTGGCTGGGCGCCAATTATTTCAACGCCCCCTGCTGGGCGCTGAAGTTGCTGCTTGGCCTTTTGGCCAGGCACCGCAGCCTCGGTGCCCGCGCACAAAATATACGTAGCAATAAAAAAATTCGTAACAAATTTGCTACGAGGACGTATGAAAAAGGCACTCAATTCTAAGAACGACTTATAAAATAAACAACTCTTTGTGTCGTCATTAGGCCTCCTATGACGACAATGTTCGGCACCAAAACAGAGCACGCTGATTAAAATAACCTTGAATGTCACATGGGCAAAGTATTCAAAAAATGATGTTCAAATAAAGTTTTCAAGGAAAAATAATGTTCGAGTAAAAAATAAATAAATCCGAGTCTAGACTAGGCTATGCCAAAGTACAATCTAAATTCTAAGTCTTAGTTGTCTTATACATAGAATCAGTCCTAACGCTTGGTGTCGTTCGGCAAGTTAAAAGGTTAAACCATATTGAGTCTCCCTTCCTAACATTTAAATCAATAAGAACCTATATGTAATTGTCATCCCTTGCTAAGAATCTACGGCCTCAATACTCTCTCTCACCAACAAAAAATATATTATGTTTTTGCAAAATGGAAACAGTCACATTCTGAAAATCATTCCTCCATAGTCGCACAACCCCCAAAGTGAACCTAAGGTGTCAATACCATTGGCAAAAAATTAATGGCCTCAAGGCTTATGATCACATTGGGTCACGACTATCATAGTCCTCTCGAGCCACTCACTCTTTGAAATACTCCTAAGTACGGACTAAAAGATTTTCCATGAATGCAACATGACGAACCATGAAAATACCCAAATCGGCATGCCATAAGGCTACCATTGAGGTAAAACAATACACACTAAGAGGGAACCCGCACTAATGATTCTAGTCTAGCAAAAATGGAAATTCGATCTCCCCAACTAACTACCTTGGCAACATTAAGCAATATGGCGCATGACAAATGAACACCCAAGGGTTAAAATCTTAAGTGTCAACCAACGAAAGTTATGGTCCAATTAGCCTAAGTCTGAGAGTCGCTTGGTCAAGTATTATAGGCTTACGCCACGTCATTATTTTGAGTCTAGGCCACCTCCTTGTATTCATACACGGGTTATAATCAGAAAAATTAATGAAAGTTCAAGTCTAAATCACAACTTCCAATTAAATCCCGGAAACTGGAATCTGAAAAGAAGCAAAAAAATTATTTTCGATGTAATTCTTTCGTTAAATTTCAATAAAGTAAAAACAATATTTTGAATCTACGCTATTTGCACATTTTAAGAAACGACTAAATACGCTTGCAAAGTAAGACAATTAAAGGTCCACCCTAGGCCTACTAAAATTAGAGGTCCACTATAGGCCTACCAAACGAGGCTCACTTAGTCTCGCCTCGTGACTCAAAGACCACAACCATCTACCTTTTAGCCCAAATAAAAGGGGGAGAAATCCCAAGCAAAAAGAAAAAAAGAAAGAGAAAAGGGAGAGCAAAAAGAGCGAGCCATGAAACACTTAAAGAGAAAGAGAAAAGGGAGAGCGAAAAGAGCGAGCCATGAAATACTTAGCCCGTACCTCCCAAAAGTGCGAAATTTACCCAAGTAAACAAAGGAAAAGAATTGAGTCAACCAATCCAAATCATACCACAAAACAGCATAAAGTTCTACGATATTCTACCCTTTCCAATCCTCATGCTTGACTAATACCTATACAAATTATCCTATCTCATTCAACCCATCTTTCAAGCCGTCTTGAGTCACGAATAAATAAATAAAAGACAAATGAAAAAGTACATTCTACGCTTAACATAAAAAATAATAATAAAGAAAAAAGAAACTTTGCAAAGCGTCTTTAAAGTTCGTCGAAAAAAAGAAGCATTTAGCGCACCAAAAAAGATCCGCCCAGAAATCATTTTCAGCGCCGAGAGCTGGGCGCCGAAATCTTTAACGCCCCAGCCTGGGCGCTGAATCTCTCTGCTTGCCAAATTTTGTCCAGAAGTGCTCGTCATTTCATCCGCACATACACGGAAAAATAACGAACACTTGGAGGGTTACAACACGTATTCAGATATACGTACCAAGAAAACACATGAAAATATTTTTGTGAAAATACATGTACTTAAAAAATAAAACAAATTTTTGGCTTACGGCAAAGCAGCAGATTAAAATAATAATAAAATTCACTTATTTCACCCTATTTCAAACATTACGATTCCACTCGAACGTACTTGATTAAAATCGGCATTCTAAGAAACCATTTCCTGGCTAAGAACTACGCAAGACCTGATTCCAAATTAAATCTGTTTAAGGCGGATACGTAGGCAATCCATGATTCGGTCCAACCAATTTGCAAAAATGTTAAAGTCTATAGAATAACAAGAATAAAAAATAGAGTCCCTTATTGAAATTTAATTACTTGCAATCCAAATCGAAAGAAAAATTTAAGTCAAAAGAAGAATCCAAGTCATCAAGATGCCAAAATGAGCACACATCGAAAATAATAAGGGCACTTACCCTTGCCAGAAGGAGCACTCACACTCCTATGCACTTAGCCAATACTCAAAAGATCGCTTTGCCTCAATTGAATTGGGGCTTGCGCAAGCGTCCATGACCTCTAAGGCACTCGACTTGACCCTCCCTAAAGCGAACTAACTCACTTAAAGACCTTCTTTCACCACTAGACACAGTCATAATCGCCAAACAAGTAGTAAAGGCAGTAAGCTTGCAATAAAGAGGATTGTTCTACGGCATTGCCCCATCGTTCCTTCGAAATCAGGGCACCCGTTCATAGTAATTCAAATGCTTGAGAATCCCCTTTGAAAAAATCAGACATTGTCAATAGGACTTGACACTTAACCAAGGCTCACCCTACGCAGACATATGACACGGGCATCTAAAATCGAAATTACAAAGCATCATTAATGAGAAGACATAATAGCAACTGGGGGCTAAAAATCGAAATGAAAGAGTTAGGGAAAGAACTAGGTATACCTTGACCTTTTGTGCAGACATACACCAAGTAAATCTAAGTAAATTTAAAAGCGGTTTATATTCCCGCAATTCTGGAAAATATGGCCCTAAAAACCTAAAAGCATGTGCCACACGGGCACAAGTAATATCTTGACGCCTGCACCCTGGCTTCCAGCAAATCCTTAGACAACATTCCGAAAATCGTAACAGTATTTTGATTCACCCATGTAATCCTGTACGAACCCTTCTATAAGTTAACTTACTTAGGACACCTCGGATTGTACACAGTAGGACTCGGATTTCAAATAATTTTCAAAGACTTCTTCGAACATAATAAAGTGTCGTTGGTTTAAGCTAAGTATGCGTTTATCTCGATGTTGCAAGTGAGTCAAAAAAAAAATATTTCTAAATATGATTATGGGTAAAGAAAGGCACCTAGCCTTTGGTCAAGGCACACTTCAACATGTGACTACCTTGACCATGGCAATGTCGCACAATACGACATTTACAAGAGAAGTAGCAAATCACTACTCGAACGTACCTCGCACTAAACGAGTCTGGTTCAAACTATTCATGATCCATGTCACCATGAATGCATAAAAACGTATGCCAAGAATTATAGCACCAAGCCAATCCCGTAGCTACAATTGGGGGCTTGAGAAAAACACTCTAAAAATGCTCGAAATGGCGATTTTATCGCAAATTCTCAACGCTAATGCTATACACACGTCATAGGGGCACAAACCTAAAGTTTGATCGTGTAAAACGAACCTTAGAATGGCTACAACCCCTCCCAAATTCTAAGCGCTACTTAGAATATATAAAGTCACCCCACTAACAAGGGTAACTGAAAATCGAGAGTCACCAAAACTCCGATCAAACTACTAAGCGCCCGTTACACAGTCTACGTCGTTCCAAAGCAAAAGTGAAAGAAAAATCAAGATAAAAAAAAAGGAAAGAAACATCTATGAATCCTCGCATCGAACGAAGTAATAAGTCGTGCACACCCACGCAGAAGGTGCTACACTTGTTCAAACACCTGAACGAGGCGTGATGAAATACTCCAATGCAAAAAATAATAGTAATATCCCAACACCTGGAGGAATGTTCTAAGACACGCTGTTAGGCCACACAAGCCTACGTCTCACCATAAGTTCAACCATCCCACGGTAAAAGTCTAAAAAAAAGAGTAAGGCATATTGCACTAATGCAGGCACGACCAAGAGCATGTATAAAAGAGGCAAAGACTAATTATCGCCCAAATTCAAAATGCAAGCCACACGATTTTTACATTAAGGATTAAAGGTAGCAAAATATTACCTACCACGGAAGGAAAGCTCGCACCTACACGAGCGGAACCCCAAGGCATCTTTCTCGAAAGAACCTACAAAAATCGTACGCCAAAAGGAAGCATCCCAACTTGCATACTTGGGGGCTCCAAGCTACGAAACGACCATAGCAAAATAAAAAATAAAAGACTCAAAGAAAATGTTTGAACGATCAAAAGAGCACGATGCTTGAGCCCACTTCATGAATGGGCCTGAACCCTATCAAGCTTCTAAGCAAATTATTCAACATCAGTTATTGCTCAAAAAAAAATGATTCAAGCGAACTGATTAATGGACCGCATGCAACGGCCATTCTATGAACTCTCGTTCGCACATACATTCTAAGTATCGAACATTCACGAACACGTTCAAAAGAAAAAAATATAAGAGCGATCAAAGTCTTACACCTCAAGGTATGTTCCTCGGGCCATATAGACTCGCCCGACTATTGCAATAACTGTACACCTTAAGAGCAACAGTTCCTTTAAATAATCGCCCCAAAACGACAAACACCGTAGTCCACCAATCGGCTACGACTTCTCGAGAAATCATCACGAGAAAGTCCTGCCTGGGACGCACTTTCAACGCCCAAGACCACCTGGGCGTGAATTATTTCTAACGCCCAGGCCTGGGCGCCGAAAATGAGCCCAGGCCCAAAAGAAGCCCGGATTTCTATAGGGTCCTGCCGTATCCATTCGACCCAAAAATTGCCGATTTCTTTACTGAAAGTCGCACCTCACAGCTTTGTTAAGATTAGCACACCACTGCAAAGATCGCTCGCACTTACGAGCACGATCCCAAATACGATCGAGAACATTACAAAATGCGTATCCCCAAGGAATCTCTTTGACAAGAAATGACCGTCAAGCACAAATGCTTGTGGGCTCGAAAGAAAATATATATTTCAAAAGAGAGTATGCAAAGATAAAACAATATTCCCAGACTATGCTATGCGAAGTCCCGTGTTTGGATAATCTCAAAAGATAAAACCGGATTACGACCTCAAGACAAAGGTTGTCGTTGATACTTATACATAGTCCCCTAATCAAGGACCCAAGTAGTGGCAAAATTGAGTCGTAAAGACTAGCTCAAAACCATGAAAGATGATGACCACGAGACAATGGTCCGTCTAAGGTCGTTGTCAACCCACATTCAGGTTGCAACTAAATCCGAGCATCCCTCGAAAGAAAATAAATTCTTCAAAAAACAAAAACATGCTCGCCATCTTCAGCCGGCGGGGTCTGCGTCACTAACCGTGCAGGTCCTCTGTTTTCGAAAATGAAATCTTCAAAAACACAAAACAGGCTCGCCATCTTCAGTCGGCGGGGTCTACGTCACAAACCGCGTTGGTCCTTATTTCCAAAACAACAAAACAGATTCGTCCACTTCTATCGGACGGGGCGTCCACCCTCAGCGGACAGGCTCGCCCACCTTCAGCGGGCGGGGTCTGCGTCACTAACCACGCAGGTCCTTAGTCACTGCAGCGATAACTTTTCCCAGTTTATCCTTTTCAAAAAATCAAAGGATGGTTTATCTTTTTCCAAAAATCAAAAGATGGTTTCCCTTTTCCAAAAATAAAAGGATGGTTTATCTTTTTCCAAAAATCAAAAGATGGTTTCCCTTTTCCAAAAATCAAAGGATGGTTTCCCTTTTCCAAAAATCAAAGGACCGTTTCTCGTTTCAAAAATCAAAAATTGGTTTTCCGCTTTTCCAAAAAAGAGTGATGTGCTGAAATTTCCTTCGTTTTACGTCCAATAAAAACAAGGGGGTTTTCTCGTTTAGCTAACCCTGAAAATGAGAATCTTTAAAAACATTTTTACCTCGTGATTGGGCTTGGCCAGGCCTGGTTACACTTTATAGCTTTGATTTCAAAAACGTCTGTAGATACTTCCAATGACAAACTGAGGGAGTTTCTATACATCTTTAGATACTTCCAATGACAAAGTGAGGGAGTTTCTATACTATTGGTTAACAGATTCCAATGACACGTGAGGAATATGTTAACACTTCAAGTGATGACCCTTAAGTCAAATGTTATCACTCGGGGGCTCGTGAGACCCTCGCAAAACAGGTGACATACACCATGGCCTGTATGACGCACTCCATCCAGTACTTTGACCATCGTCTCATCTCGAGACTCAGTCAAAGTGGGGGCTAACTGTAGACACCTACTTCTGTCCCCATTCCCGAAAGAGAAGGTTCGATGATGAGAACAAAAATCTCCACTTGGCAACGCATCTCCTATAAAATAACGAATCTCAAATCACCCTTTCATTTCAGCCAAAGCTTCCATTTATAGAAACCTGCTAAAAATAGTAGCTGCCGTAAAAGGTAATTGCTAAAAGTAGTAAGAATAAAAAGATAGGAACCTGTCAGAATTAGGTGTTGCACTCCAACATAAATCCTAAAAGAGGTAGAAATTGTAAAAGGAATTCTATTCCTATCGCAATTCGATAAAAGAGTTAACGTATTAATTAAACTCATAACGAACCTAGAGTTCGTAAAGGGCCCAGACGCATTCCGTCGTAAATTGATACGCACCAAATAACTCGGATTAAGTCTCTTAATAGACTCCGTACTCTAGAGTCCAATCTGACAAAGAATTCTGCGCAGATCCTATTTTCAACGCCCAGCCCTGGGCGCCGAAATCTTTGACGCCCAGTGCTGGGCGCCGAAAATACCTGGGACGGATTCTTTTCCTAATCCGTTTCGTATTCATATTCTTAAAAATCTATCTTTCTACGCCACTTTTTCCTATAAATAGACCCCTAAAGACGACGTGAAAAATACAACAGAACACACAATTCATAATCTGAGTATTGACTCCAACCCTAAGCCTAAGCCTCACGCTGCGAAATTGATCCCGCGTTCTGTCGCAATCGACCCAAAAGTCGAACAGAACGTATCATGTCCCTTGTAGCTGATGAATTAAGCCTAAATACTGGAACACTGCTCAGAAACCCGAGATTCGTTAGATCAAAGGAGAAATAGCAAAGCCAAGTGGTTAGTTTTCTGAGAACCGTGACGCACCTCTCAAGGGTGCGTCGTAATGTGTCCCTTTGCATGATTTAATCGCTTTCATCACCCTGTTATAAAATTGTTAAACTATTAATTTGATTGATCTATCACGCCTAATAAAGATAATATCTTGGACAATTGAACTATCATGCTAGGTACCTTAAATAAATCTATACAAGATAATCACGATCGATTTAGTATTATGTGTTGCATATTGCTAAAATCAATTCAGAATAGTTTAATAGTTAACGCATGTCCCTTCAATTATTTATGCTGAGCTAGTAAGGATAACCTGCCTCTGGAGTTATCGATGAGCACTCCTCTCGGTAGTTACAGTCCCCCGAACTCTCAATCTCTGCCCTGCGGGTGTTCGTTGAGCGATCCCCACACCAGGGATCACAAGGGAACCTATGGCCATCGTGTTCGAACATAATTGCACTCCCTTTATGTCACGATAACCGGGTTTTGTGAGTTTTTCTCATTGTCGTTAAAAACTGAATGGCGACTCCTATATTACTAGTCGATTCGGTGTAAACTCACAGGAAATCTAACTACACTTGATCTGACAACGTCACGCCCACAAGGGACGAGGTCATGCATTGGCCTCGTGCTTTTTCGACCCCCTCACAGCAGCGCTCATGCTGAGTGCTCGGGTGAGGGGCGACGGGCAAGGAGAGAAAGAGAAAAGTGAAATACTGCAGCAGGAATTTAGAATGCTTATAACGTTCAATCTATCACTCGGAATCCATCGATTCTTGAAGCAAAGTTCAAGAACTTTTGGATATCTAGAACTTATAAGAAGAAACCATTTTCTGAAAACGAACGGAAATAGGTGAAAAACGGCCAAACATAAGTTCCACGAAAGAAAAAGGAATTTAGGTTAGGGTTTTACTTTTAGGTTTAATGAATAATAGGAGGGATTTTTGAGGGTGAGCACCTATATTTATAGGTTTAAGAAACTCAAAGATGGGCTAGGCTTTAGGATTCCCTTACTGGCTTCATAAAACATAAGATGAGCTTGCTTTAATTTGTTTGGACTTGAACTTGGAAGTGAATTGGGCTAGATTCATTTAAAATCGTTTTACTTTTGAAAACCAATTCAAAAAATTATAAAATGCTTTATAAATATAATAAAATATATTTATAATTATTATAAAAATACGAAGTCATCCTTATTATGTCCAGAGGTATTTCTCGGTTTCATTGTTCAACTGATCAAATAAACAGATAATCATAGCCTATGATTCATCTGAGCACGGCCATGCATTTTTCAGTTTCTAGCTCTCCAAGTGGCCTTGTACAACTTTCGGCATCTCATCCCGATTTATGGGAGGACAATCCCAATCTGTGATCTTGAGGTTAGACTTCGTTTGATAGGTGATTATCTGAGCGTTGCCGTTATAGTCTCCTTTTACGGTACAACGCCAGACAACGTCAAAGTAACCAGTTCTCAAACAAGTAATCTCAACTCACTCAGGTATTGAGGATTAGTGTCTAATAATGTAATGAAATTTACTTATGACAAATTTTCATCTCTTACAGTAAAGTTTCATAGGTCTGTCTGATACTAATCTTCTCAAGTAAGTATAAATGATTGCGACATTGCCATGTCCACATAGTTCAAGAAATAAAACTACTAGTCATCTTGCATTCCATTCGTCTAGCGTTCTCTATGCGTCCATCTTTATAGAAAACTTCCGACCAGAGACCATTTTCAACTTTTGACATTCAAGTTCACTTGATAGACATTTCTTAGTCACAGGACTAGTCCTGACAGTCTATGTTGAATATATCGTCAAATTAAAAAGACTCATATTTTAATAAACCACAAAATTAAATGGAAAAATGAATTCTATTCATTTATATGAATGGTTAACCAAAACGTTTTACAAAGTATTAAACTCTAAAACTTTAAAACATTTTTTAAGGACATCAAAGCCATTCTCCAACATGCTTAATTCCTATAGCTGCAGTATACGACTTGTGCTTCGCTTGCGGCAGAGATTTAGTTAATGGATCAGAGATGTTGTCGTCGGTTCCAATATTGCTTATCTCGAATTCTTTTCTTTCAACGTACTGTCTTAGAAGGTGAAATCTACGAAGTACATGTTTGACTATCTGGTGGTGTCTAGGCTCCTTTGCCTGTGCAATAGCTCCGTTATTGTCACAACATAGAGCTATTGGTCCTTTAATGGAGGGGACTACACCAAGTTCACCTATGAACTTCCTTAGCCAAATATCTTCCTTTGCTGCTTCATGTGCATCAATGTACTCCGCTTCAGTTGTAGAATCTGCAATGGTGCCCTGTTTAGCACTTTTCCAGCTTACTGCACTGAGGCAGAAGACAAACCCGGACTGTGATCTGAAATCATCTTTGTCAGTTTGGAAACTTGCGTCCGTATAGCCTTTAACAATTAATTCATCATCTCAACCATAGACCAGGAAATCATCTTTGTGCCTTTTCAGGTACTTCAGAATATTCTTGGAAGTGGTTCAATGTGCCTCTCCTGGGTCTGACTGGTATCTGCTCGTCGCATTGAGTGCGTACTCAACATCCGGACGTGTACATATCATAAGATACATTATTGAACCAATCAATGATGCATATGGAATCCCACTCCTTCGTCTATGCTTATCTAGTGTTTTTGGGCACTGGGTCTTGCTTAGAGTCATTCCATGAGACATGGGTAGGTAGCCTCGCTTAGAGTCTGCCATCTTGAACCTTTCAAGCATCTTATTAACATAAGTTCTTTGACTAAGTCTAATCATGCTTTTAGATCTATCTCTGTAGATCTTGATGCCCAGTATGTACTGTGCTTCTCCTAGATCCTTCATCGGAAAACATTTCCCAAGCCAAATCTTGACAGAGTTCAACATAGGAATGTCAATTCCGATAAGTAATATGTCGTTGACATACAATACTAGAAAAGCAGTTTTGCTCCCACTGTGCAAACACGGTGACTTGACATCCCTAATGGGTTCACTGTGTAGACACGATGACCCATCACGATTCCTTCAAAAAGTCTCCAGGTCTTCAAACGGATCATCTGAAGATGACAGGTTCACTATGAAAACACGATGACCTGATCACATCCCTGATTAGTTCACTATGCAAACACGATGACCCATCAAGATAAATCTATAGGGTTATGAATAATATAAACAATATAATTCATGGGGAAAAACATAAAGCCAGGAATCCAAATTAATTGCCACATAGTCAATTAGCATAATTTAGTATACATACAATGTGATGTGTGTCTTCCATAGCTGCTCCCGAACCGAACAAGAACAAGTATAGGACTCCAAATGTCGTCCCTCCGTAGATAGTCCACAGCACGTTCGGATCCGCCTTAGATTCAACCAACTAGAACATTCTCTAAGGTTTTATGTGCACTTGGGAAACTCACAATGGTGATAGGCAAGTATTAAATTCTCCCTTGAATTTAATGTATTGGAATAGTATTGAATTAGAATGTATAAATTGTGATCATGAACCACATATTTATAGGGTGGAAATAAAGGAGTTTCAATCCTACTAGGAATAGATTAACTAAATCCATTAGGACTGTAGTTAATTAATAACATTAGAATTCTAGGGACAATCAAACACTAAGTATTTCAGATTTACCCTAAACATCTAATTTTAGTAGATTTAGGAAAACACAAGATTGCTTAGCTTGCAAGCAACCGGTCGGCCAAGGCCTTGCAGGAGATGCAGCGTGTGGCCTTAAGCCCACGTTGCTGCTGTGCTTGGCGTCCAGCAACAGCACGCGGCCCACGCTAGGGCACTGCTGCCTTGCTTCGGCCCAAGCGTGCTTGGCGTCCAGCAACAGCATGTGGCCCACGGCTGGGCGCTGCTGTCTTGCTCGGCCCAAGCGTTGCTGCTCCGCGCGGGCTTGCTCGGCGCTGGGCCTTGCATCTCGCAAGCTCGTTCGTCGAGCTTTCTCACATCGCGCTTCCGATTCGTTTTCCGATTCCAGAATTTATTTCCGATAATATTTTCCGATACGATCCATATTTCTGTTTCCGGCAATATCATCATTTCCGGAGTATTCTATATTTTGCCTTTTGACGATTTCATCTCCCACTGGAACCGATATCTGCTGTTTTCGAATGTTCATAAATAGAGTATTTAATGAATAATATATTCACTTAAATAGTTGATCCGTTCACGTACTGTTTATGTGACCCTACGGATTCACTCAAGAGTAAGTTGTGGATTAATATTATTAATTCCACTTGAACTGAAGCGGCCTCTAGCTAGGCATTCAGCTCACTTTATCTCACTGAATTTATTAACTTGTTTAATTAATATTGAACCGCATTTATTAGACTTAGCATTGAATGCATACTTGGACCAAGGGAATTATTTCCTTCAAAATCCTCCTTCTTTCCTTGAGAAACCTCTAAGCTACAAGGAAAAATATATGCATACACAAAAAAAAAAAAAAAAAAAAAAAGAGAGTACGCGCATTTAAAAAAATAAACTAGAGGAGTGTGAACGAAATAATCACCTCACTATTCAATAGTTCCTGATGATTTCGTTTCAATGGCAAGTCCCGAGGATCAGTGTTAAATAAAATGACTTAATTAAGGGTCGAAACAACACGGAAAGATTTAATTTTGTAAAAAAAAAATTACTCAGACAAAATTAACGAAAGCGCGAGAAATTGAATAGCAACAAGATCGAAGTACTATAAATATCTTATTTGCTTAGTCATGATCCGGGTGCATAAATTTGGCAAGCTGGCAAGGAAAAATTAAATTCACATTGGAAGAAAAAATACTCGTTGTCTAAAAAAAGTCCCAAGTAGTAATTACTTATACGAGTTGATCAATCGATCTCCCTTTCTCCTCGAAAGCTTTGGGACTTTTTTAATGCGCATACTCTCAATTCGTATAAGTAATTCGTATAAGACGCAAGGCCCACCGCAAGCGCCAGGCCCAACGCCGAGCAAGCCCGCGCGGAGCAGCAACGCTTGGGCCGACCAAGACAGCAGCGCCCAGCTGTGGGCCGCGTGATGTTGCTGGACGCCAAGCGCGCTTGGGCCGAAGCAAGGCAGCAACACCCTAGCGTGGGCCTCGTGTTGTCGCTGGACGCAAAGCACATCAACAACGTGGGCTTAAGGCCACACTCTGCAACTCCTGCAAGGCCTTGGCCGGCCGGTTGCTTGCAAGCTAAGCAATCTTGTGTTTTCCTAAATCTACTAAAATTAGATGTTTAGGGTAAATATGAAATACTTAGCGTTTGATTGTCCCTAGAATTCTAATGTTATTAATTAACTAGAGTCCTAATGGATTTAGTTAATCGATTCCTAGTAGGATTGAAACTCCTTTATTTCCACCCTATAAATATGTGGTTCATGATCACAATTTATACATTCTAATTCAATACTATTCCAATACATTAAATTCAAGGGAGAATTTAATACTTGCCTATCACCATTGTGAGTTTCCCAAGTGCACATAAAACCTTAGAGAATATTCTAGGTTATTAAATCTAAGGCAAATCCGAACGTGTTGTGGGCTATCTACGGAGGGACGACATTTGGAGTCCTATACTTGTTCTTGTTCGGTTCGGGAGCAGCTAGGGAAGGCACGCATCACATTGTATGTATACTAAATTATGGTAATTGACTGTGTGGAAATTAATTAGGATTCCTGGCTTTATGGTTTTTCCGCATGAATAATTATATTGTTTATATTATTCATAACCCTACAGATTTATCGTGATGGGTCATCGTGTTTGCATAGTGAACCGATCAGGGATGTCACGACATCGTGTTTTCATAGTGAACCTGTCATCTTCAGATGATGCGTTTGAAGATCCGAAGACTTTTTGAAGAAATCGTGATGGGTCATCGTGTCTAGATAGTGAACCCATTAGGGATGTCAAGTCATCGTGTTTGCACAGTGAACCTGTCATCTTCAGATGATCCATTTGAAGACCTGAAGACTTTTTGAAGGATGGTTTATCGTAATGGGTCATCGTGTTTGCACAGTGAACCCATCAGGGATATCAGATCATCGTGTTTGCATAGTGAACATGTCATTTTTAGATGATCTGTTTGAAGGCCTGAAGACTTTTTGAAGGAGAATTTATCGTGATAGATCATCGTGTTTGCACAGTGAACCCATCAGGGATGTCAGGTCCTCATGTTTGCACAGTGAACATGTCATCTCCATATGACCCGTTTGAAGAACTTAAGACATTTTAAAGACAGGTTTATCATAATGGATCATCGTGTTTATTCAGTGAACCCATTAGAGATGTCAGGTCATCGTGTTTGCACAGTAAACCTGACATCTTCAGATGATCCTTGATCTCACAAGGGTAGTCGCATTGCATGCCTTCACGGTATGTCTCCAAAACCCATGTCATGTTAAAAATCTCCCTTTTTTTATGAAAGTGACTCTTGATTGAAAACATATACTTTAATTTGATGTTTGTTAAAAATCACTTAATACTTGTCCAACAAAACATGTTTGTTTTATTATTTTTCCGTTCACAGTTTAGACTCTTGTTGGCCAGGAGTGTTGCAATGATTAATTATTTTGCCGTTTAATGTTTAAACTCTTGCAAGGCTAGGAGTGTAGCAATGATTGTGATTTTTATTTTTGGTGTGGCTGCACTTGAATAATTTTTGTTACTCAAGCTGCCTACGTACTTGCAACAATACTGGATAAGTTACCTTGCAAGATCAAGCCAATGTAGTTCAACAAACGTCTTTTCGTTTTTCTCAAGTTTTTTTGAGCGAGCAGTTTCTCCTCTTACTTAGGAGTTTAGAAAGATTTCACTTTTTCATGAGTCGTACCGCTTCAGAAACTTGCCTTTGAAAGGCTCCACGCATAGTCCTTTTGCGTCAACAATATATTTTGTACACCCCATTAGTCTATACCTCTTGTACGACATAGGAACCATCCCATTTTAAAGTGAATTTACTTCCAGTCTTACTAGAAGTAATGATAGGTTGTCTCACTGCTAGAACTATGTCCCCCACTTGAAAAGAGTGAGGTAGAACTTTCTTGTTGAATGCGCGTGACAGACGAGCCTGATAGCATTCTTATATCTATTGTGTTCGAAGTCTTTTCTCGCCAGGTGCCTCTAATTCTGCTAGACGAAGTTTTTAATTTTCATCATTAGTCAACCCTTCTTGAATAGCTAATCGCAATGACGGAATTTGAATTTCCAATGCCAAAATAGCTTCGACACCATACACCAAAGCATATAGGGTTGACATTGTAGCTATTTCGTATAACGTCTTGTAAGCCCAAAGAGCCTCCCCTATCCTTTCATGCCAGTCAAGCTTCTCATTTTAAACAACTTTACTCAAAAATTTACAAAGTGTTTTGTTGAAAGCTTCCGCTAGACCATTTACAAGATCGTTGTACATAGACGATTTATGTTGCCTGAATTTAAACTTCTCATAAAGACTTGTCATCAATGTGTTGAAGAATGGCTTTCCATTGTCAGTGATGATCCGTCGAGGTATGCCGTACCTATAAATGATGTTAGTACAAATGAAATCGACGACATTTTCTTTCTTGACCTCGCAAAGAGGAATGGATTCCTCGCACAGAGAATTAATCAGTTGTTGCTAAGATATTTGCTTGACCTGTAGATGACTTTGGTGTAATTGGACCAACCACGTCAAGTCCCCATGCTTCCAAAGGCCAATATGAGACCGTAGGGTGCAAGGGTTATGTGGGTTGGTGGATAATATTAGCATGGAACTTACAAGCTTCACATTTATTCGCATAGTCCATGTTGTCTTGCACCATTATTCGCCAATAATAGCCTATTATTTTAAGGAAATCATACAACTTAGGACCTGATTGATGTGCGCCACAAATTCCAGCGTAAGCCTCTTCCATGGCTTTCATTGTTTCTGTTCTCCAATGCATCTTAACCACGAGTCATTGATCGTTGAAACAAAGTTCCATGAAAATTATAAATCGAGGGGCTCGATGACGAATCTCCATTTTATGTCTTGAATCACTAGGCAATTTTTGATGACTTAGATAGCCTATAATTGGCTGACGCCAATCATCCTTGTCAATTTGATGAACAATGATCATGTCAACTTCCTCATATTCAATTTGCCTCTGTCGGGCGTAACGACCCAACGATTGCAAAGAAATACATACTTGGTTTCTTTTGCCCCCAATGCAAAAGTGGCTGCAAGTCCTGCAAGTGTGTCAACCATTTTATTAGCACTCCTTGGAACACGATTTAACTTAACCGTGTCAAGCTTTTCAAGAAATTTAGTTGCATGTGTTTGATAAGGAATTAAATCCTCTTTCTTGACTTCATATTTTCCTAAGAGTTTTCTTATCACTAGTTGTGAGTCTCCGTAAATATCCAAGTCCTTTAGTCCTAGTTCCACGACCATTTGGAGGCCTAAGATGAGGGCTTGGTATTCAACCATATTATTTGAGCATAACCGAGTTAACAAAAACGAGTAAGTCAAAACATGCCTTTCTGGAGACAAAAAGACAACTCCAACTCTAGCACCATCTTGACAAGAAGCCCCGTAAAAATACATTTTCCAAAGTGGGATTATATCAACGTAGAACACACCTTTCCCCAGGAAAATCAACAGAAAATTCCCATTCAGGTGGCACTGGTTGATCCGCAAAGAAATCCGCTATTGCTTGACCTTTCACTAATTTTTGCGGTACGTACACGATATCATAATGCTTTATGAGTACGACCCATTTAGCAAGTCGTCCTGAGAGAACTGGTCTTGAAAGGATATACTGGATTAGTTAATCCATTGAGATGACATGGACTGAATGAGCTTTCATGAAATGCTTTAACTTTTGGATGGCAAAAACTAAAGCAAGACAAAAAAATTCCGATGGGCGAGTAGTTCAGTTTAACACCCACCAACGTTCGACTAAAGTAGTAAAGAGCTGTCTCTTTGCGATCTTCTACTTCTTGAGCACAGATTGCCCCCAAAGACCGTTCTTGTGCATCAATTCAAATTATAAGAGGCTTTCCTTTGACTGGTGCCCCTAACATTGGTCGAGAAGACAAGTACCTCTTTATTTTTTTCAAATGCCCTTCGACATGAGTCATCCGAATTGAACGGAGTATCCTTTTTTATGAGATGGATGAATGGGTGACATCATTCAACAAGGTTGGAGATGAACCTTCAAATGTAAGCCAGACGTCCTTGAAGACCACACAGTTCTTTAAGGTTTTTGGGTTCGGCATTTCTCGGATTGCCTTAATCTTCGTCAGATCAATTTCAATACCCCCATCTCTGACAATAAAACCTGAAAATTTTCCAGAGGTGACACCTGTAATACCTCGTATTTTTCTTAAATTATAAAATTTATTGTATTTATAAAGATTTTTATGAATTTAATTGCATTTAATGTGATTCAAATGTATTTTACTTTTAATAATTTAATTATTAATTATTTACGAAAACCGGATTTTTATTAAATAAATTAAACGAATTTATTTATTCGGGAATTGTTGGGTCGTATTTTGTAAACTATTTTAATTCTAATCCAAGCCCAATCCAATTCCGTTGGCCAACCCAACAAGGCTTGCAAGAAACTAATCTTAATTAAACCGGTTAGCAAGCCCAACTCAAAAGCCTAAAACCGAGCCCATGAGGGAAGGAAAAGCTATAAATACAACCCTCCCTCTCATTAAATCCCCACATTAAATTCAGAATTTATCTCCTCTCTCTCCTCTCCTTTCGGTCGTTTCGCTCTCCCCTCGCCCTTTACCTTCGGCTGCAAGCAAGCAAGCACCGAGTGCTTTGCTCGCTGCCCATCCCGCGCACACCGCGCATCTTCATAGCCGTGCCCGCGCAGCCCCGCCCACCCAGTGCGATGTTGCTTGCCTCTCGCCCTCACCTCTCGCATCTCTCGCTCCTGCCCAGCTCGCACACACGCGCACGTCATTGTGCGCTGCTGTTGTGTTGTGATGAGTAAGCCCCAGCGCCCCTGCTCGCCCCTACTCCCCCAACGCTGCTCACGTGCCTTGCGCGCTGTTGTTGCGACGAGGCCGTGTGCTCGTGCACCCCTGCCGAGTGCCCTGCTGCTTTGTTCTCGCTGCCCACACGCAACACAACCCGTGTTGTGTGGGTTGTCGTTCTTGTTCATTTTCCATACTCCGTATACTTTTAAATCTTTTTCTAAATTCCGTTTTTAAATTATTAAATTATTATTATTGTTTTGGATTATTTAAACTGCTGGAAACGGTCGTGAACACCGTATTTTAATTTTTTCGTATTTGAATTGATGAGATTGATTTTAATTATACGAACTATTATTTTCAGATTTAATAATTAATTAAAGTGTCAATTTTATGGTCAAAACATGGTTTTAATGATAACCTATTGGTAGGATTTTGATTCCAACTTTTTGAACGATCGATTCACATAATTTAATGACGATTTAAATTATTGGAATCCAAATTAATTTTTAGATTTGATATAAGGCCATAAAGTGTTGATTTTTAACGATTTTAAGGCCAAAAGTCTATGTTTTTGTACTAGGACTTTGATTGATTAATGGAGACTATTAAATTGTTAAAGAACGATTATTTTCTAATTAAAACAAAGGTTTTACAACATTAAATAGTTTCTGGTAATTTAGTAAATATGGATAATAATTAAGTTTCTCCATTGTGTTTATAGGAGGTGATTTCTAGCTTTGAGTCGTGATTCGCACAGTGTCCACCGTATTTAGGTATTCCAGGTACGTACATGACTAGGGTGACCACCTATCCCATGAAGAATTTATGATGTGTATTGATTGTGAATCATGTGAACTTAAAGTGTTGAGAATTCATGTTTGATGTGTGAACAAGCATGTTGTGAATTATTATTGAATCAATGAATTCTATGTGAACAATCATGTTATGGACTTTTATAATTGTTTAATTATGTCAAGCATGTTGTTCAAGTTATTACGCATGTATGAGTGTTTAGCATGCAAGTTATTATGATTATGCTATTGTACAGGATGGCTAGCATACTTTGAGCCTAGTGGATTTGCCTCAGTGCATCGTTTATTCTACCGCCGAGTAGAATACATTTAAGAAGTTTATGTGAATTGAACTAAGGACTATTCGTGCTAAGGACACATCCCTCTTGTTAACAGGCAATGTCGGGTTATCTCAAACAGTGTTTTGAGGAGGAACAATGGGAGTACTCTCACTTGAGTCCTATGTTTGATCACAAGTCCTAAAGGATTAAAATGAAGTGTAATTGTTTAACTTTTTAATTGCTTACATGTTATGTCTTGTGTAGAGCCTTAAGTCGCCTTGAACATAACATACTAATTAACGTAAAGTGTAACTAGAATGAGCTTCAAAACTCTTAGAACTTACATACCTTGAGTATGAACAATGGGGGGAGTCGCGTCGGAGAAACTCGTACTCCTTGAATGATACAAGACGTTGTTTCATTCTTTTTGTTATCGCTTGTATGCGTAGGAATTCCATCGGTATGGTCTGAATGTCGGTAGAAAGCCCGACCTTAGTTATGTGGTGCTTGGTGGGCTCCCAACACCCTCAGTTTCCCTCAGTGGTTTTGTTATTATATTTTACCCGTTCGAATCTAATTCCTATTAATTTGTGAGTTAAGAGTCGTGTCAAGTATCAAGTATGTCTCCATGATTAATTGTTTAATTAAATGGCTTTTGCATGTGGATTATTATATTGTTGAGTGAAGCATGTTAGACTAGGATTTCATTCTAGCTTGTTCGTACTCACCTTTTGCTAACTTCATGCTTCATGTCTTTCGGTCATGGCCTTCGCCTTAATGCCCAATGATGTTCCATCGTTTCACTTGCATTGTTGGGGAGTAGTTTTTGTGAAGTGTACCAAGATCCATAGACACGTACCTTTGACCATAGCCAAGAACATATTCTTGTCTAGCCTAATCGAGTTTGAGTTAGGAGATTTAGATGTGATTTTGGGAATGGATTGGTTGGAAATGTTCAAAGCCAAGATTGATTGTGAGAAGCAGAAGATTCACTTGAAGTCTAGCTTAGGAAAGGTAGTATCCTATCATCGTTTTGGGAAACCTAAGAGTGTAGGAATCATCACGACAATGGAACTCGTGAAGTTTGTCAATAAAGGGAACCTTATTTTCTTATGCAATGTGAGAAAGTTAGAACATGTGATGAAGGAGCAACCAGAGGACATTGTAGTGGAAAATGAGTTCTTAGACGTGTTTCCGGAAGATATCCCGGGAATGCCGCCCAACAGACCTATTGACTTTACCGTAGACCTAATACCCGGAACTGCACCTATTTCAAAATCCCCATACCGGATGGCTCCTGCAGATTTATGTGAATTGAAAGGTCAACTGGAAGAATTACTAGAGAAAGGTTATATTAGACCAAGTGCATCGCCTTGGGGAGCGCCATTCTTGTTTGTGAAGAAGAAGGATGGAAGCATGAGGTTCTGTATTAACTATAGGGAGCTCAACAAAGTCACAATCAAGAATAAGTATCCATTGCCTAGGATAGATGATCTGTTTGACCAATTGAAAGGAGCAGGAATGTTTTCAAAGATTGACATGAGATCAGGTTATCATCGTTGAGAATCGCACAACACGATATACGAAAGTCTGTATTTAGGACTAGATACGGTCATTATGAGTTCACCGTTATGCCTTTTGGGTTAACAAATGCACCTGCAATTTTTATGGACTTAATGAACCGAGTATTCCATGTATTCTTGGACAAGTTTGTAGTGGTTTTCATAGACGATATTCTGGTGCATTCCAAAAGTGAGGAAGATCATGATGAACACTTAAGGTCAGTGTTGAGTACCCTGAGAGACAACCTGTTGTACGCCAAATTCTCAAAGTGTGAATTCTGACTGGAGAAGGTTGCGTTTTTGGGACAATTTGTGTCTAAGGAAGGAGTTGCAGTGGACCCTTCAAAGATCAAAGTTGTTAGTGAGTGCCTACGCCTAAGAGTGTCACCGATATTCGGAGTTTTCTTGGTTTAGCGGGTTATTATAGACGCTTTGTGCAGAACTTTTCTAGAATCGCCAAACCAATGACAACCTTGATGAAGAAGGAAGCAAAGTTTGAGTGGAATGAGCAGTGTGAAGAAGCATTCCAAGCTTTAAAGACGCGATTGACAACCGCGATAGTGTTAACTTTACCTGATGAGAGTACGTGGTACCTATGATGTGTACAGTGATGCATCTAAGAATAGCTTAGGGTGTGTTTAGATGCAGAACGGGATGGTGATTGCGTATGCATCAAGGAAGTTGAAACCGTATGAATCAAATTACCCTACCCATGATCTAGAGCTGGCTG
Source organism: Spinacia oleracea (assembly GCF_020520425.1). Lineage (NCBI taxonomy): Eukaryota > Viridiplantae > Streptophyta > Magnoliopsida > Caryophyllales > Amaranthaceae > Spinacia > Spinacia oleracea. The sequence continues at coordinate 23,439,651 of NC_079490.1, forward strand.
GCATAGTGTTTGCATTAAAGATATGGAGACACTATCTGTATGGTGTGAAATGTAGGATATTCACAGATCATAAGAGTTTGAAATACATTTTCACACAAAAGGATTTGAACATGCGCCAAAGAAGGTGGTTAGAATTAATTAAGGATTATGATTTGGACATACAATACCATGAGGGAAAAGCAAGCAAGCACCCTTTACCTTCGGCTGCAAGCAAGCAAGCACCCAGTGCCTTGCTTGCTGCCCAGCCCGCGCACACCGCGCATCTTCGTAGCCGTGCCCGCGCAACCCCGCACACCCTATGCGCTGCTGCCTGCCTCTCGCCCTCACCTCTCGCATCTCTCGCTCCTGCCAAGCTCGCACACACGCGCACGTCGCTGTGCGCTGCTTTTGTGTTGTGCCAAGCAAGCCCCAACGCCCAGTCCTCGCCCCTGCTCGCCCAGCGCTGCCCGCGTGCCATGCGCGTTGTTGCTGCGACGACGCCGTGTGCTCGTGTGCCCCTGACGAGTGCCCTGTTGCTTTGTGCTCGATGCCCACACGCAACACAACCCGTGTTTTGTGGGTTGTCGTTGTTGTTGATTTTCCATACTCCGTATACTTTTAACTCTTTTTCTAAATTCTGTTAAATTATTATTGTTTTGGATTATTCAAACTGCTGGGAACGGTTGTGAACACTATTTTTTAATGTTTTCGTATTTAAATTGATGAGATTAATTTTAATTATACGAACTATTATTTTCAGATTTAATAATTAATTAAAGTGTCAATTTTTATGGTCAACACATGGTTTTAATGACAACCTATTGGTAGGATTTTGATTCCAATTATTTGATCGATCGATTCACATAATTTTATGACGAATTAAATTATGGGAATCCAACTTAATTTTTCGATTTGATATAAGGCCATAAAATGTTGATTTTTAATGATTTTAAAGGCCAAAAGTCAATGTTTTTGTACTAGGACTTTGATTGATCAATTGAGACTATTAAATTGTTAAAGAACGATTATTTTCTAATTAAAACAAAGGTTTTAGAATATTAAATAGTTTCTGGAAATTTAGAAAACATGGATAATAATTAAGTTTTTCCATAGTGTTTATAGGAGGTGATTTCTAGCTTTGAGTCGTGATTCACACAGTGGCCCCCGTACTTAGGTATTCCAGGTACGTACATGACTAGGTTGACCACCTATCCCATGAGGACTTTATGATGTGTATTGATTGTGAATCATGTGAGCTTAAAGTGTTGAGAATTCATGTTTGATGTGTGAACAAGCATGTTGTGAATTATTATTGAATCTATGAATTCTATGTGAACAATCATGTTATGGACTTTTATAATCGTTGAATTATTTCAAGCATGTTGTTCAAGTTATGACGCATGTATGAGTGTTTCGCATGAAAGTTATTATGATTACGCTATTGTAGAGGATGTCTATCATACTTTGAGCCTAGTGGATTTGCCTCATTGTATTTTTTATTCTACCGCCGAGTAGAATACATTTAAGAAGTTTATGTGAATTGAACTAAGGACTATTCGAGCTAAGGGCACACCCTGCATGTGAACAGGCAATGTTGGGTTATCTCAAACAGTGTTTTGAGAAGGAACAATGGGAGTAATTTCACTTGAGTCCTATGTTTGATCACAAGTCCTAAAGGATTAAAATGAAGTGTTATTGTTTAATTGTTTAATTGCTTGCATGTTATGTCTTGTGTAGAGCCTTGAGTCGTCTTGAACATAACATACTAATTAACGTAAAGTGTAACTCGAATGAGCTTCAAAACTCTTGGAACGTATATACCTTGAGTATGACCAATGGGGGGAGTCGCGTCGGGGAAACTCGTACTCCTTGAATAATACAAGATGTTGTTTCATTCTTTTGGTTATTTCTTGTATGCCCAGGAATTCCGTCAGTATGGTCCGACTGTCGGTAGAAAGCCCGACCTTAATTATTTGGTGCTTGGTGGGCTACCAACACCCTCAGTTTCCCTCAGTGGTTTTGTTATTAAATTTTACTCGTTCGAAGCTAATTCCTATTAATCTGTGAGTTAAGAGTCGTGTCAAGTATCGAGTATGTCTCCATGATTAATTGTTTAATTAAATGGATTTTCCATGTGGATTATTATATTGTTGAGTGAAGCATGTTAGACTAGGATTTCATTCTAGCTTGTTCGTACTCAGCTTTTGCTGACTTCGTGCTTCATGTCTTTCGGTCATGGCCTTCGCCTTAATGACCCTATGATGATCCATCGTTGCACTTGCATTGTTGGGAGTAGTTTTCAATAAGAAGGTTTGTAGAGATAACTTGCGGGAGAAGTTATCATGGGAATAGTGTTGAGAGACTGTATCATCTTTTGTATTTATAAGCTCTATTTTGATTTTTAGTCATGACTACTACTATAATTACTTAAACTATTGTTAATGAGTTTTAAACTATTTAACGCTTTGGTTTTGGGCCTTAATGGTTCCAGGTTGTTAATTGACCATTAACTATTTATTATGTGTTGAAAGTTAGTTATTTCCGTTGCGTGATTCTGGTAAATAGCCTTAGCCGTTATCACGGTGGCGGTAATATCTTGGTAATTCTTTTATATTAGTCGGGAAAAGGTAATTAAAAATATAAGGAATTGTCAGGGTGTTATAACACCGAACACGCATTTAAGAGGATTCATTTTTAGTTGGCATTTGTAACCTTTCAAAGACTCTGCGGAGGTTGGCCAAATGATTCCCCCTCTTTTTAGACTTGACTACTAAGTCATCAATGTAGAATTCCACTATCTTGTACATCATGTCTTAATAAATTTTCTGCATCGCACGTTGATACGTGACTCCTGCATTCTTCAATCCAAATGGCATGCCTTTAAAGCAAAATATCCCTTTTGGTGTGCGAAACGCTTTGGCTTTTTTTATCTTTGGGCGCCATACAGATTTTATTGTAGCCAGTTGTACAATCCATGAAAGACAATGCTTCACGACCAGTCGTGACATCTATCATAATTTTTGTGACTGGTAGCGAAAAATCATCTTTTGGACATGCTTCGTAGTTGTCCATTTTTCTTTCTCACAGAGATTACACTTGCCATCCATATGGGATATTTGATTTCACGAATAAAGTTTGCACCTATAAGACTGTTTACCTCGGATACAATTCCAGGGATCAACTCCGGTCTAAAACGTCTCTGAGATTGTTTCTTTGGACTAACACCCTATTTTATCGCCAAGTGACGAACGACGATTCTTGGGTCAAGACCATGCATTTCTTTGTAGCTCCACGCAAAAGCATACTTAAATTATGAGAGTAATTTTACACACTTCTGTTCTTCCTCTTGAGTAAGAAGAGAGCTAATATACATAGGACGTGGTTCTTTGAGAGTTCCAAGGTTTAACTCTTTTAGTTCGTCACGGATGTCTGCCCCCCGTCTTCAAGTATTTTGGGAACCATGTAGGTCTCTATTTCCTCATCAGAATTGTAGATTTCCTACACCGTCATATGATTCGAAGAAAAAAACTCTTGGTCGTCCTCTGCAAAATTATCAGATGATTTATTTTGATTGGTAAATACCACCGTACGAACCCTTGCTTTAAGAGGTTGTTGTTCAGTGATTTATATGTCTTGAGTTCGCTTCATGCGTGAAGGAACCATACTTCTCGCATCATGAGTTTCTCTTCCATTATGATTTCTCTTCCTGATGCGACTAAGTGCTAATTGTCTTGGTTGGTCGTCAAGCATGGATGACGCCCTGACACGACTAAAGACATATCCTTTCCTCTTTGGCCGAGGACTTGATGAAATTTTGCTCGCATTCTCATGTTCACCAAGCCTGTCAAACACAGATGACTGGTTCCTAGTTGCAGGTGGACGCAGACGATTAGAAACAGAAGTCTTCGCTGGCTGATAATCACTTTCAACTTTATTTTCTTCAACCTCTTCTACAGTTATATAATGTGAAGATGAGATGTTCTCTTTTCTCCATATCGATTTTTTGAATGGTGTGGGGCATTTAAATTATACCCCCGTCTTGTATTCTTGAAACTCGTCGTTGTACTCATGCAATTTCTTTTGTGTATCATTGAGACCATGAGGTTTAGCATCAATGAATTTACCCAATAGGTGTTGGGTTATCAAAATCATATCCCGACTTGGCAAAGAACTTATATGCATTTGGGTCAAACTTCTCTTTATTTAGCTCCTTGACTCCCGAGGACTCCTCTATCGTAAGCGACTTGATGATTTGGCTCCTCTTATTCTTAACCAAGGGAAACATTGTTTTACTCTTCAAGTCTTGGAGAGAAAATTCATCAACTTTCTTCTCCACCTTTCCTTCAAGTTTAGAATCCTCACATTCCACAAATGGCGATTCTCCTTCTTTGTGACGCGACTTTGGGATGTATCGCAAGGCAGGGGTGGTCGACGATTCTTTCGTCTTTTGGACGGGTTGAGCGACAACCTCTTTATTCACCTTTTCCTTCTGAAGTTATTACTTCTGAATTAACAACTCCTTAGGGATTAAATATTAATCAACCTTCCTCTTGTCATCCTTCTTGCATATAGAGAGAATGTGAACATATCTCACTTGACGCTCCTTCGTCTTCGAAGAATTTGGTGTCAGCAAAGTAGGAATCGACCTTGGTGAAAGGTTTGACATCCCAATTTATTTTATTTTCACCTCCACGATAGTATTTTAGATTTTGATGGAGGTTTGATGCGACGGCACTATTCTCCTAAAGCCAAGGGCGTCCAAAAAACATCGTATAGGACGTTTTTGTATCAATCAAGTGGAAAAGGGTAGATGATGTCAATTCCCTCATGGTGAGTTCGAGGCGTATTATGCCTATCGCCCGCTGGCTGTCAAGGTTGAATCCTTAGATGACGATCTAACTGGTTGATAATTCATTCATTTTGATCCCTAAATCAATCATCATGGACTTCGACATAATGTTGACAACCGATCCACCATCGACTAAGATGCGGACAACTTTTGTTCACGAATATAGTCAGGTTTTGACCCCATGAGAAAGTCATCATCTGTAAAGGCTAGAGATGTATTCCAAGATAAACATAAGGCGAATTTTCTCCAGGCTCCCCAGAACCCTTTATCTTGTCAACATATAATTCGAGGTGCTGGAGCGCAAGGGCCACCTGTTGGCACATTTCCTTAGACAAATGGAAAATTTTCTTCCAGCCCATACGTGATGCCAACACTTCTAAGATAGCGGCAACTTTTGAGTCTACCACTGGTTCAGAATGTTGTAAGGTCAATGTTATGGACGCCTCCTCTTCACTGACTTATTCTTCCTCATCCTCAACGAATGTGACTGTATTGTCAATCACTGCAGTGAAGTAATATTCTGGAAAAAGTTCTTCCAAAGTAATAGGATCTAAAGGCTCTTGTTCAAGTATATCGATAGGGATCACAGTCTGTTTGTTAGCACCCCTAAAATTCCTTTTTCCTTTTGAGCGCTTCACACTCTTCTTCTTTTGTCGTTTCTTTTTGCGACGAGGGGATTGTGGTTGTGGCTTGTGTACTTGTTTTCTCGACCTCTTGTGACAATCGTCCACCCTTCTTCATCCTCCTCGTGCAGGGTGGCAATGACGATATGATGTTCAACTGGAAATACATCATCGTGTTCAATTGCTTGTCTCATCACATAAACAATTTTTGGCTCCAAACTACCGAATTATAGAGTTTGAACCTGTAGAGGTGATTCACAAACTGTTGAAGCGTGATTAGTCGAGACTGCCTCATCTAAATCAAGAACAATCTTCCCATCATTAGCAAGTTTCGTGATCTTCTCCTTAAGGGTTATGTATTTTTCAATGGGATGACTTACCAATCTATGATACGGGAAGTATTTAGGATCAAAAGTTCTCCCCATTTCCTCAGGCCGCCTAGACTCAGGAAGTTCTATGACTTTATTATTAAGAAAGTCATCTGACATGGAAGACGAGGCTTTATATTCTTCCTTCGCCTTTCCAAAATTCTAGATACGCGATGTACTAGTAGTTACTGACATAGTCTCCTTAGTCAGACTTTTGAAAGGCTTCTCAACCTTAGTGTATTCCTTCTTCTCTTTCTTTGCTTTTGAAGAAGTCCTCTTTTTCTTGTTTTTGATTGAAGTCTCCATATCATGAGCCCTTATTGCCAGCTCTTGATATGGTCTTGGCTTTATGCCCTGCAAGATATAAAGAAGATCCCAATCCATTCCATTGATGCATATCTCAACAACAAAAGTTTCAGTTAGACGATCTTTGCATTCTAGACTCAACGCACGACAACAGTTGATGTACTCAAGGACCGACTCATCCTTCCATTGTTAAGTTGGGGTTAGCTTTGTCATGCTAACTTTGTGTTGAGGGCTGAAGAACCTTGTATAAAATTCTGTCTCAATTTGATCCCAACTATTAATGGACTGCGCAGGCAGACCAATTTACCTATCAAAGGCAGTCCCTTTGAGAGAATGGATAAATTTCTTAACGAGCAAGTCGTCTGTTGTACAGCCATTGTTGCATGTCTCTATGTGCGATATGCTGCTTAGGATTACTTGTCCCATCAAATTCGTTGAATTTTGGTGGATGGTAACCTGTTGGCATTCGCAGTTTTTCAATTCCTTTTGTATAAGGTTTCACGCAACGCTGATTGCCGTGAGAGGATCCTCTTAGTTCACTTTTGATAGCTTGGGCTATCATGTCTTTTATTTTTTTAGAAATGACCTTGACAGAGCAACCCGAGCTACTATCATAGTCAGAGCTATCACCACCGCTTTCGAACTCCCATGCTTCGAGGAGACGTCCATGTGACGCTTTCTAAGCTTCTTAATTAGGTGCTTGATTTTAGCATCTTTTTCTTCTCTGTCTGCTATTAGCCGTCTGAGAAGAACCTTTATCCCATCGAGTTGCTCCACAATAATCTTCGTATTAATCACCATTACCGAAGCATTGTCATGTGAGAATTCAAAGGATTCTTCGAAGCCAGACGCCTCTTCGGATATTGTACGTGGTGGGGGAAGCACTACCAGCTTCAGAGTCGTTCTCTCCGTCATAAATATCAAAGAGTGGACCGTTGTGGATGATCAGCTTGTCAGAATTTCCAAGAAAGTTTTGCTTCAATTTAAGTGAAGCAACATGATGTTGTTCAGGTTCGGCTAGAGACGTGAGCCGAACACAGGGATTTCACGCGACCTTTGAGAGAAAGACATGACAAGCACCTTAGAAACTGAGGGAAAAGTATGTCGTTTGCGTGCCTTAGTAGGAACACATATAGTATGCAGATCTGCTACAACAGGCGGTATTCCTCTTCCTCATTTCTCTTATAATTATACCAGTGTTTTGGAACATTGCAGCCAATGCAACAGCTCGTTCTTGAACTGTGACAGCTGTCACTTCTGCAGGTTGAGAGATAATTTCTTTTGGAGCCATAGAGACAGAGATGAGATGTAGAGATTTTCCCACTAGGCGTGCCAAAATTTCTATACACAAAATTTCTAGTCTAAATAAAGTAGATAAAAAAATAATGTAACAAACTAATTTTATTGATATTCGAATGTTTTGGTACAATCACTGTATTTGACAGTTTACAAGAAAATAAACTAAGTCCCCTGATTATGTTCAACAGCTGACATTGACAAGTGTATGACACCTGGATTTGGTTTTAGGGTGACATTCGTTTGAAGACGCCAACCTGAGTTTAAGTTTAGGGTGACAGTCGTCTGATGACATCAACCTGAGTTTGAGTTTAGGGTGACGTCAGCTTGATGATGTCAACGTGAGTTTGAGTTTGACTAAGTAGTCGACACAAATTTGATGTGTATATTGACTACTTTAAGAGAGAATTCCAAGAGAATTTTATGAGGTCTTGAGAATAATGAATTTCTAGTCCCCGCTACTGAAGTGGAAGAGTAGTACTTATAGGAGATGTAGACTCCTTTACTGGATTTCATAGATTTGGGCTCGAGCCCATTTTAGGACTTGAGAGTCTTTAACTTGGTCCACTTGATTTGTTTATTTTGGGCTAACAATACAAACTAGCCCAAAAGTATATGATCCAAATTGTATTTGAGTCATTCGGATATTTAGTTTAGGTGGGCTAAAATAATTAAAATGAACTAATATTATGGTAGGTCCAAATTGATTAATTTAATTTAATTTAATTTAATTGTAATACAATACAAATTTTAGTGTCTACAGCCGTCTAGGCAAAGAGAAACCAAACTATCCGGAAATGTTAGGATAAGTCTAACGAGGTAGAGAAAAACACCTTGTTTTTTCAAGGGAGCGTGAGGTGTAATAAATTTCATACCTCCTATTAAAACCGTCTTGATTATTGATTAACTCTTAATTTAAGTGTTGTATGTTTAAGGTAGTAATTTACAAAAAATCATTTACGTAGACAATGATATTCTCCATTATGTTTATAGCATAAAGATTACCATGCATCGATAAATAACAAATCACACTATTCAAACTTTAACACACAAAAATTATAAAGATTTTTCTGGTCTAAAAATTTCCTTGACTTTATTTTTAGCATTATATCTCAATTAACGAGAATCATCGTTTACGATTCAGAATTCTTGTTCAAAATAAAAATCACGGGTCTATTTTCCATTATACCTCAATTAATCAACTTATAAATTCATAATGTCAAATTATAAATAAGTTAAATTTTCATAAGCATAATAAGTAAAATAATTTTGAAGTATTTCATATGTGTATTTTTTCAATTCGTAATTAATAAATAAATTCTCGTAATTGACAAAGTACTATTTTTTTGTACCTCGTAAATCGTCTAATGTAATTTATTTTTTCATAAATTATTACTGTTTCTTATTTTTTCCATATTAACAATAAAATAAGGACACTCATTTTTATGTTGACAACGAGCGGTTAACTCCTTTTCTCATGTTCATTGTCGTCTTTTGTAGTTAAAGATAAATTAATTTTCAAGATATAATTTTTTTGTCAGAAGCACAATCTGTGATTATATACCATGTGAAAAGTATAATATATGATTATTTCATTAATCAATAGGCTATTTATACAATGTACATAACTAATTAGGGCTTAGTAAAGCTGCATTAGTAATTAATTAAAATAATTAGAAATAAAGTAATTATTTATAAAAATACATAATCTATCATTTTTTCCTATTATAAATAACTAGTATTTTTAATTTTTCAACAATTTCTGCTCATAATTACAACACATATTTAGAATTATCTCTAAACGAAATTAACGCTTTCTTATCTTAACAAATATGTGGTATTTAGAAATCATAAACATCAACATTAAAATAAGTTTTTCATTTTTCAAGTTCATCGGGACATTTTTCCTCAGTCAACGTGTGTCGTTTGACTACGATTTTGTCTACAAATTCTTCGGATACATTTACCTACAAACAAACATCCAAAATATTATTTGTCTTATAGTCAAGAAAATATTTTTTTTTTTAAAAAAGATAATATGTAGCTCCGGATAATTTGTAAATGCAAGTTATCCTCATTTTACCGTGTAATAATGTGAAAGTATAGAGAAAAAAAGAGAATTTTCTAGGCGGTGATAAGTTAGAACCAATAGTAAAAAATTTGATTTTTTTCTTAAATATCTAAAACAAGTATTCAAGTCATCGTCATATTCTTCTTTTGGCATTATACTTTTTGAAAATCCCCCGTAAATAACTTTTTTAATTAAAGTATTCTTCTTTAACATATCTCTAAAGCTCACGCTATACTCCTTTGAAAAAGAAAGTCTTTATCAAGTTTTCAGTTTTTTACGACAAATAAACACAATCGGTAGGAATGTTATTGATACAATACTATGAATATCATGAGATATACACTTCGTTTTCAAAGGCATCGAAGACTTCTACATAGAAAAAAATAAAAATAAAATAAACAACTAAATTCTGAAAAATAAGTATGGTATGTCTGAAATACTACTCATATATGTGTCTTCAAAGTATAGCTTCATGTGTCAACAAATTATATATCTACAAAAACTAGCAAAATTTCTCCGTAAACAATTACCGGACCTGTATTATGCGGCCGATAAAAACCCAAAATGAACAAACCAATTTGAAACTCAATGATGACTTAACTTATTAGCATTGTTAATGGACCTCCATAGATTTCATATCTCATATTGAAAAAATATATCCAAAATAAATATTATATTGGCAAATATAATCCTTTGAGTTAGAACAAAATATTTGTAAAAATGATAGAAAAGGAGAACTACAAGAATGCATGAGCACTTGCTCACTACTAAAGATTCACTTGAGTTTGCTCTTTTGAATAGAGAAGGCTTAGGTGATTTAGGGGTTGAAGAGGCCAACTACAAGGAACTATTGGATTCTACCTCACCTTGCGCTCAATCGGAGCAATGCTTGATTGTGCTTGATCGAAATGAAGCTTCGGATAATCATAAATGCCGAATCGGTAAGGAAGATCCTAAGGTAGAGCTTAAACCTCTACCTTTGAGCTTAAGGTACGTCTTTCTCGGTCCAAATTCTTTTTACCCTGTTATTATCAACTCTACTTTGGATGATGAGCAAGTTCTCAAGCTCACTAGAGTTTTGAAACATCATCAAAGAGCTTTGGGCTACACCATTGGTGATTTGAAAGGTGTTAGCCCAACACTTTGCATGCATCATATCGAGCTTGAGGAAAATGCCGTCTCACATCGTGAAAGGCAACGAAAGCTTAATCCACCTATGGGTGAGGTGGTTAAGAAAGAAATCATAAAACTTTTAGCGGTCGGGATCATCTATCCTATTTCAAATAGTCGATGGGTGTCCCCGGTCCATGTTGTCCCCAAGAAAGATGGGATGACGGTAGTAAAGAATGCACATGGATAGCTCATTTCCAACCGGACGGTAACCGGGTGGCGCATGTGCATTGACTACCGCCAACTCAATCTTTCCACTAAGAAAGACCACTTCCCTTTACCATTTATTGACCAAATGCTTGAACGACTAACCAAACATAAGTATTTTAGCATTCTTGATGGCTATTCCGGGTTCTTTTAAATCCCCATAAACCCGGAAGACTAAGATAAAACTACATTTACTTGCCCTTATGGAACATTTGTCTATAGGAGGATGCCATTCGGGCTTTGCAATTCCCCCGGGACGTTCCAAAGGTGCATGATGAGTATTTTTGGTGACATGCTCGAGGAAGAAATGGAGGTTTTCATGGACGACTTTTCGGTGGGGGTGCCACCTATGATGAGTGCCTCATCAATCTCGGAAAGTGTCTTGAGAGGTGTGAGAAGGGTAACTTGGTGCTCAATTGGGAAAAATGCCACTTCATGGTGGAGGAAGGAATTGTTCTCGGGCACAAGGTCTCTCACCGTGGTATTGAGGTAGATAGAGCAAAAATCGAGGTCATAGAGAAGCTACCTCCCCCGTTCAATGTTAAGGGGATTCGGTCCTTTCTTGGGCATGCCGGATTCTATAGGCGGTTCATTAAATATTTTTCATTGATTGCTCGGCCTCTCACCAACCTCCTCCAAAAGGAGTGTGACTTTCACTTTGATGCCTGTGAGGGGGTCGAAAAAGCACGAGGCTAATGCGTGACCTCGTCCCTCATGGGCGTGACGTTTCTTTTTGTCAAATCAAGTGTAATTGGATTTCCTGTGAGTTTACACCCAATTGACTAGTAATATAGGAGTCTCCATTTAGTTTTTAACGACAATGAGAAAAACTGACAAAACCCGGTTATCGTGACATAAAGGGAGTGCAATTATGTTTGACCACGACGGCCATAGGTTCCCTTGTGATCCCTGGTGTGGGGATCGCTCAACGTACACCCGCAGGGCAGAGATTGAGGGTTCGGGGGACTGTAACTACCGAGAGGAGTACTCGCTCTTCGATAACTCTAGAGGCAGGATATCCTTACTAGCTCAGCATAAATAATTGAAGGGACATGCGTTAACTATTAAACTAATCTGAATTGATTTTAGCAATATGCAACACATAATACTAGATCGATCGTGATTATCTTGTTTGGATTGATTTAAGGGACCTAGCATGATAGTTCAATTGTCCAAGATATTATCTTTGTTAGGCGTGATAGAACAATCAGATTAATAGTTTAACAGTTTTATAAAAGGGCGAGGAAAGCGATTAAATCATGCGAAGGGACACATTACGACGCACCCTTGAGAGGTGCGTCATGGTTCTCAGAAAACTAACCACTTTGGCTTTGCTATTTCTCCTTTTATTTAACGAATCTCAAGTTTCCGGGCTGAATTCTTCAGCTACAATGGACAGGATACGTTCTGTTCGATTTTTGGATCGATTGCGACAGAACGCGGGATCAATTTCGCAGCGTGAGGCTTAGGCTTAAGGGTTGGAGTCAATACTCAGAATATAAATTGTGTGTGTTGTGTTTCACGTCGAATTTGGGGCTATATTTATAGAAAAGAGTTCGTGGAAAGATAGAATTTTAGAGCACTAATCCAAGAAGAATTAGGAGAGAACACGTACCCAGGTAATTTCAGCGCCCAGGGATTTCGGCGCCCAGAGCCAGGCGTTGAAAATAGGGTCTGGGCCGTATTTCCTTGTCAGATTTGGACTCGTGGAATACGGAGTCTTTGAGACTTATCCGAGTCTTTTAGTGCGTATTAACTTTATGACGGAATGCGTCTGGGCCCGTTACGAACTCTAGGCTCGTTAGGATTTTAATTAATACGTAACTCTTATTTTCGAATTATACTAGGAATATGATTCCTCTTGCAAATTCTATCTCTTTTAGGATTTATGTTGGAGTGCAACACCTAATTCTGACAGGTTTCTATCTTTTATGTCTTGCCACTTTTAGCAACTACCCGTTACGGCAGTTACTATTTTTAGCAGGTTTCTATAAATAGCAGGTTTGGTTGAAATGAAAAGGGTGATTGAGATTCATTATTTTATAGGAGATGCGTTGCCAAGTGGAGATTTTATGTTCTCATCATCGAACCTTCCCTTTCGGGAATGGGGACAAAAGTAGGTGTCTACAATGCCGCGTGTCTCAAGGCCTTCAACACAATCAAGAGTGCCCTTATTTCTACTCCTATAGTTCAAGTCTCTTCCTTTGGAGTTGATGTGTGACGCAAGTGATTTCTCGGTTGGGGGAGTCCTTGGTCAACGAAAGGACAAAAATCTTCATGTGATCTACTATATGTCTAAGACTCTTAATCAAACACAAGCCAACTACACCACGACCGAGAAGGAATTTCTCGCCATTGTGCATGCCTTAGAAAAGTTTAGGACTTATTTGGTGGGGTCGAAGAATATTGTGTACACAGATCACGCGGCAATTCGATATTTTTGGCAAAGAAAGAGGCCAAACCTAGACTCATTCGTTGGGTGCTCCTCCTCCAAGAATTCGACATCGAAATTCGAGATAAAAAAGGAGCCGAGATGGTGGCCGACCACCTATCTAGGCTAGAACTTGGGGGTGAGGCTACGGATGATGTGCCAATTGAAGATGCTTTGCGAGATGATACCTTGTACATGGTTGGGAGTTCATCTCTTCCTTGGTTTGTTGACATAGTAAATTATTTGGCTTGTGGGGCGATCCCCGAAGATCTCACCACTCAAGAGCGCCGCAAGTTGAAGTATGATGTTAGGCGCTATATTTGGGATGAGCCCACATTGTTGAGACGGTGCCCGGATGGCCTTTTAAGGAGGTGTGTTCCGGATGAGGAGTTCACTAGTGTTCTTCGTATGTGCCACTCCTCCCCTTGTGCTGGACATATGGGAGGTGATAGAACCGCTTCCAAGATCCTTCAAAGTATGTTGTGGTGGCCCACCCTTTTTCGGGATGCTTGGGCATTTGTCAAGTCTTGTGATCGTTGTCAAAGAATGGGAAATATTTCCAAGAGATATGAGATGCCGCAAAATCCTATCTTGGAGTTGGAGGTGTTCGATGTGTGGGGGATCGACTTCATGGGTCCTTTCCCTTCTTCTTATGGCAACCTCTATATTCTTGTAGCGGTTGACTATGTTTCAAAGTGGGCGGAAGCCATTGCCTCTCCCACCAACGATCACAAAGTGCAATCTCTTCAAAAAGATCATCTTTCCGCGTTTTGGGGTTCCTAGGGCCTTGATTAGTGATGGAGGATCCCACCTTGCCCATGGGAAGTTCAAGACCCTCTTGCGGAAGTATGGTGTTCATCACAAGGTTGGCTTGGGTTATCATCCTCAAACTAGCGGCCAAGTGGAAGTTACCAATCGGGAAATCAAGTCTATTCTCGAAATGTCGGTTGCCAAGAACCGGAAGGATTGGTCCATCAAGCTTGATGATGCCTTATGGGCGTATAGAACGGCTTTTAAAACACCAATCGGGATGACTCCTTACAAGCTTGTTTATGGCAAGAATTGCCACTTGCCGGTTGAGCTTGAACACAAGGCCATGTGGGCCATCAAAACTTTGAATTTCGAGCTAACTAGTGCGGCTGAGCGGCGCTTGCTTGATCTCCATGAGCTAGAGGAGCATGAACGCCTATGACTCGGCGAGCATTTACAAAGCCCGTTCTAAACAATATCATGACGCTAAGATTGAAAAGAGAGAGTTCAAGGAGGGGGAGAAGGTCCTATTTTATAACTCTCGCTTGAAGTTATTCCCGGGAAAACTCAAGTCCCGGTGGAGAGGTCCTTTTGATGTTGTTCGGGTCTTCCCGCATGGTGCAATCGAGATTCGGAATGAAGATTTCGGGCCCTTCAAAGTGAATGGTCATCTGCTCAAGCACTATTACTTGGGAGACTCTATTGGCTCCTTTGCTTCCTTGGACCTCAAGGACCCCCCATGAATTTGGGGGGATTCGTCAAGCTAATGACGTTAAACGAGCACTTCCGGGAGGCACCCCGCGGCTTCTATGCATGATTTTGGTATGGTTTCTTTAAGGTGGGTTCGCGCATTCCACCATTGCCTTGTTCGTCAATTTTTCGGTGAGTTTGTTCGTTTTTAACCGGTTCTTTGCAGGACTTGCTCCCACGGCATATCCGGTAATATCCTTCTATCTCACATGCATTCTTTGGGACGGTCATATTTCATATGGGGCATTTGGTTGGACGGGTAGTTATGCCCCTCCTAGTTTTGTTTTAGGCCTTGAGGACATGGTCTAATTCAAGCTTGGGGGGAGTTTTGTTGTGTAGTTGCCTATTTGTGATGCTCATGTCTTTGAAATCATACCTTGTGTGCACTTGTATATATTAGTTTCTTTGTTTTTAGTTTGATTTTAGTTTGATTTTAGTTTCTTTTAGTTTCATTTGTTTTCTTTTGTTTTCCTTTTGTTGTGATTTCTTCTTTTCTTCCCTTTTCTTTTCTTTCCTTTTTCTTTGTTTTCCTTTCCCTTTGTCAAGGCAAGTTTTTCTAGGTTTTCTTAGGCATTATTCTTGATTTGGGCAAATAAAATTGGAACTTGTAGGTTAGAATGCTTTTATTCCTAATTGGTAGATGTTTGCACGGTTTTCAATGTCTTGGGTCGAGTCTAGGATTTAGGTGTCAAGAAAGTCGGTTAGAACTTTGGGTAACATGAGTCTTAAACCCTTGGTTTGTGGTAAGACGATGTCGATCTCTCTAGTGACTTGAAACCGGAGAGAGCAGTATTTGCTCCCATTTGTGAGGATCATGTTCATATTAGCCCAAACACATGTTTACATATATTGAGTGGCATGGATCCTTCGTATTGACTTTCTTATCTCCCGAATTTGACTATTTCCTTCCCTAGACCGCGACAAGACTACTTTAGGGGACGATAGAGGCATTTCTTTCGGTGACTATTTTTCTTTTTAGATTAGGACATCTTTATTTTTATTTTTTCATTGATATTTTTTGTTTGCATTTGCCCCCTTGCTAGCCATTTGAGCCTTTCCCCTTCATTTCTTATAAGCACATTACAAGCCTAATAGCTTTTGTTTTATTTTCACCCTCAGAAGTGATAGTGAAGCTTTGAGTTATGATGCTTGATGGTTTTGAATGATTATGCAAGTTGAGGAATGATTGATATTGGTGTGAATGGCAACGTTTGGGAATTATGTTGTATATAGTGAATAAATAAGCAAAAGCAAAAGCAAAAAGAGAAAGGAAAGTTCTGAAAAAGCCAAAAATAGAGGAAAAACAAGGCAATGAGAAAAGTTTCAATTGAAACACACACAAAAAAAAGAGAAAATCAAATCAAGAAAAGTTCAAAAAGAGTTTTAGTTTAGTTTTGTTGTTGAATAAGCTAGCTTGGGGGTACCCCAAATAAATGGTATGAGTTTGTTTTGGTTCGATGTGCCCAAATAAGTGGCATGAGTTCTTTCATTGCGCTTCACTTTAGGTATGAGCACCAATTACCAAATTTGTTACACACCTTGCCCCTAGCCTACGATACACCCTAAAAAGTCCTCTTGACCCTTTTGAGTTGAGTCTTTGTCGGTGGAGGGAGGATTTGGTCAAATTTATGGAATGAGATTGTAATGCTAAGATGTCGGGTAACCTTCTCTTCTCCCTTGGAAATCTTGTTTTCCGGCGCCTTCGCGGCGTCATGAGAAACTATTCTTAAGGGTGGATGGGATCTAGAGATTTGACGTGGTATGCTCGGTTGAAGGGGAATTGATAAGTGCTTGCCCTTAGTTCTCTTTGCTTGGCATTTGAATCTTTCACTCGACTTAGTACATTGGTTAGCGTGCATTCCTTTATTTAGTTAGTAATATTAGCATTCTTTTGTGCTCGTTCCATAATAAAGGCCCTTTTCTTGAATTTTGTAGTTTCATTTATCATTTTTCTTTCTTTTCTATTCTTTATTCCTTTCTTTCTTTTTCTTTTCTTCCTTCTTTCTTTTCTTTCCTTTTCTTGGTTTGTTTTTCATTTTAGGTCTTGCCTTGATTCAAATTTTTGGAAGAGTTATGGGTGATTCTCTTTGGAAACCCTTGCGAGATCCCACTCGCTCTCATGAGCGATTGTGGGGTTTAAAGAGCTTGTTGCATGCGCTTAAATGCATCAGTGATTCCTACAAAAGTGAGTTAGGATGTATATTCTTGTAGTTCTTGGTTTTTGTAGTTTTTAAAATTTGAATAATTGCACATTCTTCCCTATTTCGTGCTTGGTTTGCTAGAGACTAGCAAACGCCTAGCTTGGGGGAGTTTGATGAGTGACATTTATGTCGCTCTTAGCTTAGGATTTCATGTTAGTTTATTATGCTTTTCATAGTTTTTATAGCTTTTCGTATGATTTTTATAAGTTTTTTTCCATCTTGTGCTTTATAGGTGATTATGGTGAAATATGATGGAAATCAAGTAGGATTCACTAGTACAAAAACGCTCAATTGCGTCGGTATAATTGCCTCGCTCATTCTAATGAGCGACGCAAAAATACTCATTTTAATTTGCAAAAGTCATTTGCGTCGGTGATTTACTAATCTATGACGCAAAATGGACCTCATAAGTCAATTTAATGATTTGCGTCGGTGATTAGTTAAACAGCGAGGCAATTTACTCATCAAGTGCGTCGCACATCAATAATTGACCGACGCAGGTCATACTTTTATTATTTTCTCATTTTTTTTCTCACAGATCCTACATTCCAGAACTCTTTGCCTCCCCTCTCTCTTCTCTCTCATCCTACTTTCCAAATCTCCATCGCTGGAACTCCATCTCCTCCCATCTCACCTTCAAAAATCCAGAATCAACCTTTTCCCTTTGAACCACCAAGCCGTACCTCTCTTTTTATTCTGAAAAAATTCAATCTCTGCGACAATGGGAAGAAGGGAAAAACCCTAGGTTTCGGCACGGGGATCGGAGGAAGCAGGCCGGGTCGGGTCGTGGATGAGTGAGTCGATGGGCGAGGGGATTGGAGGTCTCCGAATCGAGGAACCTAGCATTGTTGATGCTTCTTCTACGGTGGGAGCGGCGGCGACAAAGCTTGGAGATGACGGTGAAGTCGAAGAGTAGGAGGAAGGCCGCAACGAGGACGACGATGAGAGCAGCCATGAGAGGGGAGATGCCATTAACAGAAAACAATTCTCCAAACTGTGGCACAACGGAAAACCAAGAGATTTAAAAGGTGATTCATTTGTTCTTCAAAATCCATCCATTATTTATTAAAATTCGATTTCTATGTAGTAATTGTTTTTGTTTAATTTATTGAATTTATTAATTGTTTTTGTTTAATTGTTTTTCACAACATTCCTTTATTTTATTTTATAATTGTATATTTCGTATTTCGTATTATTTGTTGTTGATTTTTTTGTTTAAAAATTTTCTGGGTTATTATGTTCAATGTAATTTTCATAAATTTTTCCGAAATCCAACGGGGAATTTAAATCCTGGTTTCTTATATCTGAGTTAGGTTACTAAACAGAGTCGAAATTGAAGAAAAAATGAGCCCATGAATGTTATGATTGAAGCTATGTGAAATATATATGTACTACATCAAGATGCCATAACGAGTGAAGTTCTTGTAAACTAAGCTTAGCTATCGCAAAATCCCAGGAAACTCATGATTAACAACAAAAAAGAACATTTGAAGAGTCCTTAGAACCTATATAGTGACTAAATGACAGATCCATTCTATTTTGAGGCATGTACCTAATTAATTGGTTTGCCATTTGCCTATGTAGGATGCATTTAAATCACTTTCGTGTGCCCTCATACGAAACTAATTTACAACTTGTTGCAGGCTTGTTCATGTGTGGAAAACAATGAATGGTTGCCATCAAGTTCAGAGTCATATCTCACAGCAGGTGCTTCTTCTGACCAGTCACAACGCAGAACCAGCAACAGAGAATCACCATGAAGCAGCAATGCAGCTTGAGGGTGGGTTCAGCTTCTGGTATACTCCATTGAATGAGGGTTAGTGCCATTGGTTTTCTCCCAAGGTGAGGCCTCTATCCAATAAAAGTCGTCGGGTAGTAAAGGTGGGATTATTAAAAAATATGTCGTAGGTGGGATTAATAAAAGAAAATCGGCCAAAGGTTGGATTAATATTACCAAATTTTCCTTAATTTTTTAGGTGGTAAAAAACAATTTGTCTATTTTTTATTTAAACAAAGTCGCAACAATTTCAAGGAAAATTTTGTCTTCGAACCAAAGTTCTGGGATAAAAACTTCATTTCAGTAGTGCTGACTGCAATACCCGTATTTTAATTAGTTTTAATTACAATTTTAATGTACTTATAATTTCATAAAGAATTTTTAAAAAGTAATTAAGAATTTATAATGCATCTGATATGTTATTTAATTGTATTTTAATAAAGCGAAAGGTTAATTATGTATTTTATTTGAGGGAAAAGGATTTTAAATTAAAAAAAGGAGTACTCCCTATTTAGGAAGAACCATCAAATCTTTATGTAGATGGCGTATGATTTGTTTATAAAAAAAAAAAAAAAAGAACCATCAGGAGTTTTAAAGTCATTTTACAAAATTCGGGTTTCCTTTTATTCCACCTCCTTGATCAAGTAACCTATAAAGGATCTATCAAAAATTTCATGACCGATATCATATTAGCCACTCAAAAAGCACAAAACCAAAACACACAATCTCTCTCCCTATCTCCCTCATGCAACTCCCTCTCCTCTTCTTGGTTTGCATGCGAACTCCAACTTGCTAGATCTATCAAACGATCAGTTGGGTCGGGTTATGAAAAATTACTTCCGGGTTCGGATTCGTGATAAAGAGTTTATTTGATCTTGCAACTAGTATCATATCATAGCTAGGCTTTATGTGATAATTACTTGATTTAAAGTGAAACAATGTGATTTCATATTTGTATTATGAAACATGAATTATATCGCATTTTGAAATTGTTTTATTATGCTAGCATGTGGAGGTGAATTATTTATTTTGTTAATTCATGGTAAAGGAAGAATTTATAATATTTATTTTTATTTAATACTCCATGTAAAAAGAATAGTTGACTTCTAATATAATACAAGTATTGAATTGAGATAGGATTGGAATGTAATCGTCAATAGACATAAAGAAATAGTCAACTTACTCATATTCATAAATGAAGGTTTTAGTGGCAAAGTTAGGTCTTTGACCGCTAAATAAAGGAAGGATTAAAAAGCAAAATATATGCTTTAAATAAGCAACATGATAAACAATAAAATTTTGATTCATTCAAGTTATTAATGTGCTGGAATTCTATCACGGATACATGACATAAATATTATAGTTTGAAAGGTCATGTTTAGTTTAACGGGTGTTTACTAGTTAGATACCCCGTAGTTTTTATACAGAAAAACATAAATGTGGGTGAAAGGGAAAATCGATACTTATTATGAATATAATGTACCACCACGAATGTAACCATTTTTACCTAATTACACATTACTGAAAAATTGTTAACCTATTAATACCTGATTGAAAGTAATAGATTAGATTGGAATATTATTAGACCATACATGATTGAAATCTAATTGAACCTCATCGCACTAGTTTTGATGATTAGTGGATTTTTTTTAAGTACTATCTAGATGGTTAAAAGTTGTTAATACTATCTACCTTTCAAACAAGGAAAATTTGGTAATATTAATACAACCTTTGGCCGATTTTCTTTTATTAAGCCCACCTACGACATACTTTTTTAATAATCCCACCTTTACCACCCAACGACTTTTATTGGAAAACGTCATAAACCTATTGTAGGCGGTAATATGTCCCTACGTGGAAGTACTCTCTCTCGATATATTCAGTCATCATCATCAAATCATCACCATCTCGATGATTTTTTCACCGGTTATCGGTGACTTAAGCCCAATAAAAGTCGTTGGGTAGTAAAGGTGGGAATATTAAAAAATATGTCGTAGGTGGGATTAATAAAAGAAAACCGGCCAAAGGTTGGATTAATATTACAAAATTTTCCTTCAAACAATTGATGTCAATTGATATCTTAATCCATATTTAGATCAATTAGTCCACTAATGACATCATATTTAACCCTCAATTATTATTTACCCATTGTATTAATTAATAAACATTAAAATCCCCAAAATAAATCCCAATAATACCTAAAATTACCCAAATTTTTTCAAAAAAATTCCCGAAATTAGCAGTATTAAGTGAGATTTAATTTTGGAGAATTTTTTGCTGAGGTTTTTTTTCTCGTGATTGTTCATTTTGGAACTTTTTAAAAATTACGTCTAGTTTTGGATAATTTCAGATAATTATATTTTTGTTGGATGTTAATTATAATTTATGAATTAAAATACTTAAATTATAATTAAAGGTTAATTATGTTGTCATTAGAAAACTAATTGGCTGCAAATGGACTTAGGTATCAACTAGTATAGTACCCGTGTGATGCACGGTTTATAATATAAATATAAAATTACATGAAATCTGGTAGACAATTTTCATCGAAATAAAGCTTATAGATACTCCCCTAATTAAAATTAACTATGGATAATCTTGCTATTGCTCATTCAATGTCTTATTTATTAGGTGAAACTATTATAGTACCCTTGCGATGCACGATTTATAATCTAAATATAAATTTATATGAAAATCTGGTAGACAATTATCGCTAAAACATTTCTTATAGGTATCCCCTAATTAAAACATTCAGGGATAAATTTGTTATTGACCCTTTCAGTGTCTTATTTATTAAAAAAAATTTAAATAAATAATGGTACATGGAACTTCTATCACACTGGTGCCAAAGGTGAGTGTACCTGCCACAGTAGGGGATTTCAGACCTATTGCTTGTTGTTCTGTGCTGTACAAGTGCATCTCTAAGTTATTGTGTGAAAAATTAGGAGCTGTGTTGCCTGATATCATCTCCCAGAATCAGGGTGCATTTGTGGCTGGGAGATCCATTCTGCACAATGTTCTCATCTGCCAGGATATTATTAAGATGTACAGAAAAAGTCAAGTTCAACCCAACTGTTTCTTGAAGCTTGATGTCCAAAAAGCTTATGACACATGGGAGTTCATTAAAGAAGCTATGCAGTACCTGGGTTTCCCTACTACTTTCATTAATCTCATCATGACCTGCTTAACCACTACTCTGTTTTCCATTATGATCAATGGGGTGCCTTCAAAGCTTATCCACCCAAAGAGAGGACTGAGGCAAGGTGATCCCCTTTCCCCCTTGTTGTTCACTCTTTGTATGGAATACTTCTCTAGAGCAATGAAGACTGTTGGTGATCATCCAAGGTTCAAGTTTCACTCTAGATGTAGAACCCTAAAGCTTAATCACTTGTGTTTTGCTGATGATTTACTCATGTTTTGTAAAGGAGATAAGGAGGTGGTGCAACTGATGATCGATGGTTTTCTCTTGTTTTCAAAGACCACTGGTCTGGCTGTTAACTCTGCTAAGTCTTCCATCTACTGTTGTGGTATGCATGATCAAAAGGTGGCTGAGATCACCACTCTGACTGGTTTCAAACATGGTTTGCTCCCTTTCAGATACTTGGGTGTTCCTGTTAGCTCTTGTAAGCTCAAGGCTAGTGACTGTGATCAATTGGTGGACAAGATGACAGCTAGGATTAAATTATGGAGCTCAAAACATTTGTCTTTTGCTGGAAGAGCTCAACTCATCAATTCTGTATTGATGAGCATCTGTGTCTACTGGTCTCAAATGTTCATTTTCCCCAAAGTTGTGCTGAAGAGAATCAATGCCATTTGTAGAGCTTTTCTATGGTTTGGCACCTTTGACTGTGAGAAACCTGGTTCTGTTGCTTGGGATCAGTTGTGTCAGCCTAAGACACATGGAGGGTTGGGTTTTAGGAACTTGCTCCTTTGGAATCAAGCTGCAGTAGGCAAACAGGCTTGGGCTATTGCTCAAAAGCAAGACAATTTGTGGGTTAAATGGATCCATGCTGTTTATGTCAAAGATCTCTCCTGGGATCAGTTTACTGCCCCTACTGCTGCTAGTTGGGTGGTAAAGTTTGTATGCAAGGTGAAAAACTCCTTCAGTGAACAGATTGGCTACCAGTGGCTTCACAGTGCCAAGTATTTTATCAAAGAGACATACACTCAGCTAAGATTCTTGGGAACTAAGGTTCCTTGGCAAAAGTATGTTTGGAACAGGCTGTCTATCCCAAAGCATAGATTCATTCTGTGGCGTGCTATGCTGGACAGATTAAAAACTAAAGCTAGATTATTCAAGGTGGGAATCAGTACAGATGATAAGTGTCCCATTTGTGGTGTGCAAACTGAGAAGGTGGAGCATCTATTCTTTGAGTGTGAACTCAGCACACAATGTAAACTTCTGGTGTTATCTTGGTTAGGGGTTCAACTCAATAGGGTCACTGTGTTCAGTCTCCTTAGGGGGATACAGAAGTATAGCAGAAGCAAGTGTAGGAGATTTATCATCTTTACAACAGTGGCTAGTCTGGTTTACAATATTTGGAGGGCAAGGAATGCTGCTGTTTGGTCCTTGCACATCCCCACAGTCCAGTCAATAGTTAAAGTCATTCAAGCAGAAGTGAAGGGTAGGGTAATGAACCTGTTAAGCAGTAAAACTAGCACTAGGGATCTTGATTGGTTCCAGTGTTTGTAATAGCTTTCTCTAGGCTTTCTAGCTTAGTTTGGGCTCTTTGGCTAAGTGTTCTTAGCCTCTCTGTTGGCTGCAGCTGATGGGTTGCTAGCTAGGTTGTAATTCTGTTTTGTGCAATCAATATAAGCTTTATTTGCCTGCCAAAAAAATAAAATAAAATGGTACATGGACAAAATTATTTTCATTCTCTGCCAAGCATTAAGTTATCTCATCCAGCCTTCCTTTCGGTTTTCATACACACTTAATACTTGCCTCATTTATCTCATTATTCGATCACTTAACGCCTACCCACCTCTCCCAATCCCCGTCTCTAGAGGTTGGGTACAAAATAAAATTTATGCACGCTCCATGACCCACCTATGTAAACTCACCCCTAGAGTCAACATTTTTTGTTTGAGACGTAAAAGAGTTTTAAATTGTAAAACTATGTTCTGGCGTCTTCGATAAACCGGTTATCTGATTAGATTCAATGAATAAATAAATAAACATTATAATATGTATTGATACATATAATTTAAATTCCGTTCTCGCCCCGTTACCCGTGGCAGATACATTTTTAAACCCATCACCCACCAAATTTCCTTCATCCCCCCCCCCCCCCCCCCCCCCACTTTGAGAGGATGCGCGAAGGATCTCCCAAAAATCCAGCTCTAGTGACGACCTGACATAGTGACATCCCTATATTTGGTAAATAAGCTATTTTGCCTTTACCTAACTTTTGAATATATTGACATAACTTCATTACACAAATTAATTGTATTAGGTATATTGATAAAATATTTAAAAGTGACATGTATAATTAGGATTGGGTGAGTGGTCTAAATCCAGGAAATATCACCAAGGTGCGTACTTGTTATCCTTATACCGGCTCACCAACACCAAATCTATACTCCCTCTGTTCCTTAATGTTCCTCATGTTTACTATTCATATGGTCAAAGTTTAAAAACTTTGACCGTAATTAATAGTATGATTAAGAGTATAAATGTGAACTTGTGGGGCATCATTGGATTCGTTTCAATATAAATTTTCTAAATATCAATTTTTTTATAATTTTTACTAATACGGAATTAAAATTATTAACGGTCAAAGTAGTACATTGGAGATCGCACAAAATGGAAAAGTGAGGAACATTATGGAACGGAGGGAGTATTTATTAGTCAATATTAGTCAATCATTCACGTTTATCTTTGTCGTCAGCCTTATCTAAAATCCAAACGTGCCCATCATCAAGTGTGATGCACAGTCTACCTATCAAAATGTTAATTTTGAACGAAATTTCATATATATACGTTACAAAGTAAATGATAATGTAATCTTTTATATTAACATACATATTTTTTTTGTTGCAAACATAATAAGGAAACTTAATCATCTTGAACTTATAATATTAGAAATAGTTGATTACGATATATTAGTCAAAAGTAATCAACATACCCTTAAGACTTCAATAATACTGTATGTGAGAGAATAAACGATTATTTCTGATTCGTGTAAAAATATTACGATAATTAATGAGAACGTGAAAAAAAAAATTTGAATTAAAATAAAAAGTATAGGCTCTAGCCCGTCAGATAAAAGTATAGGGCCAAGGGCCTGATTTTGTTATTTAACATGGAGCCTAAAATATATTTTAGACAACCTTGTTAAATATGTTAAATCAAGAGTTAACGTTTTTATACATATCCGGGTTTATTATATGACACAAAATTTTAAATAGTTGATAGTATTATAATAATTGATTTGATAGTACAAGTTCAAATATTATAATATTTTCTATACGGATTATTGGTTATTGTGAGGGGGTCGAAAAAGCACGAGGCTAATGCATGACCTCGTCCCTCGTGGGCGTGACGTCGTCAGATCAAGTGTAGTTAGATTTCCTGTGAGTTTACACCCAATCGACTAGTAATATAGCGGTCGCCATTCAGTTTTTAACGACAATGAGAAAAACTGACAAAACCCGGTTATCGTGACATAAAGGGAGTGCAATTATGTTCGACCACGATGGTCATAAGTTCCCTTGTGATCCCTGGTGTGGGGATCGCTCAACGTACACACGCAGGGCAGAGATTGAGAGTTCGGGGGACTGTAACTACCAAGAGGAGTGCTCATCGATAACTCGAGAGGCAGGTTATCCTTACTAGCTCAGCATAAATAATTGAAGGGACATGCGTTAACTATTAAACTATTCTGAATTGATTTTAGCAATATGCAACACATAATACTAAATCGGTCGTGATTATCTTATTTAGATTGATTTAAGGTACCTAGCATGATAATTCAATTGTCCAAAGTATTATCTTATTAGGCGTGATAGATCAATCAAATTAATAGTTTAACAATTTTATAAAAGGGTGATGAAAGCGATCAAATCATGCGAAGGGACACATTACGACGCACCCTTGAGAGGTGCGTCACGGTTCTTAGAAAACTAACCACTTGGCTTTGCTATTTCTCCTTTTATTTAACGAATCTCGGGTTTCTTAGCAGTGTTCCAGTATTTAGGCTTAATTTATCAGCTACAAGGGACAGCATACGTTCTGTTCGACTTTTGGGTCGATGGCGACAGAACGCGGGATCAATTTCGCAGCGTGAGGCTTAGGCTTAGGGTTGGAGTCAATACTCAGATTATGAATTGTGTCCCTTCTTCACGTCGGTTTTGGGGCTGTATTTATAGGAAAAAAAGTGGCGTAGAAAGATAGATTTTCAGGAATATGAATACGAAACGGATTAGGAAAAGAATCCGTCCTAGATATTTTCGGCGCCCAGCACTGGGCGTCAAAGATTTCGGCACCCAGGGCAGGGCGTTGAAAATAGGATCTCGGCAGAATTCTTTGTCAGATTGGACTCTAGAGTACGGAGTCCATTAAGAGACTTAATCCGAGTCTTTTAGTGCGTATTAACTTATGACGGAATGCGTCTGGGCCCGTTACGAACTCTAGGTTTGTTAGGAATTTAATTAATACGTAACTCTTATTTTCGAATTATAACAGGAATAGAGTTCCTTTTGCGAATTCTATCTCTTTTAGGATTTATGTTGGAGTGCAACACCTAATTCTGACAGGTTTCTATCTTTTATGGTTTGCCACTTTTAACAACTACCCGTTATGGCAGTTACTATTTTTAGCAGGTTTCTATAAATAGCAGGTTTGGATGAAATGAAAAGGGTGATCGAGATTCTTTATTTTATATGAGATGCGTTGCCAAGTGGAGATTTATGTTCTCATCATCGAACCTTCCCTTTCGGGAATGGGGACAAAAGTAGGTGTCTACAGTTAGCCCTCATTTTGACTGAGTCTCGACATGAGACGATGGTCAAAGTACTGGACGGAGTGCGTCATACAAGCCATGGTGTATGTGACCTGTTTTGCGAGGGTCTCACGAGCCCCCGAGTGATAACATTTGACTTAAGGGTCATCACTTGAAGTGTTAACACATTCCTCACGTGTCATTGGAATTTGTTAAGTATAGAAACTCCCTCACTTTGTCATTGGAAGTACCTACAGATGCATAGAAACTCCCTCACTTTGTCATTTGAATTATCTACAGATGGTTTCGAAATCAAAGCTATAAAATAAAACCAGGGCTGGCCAAGCCCAATCACGAGGTAAAAATGTTTTTAAAGATTCTCATTTTCAGGGTTAGCTAAACGAGAAATCCCCCTTGTTTTTATAGGACGTAAAACAAAGGAAAATCCAGCACATCGCTCTTTTTTGGAAAAGCGGAAAACCAATCCGTTGATTTTTGGAAAAGGGAAACCATCTTTTGATTTTTGGAAAAAGATAAACCATCCTTTGATTTTTGGAAAAGGGAAACCATCCTTTGATTTTTGGAAAAGGGAAACCAGGAAAAGTTATCGGTGCAGCGACTAAGGACCTGCGCGGTTAGTGACGCAGACCCCGCCCGCTGAAGGTGGGCGAGCCTGTCCTGCTGAGGGTGGACGCCCCGTCCGATAGAAGTGGTCGAATCTGTTTTGATGTTTTGAAAATAAGGACCTACGCGGTTTGTGACGTAGACCCCGCCGGCTGAAGATGGCGAGCCTGTTTTGTGTTTTTGAAGATTTCATTTTCGAAAACTGAGGACCTGCGCGGTTAGTGAGGCAGACCCTGCCTGCTGAAGGTGGGCGAGCCTGTCCGCTAAGGATGGATGCCCCGTCCGATAGAAGTGGACGAATCTGTTTTGATGTTTTTGAAAATAAGGAGCTACGCGGTTTGTGACGTAGACCCCGCCGGATGAAGATGGCGAGCCTGTTTTTTTGTTTTTGAAGAATTTATTTTCTTTCGAGGGATGCTCGGATTTAGTTGCAACCTGAATGTGGGTTGACAACGTGCTTTAGACGGACCATTGTCTCGTGGTCATCATCTTTCATGGTTTTGAGCTAGTCTTTACGGCTCAATTTTGCCACTACATGGGTCCTTGATTAGGGGACTATGTGTAAGTATCAACGTCGACCTTTGTCTTTGAGGTCTTAATCCGGTTTTATCTTTTGAGATTATCCAAACGCGGGACTTCGTACAGCGTAGTCTGGTAATATTGTTTTAACTTTGCATACTCTCTCTTGAAATATATATTTTCTTTCGAGCCCCCAAGCACTCGTGCTTGACGGTCTTTTCTTGTCAAAGAGGTTCCTTGGGGATACGAGTTTTGTAATGTCCTTGATCGTGTTTGGGATCGTGCTCGTAAGTGCGAGCGATCTTTGTAGTGATGTGCTACTCTTAACAAAGCCGTGAGGTGCGACTTTCAATAAAGAAATCGGCAATTTTTCGGGTCGAATGGATACGGCAGGACTTTATAGAAATCCGGGTTTCTTTTGGGCATGGGCTCATTTTCGGCGCCCTGGCGTGGGTGTTAGAAATATTTCACGCCCAAGTGGGGCGTTGAAAATATTGCTTGGGCTGGTCTTTGATGACACAGTTGGCCTCTTTTTTACTTGGAAATTCTACGTATTCTCTTCTCTTTTGTTTTTCTTTATTTTTGGAAAGTAGAATTTTAGGGATCATAATGAGTTGAGCTGATTTTCAGCGCCCAGGGCTGGGCGTCGGAATATCTGGCGCCTGGTCCTGGGCGTTGACAGTGCGTCCCAGGCAGGACTTTCTCGTGATTGCTCTTAAGGCGTACATTTATTGCAATAGTCGGGCGAGTCTATATGGCCCGAGGAACATACCTTGAGGCGTAAGACTTTGATCGCTCTTGTTGTTATTTTGAACGTGTTCGTGAATGTTCGATACTTAGGATGATGATACGTATGTGCGAACGAGCGTTCATAGAATGGCTGTTGCGTGCGGTCCATTAATCAGTTCGCTTGAATCATTTTGTTTTTTTGAGCAATGACTGATGTTGAACAGTTTTCTTAGAAGCTTGATAGGGTTCAGGCCTATTCATGAAGTGGGATCAAGCATCGTGCCCTTTTGATCGTTCAAACATTTTCTTTGAGACTTTTTTTTTTATGGTCGTTTCGTAGCTTGGAGCCCCCAAGCATGCATGTTGGGATGCTTCCTTTTGGCGTACGATTTTTGTAGGTTCTTTCGAGAAAGATGCCTTGGGGTTCCGCTCGTGTAGGTGCGAGCTATCCCTTCCGTGGTAGGTAATGTTTTGCTACCTTTAATCCTTAATGTAGAAGTCGTGTGGTTTGCATTTTGAATTTGGGCGATACGTAGTCTTTGCCTCTTTTACACATGCTCTTGGTCGTGCCCGCATTAGTGCAATATGCCTTACTCTCTTTTTTAGACTTGTGCCGTGGGATGGTTGAACTTATGGTGCGACGTAGGATTGTGTGGCCTAACAGCGTGTCTTAGAACATTCCTCCAGGTGTTGGGATATCATTATTATTTTTTGCATTGGAGTACTTCATCACGCCTCGTTCAGGTGCTCGAACAAGTGTAGCACCTTCTGCGTGGGTGTGGCTTATTACTTCGTTCGATGCGAGGATTCATAGATGTTTCTTTTTCTTTTTTGTTATCCTTGATTTTTCTTTCGCTTTTGCTTTGGAACGACGTAGACTGTGTAACGGACGCTTGTAGAGCGAGCGTTATGTGCAGTAGTTTGATCGGAGTTTTGGTGACTCGCGATTTTCAGTTACCCTTGTTAGTGGGGTGACTTTATATGTTCTAAGAGGCGCTTAGAATTTGGGAGGGGTTGTAGCCATTCTAAGGTTCATTTTACACGATCAAACCTTAGGATTGTGCCCCTATGACGTGTGTATAGCATTAGCGTCGAGAATTTGCGATAAAATCGTCATTTCGAGCATTTTTAGAGTGTTTTTTTTCTCAAGCCCCCAATTGCAGCTACGGGATTCGCTTGGTGCTATAATGCTTGGCATACGTTTTTATGCATTCATGGTGACATGGATCATGAATAGTTTAAACCAGACTCGTTTAGTGCGAGGTACGTTCGAGTAGTGATTTGCTACTTCTCTTGTAAATGTCGTATTGTGCGACATTGCCATGGTCAAGGTAGTCACATGTTAAAGTGTGCCTTGACCAAAAGCTAGGTGCCTTTCTTTACCCATAATCATATTTAGAAATCTTTTTGACTCACTTGCAACATCGAGATAAACGCATACTTAGCTTAAACCAACGACACTTTATTATGTTTGAAGAAGTCTTTGAAAATTATTTGAAATCCGAGTCCTACTGTGTACAATCCGAGGTGTCCTAAGTAAGTTGACTTATAAAAGGGTTCGTACAGGATTACATGAGGGAATCAAAATACTGTTACGATTTCCGGAATGCTGTCTAAGGATTTGCTGGAAGCCAGGGTGTAGGCGTCAAGATATTACTTGTGCCCTTGTGGCACATGCTTTAGGCTTTTAGGGCCATATTTTCCAGAATTGCGGGAATATAAACCGCTTTCAAATTGACTTAGATTTACTTGGTGTATGTCTGCACAAAAGGTCAAGGTATACTTAGTTCTTTCCCTAGCTCTTTCATTTCAATTTTTAGCCCCCAGTTGCTATTATGTCTTCTCATTAATGATGCTTTCAGATTTCGATTTTAGATGCCCGTGTCATATGCCTGAGTAGGGTGAGCCTTGGTTAAGTGCCAAGTCCTATTGACAATGTCTGATTTTTTCAAAGGGGATTCGCAAGCATTTGAATTACCATGAATGGGTGCCCTGAGTTCGAAGGAACGATGGGGCGATGCCGTAGAACAATCCTCTTTATTGCAAGCTTACTGCCTTTACTACTTGTTGGCGATTATGACTGTGTCTAGTGGTGAAAGAAGGTCTTTAAGCGAGTTACTTTGCTTTAGGGAGGGTCAAGTTGAGTACTTTAGAGGTCATAGACGCTCGCGCTAGCCCCCATTCAATTGAGGCAAAGCGATCTTTTGAGTATTGGCTAAGTGCCTAGGAGTGTGAGTGCTGCTTCTGGCAAGGGTACGTGCCCTTATTATTTTTCGATGTGTGCTCATTTTGGCATCTTGATGACTTGGATTCTCCCCTTGACTTAAATTTCTCTTTCGACTTGGATTGTAAGTAATTAAATTTCAATAAGGGACTCTATTTTTTATTCTTGTATTCCATAGGCTTTAACATTTTTGCAAATTGGTTGGACCGAATCATGGATTGCCTACGTATCCGCTTTAAATAGATTTAATTTGGAATCAGGTCTTGCGTAGTTCTTAGCCAGAAAATGGTTTCTTATGATGCTAATTTTAAATAAGTACGTTCGCGTGGAATCATAATGTTTGAATTAGGATGAAATAAGTGAAGTTCATTATTATTTTAATCTGCTACTTTGCCGTAAGCCAAAAATTTGTTTTATTTTTTAAGTACATGATTTAGCACAAATCTTTTCATGTATTTTTTTTTGTACGTATATCTGAATACGTGCTGTACCCCCCAAGTGTTTCGTTATTTTTCCGTGTATGTGCGGATAAAATGACGAGCACTTCTGGACAAAATTTGGCAAGCAGAGAGAATCAGCGCTCAGGCTGGGGCGTTAAAGATTCCGGCGCCCAGCTCTGGGCGTTGAAAGTGATTCCTTCTTTTCGTTTTGTGCTAAATATTTGCGAATCTTTTTTGTGCGCTAAATGCTCTTTTTATTTTTTTAGACGAACTTTAAAGGTGCTTTGCAAAGTTTCTTTTTTATTATTTATTTTTATTATTTTTATTATTATTAATTTTTTTTTTACGTTAAGCGTAGAATGTACTTTTCATTTGTCTTTTTTTTTTTTATATTCGTGACTCAAGACGGCTTGAAAGATGGGTTGAATGAGATAGGATAATTTGTATAGGTATTAGTCAAGCATGAGGATTGGAAAGCGTAGAAGATCGTAGAACTTTATGTGGTATGATTTGGATTGGTTGACTCAATTCTTTTCCTTCGTTTACTTGGGTAAATTTTGCGCTTTGGGAGGTACGGGCTAAGTATTTCTTTACTTAGTCTAGACTTCTGACTCTTTCTATTGGTTTTCTATTCTCACTTTTGTTGGTACACTTTTGGCTCTTCTTTTGGTAAATTTCGCACTTTGGGAGGTACGGGCTAAGTATTTCATGGCTCGCTCTTTTCGCTATCCCCTTTCTCTTTCCCTTTTTTCTTTTTTGCTTGGGATTTCTCCCCCTTTTTATTTGGGCTAAAAGGTAGATGGTTGTGGTCTTTGAGTCACGAGGCGAGACTGAGTGAGCCTCGTTTGGTAGGCCTATAGTGGACCTTTAATCTTAGTAGGCCTAGGGTGGACCTTTAAATTGTCTTACTTTGCAAGCGTATTTACTCGTTTCTTAAAATATGCAAATAGCGTAGATTCAAAATGTTGTTTTTACTTTATTGAAATTTAACGAAAGAATTACATCGAAAATATTTTTTTTTTTTGCTTCTTTTCAAATTCCAGTTTCTAGGTTTTAAGTGGAAGTTGTGATTTAGACTCGAACTTTCATTAATTTTTCTGATTATAACCCGTGTGTGAATACAAGGAGGTGGCCTAGACTCAAAATAATGACGTGGCGTAAGCCTATAATACTTGACCAAGCGACTCTCAGACTTAGGCTAATTGGACCATAACTTTCGTTGGTTGACACTTTAGATTTTAACCCTTGGGTGTTCATTTGTCATTCGCCATTTTGCTTACTGTTGGCAAGGTAGTTAGTTGGGGAGATCGAATTTTCATTTTTGCAAGACTAGAATCATTAGTGCGGCTTCCCCTCTCTTAGTGTGTATTGCTTTACCCCAATGGTAGCCTTATGGCATGCCGATTTGGGTATTTTCATGGTTCGTCATGTTGCATTCATGGAAAATCTTTTAGTCCGTACTTAGGAGTATTTCGAGGAGCGGGTGGCTCGAGAGGACTATGATAGTCGGGACCCAATGTGATCATAAGCCTTGAGGCCATTAATTTGTTTTTTTGCCAATGGTATTGACACCTTAGGTTCACTTTGGGGGTTGTGCGACTATGGAGGAATGATTTTCAGAATGTGACTGTTTCCATTTTGCAAATACTTGAATTACACAATATATTCTTTTTATTGGTGAGAGAGAGTATTGATGCCGTAGATTCTTAGCAAGGGATGACAATTACATATGGGTGTTTATTGATTTTTAAATGTTAGGAAGGGAGACTCAATATGGTTTAACCTTTTAACTTGCAGGACGACACCAAGCATTAGGACCGATTCTATGTATAAGACAACTAAGACTTAGGATTTAGATTGTACTTTGGCATAGCCTAGTCTAGACTCGGATTTATTTATTTTTTATTCGAACATTATTTTTCCTTTAAAACTTTATTTGAACATCATTTTTTGAACACTTTGCCCATGTGACATTCAAATTCATTTTAATTAGCATGCTCGGTTTTGGTGCCGAACATTGTCGTCATAGGAGGCCTAATGACGACACAAGGAGTTGTTTATTTTATAAGTCGTTCTTAGAATCGAGTGCTTTCATACGTCCTCGTAGCAAATTTGTTACGAATTTTTTTATTGCTACGTACACTTTATGCGCGGGCACCGAGGCTGCTGTGCCTGACCAAAAGGCCAAGCAGCAACTTCAGCGCCCAGCAGGGGCGTTGAAATAATTGGCGCCCAGCCAGGGGCGCTGAAAATGCGTCCCTGACTGGTACTCGTATTCTGTTCGTCTATTTTTTTTCCTTACATATGACTTAATATTGCGTGCTTGCCTAATAACGTCCTTTACGCATTGTGCAGCGTTGTGGGATCCGTTACAGGCTGTCCTGGGCGTCGCTTATTTTTGTGGCGATCGCCCGGGATTGCGGGACACGTATTTAGGTATAACTCTTTGGCCAATTGGTGTTTATGAATGTTTGGGAAACTTTTAGGGTCGTTGGTTTTCTAACGTTATTTGTCACACGCAATCACAACATAATCACATAATTCGCTACACATAACTAACATTACAACATGAAGCAAAAAATAATATGTCACGTAGTTTATGATAGGCTTCTATGGGTATATTTGCGCCTGGCTTGGTACCGCTTCTAGCGTAGATCCAACACATGCCCCGGTCGAGGAAGTGCATTCAACAGACGAATTTCGTCCCAAGAGGCCAATCACGGTGTAAGCCAAGGGGGCATGCACCAATGAGAGGCACCTTAGTGGGCGAGCGATTGGGTTTGGGATAGGTGTACTACTAGCGACAAGTGCCGAGTGGACAACATTCAAAGTGTATGTACCCCACGGTTGGCGATGGGTATCCTTAGTCTCAACTCCCGAGATGAAACATGCCAAGGGAGCCGAGATTCGTTATGCGGTTCTGTCCGTTCACATTAATATGCTGATTTTCAGATCGTCCCAACTTGATAAGGAAATAAACGACGAGTAGGATCGTTTCACCCTTCGGCTATTTTGATTACCTACGAGCACGAGTAATTCATTAACGCTCCCCAGTGGAGTCGCCACTGTGAGGGGGTCGAAAAAGCACGAGGCTAATGCATGACCTCGTCCCTCGTGGGCATGACGTCGTCAGATCAAGTGTAGTTAGATTTCCTGTGAGTTTACACCCAATCGACTAGTAATATAGGAGTCGTCATTCAGTTTTTAACGACAATGAGAAAAACTGACAAAACCCGATTATCGTGACATAAAGGGAGTGCAATTATGTTCGACCACGACGGCCATAGGTTCCCTTGTGATCCCTGGTGTGGGGATCGCTCAACGTACACCAGCAGGGCAAAGATTGAGAGTTCGGGGGACTGTAACTACCGAGAGGAGTGCTCATCGATAACTCCAGAGGCAGTTTATCCTTACTAGCTCAGCATAAATAATTGAAGGGACATGCGTTAACTATTAAACTATTCTGAATTGATTTTAGCAGTATGCAACACATAATACTAAATCGGTCGTGATTATCTTATTTATATTGATTTAAGGTACCTATCATGATAATGCAATTGTCCAAGGTATTATCTTATTAGGCGTGATAGATCAATCAAATTAATAGTTTAACAATTTTATAAAAGGGTGATGAAAGCGATTAAATCATGCGAAGGGACACATTACGACGCACCCTTGAGAGGTGCGTCACGGTTCTCAGAAAACTAACCACTTGGCTTTGATATTTCTCCTTTTATTTAACGAATCTCGGGTTTCTGAGCAGTGTTCCAGTATTTAGGTTTAATTCATCAGCTACAAGGGACAGGATACGTTCTGTTCGACTTTTGGGTCGATTGTGACAGAACGCGGGATCAATTTCTCAGCGTGAAGCTTAGGCTTAGGGTTGGAGTCAATACTCAGATTATGAATTGTGTCCCTTCTTCACGTCGGTTTTGAGGCTGTATTTATAGGAAAAAGTGGTGTAGAAAGATAGATTTTCAGGAATGTGAATATGAAACGGATTAGGAAAAGAATCCGTCCCAAGTATTTTCGGCGCCCAACACTGGGCGTCAAAGATTTCGGCGCCCAGGGCTGGGCGTTGAAAATAGGATCTGGGCAGAATTCTTTGTCAGGACTCTAGAGTACGGAGTCCATTAAGAGACTTAATCCAAGTCTTTTAGTGCGTATTAACTTATGACGGAATGCGTCTGGGCCCGTTACGAACTCTAGGTTCGTTAGGAATTTAATTAATATTTTTGAGGGAAAGATCGAGCAATTTCATTAAATCAGGTCATGCTCCGCCAAGGTTTGGATGCCTTGGGGGAATGAGTTCATACAAATACGTTCCATAGAGTTTCCGGTGTCCCATCTAGCAACAGAATGGGCCACCATATTCCCAGCTCGTCTCACATGCATACATTGGAAAGAACTAAAAGAATCACTTAATTTACGAATATCATCAAAGATCAGATAAATTGGAGCACTCCCATCAGCCTTACTCTGGATTGCTTTTATCACATTTGCTGCATCACTCTCCAACACAATCCTCTCAAACCCGAATCTCCTTGCTACCTCCATTCCATATCTTGCTGCTCCCGCCTCGCCCACCTCCGAGGTCCATTGTGATTCAATCCTCTTTGCTGCAGCAACCAGAAGTTGGCCCATGTTGTCCCGTATGACCACTCCGAAGCTCACTCCAAAACAATCAGTCACATGGGCATCGACGTTCACTTTGACATTTGGTTAAGAAGGAGGGTGCCAATAAGCCACTGATCTGTACCGGGCCTGAGCAGGGGGCATTTGGACCTTCGTGTTGTACATGCCATAGTCCTCATTCAGCTTCGTGAAGCCAATTGCTGTAGCTACTGCATCAATATGTACTAGTGGTTCAAAACAAGCCTTATTGCGGCAGAACCATGCTGCCCATGCGAGGGAAGCAATGGTACGCAACTCAACTTGCGTTACTCTGTCTGCACACCACCTGAAGCAATCAGCAAAAGACGTGGAGGGGGCTTCATCCATCAGTCCCCGAAATCCACTATGTTCCCATATCAACTTTGCGTGTTTGCAATAGAAAATAGCGTGCATAATTGTTTCCTCTTCGTGATCACACACCCCACATTGCTTTGATTGTCGCATATGTCGGCCATACAGAACCTCCATCACCCCTAAGCTCCCCTTGCAAGCTCGCCATATAAAGTGACTCAGTTTAGGTGGTCCTCCCAGTCCCCATACCAGCGCCCATAGCTTTGAGTCAGCCTCTCCATGTAGCAATTTCCAAGCCTCTAACCGCCCCAATCTCCCAAGCCAATAACCTGTTTTTACTGTGTAGTTGTCGTGGTGTGACGGCCACCAGAACCTTCTGTCGCAAGGCGAGAAAATTGAGAGTGGTAATTGGAGCACCCTCTTGCAGTCATCCCCATTAAAAGTAGCCTCTATCATTGCATTATCCCAGACCCCGCATTCATGATCAATGAGATCACTCACACGTAACTCCATGTTACTCCCAGCCATGGGTGTTGGCACGACGTGTGTGCCTTCTCCCGGTAGCCAAGCATCGTCCCACACACGTATTTGAGAGCCATTTCCCACCCGCCATTTCAACCCATCAAGCAGTAGTCCCTTCGCCCCCCATATGCTCCGCCAACTATAACTGGGGTCATATCCCCGGTTTGCTTCGACAAAAGTAGAATTCTTGAAGTATCTGGCCTTTAGGACGTCGTGCAATAGAGACCGATTTTGGTCGGTGAGTCTCCAGCCTTGTTTTTCCAGTAGAGCTTGATTAAAACACTTCAAATCTCGGAAACCCATTCCCCCAATTGATTTTGGGAGACAAAGAATTTCCCATCGATGCCAATGCATTTTCCTTTCCGATCCCTTCGACCCCCACCAAAAGCGAGCTAAAATAGAGTGTATCTCATCAATAAGTCCCTCCGGGATTTTAAAAATACTCATCATATATGTGGGAATAGCTTGCGCCACTGCTTTAATAAGTACCTCCTTGCCCGGTCTAGATAGCAACTTTTCCTTCCAACCTTGCAATTTCTTCCAAATTCTCTCCTTCAAACATGTAAACACTGCTTTCTTCGATCGACCAATAATTGTCGGCAGGCCTAGGTATTTCTCATGTCTTTCTACCTCCTTAACCCCTAACTTCTCAACGATCTCCTGTCTTCTCTCATTCGATACCCCTTTGCTAAAAGCAACTTCTGTTTTGCTAAGATTGACTTTCTGACCGGATGCTCTCTCATATGTACTGATTATATCAGCAACTTTAGAACATTCTTGCAAATTTGCTCTAGCAAAAAGAATACTATCATCAGCAAAAAACAAATGAGAAACTCTAGGTGCATTAGCACTTACTCTCGCCCCGTGGATCAGTTTCTCCTTTGCCGCTTTAGAGAGCAACATAGAAAAGGCATCGGCACAAAAGAGAAATAAATATGGTGAGAGTGGATCACCTTGTCTGAGGCCACGGCTAGGTATGAGAGAGCCAGTCAGTTGCCCATTGTACTTGAAGGAGAAGGAGACACTTCTCAAACAGTCCATAATTCTATTCACCCAACTTTCCCGGAATCCCAACTTCTTCATTACCTTCTCCAGAAAAACCCACTCCACCCTATCATACGCCTTACTCATGTCTAATTTGAGAGCCACCGATCCATCCCTTCCTTCCCCCTTCCTCTTCATTGCATGAAAGATCTCAAAAGCCACCAGAGCGTTGTCCGTAATCAGTCGTTTCGGGACAAAAGCACTTTGGTTGATCGAGATAAGTGAATCGAGCATTGGTTTCATTTTATTTGCTAAAGCCTTCGAGATTATTTTGTATAACACGTTACACAGGCTAATCGGGCGAAACTCCACTAATCTCTTTGGTTCCTTACATTTTGGTATAAGGACAATGCAAGTGTGATTCACATCCTTCAAGTCTACGCTTCCCCTCCACCAATTCTTCACGAACTTAACCACCCCCTCCCCAACAATGCGCCAAAACTTCTGGAAAAAAAGGGCATGCATGCCATCCGGCCCCGGGGCTTTATTCGGATGCATTTGAAAGAGGGCTTCCCTTATTTCTTCACTAGTTGGTTCCATATCAAGAACATCCCCCATCTCTGGAGACATGAGTCCCTCGATCCCACTTAGAGCTTCATCAAAGTTTGTAGGAGTATCAGTAGCAAACAATTTCTCGAAATACTCGGTCACAATTCGGTCCATCTCACCTCGATCCGTTTTCCATGTCCCCTCCTCATCGAACAGCCCCGTAATTGCATTTCTTTTCCTTCGATGGCTAGCTTTATGATGGAAATAACTTGTGTTTTTATCTCCATCCTTTAACTCATTTGCTCTAGCCCGGGCGTGCCAGTATGATTCCTCTAGCCTACGAAGCTCGTTCAATTCTTCCGAAATCACCATGCATTGATTTAGAACATTACCATCCATCCTTCGCCCCTGTAACTCCTTCAATCTCTTCTCAGCACTCTTTATATTCTTTTTGACCGTACCAAAAGTGTTCTCCGCCCATGAGGATAGCTGACCCGCCACCGTAGCTATGCGAGAGTGCATGGGTTCACTCCCCGAACCTCCCCAAGCTTCCTCAACTACACGTTTGCAGTCGTCGTTAGACAACCACATGGCCTCGAAGCGGAACAGCTTTCCCTGTCTTTTGTTTGTGTCTTGCTCGCCCATTTTCAGCAGTATTGGTGCGTGGTCCGAATGGCAAATTGGTAGGTTTACCACCTCTCTGCAATCGAATAAATTGCACCAGTTCGAGTCCCCCACGAACCTGTCTAACCTCTCCCTCACCACCGTCTCCATCGAATTGCCTCTTATCCATGTGAACGCATTACCTTTAAATCCAAGGTCCCGTAAATCACAATCGACCAAAGCATCACGAAACGCATCTATTTGCCTTTCCCCTCTCACCGCTCCCCCCTCATTCTCATGCATCCCTATAATCTCATTAAAGTCTCCAAACATTAGAAGTGGGAGTGAACAAGAGTTTTTAATTGTTCTCATAAGATCCCACGTAAAATGTTTGTTTGCTGCCTCGGGCCATCCATATATACCGACTGCTTTCCAGTGAGGATTGTTTTGGCTATCACATACCACTGCCTCAATGTGGTGATTTGAGAAAGTAGTGATGTTTACCGTAACATCCCTCCACAACAAACCCATACCCCCTGATCTAGCATTGCTATCCAAACACACACCATTTGCGAAACCACATCTATTACGAATCAACTCCAATCTCCTAGCATCAATCTTTGTTTCCATGACGAAAACAATATGTGGCCTGTCTCTCCAACACCAATCTTGGAGAGATTTAACTGACAATGGGTTGCCAAGCCCATTGCAGTTCCAACTCAGGATTTTCATTGATGTTCGCGGGGTTGGGGAATGCCAACCTCCGCTACTTGCTTTGGACTATTGAAACCATCCCCTGAGAATCCCATTTTCAGCTTACGGTACACTTCCTCTCCATCCTCCATCTCTACATCAAAACCCCCTGCACCTAGCTTTCTTTTCTCCCCTACTCCCTCATTATTTTTCCCCCCTCACTCCCTCCCTTATTGCCATGATCACCCTTCTGTCTCTCCACCCTTTTTACCTTCCTTAGCCCCGGTCTGTTATTCGATCCAGCTCCTATTGCGAAAGCTAGGATCGGTTCATTGTTTGTGCACAAACCCAGGTCACTTCCTCCCTCTACCAGTTCATTGGGTTTATCAGTCACACCCATGGAACTTCTCCCCTTCTCCACACACTCCTTGACACCCTTCGAAGTTCTCTCTTGAGTGGCCTTATCCCCATCTATCCCTCCCACTGGAATTCCCACTATTTGCCCCTTCTGTTTCTCCTTGGCTCGTCTTTCATTATGAAGGGTTTCTACTTTGCTTCCTACCTCCCTTGCCACACTTTCACCACTACATTCATTTTCCACTCGAAGTTGGTGCTTCCCCAGGGAACTGTCGGACCTCTTTGTCACGAAGAGTTGCCGTCTCCCTTTCGTGACTTCTTCTACTTCTTCCGTCTCCTTTGAAAAGCCTTTTCGCGGTGAAGCACGCAGTGAAAGAGACCACCCCAGTTTTTTCTTCTTATCCTCTTCCGGTACCACCACACAATCACGTTCAGAGTGGCCAATTATACCACAAGCCAAACAGAAGTACGGAAGTCGTTCATATTAGAGTCCCACAATCACCTCCTTTCCCCTCCTGTCTACAACCTTCCGATTCCGACGAATAGGTTTTGTAACATCCATCATGATTCGAATTCGGCGGTAGCGGTCCAACCCCAACACGTCTTCCTCTATCTCCATGAACTCCCCCATGTCCTTTGTTAGGGCAGGAATATATGCATCTGATCGGCAATTAAAAGGTAAATTGCCAACCCTAATCCAGAACGGAGATTTTTCAGCACCACCGTTTCGTGTTGTTCATCCCCTTCAACCTCTCGAAGCACCACCAAGTTGTTCTCCCAACACCATGGTCTCCCATACATATGTTAGGTTATGATACATATGACAATTCATAAATCATGCGGAAAAACCATAAAGCCAGGAAAGCATATTATTTACACATAATCATTTAGCATAGTTTAGATGCATACACTTTGTTGCGTGCCTTCCCTAGCTGCGCCCGAACCGAACAAGAACAAGTCTTTAGGACTCCAAGTGTCGTCCCTCCGTAGATAGTCCACAGCACATCCGGATCCTCCTTAAGCTTGACCAACTAGGATCGCCCTTAAGGTACTTAGAATTTTCGGCACATATAGGCAATTGTATGACTGAATTTTTGCACTCAAAAATCACTTTGAATACTTGAATACTCTCTTCAAAATAATGACCCTAGGCCTTTATTTATAGAGGTATGGAAAGGGAATCGTAATCCTATTAGGATACGAATTAATTAAACTAGAATCCTAATAGAATTCTTATTTTAATTAATTCATCCTTTTAGGTTTAGGAATTTAATCATTAGTCGAAACCTGATAGCTTTAGGATTTGTATAGCACACCAACACACACACGCACGCACAGCAGCCCACGAGGGGCGCCATGCGCGCGCGCGCAGCCCGCGAGCTCGCAGCCCATTGCTGCGAGGCCCACACGCTGCCGCAGCGTTGGCGCGCGCTGGGCCTGCCTTGCGGTGGGCCTGGCGCAGCCT
The DNA here is from genome assembly GCF_020520425.1 of Spinacia oleracea. Taxonomy (NCBI): domain Eukaryota; kingdom Viridiplantae; phylum Streptophyta; class Magnoliopsida; order Caryophyllales; family Amaranthaceae; genus Spinacia; species Spinacia oleracea. The sequence goes on from NC_079490.1 coordinate 23,481,043, forward strand.
TGGCTGGTGCGTTGTGGCGCGCTGGCTTGCTGGGCGATGGCCCGGCTTCGTGCTGGGCCTTCGTCTGGTAGGCCTCGTCCGATGCTAATTCGTACGATGCGCTTCCGATTAATTTCCCGATTCCGGAATTCATTTCCGATACGAACAATATTTAATATTTCCGATTCCGGAATTAATTTCCGTTTCGAACAAATATTTAATATTTCCGTTTCCGGAATTATTTTCCGATTCCGATAATATTTCCGATTCTGACAATATTTCCGTTTCCGGCAATATTTCCGATTCCGGCAATATTTCCATTTCCGATAATATTTTCCGATAATATTTTCCGATACGTACCATGTTTCCGTTTCCGGCAACATCTACGACTTGGATAATATTTATATTTCCGATACGATCCATATTTCCGTTTCCGGCAATATCATCGTTTGCGGAGCATTCATTTCTTGCCTGTGACGATCTCAGCTCCAACTGAAACCAAGATCCGTCGATTCCGAATATCCATAGATGGAGTATTTAATGCCATTAAATACTTGATCCGTTTACGTACTATTTGTGTGACCCTACGGGTTCAGTCAAGAGTAAGCTGTGGATTAATATCATTAATTCCACTTGAACTGAAGCGGCCTCTAGCTAGGCATTCAGCTCACTTGATCTCACTGAATTATTAACTTGTTAATTAATACTGAACCGTACTTATTAGACTTAACATAGAATGCATACTTGGACCAAGGGCATTATTTCCTTCAGTCTCCCACTTGTCCTTAGGGACAAGTGTGTATTTCCTAATTCCTTTGTCGCTCGATGCTTGCTCTTGAACATAAGGTAAGAGTTGTCATCCTTATTATGTCCAGAGGTGTTCCTCGGTTTCAGAGTTCAACTGATCAAATAAACAGATAATCATAGCCTATGATTCATCCGAGCACGGCCATGCATTTCACAGTTTCTAGCTCTCCGAGTGGCCTTGTACAACTTTTAAGCATCTCATCCCGATTTATGGGAGGACAATCCCAATCTTGCGATCTTGAGATTATACTTCGTTTGATAGGTGATTACCTGAGCGTTGCCTTTATAGCCTCATTTTACGGTGCGACGGTTGGTCAACGTCAAAGCAACCAGTTCTCAAACAAGTAATCTCAAATCACTCAGGTATTGAGGATTTAGTGTCTAATAATTTTAATGAAATTTACTTATGACAGATTTTCATCTCTTATAGTAAAGTTTCATAGGTCTGTCCGATACTAGTCTTCCCAAAGTAAGTATCTATGCAAATGATTATGACATTGCCATGTCCACATAGTTCAAGAAACAGAACTACTAGTCATCTTGCATTCTAATCGTCTAACGTTTTCTATGCGTCCAATTTTATAGAAAACTCCGACTAGGGACCATTTTCAACCTTTGACATTCAAGTTCACTTGATAGACATTTCTTAGTCACAGGACTGGTCCTGACAGTCTATCTTGAATATATCGTCAAATTGAAGGGACTCATCATTTAATACTAAACCAAGATTAAATGGAATATGAAAATACATTTCATATATGATAAATGTTCAACCCCATTGTTTTACAACCATGGGCCTCAAACCCATCTTCTAAAACAGTTCATGGAATTTCAAAGCTATGCTTGATTTCCAGTGCTACAATGTGAGTGTTGCTTCTCACTTGTTGCATAGGTTTAGTTATCATGCTTTGCTAATCTTAATATCCCTTTCATCGAATGTTTTTCGAGATAGGATGATAAGAACTTTTGAGTATGTTTATTTTGTGATCTAGTCTTTCTTGCTACATTAGTGGTTCTACGCATTTTGCAATGAAGAACCATTAAGGCAACAGACATGTGATTTTCCCAAGTTCAATGAAGAACTCATATAAACAACTCTATTTTATTGCTTCTTAGGCAATAATTACTTTTACTTAAATTTTATAGGTTGCTAGTGATGCTTTGTTTGGAATTACTTATCCAAGCAGTTCAAAGATATGTGGAATACTTCCCAGCTGTATCTTAGAACATAGAAATTAATATTTTTAATATCCTACGCAACAACTCATGGTCTCCAATCCATGTTGCCATTTCAAAACACGATGCTCTATAGCTCGTCCTTATCAATGGTTAAACTCCAAAGGGTCTTGCTTGATCCTTTGCCAGTGTTTATGCGTGTAGCATCAATATTTAGCATATCTTTATTTCCTTGAATCAAGAACTATTCCTATGTACCTTTTCAAGTACCATAAGTATTCTTGATCTCAGTCTAGTTGATCTTCACTTAGATCAATAGAGATTGGTATATGTTCGTCATGCCTAAAGTCATACGATACGTTTTTGGCGATCCTCATATTATATTATATACATGATAAATTCTTTTGCAGAATAATTCCCAATTGAATTCTATTCATGTAACTTTAGCTCATTCAGTTACAGTAGATACTGAATCCAACTAAATTCTTTGACATATAATATAGGTGAAGAATCTCATTAGATTCTTTGATGTTTAACTTAGTAAATGCTTATACATAGTTCAAACATTCTTTACTTAGATTTATTCATATGGATCGAATATCTCCAATGGAGTCTTTCGTGTTTGATTTAGTAAATGCCATTACTTAATCCAAAACAATATTATAAGATCTTTGTAAATAGATCTTAATACCCAGTATGTACTAAGTTTCGCCATGGTCCATTATTGATGAATAATTTCAAATCTAAGTCATTAGCATTTTAATGTTATTTCACAATGGAGAGATATGTGTATGATACACATAGGACCAATTAAGTTTTACGTACTCCCACTAAACTTCTTATATATCTATAAGAATCATGTATATTTTATGAAACTAAAATGCTTATTAGCTTCACTAAAATACAGTTCCAATTCCCAATTGCTTGCTTAAATCTGTACTTAGATTTCATAAGTTAGCATTCCTTTTCAAGCATTTATTTGGATCCACAAATCCTATGACATGCCATGTACATAGTTTTCTTCCAACATTTGATTGAGGAATACGTTTTGTCATCCAATTGTCATATGTACCAATATGCAATCAGAGTTATAGACTTGAGCATTACGATTATGCATGAGGTTTCAACACAATCCATGCCATGAATTTGCTTGTAACCTTTAGAAACTAATCTAGCTTTGTGTGTGAACACAATTCCATGTTTGATGGTTTTTATCCTTAAAACAAACTTGCAACCAATAGGTGTGAAACTATTCTTGCAAATCAACAAAATTTCAATTTTGTCATCAAAACATTGGTTATGTTTTATGGCTTTTAACCATCTAAAACATTTGAGTCTATATATGGCCTCTAACCATTTTAGGGAATCTGGGTTTCGTCATAGCTTTCTTACAAGTCACAAACTCATTAATCTACATGATAATAGTTTGACTGCAAGTTGCAGGTTTCTTCACTATCTAATAGAAGAATTGCATAGTTTCAGTGACCTGAACTCCATGTTTCTTCACTATCTAATAGAAGAATCTCATAGTTTCAGTGACTTGAACTCTATGCCTACAAGGGTATAGAACATCAAACAAATAGAATATCAATAGCCACTTGAAAGTCCTTTGAATATTCTGTTCTCCTTGAAGAACTTGTAAAGTCTTCTAAGAGATGTCTATTCTTTAAAAGCCACTTCTAAAGTCCTTAAAGAATACGTGTTCGGATTTTCTAAAGAACTTCGAAAAGCCTCCGGAATGTCCGTTTATGTTTTTTATTCGCCTCGAAAACTTTCGAGGTCTATTTTCTCCCACTTGTCATTTTGGAAACGAATCTCCAAAAGGACATTATTTCGAGCAAACAAACATTATGTTCTCAAAAATTCGTGGTAGAAACAATACCCTTGTGTCTCATTTGAATAAATCACAATGAAACATATATCTATACTTGGGCCTTAGTTTGTCGAATGACAAACACTAAGCTCCCACTGAGTTTTGCAACTCTCTAGATATATTTTATGAAAAGTTATTCTAAAATTACTTTTCAATAGCTTTGACGAATTTGGTTTAGTTTGGTGGTAGTTGAGCATTTTGTTTTAGAAATTATAGGAAAAGTCTTTATGATCCATCATTGATCGAATCAAGTACTAATTGACTTCGATTATTCCAACTAAGATATGCCATATCTTATGGACCTAGATTGTGAAATTACAACACACAATCATTGATGATCATATTTGGTCTCAAGTAATCATCAACATGATCTAACCTAGATCTTTATGATTTCTTGCCAAGTGTATTTTATACTTCTGAATCTTTGAACTAGCCAAACAGTTTCAACTTATATCACATTTGAGTAAATAAACCTATATTCACTCAAATCCATGTGAAATAATAAAGTCATAAAACCTTTCTTTAGCTTTAAACTCTATCGTCTAGGCGTTCTAACAATAGTTCATATTCTTTGTTACTTTCAACAAGTAAGACTAGCTTGTCTTAAGTTGATCTAGAAATCAACCAACTTTCAAAAGTCCATTAAAATAGAGCTTGTGAATGTTAACTTGTTGACATGGTCTAAGCAACAAAGAAAAAGATTAGTGGAACTCAAATCAAGGGTTTGATTTGAACCTAGTAAAGTTCTTTAAAGAGTTGTTTGTTTTAATCAAGCATATTGACTCATCTCGTAAATGACCATTTCATTCAAATAAACAAACAAACAAGCATTGTTTTTGTTATTCTGAATGTGAGTCTTTCTGTGTTTGAAGCAGAATTTTAGGTATGCTGATTATGGAACAAAATAGCCATTTAGTTCCAGCCTTTGAAAGGACTTAAAACAAACTAGATGACCCTACAACTAATGTAGCATTGCCATGCTTCATTTCCCATTTGTAGGCCATTAGTGTAGCCTAGCTTCCATTGTTTGAGTTATTACCGAAGTAAGAACCTCAAGCGGTATATGATACCAAGGAAGTTTGATTGCTAGGTCACTTCTCTTTAAACATAAACTTATAGGTAGAACCGGAATCGTAAATTCCTTTCATTTGTTCCTTTGTTTTCCTATTTCTTGTACCCTTTCTTATAGTCTTAAGAATTGAATTCTCTAGTGTTGACTTTTATACTTTGTTAGACATGTCCAATGTCATTTTATCAAAGTTCTTACCATTTATGTTGAATATTCTGTTTCAACTAGATGATCTTACCAGAAGCTTCTAAAGTTCTCTAAGCATCGATCTATTCGAATGTCTAGGAACTAGACTCATTCAAGAATTAAATGGAAAAAGGATTTTAGGTTGTTAACCATTGGTAAAGCTGAGCGTTTAAACTCAATGCTTTATGATCTCAAAACTACATTGTATTTTGAATTCACAAGCACCAATCGGTTTGCCATTCGACTTTGATACTCGAAAACAACCATAAAAGTCGATATAAGAAACGTACATTTTAAATTGCTCACTTTCTCTCATTTCCGTGAATCGTTCTTGGATTCATTACCAATCGAGGAAATTTACTGTTACCTTTCTAAAAGGATTTACCGCAGTGCAAGATATTTAATTATAAACAATAATTAAAACATTCATTGAAGCATGCAAAGTCTAAACATTTATCATGAATAATAACTTGAAAATGAAAGCAATCATGCAATTTAAACAAGTCATTAGCATTTTATTCGAATTATGTTCCGGCAGGTGTGAATAAAATGATTCCAAGATCCTAAAATCATTGAAGAACTAAGCACAGTTTGTCGACTTAATCCTAAAACATCTTAGGTAAGCAAAAGCCTTTTGCTAATAGTCTAGAAACTATTCTTGGTTGATAGGTACGTCTAAGAACTTATTAGGTAAACCTATCGATTTTGCCACGACATAAAAGGACTCCTTACTTATATCGTTGAGTTTCACCAAAACTAACATGTACTCACAATTATTTGTGTACCTTGCCCCTTTAGGACCAATAAGTAACACCTCGCTGAGCGAAAACTATTACTAGATTGATGTAAAGGATATCCAAGCAAGTGTATATTTTGGCATGGCACCTTTTAACTCAATTTTTAAGTTTGGAACTTAAGGCTCTTACTATGTTGGTTAGATTTTAAGTGAACTAAAATCCTTAATCATGCAACATAATCAAGCTTTGATCTCATGCATTTTAAGACATATTTAAAAGCAATAAATAACTTAAAACATGCATAAGATAAATGTGATCTAGTATGGCCCGACTTCATCTTGAAGCTTTAACTTCAAAGTCCGTCTTGAAAATCTCCGTGGGAGGCACCATTTTCTTTAAATAGAATAAGCTATAATTAAAACTAATTACAACTATTTGATGGTACGCAGACCATATTTGAATTGAAAAACAACTTTGGTACTTTAGACCAATTACATTCAAATAAATGGTACGCAGACCATATTTTCTATCCTATTTGGGCCATACTAGTCACTTCATAACCTGCAAAACAGTACATATACAATATATACCATTCACCCATTCATTATCATGAATGGCCCACATAGCTGGTTAGTAAAACACATTATGCATCACATAAACATTTGCAGCAATTAATCAAGGGCACCAATAATCTACAAATTATTCAGTCCTTATTAATTCTAATCAAGTTGTTTTAATCTTAAGGATTTGTAGACCTAATCAAGAGTTTATGACTAAAAAGGGGTTCCACTTAAACCAATAAATTCATATGCTTTACTAATTTTAAACATAAAAATGTATTTCTAGTCTAACCGGAAACATACAAATTTAATTAAAATTTAAAGCTCATATAAATTTATAATTGAATCCAAAAAATTTAATTTAATTTCAGTCGTATTTAAATTAATTCATGATTTTAATTTTAGTAAAATAATTAGAATAAATAAAATTTATTATAATTACAATATTCAAAATTAAAATCCAAGAAAATAATTTAAATTATTAATTTTAAAATTAATTAAAATTACGTAAACTGAAAATTTCAAATTAAAATTTCAAAACGATCTAATCGCAACGCAACAATCCCACGCAACGCACGCCCATGGGCCACACGCACACAGCCATCGCTGGCCATGTGCGCGCAGCCCATGCGCTGCGTCGCATCGCTGCTGCTCACCATCGCAAGGCATCACGCGAGCTGAAGCTCGCTGCGCGCGCCAGCGCTCGACGCAACAAGCATGCTGCCGCAGCCCATCGCTGGGCGCAGCGCTCGTCGCACGTCGCAATAGCGCTCGCTGCGCGCGAGCGATCGATGCTAGGCGTAGCACTCGTGGCACGCGAGCTTGCGCTCGCTGCGCGCGAGGCTCCGCACGCTTGCGCGAGGCAGTGCGCACTGTGGCGCAGCTCGCTTGCTGCCCACACGCGACTGCTCGTGCCTTGCTCTCGCCCTCGCCCATTCGCCCATTGCACACAGCCCACGACACAAGGCAGGGCTGCTGCCTTGTGCTCGTGCACCATGGCTTTGCTCATTGCATTCGTACCGCATGGGCGACGAGCTCCCTTGCTCGTCGTCGCATGCCCGCGCTATACAACACCCCTTAAGGGTAACACGTAACGTCCATTGCTTTGTGCGTGCAAGTTATATGAGCGAATCGCATAGGAATTTAAAATTTATATTCAAAATTAATGACAAATTAATAAATAATATTAATTTCATAATTTTAGGGCGAAAAATCGAAAATTTATTATTTAATTGATTTCCGATTAAATGGATTCAAGTCTAGGTCATAAAAATTTAAAATTTAACATAAATTTACAATTTTTATGGTGGTTTTTAATCATAGGTATCTAATTAAATTATAATTAATTATGAAAATCAAATTAATTCTAAATTATTCCAATTTTCAACAAATTAATCATAATTACAAATTAGATTGCATAATTAACAAGGCTAGGCATTCAAACTTGTTAAACATATACAGTAGGTCAATCAAAAATTCAAGATTTATCAACAAGAATCGCAAATATTTAATTTAACATCTTAAATTTACGAAATTTTGCATTCGAAAAACTAAAACCTCCGAAAAGTCATAGTTAGGCTTCGAATTTGAGAATTCTGGGTTCGGCCGATTGGATGAGTAACGAAGAAACTGCCGAAAAACTGCGTACGTATAATTAAATAAACGCAATTTACAATTAATTAACAATTACGAAAATTAATCACCCCTTTTAATTCTTGCAAATTTGTAATATTTAAACATGTTTATGCAATTTAGATTATGAAAATAATAAGAGGCTCGTGATACCACTGTTAGGTTATGATACATATGACAATTCATAAATCATGCGGAAAAACCATAAAGCCAGGAAAGCATATTATTTACACATAATCATTTAGCATAGTTTAGATGCGTACACTTTGTTGCGTGCCTTCCCTAGCTGCGCCCGAACCGAACAAGAACAAGTCTTTAGGACTCCAAGTGTCGTCCCTCCGTAGATAGTCCACAGCACGTCCGGATCCGCCTTAAGCTTGACCAACTAGGATCGCCCTTAAGGTACTTAGAATTTTCGGCACATATAGGCAATTGTATGACTGAATTTTTGCTCTCAAAAATCACTTTGAATACTTGAATACTCTCTTCAAAATAATGACCCTAGGCCTTTATTTATAGAGGTATGGAAAGGGAATCGTAATCCTATTAGGATACGAATTAATTAAACTAGAATCCTAATAGAATTCTTATTTTAATTAATTCATCCTTTTAGGTTTAGGAATTTAATCATTAGTCGAAACCTGATAGCTTTAGGATTCGTATAGCACACCAACACACACACGCACTCACAGCAGCCCACGAGGGGCGCCATTCGCGCGCGCGCAGCCCGCGAGCTCGCAGCCCATTGCTGCGAGGCCCACACGCTGCCGCAGCGTTGGCGCGCGCTGGGACTGCCTTGCGGTGGGCCTGGCGCAGCCTTGGCTGGTGCGTTGTGGCGCGCTGGCTTGCTGGGCGATGGCCCGGCTTCGTGCTGGGCCTTCGTCTGGCAGGCCTCGTCCGATGATAATTCGTACGATGCGCTTCCGATTAATTTCCCGATTCCGGAATTCATTTCCGATACGAACAATATTTAATATTTCCGATTCCGGAATTAATTTCCGTTTCGAACAAATATTTAATATTTCCGTTTCCGGAATTATTTTCCGATTCCGATAATATTTCCGATTCTGACAATATTTCCATTTCCGGCAATATTTCCGATTCCGGCAATATTTCCATTTTCGATAATATTTTCCGATACGTACCATGTTTCCGTTTCCGGCAACATCTACGACTTGGATAATATTTATATTTCTGATACGATCCATATATTCGTTTCCGGCAATATGATCGTTTCCGGAGCATTCATTTCTTGCCTGTGACGATCTCAGCTCCCACTGAAACCAAGATCCGTCGATTCCGAATATCCATAGATGGAGTATTTAATGCCATTAAATACTTGATCCGTTTACGTACTATTTGTGTGACCCTACGGGTTCAGTCAAGAGTAAGCTGTGGATTAATATCATTAATTCCACTTGAACTGAAGCGGCCTCTAGCTAGGCATTCAGCTCACTTGATCTCACTGAATTATTAACTTGTTAATTAATACTGAACCGTACTTATTAGACTTAACATAGAATGCATACTTGGACCAAGGGCATTATTTCCTTCAACATAACCTTCTCCTTATCTCTCCAATGGAAAAATTGAAAAGCAAAGAGATTCGGGCCAAGAACCCTGATAATTAGGTTATGGGAGGGTGACCACACCTTTGTCATCGTTCTTTTGAAAGCCTCCATATTGTAAGGTCTTTCGGTTAATAGTCTGCCTACCAGCAAAAGATCCAACCTCTCGCACTCCTCCGTATTCTCAACTTTTCGCAGGTCAATTACATCTCCTTCATCATCATCCAGGTTCAATCCAGAGCATTTTTCGGTCAATTCATCGGCCATATTGCCGGAGGAAACGGTCGTTCTTGACGTAGCCCTAGCTTTCTTCCGAGGAGCGAAAACCCTTTCTTTCGAGGGAGCGAAAACCCTTTCTTTCGAAGGAGCGAAAACCCTTTCTTTCGTTAGGAATTTAATTAATACGTAACTCTTATTTTCGAATTAAAACAGGAATAGAATTCCTTTTGCCAATTCTATCTCTTTTAGGATTTATGTTGGAGTGCAACACCTAATTCTGACAGGTTTCTATCTTTTATGGTTTGCCACTTTTAACAACTACCTGTTATGGCAGTTACTATTTTTAGCAGGTTTCTATAAATAGCAGGTTTGACTGAAATGAAAAGGGTGATCGAGATTCGTTATTTTATATGAGATGCGTTGCCAAGTGGAGATTTATGTTCTCATCATCGAACCTTCCCTTTCGGGAATGGTGACAAAAGTAGGTGTCTACAGTTATCAAAAATTGCATTCAGTGGATTATAATGTTAAAAAATATTACCCACCAAATTATCAAAAATAAAAGAAACAAATTATATAAAATTAAACGAAAAAGTTATTGAAATTGTTTCTCAAATTTCATATTAGATGATTGAATTGGTATGTACGTTCAAGATTTATAAATCATACATTAGCTTTAGAGGGAGAAATGTTTTGTACGAAGTAAACAACATGACCGATCAAATAATAATTTTAGAATATTTGTGCGTGTACGAGATATAATATAGTTTCATTTTATAATCAATTATTACCCTAAGTAATTAGAAGGTTTCACGCAAAAAAAAAAATGAAATATGTTAATTATTTTATTGTATGACGCTTGTCAGATTTGTAGCTAGTGTCTTGACAAACGTATAATATATGAGAGTTCAAAATATTATCTTTAGCTTTTACCACTTTTTAAAAAAAAACGTAATTATTATAGGTAAGATGTTTAAATTACAGTCCGTATGCACTAAGATTCTATATATATTATACCTGTTAAAACTTAATATCTCCGGAAAGTGTGTCAAATATAAGGTTTTAACAATATATCTTAATGTTAAATGGTGTGTATAAATATCTCAAATCTATTATTAACTGGTGATGAATCAATTGTATTGGTTAACTGACCATTTATTTATACACTACATATGAAACCTAGAATAACAGGCAAATACCAGTTAACTGTTTAGGCGAAACGTATAAATGGTAAACTTCGGGTTAGTACATAATTAAGCTAAATAGATTATATGATAGTTTTTGTTATAAGTGACTAATTTCTATGTCATATATTGGCTGTTATAAACCGTATAAATTTAAAATATTTAACCTAACATATGCGATGTATGTTTGAATTAGATTATGTGTAGAATTTGATTATGTATACATACATAGGAAATGCTGTATATAAGTTAGTAAAAATATTGATGAATCTTTTAATTATTTATCTATTTTTCCATATTAGTTATTGTTACCTAAAATACAATAAGTTAAATATGACAAAAACAATTATATATTAATTAATTAATATTAAAAGAGAGGCCAATCAATGAGTGACATTTGTCATCACCACATTGATTTACTCTCTTTTAGTATATTATATAGATAGATTGACAACAATTGTTAGAAATGTAGGTAATAATTGACACGTTTTTCAAACTAGGTAGTAATTGACAAACTCCCTAACAACCTAGATAGTAATTGACAATTTCACTTAAACTATTATAGACATTTTCGAATTCATTTCAAACTATTGTCGTTGATATGAAACTTATTATCACCAAAAGGTTGATATGAAACTTATTGTCACCAAAAGGTTTTACGGTGAAAGAGTTTCTTGTGTGTTCAACTCGTTTAGACTCACGAACAACTCACTTATGTTTATTTATGAACTCGTTCATGTTCATTTATAAGCTCCTTTAAACTCATTTAAGATCAGAGAGTTTCAAAAATACAAAACAATAAATGGCCATTATTATTCATTTTAGTATGGACAACTAATTGTCTAACTATGTAAAATACATGCTACAATATATCAACGTGAAATAGAAATGATTATTCAAATGACCAATATAAATATCTATGGGTATTATGTAAAGGTAACACCCGAGGCTGCGTCAAAAAGATAATTGTCTATTTTACCCTTATTAAAATCAGAAGAGTAAAAGGAAATAAAATATTTTATATTATATTACAACATACTCCATACTACGTAAAAGGAATAAAGTTAAAAAATATTTACTAATTAAAATCACCAAAACTAGGGAGAAAAAATCAATTAAAGGACTAAAAGTATGTAATCAAATAAGTATTATTATGTGTATTTTAAATTACAAATACGCGTCACATGCATTAAAATCTAGTGAATAATGCCAGTCTCATAACAATTTTTTTTTGGATTCAAATGTGGATAAATCCGAAATAAATAGTGAAAAAACAGAAGCAAAAGCAAACAAACTACTAAGCAAAGTATATCCATGCCCCTAATATCCTCTAATAAAATCCTACCAAGTTCCGAGGGTACCGCGGTGAAAAGTTGTAGCCTAATGTGTTGAGTCACGCCTTGATTTGCTAGCCAATTTGTCGCTCTATTACCTTCGCAATAGACATGTAAATCTTTACAGTCCATGATGAATTTTGGATCATTTTAATTGCATATTCGAATAGATGAGTGCACTCATTCCTACCCCAATTCTAGCTTATGAGTATTTGGACGCATGTTAAGTTGTCAAGTTGAACAACCAATTTGCCAATATGTAAACTCTTTGCTAATTCCAAGCCTTTGATTAGTGCGGTAGCTTCTGCCTTGAATGAATTAAAGTGCCCCAAATTTGTTGAGAGAGCTGAAATGAACTTACCTCTAGCGTCTCTTATCACAGCTCCACCTCCTACCGGACACGAAGATCCCTTTGCTGGCCCGTCAACATTAAGGGCACGCTTGGATTGGGTGTAATGCATTATGGGGGTAATAAAAGTCAAACCACCATAATAAAAGGACAATGAAAGTGAATTGAGGTGGTTGTAAGGAGGGTGGTGCGGTGGTATTGTGATGAGAAGTTGTGGTAGTGGTGGTGTTGTGAGGAGAAGGGAGGAAGGGGGAAGGGGGAAGTAATTACCCCCCAAATGAGGGTGATAATCACCCTAGTGGATGGTGGGAAACTATTCCCCCCATAATGAGGGTATTTGTTCCCCCTTCCCTTTTATTTTCTTCTTGCCAACACTAGCTTGTTCCCTTTGACACCACTTCATCCCCTCATCATCACCTTCAATTACCTAAGTTTGACTTTTATTACCCTTTTAATACATTACCCTCAATCCAAGCATGCCCTAAGGGCATGCTTGGATTGGGTGTAATGAGTTATGGGGTAATAAAAGTCAAACCACCATAATAAAAAGACAATGAAGGTGAATTGAGGTGGTTGCAAGGAGGGTGGTGTGGTGGTATTGTGATGAGAAGTTGTGGTAGTGGTGGTGTTGTGAGGAGAAGGGAGGAAGGGAGGAAGTAATTACCCCCCAAATGAGGGTAATAATCACCCTAGTGGGATGGTGGATAACTATTTCCCCCTTGATGAGGGTGTTTGTTCCCCTTTCTTCTTGCCAACACTACCTTGTTCCCTTTGCCACCACTTCATCCCCTCATCATCACCTTCAATTACCTTAGTTTGACTTTTATTACCCCTTTAATACATTACCCTAAATCCAAGCATGCCCTAAGAGTATACCAGTTGAGAGGAGGGCTGACCCATCGTATGAAGGTTTCTATCTTGGTAGTAGTTGCCGCACTCATTGTAGTAAAGCTGTAACACCCTGATAATTTCTTATATTTTTAATTACCTTTTCCCGACAAATATAAAAGAATTACCAAGATATTACCGCCACCGTGATAACGACTAAGGCTATTTACCAGAATTACGCTGCGGAAATAACTAACTTTCAAAACATAATAAATAGTTAATGGTTACTTAACAAACTGGAACAGTTACAGCCCAAAACCAAAGCGTTAAATAGTTTAAAGCTCATTAACTATAGTTTAAGTAATTATAGTAGTATTCATGACAAAAATCAAAATAGAGTTTATAAATACGGAAGATGAAACAGTCTCTCAACACTATTCCCATGATAACTTCTCCCGCAAGTTATCTCTACAAACCTGCTTATTGAAAACTACTCCCCAACAATGCAAGTGCAACGATGGATCATCATAGGGTCATTAAGGCGAAGGTCATGACCGAAAGACATGAAGCACGAAGTCAGCAAAAGCTGAGTACGAACAAGCTAGAATGAAATCCTAGACTAACATACTTCACTCAACAATATAATAATCCACATGCAAAAGCCATTTAATTAAACAATTAATCATGGAGACAGACTCGATACTTGACACGACTCTCAACTCACAGATATATAGGAATTAGCTTCGAACGGGTAAAATATAATAACAAAAACCACTGAGGGAAACTGAGGGTGTTGGGAGCCCACCAAGCACCAAATAATTAATGTCGGGCTTTTTAGCGGCAGTCGGACCATACCGACGGAATTCCTGCGCATACAAGAGATAACTAAAAGAATGAAACAACGTCTTGTATCATTCAAGGAGTACGAGTTTCTCCGACGCGACTCCCACCATTTTTCATACTCAAGGTATATATGTTCCAAGAGTTTTGAAACTCATCCGGGTTACACTTTACGTTAATTAGTATGTTATGTTCAAGGCGACTCAAGACTCTACACAAGACATAACATGCAAGCAATTAAACAATTAAACAATGACACTTCATTTAAATTCTTTAGGACTTGTGATCAATCATAGGACTCAAGTGAAATTACTCCCATTGTTCCTTCTCAAAACAATGTTTGAGATAACCCGACATTGCCTGTTAACAAGCGGGGTGTGCCCTTAGCACGAAATAATCCTTGGTTTAATTCACATAAACTTCTTAAATGTATTCTACTTGGCGGTAGAATAAACGATGCACTGAGGCAAATCCACTAGGCTCAAAGTATGATAGACATCCTGTACAATAGCATAATATTAACTTGCATGCGAAACACTCATACATGCTTAATAACTTGAACAACATGCTTGACATAATTCAACGATTATAAAAGTCCATAACATGATTGTTCACATAGAATTCATAGATTCTACAATAATTCACAACATGCTTGTTCACAGATCAAACATGAATTCTCAACACTTTAAGTTCACATGATTCGCAATAAATACACATTTAAAAGTCCTCACGGGATAGGTGGTCACCCTAGTCATGTACGTACCTGGAATACCTAAGTACGGGAGCCACTACGCAAATCATGACTCAAAGCTAGAAATCACCTCCTATAAACACAATGGAGAAACTTAATTATTATCCATGTTTACTAAATTTCCAGAAACTATTTAAGATTCTAAAACCTTTGTTTTAATTAGAAAATAATCGTTCTTTAACAATTTAATAGTCTCAATTGATCAATCAAAGTCCTAGTACAAAAACATTGACTTTTGGCCTTTAAAATCATTAAAAATCAACACTTTATGGCCTTATATCAAATCTGAAAATTAAGTTGGATTCCCGTAATTTAAATCGTCATTAAAATATGTGAATCAATCGTTCAAATAGTTGGAATTAAAACCTCCTATCAATAGGTTATCATTAAAACCATATTTTGACCATAAAAATTGACACTTTAATTAACGATTAAATCTGAAAATAATAGTTCGTATAATTAAAATCAATCTCATCAATTCAAATACAAAAACATTAAAATACGGTGTTCACAACCGTTCCCAGCAGTTTAAATAATCCAAAACAATAATAATAATTTAATAATTTAAAAACGGAATTTGGAAAAAGAGTTAAAATTATACGGAGTATGGAAATCAATCAACAACGACAACCCACACAACACGAATTGTGTTGCGTGTGGGCAGCGAGCACAAAGCAGCAGGGAACTCGGCAGGGGCGCACGAGCACACGGCCTCGTCGCAGCAACGGCGCGCAAGGCACGCGGGCAGCGCTGGGCGAGCAGGGGCGAGCAGGGGCGCTAGGCGTTGGGGCTTGCTCGACACAACACAACAGCAGCGCACAACGACGTGCGCGTGTGTGCGAGCTGGGCAGGAGCGAGAGATGCGAGAGGTGAGGGTGAGAGGCAGGCAGCAGCGCACGGGGTGTGCGGGGCTGCGCGGTCACGACTACGAAGATGCGCGGTGTGCGCGGGCTGGGCAGCGAGCAAGGCACTCGGTGCTTGCTTGAGGCCGAAGGTAAAGGGCGAGAGGAGAGAGAAACGGACGGAAAGAGAGGAGAGAGAGAGAGGGGAGAAATTCTGAATTTAATGTGGGATTTTAATGAGAGGGAGGGTTGTATTTATAGCTTTTCCTTCCCTCATGGGATAGGTTTTAGGGTTTTGAGTTGGGCTTGCTAACGGGTTTAATTAAGATTGGTTTCTTGCAAGGCTTGTTGGGTTGGCCAACAGAATTGGATTGGGCTTGGATTAGAATTAAAATAGTTTTCAAAATACTACCCAACAATTCCGGAATAAATAAATTCGCTTAATTCATTTAATAAAAATTCGATTTTCGTAAATAATTAATAATTAAATAATTAAAAATAAAATGCATTTAAATCACATTAAATGCAATTTAATTCATATTTTTTTTATAAATACAATAAAATATATTTATAATTTACGAAAAATACGAGGTATTACAGTCTACCCTCCTTAAAAGAAATTTCGTCCCGATACTTGGGCACGGAAATCACAACCTAAAAATCAAAACTTGAGACTTTTTGAGACTTTAATGTGTTTTCTTGCAGAAAATTTTAGTTGTTGTACTCTTTAAGTAATTCAACATGACAATATAGAGTGAAACTTCACTGAAAAATCACTAAATTAGGCATACAGTAAGGGGAAATAAGGTAAATAAGGTAAAAAACGCGAAATTCTACCGTACTCTACCCACTTCAAAGAAAACGAGTTACGGCCCCGTAACTCAACTAACCTCGGGAAAAAGCTCGGGATATTTCTTTCTCACTTCTTCCTCGGCTTCCCAGGTAGCTTCCTCAGATTCTTGGTTAGACCATAACACTTTGACAATCTTACCATCCTTAGTCCGTGTACCACGCACTTTGCTATCAAGGATTTTGACAGGTCTTTCCTCAAATGTCAAACTTTGGTCTAACTCTATGGTCTCCGGTTGCAACACATGTGACTTGTCCGGGACATACTTCCTCAACTGAGATACATGGAAAACATTGTGCACCCGATGCAAGTCCATGGGTAAGGCTAATCTATATGCCACCTTTCCTATCCTTTCTAGGATCTCATATGGGCCTATATACTTTGGGCTTAACTTTCCTTTCTTCCAAAATCTCATTACACCCTTCATTGGTGAAACCTTAAGTAACACTTTGTCACCTATTTGGAATTCTTCATCCCTACGTTTCAAGTCTTCATAACTCTTTCGATGATGTTGCGCGGCTTGAATTTTGGATTAAATAGTCCTAACTTGGTTCATTGTGTCCTCTATCATTTGGGGACCTAGCACAAAAGTTTCACTGATATCACTTCAACACAAGGGACTTCTGCATTTTCTCCCATACAAGGCTTCGAATGGTGTCATTCCAATACTGGCATGATAGCTATTATTGTGTGAAAACTCAATCAGATCAAAGCAATCTTCCCATCCACCTTGAAAATCTATCACACAAGCTCTTAGAATATCCTCTAGGGTTTTGATAGTCCTTTCGATTTGTCCATTTGTGGCTGGATGGAACGTTGTACTCATTTTCAATGTCGTACCAAAGTTCTTCTGTACACTTTTCCAGAAATTCGAAAGGAACCTAGAATCCATATCTGACACGATATCCTTAAGAACTCCATGTAGTCTCACTACATATTTGATGTAAGCTTTGGCAAGTTGTTCCATTTTCCAGGTTTCTTTCATTGGTATAAACACTACCGACTTAGTCAACCTATCTACTACCACCCAAATGGTGTCATTTCCACTTTTCGACTTGGGTAAACAAGTGACGAAGTCCATTAAAATACAGTCTCATTTCCAACTCGGAATTTCTAAGGGTTGGACATTTCCTTGAGGTCTCCTATGTTCAATCTTAACCTTCTGACAAGTCAAGCATCTTGCAACAAATTCAGCCACTTCATTCTTCATTCTTTGCCACTAATAGACCTTTTTTAGATCCTTATACAGCTTGTCACCACCCGAGTGAATAGAATATGGTGTATTGTGACCTTCTTCCATTAACTTTTCCTTTAGTTCACCACACTTTTGAGGCACACACCACCGTCCTTTGTACCTCAAACTTCCATCATCGTGGATCTTAAAATCCATTCTTTTCCTTGCGAAATCTTTTCCTTTATTCGCTCTATCTTAACATCTTTAGCCTGATTCTCCTTGATCTCATCAAACACAGACGGTTGTCCTTGCACAATTCGTTAGTAACTATCTCCATTTACTATCTCTAGATTCATTCATAATTCCTTCCAGACATTCTCCATTCACTATCTCTAGATTCAATCGATGCATGTCCTTGCACAACTCGTTAGCAACTACTAACGCATTCACAGTATGACTTGATTTCCTGCTCAAGGCTTCTGCAACTACATTGGCTTTTCCCTCATGGTATTGTATGTCCAAATCATAATCCTTAATCAATTCTAACCACCTTCTTTGGCGCATATTCAAATCCTTTTGTGTGAAAATGTACTTCAAACTCTTATGATCCGTGAATATCCTACATTTCACACCATATAGATAGTGTCTCCATATCTTTAATGAAAACACTATAGCAGCCAGCTCTAATTCATGGGTAGGGTAATTGGATTCATACGGTTTCAACTGCCTTTATACATACGCAATCACCTTCCCGTTCTACATCAAAACACACCATAAGCCATTCTTAGATGCATCACTGTACACATCATAGGTACCACTTAACATTGGCGCGGTTGTCAATCGCGTCTTCAAAGCTTGGAATGCTTCTTCACACTGATCACTCCACTCAAACTTTGCTTCCTTCTTCATCAAGGTTATCATTGGTTTGGCGATTCCAGAAAAGTCTTGCACAAAGAGTCTATAATAACCCGCTAAACCAAGAAAACTCCAAATATCGGTGACACTCTTAGGCGTAGGCCACTCACTAACAACTTTGATCTTTGAAGGGTCCACTACCACTCCTTCCTTAGACACAAAATGTCCTAAAAATGCAACCTTCTCCAGTCAGAATTCACACTTTGAGAATTTGGCGTACAACTGGTTGTCTCTCAGGGTACTCAACACTGACCTTACGTGTTCAACATGATCTTCCTCACTTTTGGAATACACCAGAATATCGTCTATGAAAACTACAACAAACTTGTCCAAGAATGCATGGAATACACGGTTCATTAAATCCATAAAAATTGCAGGTGCATTTGTTAACCTTAAGGCATAACGGTGAACTCATAATTAATGATCGTATCTAGTCCTAAATACAGTCTTTGGTATATCGTGCTCTGCGATTCTCAACTGATGATGACCTGATCTCAAGTCAATCTTTGAAAACATTCCTGCTCCTTTCAACTGGTCAAACAGATCATCTATCCTAGGCCAAGGATACTTATTCTTGATTATGACTTTGTTGAGCTCCCTGTAGTCAATACAGAGCCTCATGCTTCCATCCTTCTTCTTCAAAAACAAGACTGACGCTCCACAAGGCGGTGCACTTGGTCTAATATAACCTTTCTCTAGTAATTCTTGCAGTTGACCTTTCAATTCACTCATCTCTGCCGGAGCCAATTGGTATAAGGCTTTTGAAATAGGAGCAGTTTCGAGTATTAAGTCTACGGAAAAGTCAATAGGTCGGTTAGGCAACATTCCCGGAATATCTTCCGAAAACACGTCTAAGAACTCATTTACCACTGCAATGTCCTCTGGTTGCTTCTTCATCACATGTTCTAAGTCTCTCACATTGCATAAGAAAACAGGGTTCCCTTTATTGACAAGCTTCACGAGTTTCATTGCCGTGATGATTCCTACACTCCTAAGTTTCCCAAAACGACGATAGGATACTACCTTTCCTAAGCTAGACTTCAAGTGAATCTTCTGCTTCTCACAATCAATCTTGTCTTTGAACATTGCCAACCAATACATTCCCAAAATCACATCTAAATCTCCTAACTCAAACTCAATTAGGCTATACAAGAATATGGTCTTGGCTATGGTCAAAGGTATGTCTCTATGCATCTTGGTACACTTCACAATCTCACCGGTTGGTATCACTCTGGGTACTGCAGTTGTTAAAATAATGACTGCTCCAGCGGTCGGTAATTTAACGACTGCTGTAGCAGTCGCTAATTTTACGTCTACTAAGTTGTCGGTATTGCAACGGTAAATTTTAGCGAGCGCTTTACAGTCGCAGTTCCACAAAATACCGTCCATGTGAACACTGACCGGCGTTTTGCGACCGTTGGCGGTTGCCAAACTTTTTACCGACCGTATTTCATGTTTTACCGACCACTTTTGGCGGTCGAAAATTAGTGATTTTCTTGTAGTGACATTGAATATTCAGGTCGTCCCAACTTAATATGGAAATAATTATAGTGTAGCGTTCGATTTCTGCTATACGGCTTCCTCAACGACGCACTACTTGCACAGATTATTTCAATATTTCCCCACTGGAGTCGCCACAATGAGGGGGTCGAAAAAACACGACGGGGAGCCTTTCAGGAAAAGTATACGGCCCGCACAACTTTTCCCCTCTAGATGTGGCAAGTATATTAAGTAAATATGAACTAACTGTGGGCGTTAGCCTCTTTTTACTAGTTTGTAGGAGTAGCCATTCAGTTTAAGAAAACTGACAAAATCCGGTTATCATGATATTCCTGGAGTGTAAACATATTTGACTCAAAACGGTCATAGGTTCCCTTGTGATCCCTAGTGTGGAGATCGCTCAACGTGCATCCAACGGAGTAGAGTTCGGGGGACATTTACTAATATGGTGAGTGCCCAACATTAGCCCACGCGATGCAGTCCTTACTAGTTCAATTGTGACGATGATGGGACATGCGTTATGCTACATTACTACTCTTGATTGATTTTAATGTACATATATTATGAAACAGTTGTTAAAACACTGATTTAGATTTATTTAAGTTGCTTAACAATAAATCGGTTTGTCCAAGAGTTATCTGATTTAGGCGTGAGCAATATAACAGATTAAAGTTAGCATATTCATATGGTGGGAAAGGAAATAAAAATATAGATTCAAGTTATAGCAAAGCGTAGGCTTTACTGCGGTTCTCAGGAACACTTACCACTCGCCTTAGCAGAGCCTCTTTTTAGCTTTAGAACAACTTTTATACTGACTTTTAGATCTTTATCCTTCCTAAATTTCGGCAGAGTTTCGTTTTGGATTTCTTGGTTTTGGCTTATCAATTGGCTAGAATTTCGGTAGTAACTTGGATGGTTTGAATACTTATACGGACAGATTTTTGCTTAACAAGAGTTAATACGGCATAACTGTTACGAATGGGGGGCGGGACGTCAACATAATTTTAGTATACCAGAGATGGAAGAGAGAATTCAGAATATCATAGGAGTGAGACCGAATTGATGATTGAAAACGGGGTGCAGAAGGGATGTATTTATAGTGCAGGTAGTCGAAATAAGATAGATTTTTGAAGAGTTCGAGCGCCATATAAAAGTAGCGCTCAATTTGTAAACGCTGGAAATTTCCAGCGCTTACAACTGTGGCGCTGGAAATTTCTAGCGCTCGTAAGATAGGATTTTAAGAGTTTGAGTTTTGGTTGACTAAATTTGCAGCGCTGGAAAAAATTGGCGCTTGAATTGAGAGCGCTGGAATTTTCCAGCGCTGGAAAATTCCAGCTCATGCATATCTGCGGATTTCTAGAAAACTCGATCTTTAACAGCTCATAACTTCTTCATACAAACTGGGATTCTTGCAAATAATATCTTGTTGGAAAGCTACGGAATACAGCTTTCCGATGCCGTTGAGCTCGCATCAATGGGTTTCGAAAATCTTGAGTTATGGCCCAAAGAGTGGAGGTCCGTCCGTTTCAGCGAAGCCCAAGTAAAAGCCTTATAACTTATTCGTTTTAAATCGGATTTGGGCTTATGATAAGTCTATGGAAAGCTTATTCCAAGACCTATACAATCATGTGATGTGGATAATCTAATCATAATTTATAAGACAGACTTTGACTTTGAAAGGACGTATCATTTGCTAAACGGGCTAACGAGCATATTTTAGGCACTCGTAAGCATTTTAAGTAACTTAGGTTAACATTTACATGTATTGTGCCCATTAAGTATGAGTTTGAGAAGTTTTATTGCTCGAGCTATGTTATTATAGAGCCTGAAGGCAAGCACTAGAACATTGTGGCGCGTACAGGTGTGCTGTAATGCGGACAATCATATTATATCTTTCTATCGATGCAACCACATATTAAGCCGTATCGGGATGCGAATGCGACTAAATATGTGTCCAGTCTATTCTAGGAATCTTTCTATTTATGGAATACTATATTTAACAGGCTCTGAATGGTCTCTTCAGTCAGTCGAGTATCATTCTTTAGCTAATCAGAGTGCATTGTTGGCAAGCGGGTTATAGTTTCATCATTGAACTCACCGCTTCGGGTCTAGTGACAAATGTAGGTATCTACAGCACCTCACTAAGCCAGTGAGGGATGGATCGCTATCTCCCGCACTGCCTCGCTGCTTTGCTTTGCCTTGCTATACATCTCACTAGGCTAGCGAAGGATGGCTCGATAACTCCCTCGTTGCCTCGCTGCCTCGCCTTGCTACAGCTTCATGTCTCACCAGGCCAGCGAGGGATGGCTCGCGAGATCCCTCGCTGCCCATGCCTCGCCAAATCTTACGCCGTGTGTGTGGCCTAGGCGCTTCGTTCGTGCTCAGGTTTCATTTCCATGTCATTGTTCCATCGACCAATCATAGACGACTTCTATTTTTATTTTCTTATTCATTTTTTTTTAGAAAATAGAAACTATAAATACTGAAGGAAATTAATTTATTTCCCTCATGTTATTATTTCCTTAGAATTTTCAATACACGCTTAGTCTTATTTTTCTCTCTTCATATTATCTAACCCTAGTACGGTTGATTCCATTTATCAATATAGAGGTACTTTCAGAATTGGATTTTTTGGTATTTACTACCTTATAAATACACCACTTTTGTATTTACTACCTTATGAAATTTTTATTTTAAATTACTACCTTAAAGTTCTAGATTTTTTGTATTTACTACCACTTTACAGTTTTCTCATTTTAAAATTGAGATATCTCTTACGTTTCTTAATCATTTTGAGTGATTCAAAACCCATTCTTCTCATTTATGTGTAAGGATTCCATAAGAATCTTGCTTTTAACATTCTATAAAATAAAAAACTAATTAAATTTCATTTGTAAATTTTTAAATATGTAATGAATTATCAAACGAATTGTTTTGAAATGTTGTTCACAATGAAATCCCTATAGAAAAAGAAAAATAATGAACTTTGAATCACTTTAAACGATTAAGAAACGGAAGAGATAACTTATTTTTAAAATGAGAAAACTGCAAAATAGTAGTAAATAAAAATAATTTGGAAGTTTAAGGTAGTAATTTAAAATAAAAATTTCATAAAGTAGTAAATACAAAAGTGGTGTATTTTTAAGGTAGTAAATACCAAAATATCCTTCAGAATTATTCTTGCTTTGAATTATTGTTTCTTATTATTGTTCATTGTGAATTTCATTGTGTGAGGGGGGTCGAAAAAGCGCGAGGCTAATGCGTGACCTTGTCCCTCGTGGGTGTGACGATTCTTTTTACTCAATCAAGTGTAATTGGATTTCATGTGAGTATACACCCAATTGACTAGTAATATAGGAGTCGCCATTCAGTTTTTAACGACAATGAGAAAAACTGACAAAACCCGGTTATCGTGACATAAAGGGAGTGCAATTATGTTTGACCACGACGGCCGTAGGTTCCCTTGTGATCCCTGGTGTGGGGATCTCTCAATATACACCCGCAAGGTAGAGATTGAGGGTTCGGGGGACTGTAACTACCGAGAGGAGTAATTCCCTCGTCGATAACTCCAGAGGCAGGATATCCTTACTAGCTCAGCATAAATAATTGAATGGACATGCGTTAACTATTAAACTAATCTGAGTTGATTTTAGCAATATGAAACATATAATACTAATTCGATCGTGATTATCTGATTTAAATAACATTAAGGGACCTAGCATTATAATCCGATTTCCCAAAAATATTATATTTGGGTAGGCGTGATAGAACAATCATATTAGGTTAGTTTAACAGTTCATAAAAAGGGCGAGGAAAGCGGTTAAATCATCGAAAAGGGACACATTACGACGCACCCTTGAGAGGTGCGTCACGGTTCTCAGAAAACTAACCACTTTGACTTTGCTATTTCTCCTTTTTATTTAACGAATCTCGATTATGGGACAGGATACGTTCTGTTCGATTTATGGATCGATTGCGACAGAACGCGTGAACAGTTTCGCAGCGAGAGGCTTAGGCTAAGGGGTTTAGAGTCAATACTCAGAATATATTATGTGTTGTTGTGTTGTTTCACGTCGAAACTAGGGGCCTATTTATAGGGAAGAGTTCGTGGAAAGATAGAATTGCAGAGTTCTAATCCGCAAAGAATTAGGAAAAGAGACGTACCCAGGTATTTTCAGCGCCCAGGCCTGGGCGCCGAAGATTTCGGCGCCCAGAGCCAGGCGTTGAAAATAGGGTCTGGGCAGTTTTGTTTAGTCAGATTCAGATTCCTAAGATCCGTAGAGTTTGAGATTAATTCGAGTCTTTTAGCGCGTATCAATTTTATGACGGAATGCGTCTGGGCCCGTTACGAACTCTAGGCTCGTTAGGATTTGAATTAATACGTAACTCTTATTTCTGAATCATATTAGGAATAGGATTCTTGCAGTTTTCTATCTCATTTAGGATTTATGTTGGAGTGCAACACCTAATTCTGACAGGTTTCTATCTTTTATGATTTGCCACTTTTAGACGCTACCTTTTACGGCAGTTACTATTTTTAGCAGGTTTCCGTAAATAGCAGGTTTCGGGTGAAATGAAATGGGGAATCGAGATTCGTTTATTTTATAGGAGATGCGTTGTCAAGTGGAGTTTTTATGCTTTCATCATCGAACCTTTCCCTTGCGGGAATGGGGACAAAAGTAGGTGTCTACAGTTAGCCCCCACTTTGACTAAGTCTTGGAGTAAGACGATGGTCAAAGTATTAGACGGAGTGCGTCACACAAGCCATGGTGTATGTGACCTGTTTTGCGAGGGTCTCACAAGCCCCCGAGTGATAACATTTGACTTAAGGGTCATCACTTGAAGTGTCGACATATCCCTCACGTGTCATTGGGATTTGTCAACTGATAGTATAGAAACTTCCTCACTTTGTCATTGGAAGGATCTAAAGATGCGTAGAAACTCCCTCACTTTGTCATTAGGAGTAACTACAGATGTTTTCGAAATTAAAGCTGTAAAGTGTAATTGGGCCTGGCCAAGCCCAATCACGAGGTAAAACGTTTTTAAAGATTCTCATTTTCAGGGCTAGCTAAACGAGAAAACCCCCTTGTTTTTATAGGACGTAAAACGAAGGAAAATCCAACACATCGCTCTTTTTTGGAAAAACGAAAAACCAATCCATTAATTTTTGGAAAAAGGGAAAACCAATAAAAGTTATCGCTGCAGCGACTAAGGACCTGCGCTGTTAGTGACGCAGACCCCGCCCGCTGAAGGTGGGCGAGCCTGTCCGCTGAGGGTGGACCCCCCGTCTGATAGAAGTGGACGAATTTGTTTGATGTTTTTGAAAATAAGGACCTACGCGGTTTGTGACGTAGACCCCGCCGGCTGAAGATGGCGAACCTGTCCGCTGAGGGTGGCCCCCCGTCCGATAGAAGTGGACGAATCTGTTTGAAATTTTTTTTTTTTTTTTTGAAAATAAGGACCTACGTGGTTTGCGCCGTAGACCCCGCCGGCTGAAGATGGCGAGCCTATTTTAAATTTGAAGACTTTATTCTTCGAAAAACTGAGGACCTGCGCAGCTAGTGACGCAGACCCCGCCCGCTGAGGGTGGCGAGCCCATTTTGAATTTCTTATTTTGCCTATGTAGAAGGGCTTTTGTGATTACAACCTGTTGGTGGGTCGTAATATTTCCTGATTAGATGTGTCCTATAAGTGGGTCCACACTGTGTATATTTAACAATATATTTTTTGAGATATCCAAACATGATATGGTGCGTGGCGCAGTCTGGGAATGTGATTTTGATTGCGCGCTCTTTGTTGGAGTCCACTTTTCGCGAGCCCCCAAGTGTCGGGGCTCTTCGGTTGTTTTTCGCGTCTTGTAATCATGTTTGGGGTCACGCTCGTATGTGCGAGCTACCTCCTATAGTAGTGTGCCATTTTAGTGAAGCCGTGGAGTGCGACTTTAGCTTTCAGGCGACATCCGGTTTTGGCTTGGCCCGGATTATCCCTTTGGCAGACAGACATTTTCAATTTGGAAAACCAATGACTTGACGACACATATTTTTGGTGTTTCGAAGAATGACCATGATATTTAACTTGCTTTTTTTTGAAAAGTGTACATGAGCGTTTTCTGAGATGAGTCTAAGTTTCGACCAAGTTTCAATGTTATTATTATTTTTTTGCTTATTTGGGAGCTAAAGGTGCTTTGGGCTTGATCTTACTTGTAATAGGGCCTCGTGTTTTAGCAACGCGGTCTTAAGTCCTTTCCTATTCCGTATTTTTGTGAAATCTGGACCTTGGGCTGCATTTTCAGCGCCCCAGCTCAGGCGTTAAAAATTCGGCGCCCAGAGGTGGGCACTGAAAGTTCTTTCCTGGTAATATTTGATTTTCGGATTTCTAAACACGTTTCCGAATGGGATCAGGATGTTTATTGGGTGCGTTCAGCTATATATAGGGGCTAGGTACGTCCTTATTTTCTACCACTCTCAAATTCTTTCTCTCTTTTTTGCTGTGCTCTAATTATTTACTGCTTTTGCCATGTCGATCCCTACTTTCTCACTCCAACGGGCTGTTAGGCGTTGGCTACGAGCCCTTACTCCCACAGAAAAAGCTTTGTTAAAAGAATACCACTTAGAGGCACTTTTAGGCTTACAACAAATTAATATTGATTATAATTTTCTGCATGCTGCCCTAAACTTTTGGGACTCCGATCATCATGTTTTTTCCTTTCGGGGCAATGAAATATGTCCTTTGCCTGATGAATTTGCTGCGATCCTTGGTTATCCTACTAATGCTACTCCTGTTACCCCTAGCACTATTGAAGAGGGTAAAACAACCATAAGGGCTTTCCTAGGGCTAGATGATAACATGTTTGCTGAACTTGTTGTAGACGATAAGGTTAACTTGGCAAAACTAGTAAAACATCATTTTAGGCCTAGTAGGAATATGACCGAACAAAAATTGAACATTCGAGCCCTTGTATTTTGCTTGTTGAATCATTATTTGCTGTCGAATAATAATGGTGAGTTCGGTGACATAAGGCTGATCCCCTTGATTAGCCAGATGGAAAGTTGCTATTCTATTATGCCGTTGGTTGTTGTTGAGACTTTGCTGAGTGCGGATGAGCTGAAGAAGGATGCCAAATCCGAAATTTTTAAGGGAAGCCCCCTATTACTGCAGGTAATCTATTTTTTTCTTTGCACACACATACGCCACTTTTATATATTTCTTTTCGCCTGGGACTGAGTTACAGCGCCCAGGGCTGGGCGCTGGAATAATCGGCGCCTGGTCCTGGGCGTTGAAACTGCGCCCCAGGAACCTTTTTTCTTTCTTTTCATTCTTTTGATTCGATCGTACCTGTTTTTGCAGATTTGGCTTGCGGAACGGCTTAGACTTTTGGAAGCTCCTGCCGAACCTAAACATTATCGGCCTATAGCTTTGGGTAACCGAAAATACTTGCACCAAGGCTAGGACGAGGCCGAATGGACCTCCTTTTTTACTTATGGCATTTGTTCTATTAAGTGGGTGGTACCATGGTGGGGTTTGACTACTATGACAGGGGGGTCTGATGTATCGGTTTATATTTCTTTGTTGGGGCTATCTTGTCCCATTTATATTTTCCCTTACCGAGTCATGCGTCAATATGATTTAAGGCAGACTATCCCCTTTTCTGATACGGTACCACCTAAGGTAGCGACCTTTGCTCAAACACGGGTCTTAGCGTGGGCTAGGTATTATGATGGTCTCCCGCGTTGGGCTGTAACTACAAATGGGTTTGTGGGTCTTTCTGAAAACTATAAGTTGTGGATGAGTTCCGATGACAAGGATGTGAGGACCGAGGCTCGTAATGGGGAGCCGGCTGACCTTTTGATACCTCGTATTCGTGTTAAGTATGAGGGTCCTAATTCCGCCAGACCTCGTACCTATAGTTTTAAGACTGTGAAAGCTCGTCCTGATCGAAAGCGAAAGGAATTTCTTCCCTGTTCCAGTGTCAGGCCTAAAAAGATGCCTAACATGAAGGGGCCTGCTGTTGTTACAAGAAATGCAAGCTCTCGCGGAGATCGTCGCCGGAACAATGTATGGGTTAGGAAGGCTCAGCCGCCAGTGGCTAGTCCAGTTGATGATAGTAATCCTTCTCCCACCACTGTTTGTGCCCTTGAGGCTGAGCGGGCTATAACTGAGAATGTTTCTAAAGCTTTGGCATCTTTGGAAGTTAGTGTCCAGGAGCCAGTTCTTATGGAGATTGATATTGGGGCAGCGCAGAAGACTTTGGGGGTGGATCCTGCGAACGTTGCTCTCTTCAAGACTTTATTTGATGATCCGGAAGAACTAGAGTAGTGTAGTTCTTTGCTAGGGTGTAGGTGCCCTCTATTTATTTCAGTTGTGTTTGTTTTTATTCCTAGCACTTTGTTTTCCTTCTTATTATATTTTAATAAAGGCGTATTTTTAGTTTCCATTCAATTTTGTTTATATGTCTAACACTTTTTTACACAAAGAATATAATTTTTTTATTATTATTTGGACCGAAGCCTTGGTAAGGATTGCCTACGTATCTTGTCAGAATCAGGTCGCGCGTAGTTCTTAGCTTTAGAATAAGTTCTAGTATGCCGGATTTCGGTAGATATGTCCCGAAGTGGAAACATATTACTTAATCGGTCAAATGAGTGAAGTATTTGCCATTATTTTCATCTGCCGTTTACCATACGTTGCGTAAAATTCGACCAATTTGTTGGTAAACCTATTTGGATACGTACTGTACCCCCCAAGTGTTCGTTATTTTTCCGTTGTGTGCGGATAAAATGACGAGCACTTTTCGGAAAAAGGAAAACTTTTGGCAGGCAGAGAGTTTCAACGCCCAGGCTGGGGCGTCAGAAATTTCGGCGCCCAGCCCCTGGGCGCTGAAAATAACTTGGGCGGTCAATTTTGACGTTTTTTCTTCACATGTTCTTGCGTTTATTTCTATTTCGTTTTTTGTGCCTTGATATTTTGCTTCGTAGTTAAAGTTAATTTTGAGGCTATTTTGGAGGCTTTTTTGACTGTTAGCGTGAAACGCATTTTTGTCCAGATTAATTTTTTCTATTGGTGACTCAAAACAGTTTTGAAAATGGAGTTAGGGTGCGGAACTTATGAAGATCTTTGTGGAGGGTATGATGGAATCTATGTGAAACAGCTGTTGGTGGATTCTATGTTTTATGAATTTATTTTTATGGTAACATTTGCATTTGTTTTAAATTTTTGATTTCTTTTTGATTTTGGGTTGCATGGATTGGCTCTCATGATGACATTGGTTGGCTTTTTAGGTTTTGAGGATGGGATAGTGTGGTTTATTTTGTGGGTTTCGGGAACTGGTTCACATGGCATTATTTCAAAACCGAGTGGGCTTTGTTTGTTGGGCCTATAGTGGGCCGCTTCTTTATTTTTTTTATTTTGCAAGTACATTTGGTGTTTATTTAGTGTTAGAATAAAAATTTTAGGAGAAATATTACGCCTTTATTGATTTGGAAAGTAAGGAAAACACACTGAAATAAAACTGACCCATATTCTAAAGGGCCTTAGGACCATCTAAAGTCTCTACTATTTTTTTCTATCAATCTAAAGAACTACTACTGGTGCTCTATATGGCTCAAGCCTGGGGTTTAGTCTCATAAAACTTCGGTCCTTCACCGGTACTCATCTTGAATCCTATTCCTTTTGCGTTGACCCACTGATATGTCTTCACCCATCCGTTCCCGACCTCTTCTAGTGTTGATGCAGAAGAGATTAACCGGGTTGGATCGAAACCTTCATCTTGTAAAGCTAGGGTAGTCATCACAGTCTCGTTCTCCTTAGGCCTCGATTCGTTAAACTATATCCATAGAGCCTGGTTGTCCAATATTTCAGCTGTTTTAGTCTTGGTGAGGTGGGGTGCCTCATCCAAGGTGTGGCAGTCATGGAAAATCTCAAATCCGGGTTTTAGCAAGCCATCCTGAACGAAGGGTTCAGGGAAATCACAACATGGGTGTTCTTCTCCTTCCCGAACAAACATCCCGTTAAGGGTCCTTTGATATGGGGGAAGGAGGGTGGTTTGTTTGGCTTTGTTAAGGGGTAGCCTAGATAGGCGGTCAGCAATATCTTCCTCCGTTGGTTCATAACCTAAGCCAAAGGGAGTAGATTTGTCGGGAGAAGGATGGAATGTGCATTCCTTCTTCCTTATGCCCAATGGGGTTCCTGGGAAATAACCTTGAGCCAACAGCATTCTAGGGATGACTCGGGATGCATGCGGGTCTAGCAATGCTGGATCATAATCTTCGATAAACTGGATTGCTTCTTCCATTTGAAACCCATAAAGGTCATCTGCAGTTTCGGCCGTTCCAACCATAGTACAACTGACGTCGAAAGGAGGGGCGCGGATTTCTAGTATTACCCCGTTATGGTTAAGTTTAACCATTTGGTGCAAGGTTGAAGCCACACCTCCTAAGTCATGGAGCCAAGGTCGCCCCAAGAGGAGGTTGAAAGTGGGCTTGATGTCGATTATTTGAAACTCCGTGGTGCGTGCCACAGGCCCAGTTTGTATGGTAAGGTTGATTTTTCCCAACACAGGCCTTCGGGAGTTATCATAAGCTCGTACCCCTTGTGAGGAGGTTTGGAAGTCATCGCTTCCTAGCCCCAAGCAATGGGCGGTTCGCAATGGGCAGACATTAACCGCCGAACCATTATCTACGAGTGCTAGGGGGAAGTTTTGTCCTTTGCATCCAACCACTAAGTAAAGGGCTTTATTGTGAGCACCCCCCTCTTTGGGTAAGTCTTTATCAGTGAAAACTATGGCCTTTTCTCCGGCATCTCTCGTGACTTGGCTAACCAATGAGTCAGGTGTGATATCTGTGGGTACCGAGATGAGGTCAAGTGAGCAAATAAGCTTTTCGCGATGTTCCTTTGAAGTACACATAAGATCCCATATGGTAATCTCAGCCTTGGTTCTTTTCAGTTGTTTCAGGAGAGGATTTTCAATGACTTCCGCGACGGTAGCGTGCCGCCCGTTCTCAGGAGTTTGCCTAACCGGGATGTTGTCCATAGGAGGTGGGTGAATATCCGGTTGGTATATCCTTCCGGATCGGGTGAGGTTGTCGACCTCGGGCTCCTGAGGGGTGGTGTCAATGAGAGCATACCCGGGCCAAGTTTCAGTGAAGAGGTCCTGGCCCGAGACTTGAGATAGGTAAATATCTTCAGCATCATCGTTCCACACACCGCACACTTCCCCCTCGATTCAATCCATAGGTACCACAGCGAGTGGTCCACCTTGAGGTGTAATATACACCGTGGGGTCGAAATTCTCTGGTTGGTCGAGAGAGATGTGACAAGAGCCGAGTGGGCTCTTGTTGTTGTTGCGTTTGCCAACGTTAGGGAGAGGTATTACTTCATCCTCTATCATGTCCTGGATCGTATGTTTTAGATGCCAGCAGTTTTCAGTGTCATGCCCATTTCCTTGATGGAATTTGCAGTAAGTACCTTCGACCCAATATTTGTTTTTGACAGGAGGGTCACGGGTGGGGCCTATAGGTCTCAACTTTCCTTGATTGGTTAGTCTTTTAAAGGCTTGTACCAAAGTTGACCCGAGTGGGGCAAACTTTCGGTCTCGGACCCATCTTACAAGGTATCTTCGGGCGGGAGCCTCTTCTACAGCATGGACTTCTTGGGCTTGGGGTGTGTTACCCCGATTATAGGTGTTGGTCTTATATGCAGGTTTGCTCTGTATGGTTTTGGCGAGGTCGTCCTCGATTTTTATTCCCACATCATAAACCCTTTTGAAAGTGTCGAGTCCCAGGTACCTAAGGTGTTGTCTGTAAGCCGGGTCCAAGTTGTCAATGAATTTTTGGACCAATTCTGTTTCGGGAGGCCTATTGATTAGCTGGGCCGCCTGGTCCCTCCACCTAGCAAAGTAGGTTGTGAAACCCTCATTTTTCTTTTGGAAGAGAACTTCCAGCTCGCGCATGGTGACTTGGAAATCCATGTTCGACGAGTATTGCTTGATGAAGACATTCACAAAGTCTTCCCAGGTGGGGAAGAGCTTAGGGTCCTGATGATAGTACCATTTGAGCGGCACAGGATCCAAGGACAAAGGAAAGGCAGGTAGGTACATGGACTTGTCCACACCTTTCAAGTTCATGGTATTCACAAAGCTTAGTAGATGATCACGGGGGTTGTCCGTGGCCTTGAACTTTGGTAAGTCAGATGAACTGAACTTTTCTGGTAATTTGCCAAAAAAAGGTTCAGGCTCGAGGGAGAAGTATTTGCTCCCCATGGTTTGCTGTAGGACCATTTTTTCGATCCTCTTCTCGTTTTCGAGGTCATTTTTGGCTTGCGCAGCCGCTAAGGCTTCGTTTTCCATTTTCAGTTGGCCCATGAGTTGGGTCATTTGGACCATCTGGTCTCGCAAATCTTCGATGGACATGTTTGGAGGTGCGAATCGAGGTTGGGGAAGCGGAGATCCTTGAAATGAGGGACGACGGACGGAGCTTGGAGTTACTAGACCTGGTGTTGGTGATGTATGTTGGAGACGCACTAGCCGTTGATTCCCTGATCGGCACCAAGTGGCAGGACCAGTCCTAGGCATAAGATAAGCTAAAGTTTAGGTTCCCAAAGTTCCAAGCATTACTTAGTCTAGACTTCGACTCTCTAAATTGGTGTTTTCTTTTCGCTGTTTCTTCTGTCGGTACACTTTTTGGGGGTTTTTTTTTTATTTTGGTCGTTCTTTGGATTTTCAAAACACTTGCCCGTGTGACATTCATAGTTGTTAGCATGTTCAGTTTTGGTGCCGAGCATTGCCGTCGTATGAGGCCTAACGACGACACAAAAAGTTATTATTTTTTCGCGAGTCGCCTTTTGAAATCGAGTGCTTTTCTTACGCCCTCGTAGCAATTCTTTTGATGAGCATTTTTTGTGCTACATACTTTCTTTTTGCTTGTGCACCGAGGCTGCTGCGCCTGACCAGAAAGCCAAACAGCAACTTCAGCGCCCAGCAGTGGGCGTGAGAAATTTTGGCGCCCAGCTAGGGGCGTTGAAAATGCGTCCCTGGCTGGTTCTCGTTTTCTGTTTTCTGTTTATGCGACTTCGATTTGCGTGCTTGCCTAATAACGTCCTTTACGCGTAACAACGTTTGTGGAATTCGTTACGGGCCATCCCGAGCGTCGCTTATTTTGTGGCGATCATTCGGGTTTGCGGAACACGTGTTTCGGTATAACTCTTTGGCAAATTAGTCTATGAATGTTTGGGCAGTTTTTAAGGTCATTGGTTTTCTAGGATAGTTTGTCACACACAATCACATATTTCGCTACACATAACTACATTACAAACATGGATTTGAAAATTAAATATGCCACGTAGTTTATGATAGGCTTCTATGGATAGTATTGGCGCCTGGCTTGGTACCGCTTCTATCGTAGATCCAACACATGCCCCGGTCGAGGTAGTGTCTTCAATAGACGAATTTCGCTCAAGAGGCCAACTCGCAAGTGCAAGCCAAGGGGGCAGGCAGGCGAGAGGGACCTAATGGGCGAGCGATTGGGTTCGGGATAGGTGTACTACCTGCACAAGTACCGAGTGGGAAACATGCGCGGCGTATGCACCCCCCTATTGGCGAAAAAAAGGTATCCTTAGTCCCAACTCTCGAGGGAGTCGAGATTCGTTATGCGGTTCTGCCCGTTCACATTAATATGCTGATTTTCAGGCCGTCCCAACTTGATGGGGAAATAAACGCGGGGTAGGATCCTTTCAGCCTTCGGCTATTTTGATTACCTACAAGCACGAGTATTTCCTTCACTATCCCCAGCGGAGTCGCCACTGTGAGGGGGGTCGAAAAAGCGCGAGGCTAATGCGTGACCTTGTCCCTCGTGGGTGTGACGATTCTTTTTATTCAATCAAGTGTAATTGGATTTCCTGTGAGTATACACCCAATTGACTAGTAATATAGGAGTCGCCATTCAGTTTTTAACGACAATGAGAAAAACTGACAAAACCCGGTTATCGTGACATAAAGGGAGTGCAATTATGTTTGACCACGACGGCCGTAGGTTCCCTTGTGATCCCTGGTGTGGGGATCTCTCAATATACACCCGCAAGGTAGAGATTGAGGGTTCGGGGGACTGTAACTACCGAGAGGAGTAATTCGCTCGTCGATAACTCCAGAGGCAGGATATCCTTATTAGCTCAGCATAAATAATTGAATGGACATGCGTTAACTATTAAACTAATCTGAGTTGATTTTAGCAATATGCAACATATAATACTAATTCGATCGTGATTATCTGATTTAAATAACATTAAGGGACCTAGCATGATAATCCGATTTCCCAAAAATATTATATTTGTTAGGCGTGATAGAACAATCATATTAGGTTAGTTTAACAGTTCATAAAAAGGGCGGGGAAAGCGGTTAAATCATCGAAAAGGGACACATTACGACGCACCCTTGAGAGGTGCGTCACGGTTCTCAGAAAACTAACCACTTTGACTTTGCTATTTCTCCTTTTTATTTAACGAATCTCGATTATGGGACAGGATACGTTCTGTTCGATTTATGGATCGATTGCGACAGAACGCGTGAACAGTTTCACAGCGAGAGGCTTAGGCTAAGGGGTTTAGAGTCAATACTCAGAATATATTATGTGTTGTTGTGTTGTTTCACGTCGAAACTAGGGGCCTATTTATAGGGAAGAGTTCGTGGAAAGATAGAATTGCAGAGTTCTAATCCGCAAAGAATTAGGAAAAGAGACGTACCCAGGTATTTTCAGCGCCCAGGCCTGGGCGCCGAAGATTTCGGCGCCCAAAGCCAGGTGTTGAAAATAGGGTCTGGGCAGTTTTGTTTAGTCAGATTCGGATTCCTAAGATCCGTAGAGTTTGAGATTAATTCGAGTCTTTTAGCGCGTATCAATTTTATGACGGAATGCGTCTGGGCCCGTTACGAACTCTAGGCTCGTTAGGATTTTAATTAATACGTAACTCTTATTTCTGAATCATATTAGGAATAAGATTCTTGCAGTTTTCTATCTCATTTAGGATTTATGTTGGAGTGCAACACCTAATTCTGACAGGTTTCTATCTTTTATGATTTGCCACTTTTAGACGCTACCTTTTACGGCAGTTACTATTTTTAGCAGGTTTCCGTAAATAGCAGGTTTCGGGTGAAATGAAATGGGGAATCGAGATTCGTTTATTTTATAGGAGATGCGTTGTCAAGTGGAGTTTTTATGCTTTCATCATCGAACCTTTCCCTTGCGGGAATGGGGACAAAAGTAGGTGTCTACAGTTAGCTCCCACTTTGACTGAGTCTTGGAGTAAGACGATGGTCAAAGTATTAGATGGAGTGCGTCACACAAGCCATGGTGTATGTGACCTGTTTTGCGAGGGTCTCACAAGCCCCCGAGTGATAACATTTGACTTAAGGGTCATCACTTGAAGTGTCGACATATCCTTCACGTGTCATTGGGATTTGTCAACTGATAGTATAGAAACTTCCTCACTTTGTCATTGGAAGGATCTAAAGATGCGTAGAAACTCCCTCACTTTGTCATTAGGAGTAACTACAGATGTTTTCGAAATTAAAGCTGTAAAGTGTAATTGGGCCTGGCCAAGCCCAATCACGAGGTAAAACGTTTTTAAAGATTCTCATTTTCAGGGCTAGCTAAACGAGAAAACCCCCTTGTTTTTATAGGACGTAAAACGAAGGAAAATCCAACACATCGCTCTTTTTTGGAAAAACGAAAAAACCAATCCATTAATTTTTGGAAAAAGGGAAAACCAATAAAAGTTATCGCTGCAGCGACTAAGGACCTGCGCTGTTAGTGACGCAGACCCCGCCCGCTGAAGGTGGGCGAGCCTGTCCGCTGAGGGTGGACCCCCCGTCCGATAGAAGTGGACGAATATGTTTGATGTTTTTGAAAATAAGGACCTACGCGGTTTGTGACGTAGACCCCGCCGGCTGAAGATGGCGAACCTGTCCGCTGAGGGTGGACCCCCCGTCTGATAGAAGTGGACGAATCTGTTTGAAATTTTTGTTTTTTTTTTTTTCAAAATAAGGACCTACGTGGTTTGCGCCGTAGACCCCGCCGGCTGAAGATGGCGAGCCTATTTTAAATTTGAAGACTTTATTCTTCGAAAAACTGAGGACCTGCGCAGCTAGTGACGCAGACCCCGCCCGCTGAGGGTGGCGAGCCCATTTTGAATTTCTTATTTTGCCTATGTAGAAGGGCTTTTGTGATTACAACCTGTTGGTGGGTCGTAATATTTCCTGATTAGATGTGTCCTATAAGTGGGTCCACACTGTGTATATTTAACAATATATTTTTTGAGATATCCAAACATGATATGGTGCGTGGCGCAGTCTGGGAATGTGATTTTGATTGCGCGCTCTTTGTTGGAGTCCACTTTTCGCGAGCCCCCAAGTGTTGGGGCTCGTCGGTTGTTTTTCGAGTCTTGTAATCATGTTTGGGGTCACGCTCGTTTGTGCGAGCGACCTCCTATAGTAGTGTGCTATTTTAGTGAAGCCGTGGAGTGCGACTTTAGCTTTCAGGCGACATCCGGTTTTGGCTTGGCTCGGATTATCCCTTTGGCAGACAGACATTTTCTATTTGGAAAACCAATGACTTGACGACACATATTTTTGGTGTTTCGAAGAATGACCATGATATTTAACTTGCTTTTTTTTGAAAAGTGTACATGAGCGTTTTCTGAGATGAGTCTAAGTTTCGACCAAGTTTCAATGTTATTATTATTTTTTTGCTTATTTGGGAGCTAAAGGTGCTTTGGGCTTGATCTTACTTGTAATAGGGCCTCGTGTTTTAGCAACGCGGTCTTAAGTCCTTTCCTATTCCGTATTTTTGTGAAATCTGGACCTTGGGCTGCATTTTCAGCGCCCCAGCTCAGGCGTTAAAAATTTCGGCGACCAGAGGTGGGCGCTGAAAGTTCTTTCCTGGTAATATTTGATTTTCGGATTTCTAAACACGTTTCCGAATGGGATCAGGATGTTTATTGGGTGCGTTCAGCTATATATAGGGGCTAGGTACGTCCTTATTTTCTACCACTCTCAAATTCTTTCTCTCTTTTTTGCTGTGCTCTAATTATTTACTGCTTTTGCCATGTCGATCCCTACTTTCTCACTCCAACGGGCTGTTAGGCGTTGGCTACGAGCCCTTACTCCCACATAAAAAGCTTTGTTAAAAGAATACCACTTAGAGGCACTTTTAGGCTTAGAACAAATTAATATTTATTATAATTTTCTGCATGCTGCCCTAAACTTTTGGGACTCCGATCATCATGTTTTTTCCTTTCGGGGCAATGAAATATGTCCTTTGCCTGATGAATTTGCTGCGATCCTTGGTTATCCTACTAATGCTACTCCTGTTACCCCTAGCACTATTGAAGAGGGTAAAACAACCATAAGGGCTTTCCTAGGGCTAGATGATAACATGTTTGCTGAACTTGTTGTAGACGATAAGGTTAACTTGGAAAAACTCGTAAAACATCATTTTACGCCTAGTAGGAATATGACCGAACAAAAATTGAACATTCGAGCCCTTGTATTTTGCTTGTTGAATCATTATTTGCTGTCGAATAATAATGGTGAGTTCGGTGACATAAGGCTGATCCCCTTGATTAGCCAGATGCAAAGTTTTTAGGTTATGATACATATGACAATTCATAAATCATGCGGAAAAAACCATTAAGCCAGGAATACATATTATTTACACATAATCATTTAGCATAGTTTAGATGCATACTCTTTGTTGCGTGCCTTCCCTAGCTGCGCCCGAACCGAACAAGAACAAGAACAAGTCTTTAGGACTCCAAGTGTCGTCCCTCCGTAGATAGTCCACAGCACGTCCGGATCCGCCTTAAGATTGACCAACTAGAATCGCCCTTAAGGTATCTGAATTTTCGGCACTTTATAGGCAAATGTATGACTGATTTTTGCTCTCAAAAACTCACTTTGAATACTTGAATGCTCGATATAAATATGTGACCCTAGGCACTTATTTATAGAGTTTATGGAAAGGAATTATAATCCTATTAGAATACAAATCTATTTAATTATAATCCTACTAGGACTCTAATTAAACAAACTTTATCTATTAGGATTAGATTTAATCATATTACGAATCCCGGTAGCCTTAGGATTCGAGTAGCACACATGAGTGGCGCACAAGCACCGCACACCCGCACGCAGGCCTTGCGGCCCACGCCGAGCGCACAGCGCAATGCCCACTGTCGCAGCCTTGTCCGCGCGCGCGCCCAAGCTTCGGCTGGGCCTGGCTTTTGCGCTGGGCCTGGTCGTATGCTTGGCGTGTGGTTGTTGCGCTTGGCTTGCTGGGCGATGGCCCGGCTTCGTGCTGGGCCTTCGTCTGGCAGGCCTCGTCCGATGCTAATTCGTACGATACGCTTCCGATTAAATTCTTGATTCCGGAATTCATTTCCGATACGAACAATATTTAATATTTCCGATTCCGGATTTAATTTTCGTTTCGAACAAATATTTAATATTTCCCTTTGCGGAATTATTTTCCGATTTCGATAATATTTCCGATTCTGACAATATTTCCGTTTCCGGCAATATTTCCGATTCCGGCAATATTTCCATTTCCAATAATATTTTCCGATACGTACCATGTTTCCGTTTCCGGCAACATCTACGACTTGGATAATATTTATATTTCCAATACGATCCATATTTCCGTTTCCGGCAATATCATCGTTTCCGGAGTATTCATTTCTTGCCTGTGACGATCTCAGCTCCCACTGAAACCAAGATCCGTCGATTCCGAATATCCATAGATGGAGTATTTAATGCCATTAAATACTTGATCCGTTTACGTACTATTTGCGTGACCCTACGGGTTCAGTCAAGAGTAAGCTGTGGATTAATATCATTAATTCCACTTGAACTGAAGCGGCCTCTAGCTAGGCATTCAGCTCACTTGATCTCACTGAATTATTAACTTGTTAATTAATACTGAACCGCATTTATTAGACATAACATTGAATGCATACTTGGACCAAGGGCATTATTTCCTTCAGTCTCCCACTTGTCCTTAGGGACAAGTGTGCATTTCCTAATTCCTTTGTCGCTCGATGCTTGCTCTTGAACATAAGGTAAGAGTTGTCATCCTTATTATGTCCAGAGGTGTTTCTCGGTTTCAGAGTTCAACTGATCAAATAAACAGATAATCATAGCCTATGATTCATCCGAGCACGGCCATGCATTTCACAGTTTCTAGCTCTCCGAGTGGCCTTGTACAACTTTTAAGCATCTCATCCCGATTTATGGGAGGACAATCCCAATCTTGCGATCTTGAGATTAGACTTCGTTTGATAGGTGATTACCTGAGCGTTGCCTTTATAGCCTCCTTTTACGGTGCGACGGTTGGTCAACGTCAAAGCAACCAGTTCTCAAACAAGAAATCTCAAATCACTCAGGTATTGAGGATTTAGTGTCTAATAATTTTAATGAAATTTACTTATGACAGATTTTCATCTCTTACAGTAAAGTTTCATAGGTCTTGTCCGATACTAGTCTTCCCAAAGTAAGTATCTATGCAAATGATTATGACATTGCCATGTCCACATAGTTCAAGAAACAGAACTACTAGTCATCTTGCATTCTAGTCGTCTAACGTTTTCTATGCGTCCAATTTTATAGAAAACTCCGACTAGGGACCATTTTCAACTTTTGACATTCAAGTTCACTTGATAGACATTTCTTAGTCACAGGACTGGTCCTGACAGTCTATCTTGAATATATCGTCAAATTGAAGGGACTCATCATTTAATAAACCACAAATTAAATGGAAAAATGAATTCTTTTCATTTATTGTGAATGATTAACCAATAATGTTTTACAAAGATTTAAACTCTAAAACTTTAAAACATTAAACAGGGTCATCAAAGCCATTCTCCAATATGCTTGATTCCCATAGCTGCAGTGTGCGAGTTGTGCTTCGCCTGCGGCAGAGGTTTAGTCAATGGATCTGATATGTTGTCATCAGTTCCAATCTTGTTTATCTCGACTTCTTTTCTTTCAACGAACTCTCGTAGAAGGTGAAATCTACGAAGTACATGCTTGACTCTCTGGTGGTGTCTAGGCTCCTTTGCCTGTGCAATAGCTCCGTTATTATCACAATACAGGGCTATTGGTCCTTTAATGGAGGGGACTACACCAAGTTCACCTATGAACTTCCTTAGCCATATAGCTTCCTTTGCTGCTTCATGTGCAGCAATGTACTCCGCTTCAGTTGTAGAATCCGCAATGGTGCTTTGCTTAGCACTTTTCCAGCTTACTGCTCCTCCGTTGAGGCAGAAGACAAACCCAGACTGTGATCTGAAATCATCTTTGTCGGTTTGGAAACTTGCGTCCGTATAGCCTTTAACAATTAATTCATCATCTCCACCATAGACCAGGAAGTCATCTTTGTGCCTTTTCAAGTACTTCAGAATATTCTTGGCAGCAGTCCAATGCGCCTCTCCTGGGTCTGACTGGTATCTGCTCGTAGCACTGAGTGCGTACGCAACATCCGGGCGCGTACATATCATAGCATACATTATTGAACCAATCAATGATGCATATGGAATCCCATTCATTCGTCTACGCTCATCAAGTGTTTTTGGGCACTGATTCTTGCTTAGAGTCATTCCATGAGACATGGGTAGGTAGCCTCGCTTGGAGTCCGCCATCTTGAACCTATCAAGCACCTTATTGATATAAGTGCTTTGACTAAGTCCAATCATCCTTTTAGATCTATCTCTGTAAATCTTGATGCCCAATATGTACTGTGCTTCTCCTAGATCTTTCATCGAAAAACATTTTCCAAGCCAAATCTTGACAGAGTTCAACATAGGAATGTCATTTCCGATAAGTAATATGTCGTCTACATATAATACTAGGAAAGCAATTTTGCTCCCACTGACCTTCTTGTATACACAAGATTCGTCTGCATTCTTGATGAAACCAAAGTCACTGACTGCTTCATCAAAACGTATATTCCAGCTCCTGGATGTTGCTTCAATCCGTAGATTGACTTCTTTAGCTTGCATACCTTTTTAGCATTCTTTGGATCCTCAAAACCTTCAGGCTGTGTCATAAACACAGTTTCTGTTAAAACGCCGTTTAAGAAAGCAGTTTTGAGATCCATCTGCCATATTTCGTAATCGTAATATGCAGCGATTGCTAACATTATCCGAATAGACTTTAGCATTGCAACTGGTGAAAAGGTTTCATCGTAATCCACACCGTGGACTTGCCTGTAACCTTTTGCAACCAATCTAGCTTTGAAAACTTCAAGTTTCCCATCCTTGTCCTTTTTCAGTTTGAAAACCCATTTGCTTCCAATGGCTTGGTAGCCATCTGGCAAATCGACCAAATCCCATACTTGGTTTTCAGACATGGAGTCTAATTCAGATTGCATGGCTTCTTGCCATTGCTTGGAGCTAGGGCTCGTCATAGCTTGTTTGTAAGTCGCAGGTTCATCACTTTCAAGTAATAGAACGTCATAGCTCTCGTTCGTCAAAATACCTAAGTACCTTTCCGGTTGAGATCTATATCTTTGCGATCTACGCGGGGTAACATTTCTAGTTTGACCATGATTCTCACCAGATTCTTCTAAAGATCTCTGAGTTTCATCCTGAATGTCATTTTGAGCATTCTCTAGAGTTTGTTGTTCGACTCGAATTTCTTCGAGGTCTACTTTTCTCCCACTTGTCATTTTGGAAATGTGATCCTTCTCCAAAAAGACACCATCTCGAGCAACAAACACCTTGTTCTCAGATGTATTGTAGAAGTAATACCCCTTTGTTTCCTTTGGATAGCCCACAAGGATACATTTGTCAGATTTTGGATGAAGTTTGTCTGAAATTAATCATTTGACGTATACTTCACATCCCCAAATCTTTAGAAAAGACACATTTGGAGGCTTTCCAAACCATAATTCATATGGAGTCTTTTCGACAGCTTTAGACGGAGCTCTATTTATAGTGAGTGCAGCTGTATTTAGTGCATGTCCCCAAAATTCTAATGGAAGTTTGGCCTAACCCATCATTGACCTGACCATGTCTAGCAAGGTTGTGTTCCTCCGTTCTGACACACCGTTCCATTGTGGTGTTCCAGGAGGAGTCAATTCTGATAGAATTCCACATTCTTTCAGATGGTCATCGAATTCATAGCTCAGATATTCACCGCCTCTATCAGATCGCAGTGCCTTAATCTTCTTGCCTAATTGATTCTATACTTCACTCTGAAATTCCTTGAATTTGTCAAAGGATTCAGACTTATGCTTCATTAGGTAGACATAACCATATCTACTGAAGTCATAAGTGAAAGTGATAAAGTAGCTGAAACCACCTCTAGCATTTGTACTCATTGGTCCACATACATCTGTATGGATTAAACCCAATAGTTCATTTGCTCTTCTCCAACTTTAGAGAAAGGTTGCTTTGTCATTTTGCCAAGTAAACATGATTTGCATTTACCATAATCCTCTAAGTCAAATGGTTCTAGAATTCCTTCCTTTTGAAGTCTTTCTAAGCGTTTCAAGTTTATATGGCCTAATCGACAATGCCACAGATAGGTGAGATCTGAATCATCCTTTTTGGCCTTTTTGGTATTTATGTTATATACTTGTTTGTCGTGATCTAATAAATAAAGTCCATTGACTAATCTAGCAGATCCATAAAACATCTCTTTAAAATAAAACGAACAACTATTGTCTTTTATTAAAAAGGAAAATCCCTTAGCATCTAAGCAAGAAACTGAAATGATGTTTTCAGTAAGACTTGGAACATGGAAACATTCTTCCAGTTCCAAAACTAGCCCGGAGGGCAACGACAAATAGTAAGTTCCTACAGCTAATGCAGCAATCCGTGCTCCATTTCCCACTCGTAGGTCGACTTCACCCTTGCTTAACTTTCTACTTCTTCTTAGTCCCTGTGGATTGGAACATAAGTGTGAGCCACAACCTGTATCTAATACCCAAGAAGTTGAATTAGCAAGTATACAGTCTATAACGAAAATACCTGAAGATGGAACGACTGTTCCGTTCTTCTGATCTTCCTTTAGCTTCAAGCAATCTCTCTTCCAATGCCCCTTCTTCTTGCAGTAGAAGCATTCGGATTCAGAAGTGGGTTGACTGACCTTCCTCTTTACAGATTTGGCGCCAGTTTGCTTAGTTGGGCTGGCCTTGTTGCCACCTTTCTTAGCATTCCTCTTCTTTCCAGATTTCTTGAACTTGCCCCCACGCACCATAAGCACATCCTGCTTATCACTTTTGAGCGTCTTTTAGCGGTCTTCAGCATACCGTGAAGCTCAGTGAGCGTTTTGTCCAGACTATTCATACTGTAGTTCAGTTTGAACTGATCATACCCGCTATGAAGAGAATGGAGGATGGTGTCTATAGCCATTTCCTGAGAAAATTGCTGATCCAGCCGACTCATATTCTCAATGAGTCCAATCATTTTGAGAACATGTGGACTTACGGGCTCGCCTTTCTTAAGCTTGGTCTCAAGAATTTGCCTATGAGTCTCGAATCTTTCGACTCGAGCCAGATCTTGGAACATGTTCTTCAACTCACTGATGATTGTGAAAGCATCTAAGTTGATGAACGTTTTCTGCAGATCCGCACTCATGGTGGCGAGCATTAGACATTTCACATCCTTGTTGGCATCAATCCAACGATTGAGGGCTGCCTGAGTGACCCCGTCACCTGCGGCTTCGGGCATCGCCTCTTCTAGGACATACTCCTTTTCTTCCTGCATAAGAACTATTTGCAAGTTCCTTTGCCAGTCAAGGAAGTTCTTCCCGTTCAACTTCTCCTTTTCGAGAATTGATCGAATGTTGAATGAATTGTTGTTTGCCATATTTAAAACTACAATTGAAAAGAATAAACAAATAAATAACCATTCACAGTTTCTCTTAATA
Source organism: Spinacia oleracea (assembly GCF_020520425.1). Lineage (NCBI taxonomy): Eukaryota > Viridiplantae > Streptophyta > Magnoliopsida > Caryophyllales > Amaranthaceae > Spinacia > Spinacia oleracea. The sequence goes on from NC_079490.1 coordinate 23,525,327, forward strand.
AACTTAAATTCTAGCATACATGCATAATTCAATGTTTATTAAACATTTTATTCAAGTTATGTGTTCCGGCAGGTGTGAATAAAATGATTCCAAGATCCTAAAATCATTGAAGAACTAAGCACAGTTTGTCGACTTAATCCTAAAACATCTTAGGTAAGCAAAAGCCTTTTGCTAATAGTCTAGAAACTATTCTTGGTTGATAGGTACGTCTAAGAACTTATTAGGTAAACCTATCGATTTTGCCACGACATAAAAGGACTCCTTACTTATATCGTTGAGTTTCACCAAAACTAACATGTACTCACAATTATTTGTGTACCTTGCCCCTTTAGGACCAATAAGTAACACCTCGCTGAGCGAAAACTATTACTAGATTGATGTAAAGGATATCCAAGCAAGTGTATATTTTGGCATGGCACCTTTTAACTCAATTTTTAAGTTTGGAACTTAAGGCTCTTACTATGTTGGTTAGATTTTAAGTGAACTAAAATCCTTAATCATGCAACATAATCAAGCTTTTAATCTCATGCATTTTAAGACATATTTAAAAGCAATAAATAACTTAAAACATGCATAAGATAAATGTGATCTAGTATGGCCCGACTTCATCTTGAAGCTTTAACTTCAAAGTCCGTCTTGAAAATCTCCGTGGGAGGCATCATTTTCTTCAAATAGGATAAGCTATAATTAAAACTAATTACAACTATTTGATGGTACGCAGACCATATTTGAATTGAAAAACAACTTTGGTACTTTAGACCAATTACATTCAAATTAATGGTACGCAGACCATATTTTCTATCCTATTTGGGCCATACTAGTCACTTCATAACCTGCAAAACAGTACATATACAATATATACCATTCACCCATTCATTATCATGAATGGCCCACATAGCTGGTTAGTAAAACACATTATGCATCACGTAAACATTTGCAGCAATTAATCAAGGGCACCAATAATCTACCAATTATTCAGTCCTTATTAATTCTAATCAAGTTGTTTTAACCTTAAGGATTTGTAGACCTAATCAAGAGTTTATGACTAAAAGGGCTCCCACTTAAACCAATAAATTCATATGCTTTACTAATTTTAAAAAAATGTATTTCTAGTCTAACCGGAAACATACAAATTTAATTAAAATTTAAAGCTCATATAAATTTATAATTGAATCCAAAAGTTTAATTTAATTTCAGTCGTATTTAAATTAATTCATGATTTTAATTTTAGTAAAATAATTAGAATAAATAAAATTTATTATAATTACAATATTCAAAATTAAAATCCAAGAAAATAATTTAAATTATTAATTTTAAAATTAATTAAAATTACGTAAACTGAAAATTTCAAATTAAAATTTCAAAACGATCTAATCGCATCGCAACAACCCCACGCAACGTACGCCCATGGGCCACACGCACACAGCCATCGCTGGCCATGTGCGCGCAGCCCATGCGCTGCGTCGCATCGCTGCTGCTGCTCTCCTTCGCAAAGCATCATGCGAGCTGGTGCTCGCTGCGCGCGCGCCAGCGCTCGATGCACGCGAGCCATCGCTCGCTGCGTTCGCTCGCCAGCGCTCGCTTCATGCGAGCCAGCGCTCGCTGCGCGCGCTCGCCAGCGCTCGCTGCGCGCGCTTGCCAGCGCTCGATCCTGCGAGCCATCGCTCGCTGCGCGAGGCATCGACGCTGGGCGTAGCACTCGTGGCACGCGAGCTTGCGAGCGCTGCGCGCGAGGCTTCGCACACTTGCGCGAGGCAGTGCGCGTTGTGGCGGAGCTCGCTTGCTGCCCACACGCGACTGCTATGCCATGCTTTCGCCCTCGCCCATTCGTCCATTGCTCACAGCCCACGACACAAGGCAGGGCTGCTGCCTTGTGTTCGTGCACCATGGCCTTGTTCATTGCATTCGTGCCGCATGGGCGACGAGCTCCCTTGCTCGTCGTCACATGCCCGCACTATACAACACCCCTTAAGGGTAACACGTAGCGTCCATTGCTTTGTGCGTGCAAGTTATATGAGCGAATCGCATAAAATTTAAAAATTTATATTTAAAATTAATGACAAATTAATAATAAGAAGCTCGTGATACCACTGTTAGGTTATGATACATATGACAATTCATAAATCATGCGGAAAAAACCATTAAGCCAGGAATACATATTATTTACACATAATCATTTAGCATAGTTTAGATGCATACTCTTTGTTGCGTGCCTTCCCTAGCTGCGCCCGAACCGAACAAGAACAAGAACAAGTCTTTAGGACTCCAAGTGTCGTCCCTCCGTAGATAGTCCACAGCACGTCCGGATCCGCCTTAAGATTGACCAACTAGAATCGCCCTTAAGGTATCTGAATTTTCGGCACTTTATAGGCAAATGTATGACTGATTTTTGCTCTCAAAAACTCACTTTGAATACTTGAATGCTCGATATAAATATGTGACCCTAGGCACTTATTTATAGAGTTTATGGAAAGGAATTATAATCCTATTAGAATACAAATCTATTAATTATAATCCTACTAGGACTCTAATTAAACAAACTTTATCTATTAGGATTAGATTTAATCATATTACGAATCCCGGTAGCCTTAGGATTCGAATAGCACACATGAGTGGCGCACAAGCACCGCACACCCGCACGCAGGCCTTGCGGCCCACGCCGAGCGCACAGCGCAATGCCCACTGTCGCAGCCTTGTCCGCGCGCGCGCCCAAGCTTCGGCTGGGCCTGGCTTTTGCGTTGGGCCTGGTCGTATGCTTGGCGTGTGGTTGTTGCGCTTGGCTTGCTGGGCGATGGCCCGGCTTCGTGCTGGGCCTTCGTCTGGCAGGCCTCGTCCGATGCTAATTCGTACGATACGCTTCCGATTAAATTCTTGATTCCGGAATTCATTTCCGATACGAACAATATTTAATATTTCCGATTCCGGATTTAATTTTCGTTTCGAACAAATATTTAATATTTCCGTTTGCGGAATTATTTTCCGATTTCGATAATATTTCCGATTCTGACAATATTTCCGTTTCCGGCAATATTTCCGATTCCGGCAATATTTCCATTTCCAATAATATTTTCCGATACGTACCATGTTTCCGTTTCCGACAACATCTACGACTTGGATAATATTTATATTTCCGATACGATCCATATTTCCGTTTCCGGCAATATCATTGTTTCCGGAGTATTCATTTTTTGCCTGTGACGATCTCAGCTCCCACTGAAACCAATATCCGTCGATTCCGAATATCCATAGATGGATTATTTAATGCCATTAAATACTTGATCCGTTTACGTACTATTTGTGTGACCCTACGGGTTCATTCAAGAGTAAGCTGTGGATTAATATCATTAATTCCACTTGAACTGAAGCAGCCTCTAGCTAGGCATTCAGCTCACTTGATCTCACTGAATTATTAACTTGTTAATTAATACTGAACCGCATTTATTAGACTTAACATTGAATGCATACTTGGACCAAGGGCATTATTTCCTTCAAAAGTGGCTATTCTATTATGCCGTTGGTTGTTGTTGAGACTTTGCTGAGTGCGGATGAGCTGAAGAAGGATGCCAAATCCGAAATTTTTAAGGGAAGCCCCCTATTACTGCAGGTAATCTATTTTTTTCTTTGCGCACACATACGCCACTTTTATATATTTCTTTTCGCCTGGGACTGAGTTACAGCGCCCAGGGCTGGGCGCTGGAATAATCGGCGCCTGGTCCTGGGCGTTGAAACTGCGCCCCAGGAACCTTTTTTCTTTCTTTTCATTCTTTTGATTCGATCGTACCTGTTTTTGCAGATTTGGCTTGCGGAACGGCTTAGACTTTTGGAAGCTCCTGCCGATCCTAAACATTATCGCCCTATAGCTTTGGGTAACCGAAAATACTTGCACCAAGGCCAGGACGAGGCCGAATGGACCTCCTTTTTTACTTATGGCATTTGTTCTATTAAGTGGGTGGTACCATGGTGGGGTTTGACTACTATGACAGGGGGGTCTGATGTATCGGTTTATATTTCTTTGTTGGGGCTATCTTGTCCCATTTATATTTTCCCTTACCGAGTCATGCGTCAATATGGTTTAAGGCAGACTATCCCCTTTTCTGATACGGTACCACCTAAGGTAGCGACCTTTGCTCAAACACGGGTCTTAGCGTGGGCTAGGTATTATGATGGTCTCTTGCGTTGGGCTGTAGCTACAAATGGGTTTGTGGGTCTTTCTGAAAACTATAAGTTGTGGATGAGTTCCGATGACAAGGATGTGAGGACCTAGGCTCAAAATGGGGAGCCGGCTGAGCTTTTGATACCTCGTATTCGTGTTAAGTATGAGGGTCCTGATTCCGTCAGACCTCGTACCTATAGTTTTAAGACTGTGAAAGCTCGTCCTGATCGAAAGCGAAAGGAAGTTCTTCCCCGTTCCAGTGTCAGGCCTAAAAAGATGCCTAACATGAAGGGGCCTGCTGTTGTTAAAAGAAATGCAAGCTCTCGCGGAGATCGTCGCCGGAACAATGTATGGGTTAGGAAGGCTCAGCCGCCAGTGGCTAGTCCAGTTGATGATAGTAATCCTTCTCCCACCACTGTTTGTGCCCTTGAGGCTGAGCGGGCTATAACTGAGAATGTTTCTAAAGCTTTAGCATCTTTGGAAGTTAGTGTCCAGGAGCCAGTTCTTATGGAGATTGATATTGGGGCAGCGCAGAAGACTTTGGGGGTGGATCCTGCGAACGTTGCTCTCTTCAAGACTTTATTTGATGATCCGGAAGAACTAGAGTAGTGTAGTTCTTTGCTAGGGTGTAGGTGCCCTCTATTTATTTCAGTTGTGTTTGTTTTTATTCCTAGCACTTTGTTTTCCTTCTTATTATATTTTAATAAAGGCGTATTTTTAGTTTCCATTCAATTTTGTTTATATGTCTAACACTTTTTTACACAAAGAATATAATTTTTTTATTATTATTTGGACCGAAGCCTTGGTAAGGATTGCCTACGTATCTTGTTAGAATCAGGTCGCGCGTAGTTCTTAGCTTTAGAATCAGTTCTAGTATGCCGGATTTCGGTAGATATGTCCCGGAGTGGAAACATATTACTTAATCGGTCAAATGAGTGAAGTATTTGCCATTATTTTCATCTGCCGTTTTCCATAGGTTGCGTAAAATTCGACCAATTTGTTGGTAAACCTATTTGGATACGTACTGTACCCCCCAAGTGTTCGTTATTTTTCCGTTGTGTGCGGATAAAATGACGAGCACTTTTCGGAAAAAGGAAAACTTTTGGCAGGCAGAGAGTTTCAACGCCCAGGCTGGGGCGTCAGAAATTTCGGCGCCCAGCCCTGGGCGCTGAAAATAACTTGGGCGGTCAATTTTGACGTTTTTTCTTCACATGTTCTTGCGTTTATTTCTATTTCGTTTTTTGTGCCTTGATATTTTGCTTCGTAGTTAAAGTTAATTTTGAGGCTATTTTGGAGGCTTTTTTGACTGTTAGCGTGAAACGCATTTTTGTCCAGATTAATTTTTTCTATTGGTGACTCAAAACAGTTTTGAAAATGGAGTTAGGGTGCGGAACTTATGAAGATCTTTGTGGAGGGTATGATGGAATCTATGTGAAACAGCTGTTGGTGGATTCTATGTTTTATGAATTTATTTTTATGGTAACATTTGCATTTGTTTTAAATTTTTGATTTCTTTTTTATTTTGGGTTGCATGGATTGGCTCTCATGATGACATTGGTTGGCTTTTTAGGTTTTGAGGATGAGATAGTGTGGTTTATTTTGTGGGTTTCGGGAACTAGTTCACATGGCATTATTTCAAAACCGAGTGGGCTTTGTTTGTTGGGCCTATAGTGGGCCGCTTCTTTATTTTTTTTATTTTGCAAGTACATTTGGTGTTTATTTAGTGTTAGAATAAAAATTTTAGGAGAAATATTACGCCTTTATTGATTTGGAAAGTAAGGAAAACACACTGAAATAAAACTGACCCATATTCTAAAGGGCCTTAGGACCATCTAAAGTCTCTACTATTTTTTTCTATCAATCTAAAGAACTACTAATGGTGCTCTATATGGCTCAAGCATGGGGTTTAGTCTCATAAAACTTCGGTCCTTCACCGGTACTCATCTTGAATCCTATTCCTTTTGCGTTAACCCACTGATATGTCGTCACCCATCCGTTCCCGACCTCTTCTAGTGTTGATGTAGGAGAGATTAACCGGGTTGGATCAAAACCTTCATCTTGTAAAGCTAGGGTAGTCATCACAGTCTCGTTCTCCATAGGCCTCGATTCGTTAAACAATGTCCATAGAGCCTGGTTGTCCAATATTTCAGCTCTTTTAGTCTTGGTGAGGTGGGGTGCCTCATCCAAGGTGTGGCAGTCATGGAAAATCTCAAATCCGGGTTTTAGCAAGCCATCCTGAACGAAGGGTTTAGGGAAATCACAACATGGGTGTTCTTCTCCTTCCCGAACAAACATCCCGTTAAGGGTCCTTTGATATGGGGGAAGGAGGGTGGTTTGTTTGGCTTTGTTAAGGCGTAGCCTAGATAGGCGGTCAGCAATATCTTCCTCCGTTGGTTCATAACCTAAGCCAAAGGGAGTATATTTGTCGGGAGAAGGATGGAATGTGCATTCCTTCTTCCTTATGCCCAATGGGGTTCCTGGGAAATAACCTTGAGCCAACAGCATTCTAGGGATGACTCGGGATGCATGCGGGTCTAGGAATGCTGAATCATAATCTTCGATAAACTGGATTGCTTCTTCCATTTGAAACCCATAAAGGTCATCTGCAGTTTCGGCCGTTCCAACCATAGTACAACTGACGTCGAAAGGAAGGGCGCGGATTTCTAGTATTACCCCGTTATGGTTAAGTTTAACCATTTGGTGCAAGGTTGAAGCCACACCTCCTTGAAGGAAATAATGCCCTTGGTCCAAGTATGCATTCTATGTTAAGTCTAATAAATGCGGTTCAGTATTAATTAACAAGTTAATAATTCAGTGAGATCAAGTGAGCTGAATGCCTAGCTAGAGGCCGCTTCAGTTCAAGTGGAATTAATGATATTAATCCACAGCTTACTCTTGACTGAACCCGTAGGGTCACACAAATAGTACGTAAACGGATCAAGTATTTAATGGCATTAGATACTCCATCTATGGATATTCGGAATCGACGGATCTTGGTTACATTGGGAGCTGAGATCGTCACAGGCAAGAAATGAATACTCCGGAAACGATGATATTGCCGGAAACAGAAATATGGATCGTATCGGAAATATAAATATTATCCAAGTCGTAGATGTTGCCGGAAACGGAAACATGGTACGTATCGGAAAATATTATCGGAAATGGAAATATTGCCGGAATCGGAAATATTGCAGGAAACGGAAATATTGTCAGAAACGGAAATATTATCGGAATCGGAAAATAATTCCGGAAACGGAAATATTAAATATTTGTTCGAAACGGAAATTAATTCCGGAATCGGAAATATTAAATGTTGTTCGTATCGGAAATGAATTCCGGAATCGGGAATTTAATCGGAAGCGTATCGTACGAATTAGCATCGGACGAGGCCCGCTAGACGAAGGCCCAGCACGAAGCCAGGCCATCGCCCAGCGAGCCGCACGCAACGCACGCCTCGACCAGGCCCAGCGCAAGGCCAGGCCCAGCCAAGGGCGCGCGCGCGCACGCAGCACCGCACATGGGCTGTGCGCTTGTCGTGGGCCGCAAGGCCTGCGCGGGTGCACGGCTTGTGCGATGCGTATGCCGGAAATCCTAATTCTATTGGGATTCGTGCGAAGATTAAAATCCTAATCTTATTAGAATTGCTTTGTTATTTAGAGTCCTAATAAAGTTCTAATTAACAAATCCACATCCTAGTAGGATTACAATTCCTTTTCCATACCTCTATAAATAAGGGCCTAGGGGTCATTATTTATATATAAGTTTTCAAGTATTCAAAACTAGGATTTTTAAGCAGAAAAATCAGCCATAACTCTTGCCCATTTTAGCCGAAAATAATAGTACCTTAAGGGCGATTCTAGTTGGTCAATCTTAAGGCGGATCCGGACGTGCTGTGGACTATCTACGGAGGGACGACACTTGGAGTCCTAAAGACTTGTTCTTGTTCGGTTCGGGCGCAGCTAGGGAAGGCACGCAACAAAGAGTATGCATCTAAATTATGCTATATGATTATGTGTAAATAATATGTATTCCTGGCTTAATAGTTTTTTCCGCATGATTTATGAATTGTCATATGTATCATAACCTAACAGTGGTATCACGAGCCTATTATTATTTTCATAATCTAAATTGCATGAACATGGTTAAATATTACAAATTTGCAAGAATTAAAAGGGGTGATTAATTTTCGTAATTGTTAATTAATTGCAAATTGCGTTTATTTAATTATACGTACGCAGTTTTTCGGCAGTTTCTTCGTTACTCATCCAAATCGAGTGATTTTTGTGTCAATTCCGCATGTAAAAGGCATTCTAAAATTCGAAGCCTAACTATGACTTTTCGAAGGTTTTAGTTTTTCGAATGCAAAATTTCATAAATTTAAGATGTTAAATTAAATATTTGCGATTCTTGTTGATAAATCTTGAATTTTTGATTGACCTACTGTATATGTTTAACAAGTTTGAATGCCTAGCCTTGTTAATTATGCAATCTAATTTGTAATTATGATTAATTTGTTGAAAATTAGAATAATTTAGAATTAATTTGATTTTCATAATTAATTATAATTTAATTAGAAACCTATGATTAAAAACCACCATAAAAATTGTAAATTTATGATAAATTTTAAATTTTTATGACCTAGGCTTGAATCCATGATAATCGGAAATCAATTGAATAATAAATTTTCGATTTTTCGCCCTAAAATTATGAAATTAATATTATTTATTAATTTGTCATTAATTTTAAATATAAATTTTAAATTTTTATGCGATTCGTTCATATAACTTGCACGCACAAAGCAATGGACGCTTCGTGTTACCCTTAAGGGGTGTTGTATAGTGCGGGCATGCGACGACGAGCAAGGGAGCTCGTCGCCCGTGCGGCACGAATGCAATGAGCAGGGGCATGGTGCACGAGCACAAGGCAGCAGCCCTGCCTTGTGTCGTGGGCCACGAGCTATGGATGAATGGGCATGGGCGAAGGCAAGGCATGGCAGTCGCGTGTGGGCAGCAAGCGAGCTGCGCCACAACGCGCACTGCCTCGCGCAAGCGCGCGCAGCCTCGCGCGCAGCGAGCGCAAGCTCGCGTGCCACGAGCGCTGCGCCCAGCGTTGATCGCGCGCAATTGCTCGCGCACGGCGAGCGATAGCTCGCGTGCATCAAGCGCTGGAGCGCGCGCAGCAAGCGCTGGCGAGCGCGCACAGCGAGCGATGGCTCGCGTGCGTCGAGCGCTGGCGCGCGCGCAGCGAGCACCACTTGTGCGATGGCTTGCGATGGAAGATGCAGGAGCTATGCGACGAGCGCATGGGCTGCGCGCACATGGCCAGCGATGGCTGTGTGCGTGTGGCCCATGGGCGTGCGATGCGTAGGGTGTTTGCGTTGCGATTAGATCGTTTTGAATGTTTAATTTGAAATTTTCAGTTTACGTAATTTTAATTAATTTTAAAATTAATAATTTAAATTATTTTCTTGGATTTTAATTTTGAATATTGTAATTATAATAAATTTTATTTATTCTAATTATTTTACTAAAATTAAAATCATGAATTAATTTAAATACGACTGAAATTAAATTAAACTTTTTGGATTCAATTATAAATTTATATGAGCTTTAAATTTTAATTAAATTTGTATGTTTCCGGTTAGACTAGAAATACATTTTTATGTTTAAAATTAGTAAAGCATATGAATTTATTGGTTTAAGTGGGAGCCCTTTTAGTCATAAACTCTTGATTAGGTCTACAAATCCTTAAGGTTAAAACAACTTGATTAGAATTAATAAGGACTGAATAATTGGTAGATTATTGGTGCCCTTGATTAATTGCTGCAAATGTTTACGTGATGCATAATGTCTTTTAACTAACCAGCTATGTGGGCCATTCATGATAATGAATGGGTGAATGGTATATATTGTATATGTACTGTTTTGCAGGTTATGAAGTGACTAGTATGGCCCAAATAGGATAGAAAATATGGTCTGCGTACCATTAATTTGAATGTAATTGGTCTAAAGTACCAAAGTTGTTTTTCAAATTCAAATATGGTCTGCGTACCATCAAATAGTTGTAATTAGTTTTAATTATAGCTTATCCTATTTGAAGAAAATGGTGCCTCCCACGGAGATTTTCAAGACAGACTTTGAAGTCAAAGCTTCAAGATGAAGTCGGGCCATACTAGATCACATTTATCTTATGCATGCTTTAAGTTATTTATTGCTTTAAATATGTCTTAATTATGCATAAGATTGTGGCTTGATTATGTTGCATGATTAAGGATTTTAGTTCACTTAAAATCTAACCAACATAGTAAGAGCCTTAAGTTCCAAACTTAAAAATTGAGTTAAAAGGTGCCATGCCAAAATATACACTTGCTTGGATATCCTTTACATCAATCTAGTAATAGTTTTCGCTCAGCGAGGTGTTACTTATTGGTCCTAAAGGGGCAAGGTACACAAATAATTGTGAGTACATGTTAGTTTTGGTGAAACTCAACGATATAAGTAAGGAGTCCTTTTATGTCGTGGCAAAATCGATAGGTTTACCTAATAAGTTCTTAGACGTACCTATCAACCAAGAATAGTTTCTAGACTATTAGCAAAAGGCTTTTGCTTACCTAAGATGTTTTAGGATTAAGTCGACAAACTGTGCTTATTTCTTCAATGATTTTAGGATCTTGGAATCATTTTATTCACACCTGCCGGAACACATAACTTGAATAAAATGCTTAATAAACATTGAATTATGCATGTATGCTAGGATTTAAGTTTATTAAGAGAAACTGTGAATGGTTATTTATTTGTTTATTCTTTTCAATTGTAGTTTTTAATATGGCAAACAACAATTCATTCAACATTCGATCAATTCTCGAAAAGGAGAAGTTGAACGGGAAAAACTTCCTTGACTGGAAAAGGAACTTGCAAATAGTTCTTATGCAGGAAGAAAAGGAGTATGTCCTAGATGAGGCGATGCCCGAAGCCGCAGGCGACGGGGTCACCCAGGCAGCCCTCAATCGTTGGATTGATGCCAACAAGGATGTGAAATGTCTAATGCTCGCCACCATGAGTGCGGATCTGCAGAAAACGTTCATCAACTCAGATGCTTTCACAATCATCAGTGAGTTGAAGAACATGTTCCAAGATCTGGCTCGAGTCGAAAGATTCGAGACTCATAGGCAAATTCTTGAGACCAAGCTTAAGAAAGGCGAGCCCGTAAGTCCACATGTTCTCAAAATGATTGGACTCATTGAGAATATGAGTCGGCTGGAACAGCAATTTTCTCAGGAAATGGCTATAGACACCATCCTCCATTCTCTTCATAGCGGGTATGATCAGTTCAAACTGAACTACAGTATGAATAGTCTGGACAAAACGCTCACTGAGCTTCACGGTATGCTGAAGACCGCTGAAAAGACGCTCAAAAGTGATAAGCAGGATGTGCTTATGGTGCGTGGGGGCAAGTTCAAGAAATCTGGAAAGAAGAGGAATGCTAAGAAAGGTGGCGACAAGGCCAGCCCAACTAAGCAAACTGGCGCCAAATCTGTAAAGAGGAAGGTCAGTCAACCCACTTCTGAATCCGAATGCTTCTACTGCAAGAAGAAGGGGCATTGGAAGAGAGATTGCTTGAAGCTAAAGGAAGATCAGAAGAACGGAACAGTCGTTCCATCTTCAGGTATTTTCGTTATAGACTATATACTTGCTAATTCAACTTCTTGGGTATTAGATACAGGTTGTGGCTCACACTTATGTTCCAATCCACAGGGACTAAGAAGAAGTAGAAAGTTAAGCAAGGGTGAAGTCGACCTACGAGTGGGAAATGGAGCACGGATTGCTGCATTAGCTGTAGGAACTTACTTTTTGTTGTTGCCCTCCGGGCTAGTTTTGGAACTGGAAGATTGTTTCCATGTTCCAAGTCTTACTAAAAACATCATTTCAGTTTCTTGCCTAGATGCTAAGGGATTTTCCTTTTTAATAAAAGACAATAGTTGTTCGTTTTATTTTAAAGAGATGTTTTATGGATCTGCTAGATTAGTCAATGGACTTTATTTATTAGATCATGACAAACAAGTATATAACATAAATACCAAAAAGGCCAAAAAGGATTATTCAGATCTCACCTATCTGTGGCATTGTCGATTAGGCCATATAAACTTGAAACGCTTAGAAAGACTTCAAAAGGAAGGAATTCTAGAACCATTTGACTTAGAGGATTATGGTAAATGCGAATCATGTTTACTTGGCAAAATGACAAAGCAACCTTTCTCTAAAGTTGGAGAAAGAGCAAATGAACTATTGGGTTTAATCCATACAGATGTATGTGGACCAATGAGTACAAATGCTAGAGGTGGTTTCAGCTACTTTATCACTTTCACTGATGACTTCAGTAGGTATGGTTATGTCTACCTAATGAAGCATAAGTCTGAATCCTTTGACAAATTCAAGGAATTTCAGAGTGAAGTAGAGAATCAATTAGGCAAGAAGATAAAGGCACTGCGGTCTGATAGAGGCGGTGAATATCTGAGCTATGAATTTGATGACCATCTGAAAGAATGTGGAATTCTATCAGAATTGACTCCTCCTGGAACACCACAATGGAACGGTGTGTCGGAACGGAGGAACAGAACCTTGCTAGACATGGTCAGGTCAATGATGGGTCAGGCCGAACTTCCATTAGAATTTTGGGGACATGCACTAAATACAGCTGCACTCACTATAAATAGAGCTCCGTCTAAAGCTGTCGAAAAGACTCCATACGAATTATGGTTTGGAAAGCCTCCAAATGTGTCTTTTCTTAAGATTTGGGGATGTGAAGTATACGTCAAACGATTAATTTCAGACAAACTTCATCCAAAATCTGATAAATGTATCCTTGTGGGCTATCCAAAGGAAACAAAGGGGTATTACTTCTACAATACATCTGAGAACAAAGTGTTTGTTGCTCGAGATGGTGTCTTTTTGGAGAAAGATCACATTTCCAAAATGACAAGTGGGAGAAAAGTAGACCTCGAAGAAATTCGAGTCGAACAACAAACTCTAGAGAATGCTCAAGATGACATTCAGGATGAAACTCAGAGATCTTTAGAAGAATCTGGTGAGAATCATGGTCAATCTAGAAATGTTACCCCGCGTAGATCGCAAAGATATAGATCTCAACCGGAAAGGTACTTAGGTATTTTGACGAACGAGAGCTATGACGTTCTATTACTTGAAAGTGATGAACCTGCGACTTACAAACAAGCTATGACGAGCCCTAGCTCCAAGCAGTGGCAAGAAGCCATGCAATCTGAATTAGACTCCATGTCTGAAAACCAAGTATGGGATTTGGTCGATTTGCCAGATGGCTACCAAGCCATTGGAAGCAAATGGGTTTTCAAACTGAAAAAGGACAAGGATGGGAAACTTGAAGTTTTCAAAGCTAGATTGGTTGCAAAAGGTTACAGGCAAGTCCACGGTGTGGATTATGATGAAACCTTTTCACCAGTTGCAATGCTAAAGTCTATTCGGATAATGTTAGCAATCGCTGCATATTACGATTACGAAATATGGCAGATGGATGTCAAAACTGCTTTCTTAAACGGCGTTTTAACAGAAACTGTGTTTATGACACAGCTTGAAGGTTTTGAGGATCCAAAGAATGCTAAAAAGGTATGCAAGCTAAAGAAGTCAATCTACGGATTGAAGCAGGCATCCAGGAGCTGGAATATACGTTTTGATGAAGCAGTCAGTGACTTTGGTTTCATCAAGAACGCAGACGAATCTTGTGTATACAAGAAGGTCAGTGGGAGCAAAATTGCTTTCCTAGTATTATATGTCGACGACATATTACTTATCGGAAATGACATTCCTATGTTGAACTCTGTCAAGATTTGGCTTGGGAAATGTTTTTCGATGAAAGATCTAGGAGAAGCACAGTACATATTGGGCATCAAGATTTACAGAGATAGATCTAAAACGATGATTGGACTTAGTCAAAGCACTTATATCAATAAGGTGCTTGATAGGTTCAAGATGGCGGACTCCAAGCGAGGCTACCTACCCATGTCTCATGGAATGACTCTAAGCAAGACTCAGTGCCCAAAAACACTTGATGAGCGTAGACGAATGAATGGGATTCCATATGCATCATTGATTGGTTCAATAATGTATGCTATGATATGTACACGCCCGGATGTTGCGTACGCACTCAGTGCTACGAGCAGATACCAGTCAGACCCAGGAGAGGCGCATTGGACTGCTGCCAAGAATATTCTGAAGTACCTGAAAAGGCACAAAGATGACTTCCTGGTCTATGGTGGAAATGATGAATTAATTGTTAAAGGCTATACGGACGCAAGTTTCCAAACCGACAAAGATGATTTCAGATCACAGTCTGGGTTTGTTTTCTGCCTCAACAGAGGAGCAGTAAGCTGGAAAAGTGCTAAGCAAAGCACCATTGCGGATTCTACAACTGAAGCGGAGTACATTGCTGCACATGAAGCAGCAAAGGAAGATACATGGCTAAGGAAGTTCATAGGTGAACTTGGTGTAGTCCCCTCCATTAAAGGACCAATTGCCCTGTATTGTGATAATAACGGAGCTATTGCACAGGCAAAGGAGCCTAGACACCACCAGAGAGTCAAGCATGTACTTCGTAGATTTCACCTTCTACGAGAGTTCGTTGAAAGAAAAGAAGTCGAGATAAGCAAAATTGGTACTGATGACAACATATCAGATCCATTAACTAAACCTCTGCCGCAGGCGAAGCACAACTCGCACACTGCAGCTATGGGAATCAAGCATATTGGAGAATGGCTTTGATGTCTCTGTTTAATGTTTTAAAGTTTTAGAGTTTAAATCTTTGTAAAACATTATTGGTTAATCATTCACAATAAATGAAAAGAATTCATTTTTCCATTTAATTTGTGGTTTATTAAATGATGAGTCCCTTCAATTTGACGATATATTCAAGATAGACTGTCAGGACCAGTCCTGTGACTAAGAAATGTCTATCAAGTGAACTTGAATGTCAAAGGTTGAAAAAGGTCCCTAGTCGGAGTTTTCTATAAAATTGGACGCATAGAAAACGTTAGACGATTAGAATGCAAGATGACTAGTAGTTCTGTTTCTTGAACTATGTGGACATGGCAATGTCATAATCATTTGCATAGATACTTACTTTGGGAAGACTAGTATCGGACAAGACCTATGAAACTTTACTGTAAGAGATGAAAATCTGTCATAAGTAAATTTCATTAAAATTATTAGACACTAAATCCTCAATACCTGAGTGATTTGAGATTACTTGTTTGAGAACTGGTTGCTTTGACGTTGACCAACCGTCGCACCGTAAAAGGAGGCTATAAAGGCAACGCTCAGGTAATCACCTATCAAACGAAGTCTAATCTCAAGATCGCAAGATTGGGATTGTCCTCCCATAAATCGGGATGAGATGCTTAAAAGTTGTACAAGGCCACTCGGAGAGCTAGAAACTGTGAAATGCATGGCCGTGCTCGGATGAATCATAGGCTATGATTATCTTTCTATTTGATCAGTTGAACTCTGAAACCGAGAAACACCTCTGGACATAATAAGGATGACAACTCTTACCTTATGTTCAAGAGCAAGCATCGAGCGACAAAGGAATTAGGAAATGCACACTTGTCCCTAAGGACAAGTGGGAGACTGAAGGAAATAATGCCCTTGGTCCAAGTATGCATTCTATGTTAAGTCTAATAAATGCGGTTCAGTATTAATTAACAAGTTAATAATTCAGTGAGATCAAGTGAGCTGAATGCCTAGCTAGAGGCCGCTTCAGTTCAAGTGGAATTAATGATATTAATCCACAGCTTACTCTTGACTGAACCCGTAGGGTCACACAAATAGTACGTAAACGGATCAAGTATTTAATGGCATTAGATACTCCATCTATGGATATTCGGAATCGACGGATCTTGGTTTCAGTGGGAGCTGAGATCGTCACAGGCAAGAAATGAATACTCCGGAAACGATGATATTGCCGGAAACGGAAATATGGATCGTATCGGAAATATAAATATTATCCAAGTCGTAGATGTTGCCGGAAACGGAAACATGGTACGTATCGGAAAATATTATCGGAAATGGAAATATTGCCGGAATCGGAAATATTGCAGGAAACGGAAATATTGTCAGAAACGGAAATATTATCGGAATCGGAAAATAATTCCGGAAACGGAAATATTAAATATTTGTTCGAAACGGAAATTAATTCCGGAATCGGAAATATTAAATGTTGTTCGTATCGGAAATGAATTCCGGAATCGGGAATTTAATCGGAAGCGTATCGTACGAATTAGCATCGGACAAGGCCCGCTAGACGAAGGCCCAGCACGAAGCCAGGCCATCGCCCAGCGAGCCGCACGCAACGCACGCCTCGACCAGGCCCAGCGCAAGGCCAGGCCCAGCCAAGGGCGCGCGCGCGCACGCAGCACCGCACATGGGCTGTGCGCTTGTCATGGGCCGCAAGGCCTGCGCGGGTGCACGGCTTGTGCGATGCGTATGCCGGAAATCCTAATTCTATTGGGATTCGTGCGAAGATTAAAATCCTAATCTTATTAGAATTGCTTTGTTATTTAGAGTCCTAATAAAGTTCTAATTAACAAATCCACATCCTAGTAGGATTACAATTCCTTTTCCATACCTCTATAAATAAGGGCCTAGGGGTCATTATTTATATATAAGTTTTCAAGTATTCAAAACTAGGATTTTTAAGCAGAAAAATCAGCCATAACTCTTGCCCATTTTAGCCGAAAATAATAGTACCTTAAGGGCGATTCTAGTTGGTCAATCTTAAGGCGGATCCGGACGTGCTGTGGACTATCTACGGAGGGACGACACTTGGAGTCCTAAAGACTTGTTCTTGTTCGGTTCGGGCGCAGCTAGGGAAGGCACGCAACAAAGAGTATGCATCTAAATTATGCTATATGATTATGTGTAAATAATATGTATTCCTGGCTTAATGGTTTTTTCCGCATGATTTATGAATTGTCATATGTATCATAATCTAACACTCCTAAGTCATGGAGCCAACGTCGCCCCAAGAGGAGGTTGAAAGTGGGCTTGATGTCGATTATTTGAAACTCCGTGGTGCGTGCCACAGGCCCAGTTTGTATGGTAAGGTTGATTTTTCCCAACACAGGCCTTCGGGAGTTATCATAAGCTCGTACCCCTTGTGAGGAGGTTTGGAAGTCATCGCTTCCTAGCCCCAAGCAATGGGCGGTTCGCAATGGGCAGACATTAACCGCCGAACCATTATCTACGAGTGCTAGGGGGATGTTTTGTCCTTTGCATCCAACCACTAAGTAAAGGGCTTCATTGTGAGCACCCCCCTCTTTGGATAAGTCTTTATCAGTGAAAACTATGGCCTTTTCTCCGGCATCTCTCCTGACATGGCTAACCAATGAGTCAGGTGTGATATCTGTGGGTACCGAGATGAGGTCAAGTGAGCGAATAAGCTTTTCGCGATGTTCCTTTGAAGTAAACATAAGATCCCAGATGGTAATCTCAGCCTTGGTTCTTTTCAGTTGTTTCAGGAGAGGATTTTCAATGACTTCCGCGACGGTGGCGTGCCGCCCGTTCTCAGGAGTTTACCTAACCGGGATTCGTCCATAGGAGGTGGGTGAATATCCGGTTGGTATATCCTTCCGGATCGGGTGAGGTTGTCGACCTCGGGCTCCTGAGGGGTGGTGTCAATGAGAGCATACCCGGGCCAAGTTTCAGTGAAGAGGTCCTGGCCCGAGACTTGAGATAGGTAAATATCTTCAGCATCATCGTTCCACACACCGCACACTTCCCCCTCGATTCGATCCATAGGTACCACAGCGAGTGGTGCACCTTGAGGTGTAATATACACCGTGGGGTCGAAATTCTCTTGTTGGTCGAGAGAGATGTGACAAGAGCCGAGTGGGCTCTTGTTGTTGTTGGGTTTGCCAACGTTAGGGAGAGGTATTACTTCATCCTCTATCATGTCCTGGATCGTATGTTTTAGATGCCAGCAGTTTTCAGTGTCATGCCCATTTCCTTGATGGAATTTGCAGTAAGTACCTTCGACCCAATATTTGTTTTTGACAGGAGGGTCACGGGTGGGGCCTATAGGTCTCAACTTTCCTTGATTGGTTAGTCTTTCAAAGGCTTGTACCAAAGTTGACCCGAGTGGGGAAAACTTTCGGTCTCGGACCCATCTTACAGTGTATCTTCGGACGGGATCCTCTTCTACAGCATGGACTTCTTGGGCTTGGGGTGTGTTACCCCGATTATAGGTGTTGGTCTTATATGCAGGTTTGCTCTGTATGGTTTTGGCGAGGTCGTCATCGATTTTTATTCCCACATCATAAACCCTTTTGAAAGTGTCGAGTCCCAGGTACCTAAGGTGTTGTCTGTAAGCCGGGTCCAAGTTGTCAATGAATTTTTGGACCAATTCTGTTTCGGGAAGCCTATTGATTAGCTGGGCCGCCTGGTCCCTCCACCTAGCAAAGTAGGTTGTGAAACCCTCATTTTTCTTTTGGAAGAGAACTTCCAGCTCGCGCATGGTGACTTGGAAATCCATGTTCGACGAGTATTGCTTGATGAAGACATTGACAAAGTCTTCCCAGGTGGGGAAGAGCTTAGGGTCCTGGTGATAGTACCATTTGAGCGGCACAGGTTCCAAGGACAAAGGAAAGGCAGGTAGGTACATGGACTTGTCCACACCTTTCAAGTTCATGGTATTCACAAAGCTCAGTAGATGATCACGGGGGTTGTCCGTGGCCTTGAACTTTGGTAAGTCAGATGAACTGAACTTTTCTGGTAATTTGCCAGAAAAAGGTTCAGGCTCGAGGGAGAAGTATTTGCTCCCCATGGTTTGCTGTAGGACCATTTTTTCGATCCTCTTCTCGTTTTCGAGGTCATTTTTGGCTTGCGCAGCCGCTAAGGCTTCGTTTTCCATTTTCAGTTGGCCCATGAGTTGGGTCATTTGGACCATCTGGTCTCGCAAATCTTCGATGGACATGTTTGGAGGTGCGAATCGAGGTTGGGGAAGCGGAGATCCTTGAAATGAGGGACGACGGACGGAGCTTGGAGTTACTAGACCTAGTGTTGGTGATGTATCTTCGAGACGCACTAGCCGTTGATTCCCTGATCGGCACCAAGTGGCAGGACCAGTCCTAGGCATAAGATAAGCTAAAGTTTAGGTTCTCAAAGTTCCAAGCATTACTTAGTCTAGACTTCGACTCTCTAAATTGGTGTTTTCTTTTCGCTCTTTCTTTTGTCGGTACACTTTTTGGGGGTTTTTTTTTTTTTGGTCGTTCTTTGGATTTTCGAAACACTTGCCCGTGTGACATTCATAGTTGTTAGCATGTTCGGTTTTGGTGCCGAGCATTGCCGTCGTATGAGGCCTAACGACGACACAAAAAGTTATTAATTTTTCGCGAGTCGCCTTTTGAAATCGAGTGCTTTTCTTACGCCCTCGTAGCAATTCTTTTGATGAGCATTTTTTGTGCTACGTACTTTCTTTTTGCTTGGGCACCGAGGCTGCTGCGCCTGACCAGAAAGCCAAGCAGCAACTTCAGCGCCCAGCAGTGGGCGTGAGAAATTTTGGCGCCCAGCTAGGGGCGTTGAAAATGCGTCCCTAGCTGGTTCTCGTTTTCTGTTTTCTGTTTATGCGACTTCGATTTGCGTGCTTGCCTAATAGCGTCCTTTACGCATAACAGCGTTTGTGGAATTCGTTACGGGCCATCCTGAGCGTCGCTTATTTTGTGGCGATCATTCGGGTTTGCGGAACACGTGTTTCGGTATAACTCTTTGGCAAATTAGTCTATGAATGTTTGGGCAGTTTTTAAGGTCATTGGTTTTCTAGGATAGTTTGTCACACACAATCACATATTTCGCTACACATAACTACATTACAAACATGGATTTGAAAATTAAATATGCCACGTAGTTTATGATAGGCTTCTATGGATAGTATTGGCGCCTGGCTTGGTACCGCTTCTATCGTAGATCCAACACATGCCCCGGTCGAGGTAGTGTCTTCAACAGACGAATTTCGCTCAAGAGGCCAACTCGCAAGTGCAAGCCAAGGGGGCAGGCAGGCGAGAGGGGCCTAATGGGCAAGCGATTGGGTTCGGGATAGGTGTACTACCTGCACAAGTACCGAGTGGGAAACATGCGCGGCGTATGCACCCCCCTATTGGCGAAAAAAAGGTATCCTTAGTCCCAACTCTCGAGGGAGCCGAGATTCGTTATGCGGTTCTGCCCGTTCACATTAATATGCTGATTTTCAGGTCGTCCCAACTTGATGGGGAAATAAACGCGGGGTAGGATCGTTTCACCCTTCGGCTATTTTGATTACCTACAAGCACGAGTATTTCCTTCACTATCCCCAGCGGAGTCGCCACTGTGAGGGGGGTCGAAAAAGCGCGAGGCTAATGCGTGACCTTGTCCCTCGTGGGTGTGACGATTCTTTTTATTCAATCAAGTGTAATTAGATTTCTTGTGAGTATACACCCAATTGACTAGTAATATAGGAGTCGCCATTCAGTTTTTAACGAAAATGAGAAAAACTGACAAAACCCGGTTATCGTGACATAAAGGGAGTGCAATTATGTTTGACCACGACGGCCGTAGGCTCCCTTGTGATCCCTGGTGTGGGGATCTCTCAATATACACCCGCAAGGTAGAGATTGAGGGTTCGGGGGACTGTAACTACCGAGAGGAGTAATTCGCTCGTCGATAACTCCAGAGGCAGGATATCCTTACTAGCTCAGCATAAATAATTGAATGGACATGCGTTAACTATTAAACTAATCTGAGTTGATTTTAGCAATATGCAACATATAATACTAATTCGATCGTGATTATCTGATTTAAATAACATTAAGGGACCTAGCATGATAATCCGATTTCCCAAAAATATTATATTTGTTAGGCGTGATAGAACAATCATATTAGGTTAGTTTAACAGTTCATAAAAAGGTCGAGGAAAGCGGTTAAATCATCGAAAAGGGACACATTACGACGCACCCTTGAGAGGTGCGTCACGGTTCTCAGAAAACTAACCACTTTGACTTTGCTATTTCTCCTTTTTATTTAACGAATCTCGATTATGGGACAGGATACGTTCTGTTCGATTTATGGATCGATTGCGACAGAACGCGTGAACAGTTCGCAGCGAGAGGCTTAGGCTAAGGGGTTTAGAGTCAATACTCAGAATATATTATGTGTTGTTGTGTTGTTTCACGTCGAAACTAGGGGCCTATTTATAGGGAAGAGTTCGTGGAAAGATAGAATTGCAGAGTTCTAATCCGCAAAGAATTAGGAAAAGAGACGTACCCAGGTATTTTCAGCGCCCAGGCCTGGGCGCCGAAATAGCGTTGAAAATAGGGTCTGGGCAGTTTTGTTTAGTCAGATTCGGATTCCTAAGATCCGTAGAGTTTGAGATTAATTCGAGTCTTTTAGCGCGTATCAATTTTATGACGGAATGCGTCTGGGCCCGTTACGAACTCTAGGCTCGTTAGGATTTTAATTAATACGTAACTCTTATTTCTGAATCATATTAGTAATAGGATTCTTGCAGTTTTCTATCTCATTTAGGATTTATGTTGGAGTGCAACACCTAATTCTGACAGGTTTCTATCTTTTATGATTTTCCACTTTTAGACGCTAACTTTTACGGCAGTTACTATTTTTAGCAGGTTTTCGTAAATAGCAGATTTCGGGTGAAATGAAATGGGGAATCGAGATTCGTTTATTTTATAGGAGATGCGTTGTCAAGTGGAGTTTTTATGCTTTCATCATCGAACCTTTCCCTTGCGGAAATGGGGACAAAAGTAGGTGTCTACACATTGTTATTTCAAATTTTATGTTTGTTAATTTAGTTATGAGCAGTAGTCACATTCTAGGGCAAAGTAAGGGAAACCATGTTTATACCATGATTGTTATGCATTTAAGTTTATTAATTTTTGATTATGCTTGAGTAATTCCAATTAATTTTTTCCTAATTGTTAATTCATGTAATTGGCCAATATCCTGGATTGATTATCTAGCTAATAAGAATTAGAATCGAAAGATCGTATTTTTAGAGCTTGGTGCAATAGACAATTCTGATTATGTTAGCAATCGTACTGCATATGTTGAATTAAAAGTGTTAAAACTTGACCGTAGAATTAACATGTAATTTAATTACTTGACCTAGTTTATTTATTTTTGGATTGATTTGTATTTTTGGATTGATATAAGCATGGTGGACCAAACGTATGCCCTTGGACCTTTAATTCATTGATAAATTCAAGATTTATATTATTCCTTTAGTTTTAGTAGTTTATAAACCAAAATCAACTTTCGTTTATATGAAATAGTTCATATAATTGGGCAAAAACTAACAAAACTTGTCTTCCTGTAACAGACGTCGTGCACTTGTGATATCACTTTTTAATTCATCATATTTCATTTGTTAGCATGTATATATTTGGTGAACCAGCCGTTTCTTGGAGGATAAATTGAACAAAGATGATGATGAGCATTGCTAGAGACAATAGCCACAACAAACTACTACATATTTGAATTTCTTCAACTTTCCACAACATACTTCCTCCGTTCCCCAAAGCAACCATTAAATTGCTCAAGTTCTACCCCCAAATTCCACTTAAACTGCTCACGCGCGTTGTTGGTGTTTTCCAAGTTAACGGCATTTTTAGTCTGTCCTAATATAAAGCAAACAACATTGTCTTTTAACAAAAATCATGTCCTTGATACTTGCAATACGTACACATGGATTGGACCGACTAGCTAAGCTACTAAACTAAGAAGAAACTGGCCAAAACAGGCAAGAAATAGTTAAACAACCCATAAACCACATCAACAGCATTAGAAGCAAAACTCCCTCCCAAAGTACTTGTTGTCAACACCACAACCATCCAATCGTCCTCTGACCCAAGACCCGCTCCAGTAAACCTCGAATCATTGATGTACCGAGCATAGCCAGTCCGTGTATAGTTGGTAAGGACTAGGGTAGGAACTAGTTTACGGACACAAACTGGTAAAATAATGCCGTTACCTGTTGTATTTGGATCGATCTTGCATTTCTTGAGCAGCTTCGGGTAGTTCAGGAACTGGCTTCCAGTGCCAGCTGGTATAGCATTGGCTGCTACTGTCTGAACACATGGGTGATCCTTAATCTCATCGGCTAGCTCATCGGCTAAGCACCCAGCTTGCTTGTTTTTAGTTAAGGATGGGAGTTGTAGGGAGTTTCTGTAGCTGTTTAAACCTTGGAGAAGATTATTCTCTTCTTCTGCAAGTTTACACATGATAAATTAATTACTTGCAATTAAAATTCGAGAATATTCATTTTTGGGAAATCAGAAATCAAACATTGGTATCGATTGCCCCTCCAATTGGTCAAATTCCGGATAAGCAAAGACCAGTGATTATTATAGGGTTGATCATACAGCAACTATGAAAGTGAAAACATGTAGGCACCTATGTTCTATAAAGACCTCCCCTTAAAAAAAGTTGTATGATAGACGAACTTGTTACTTTATGTTGAAGTTCGTTTCATAAAAATGTACACCCACCCTTTATAAGTCGCATTTTTTTCTTCTGACTTTCACAATGACTCCTCTGTTTCTTGGTTTCTTTTGCTAGAGTAAACAATTAAATGTGTGTGGAAATAAGAAACATATCAAGTTTTTCAAATTCTGCAAATATCAAAATTGATTCAATTAAGTGTCAATAGGCCAACAAATTAGGTGTTACAACGGTTGCATGTTGCTCTATATATTTTGTATTTTTAACCACCAAAAAGCACATTTTAAAATTTTAAAGCACAAATTTACAAAACAAATTACTAGGAAAGGAGATTACATTTAAAGAGACTTGGAGAGTACTTCATAGTGACAAATTAACAACTACAAAATTCATGATCTATATGAGACAAAACATGGACTTTTTCCCATTGGAAGGATAGTCTAGAAACTTTTTTTTTTTTGACGGGATAGTCTAGAAACTTAAGAAAGCCACAATACTTCCAAATAAAGAGTACAGTCATTTATGAAAAGAAAAAAAATCACCTATAAAGCGGGCATACACACACGAACCTTGATGTTCGGTCACTATAGGTCCACAAGTGCGTTAAATGACATATCGCAGCAATTCCGCATGATTTTGGAGATATGTGGACATGGTTGGGCAAGAGCGGGGGAGCAAGAAGGGAAGGGCCGAAGGGGAGGGGTGGGTTTATAAGTTACTATAAGGTAGCTAGCTAGACGTCTAGATTTATACCTAAAATATTGGCCCTATGAGAAATAATACAATTATGTAGGATCTTGTTAGATTCGTTTCAATATATATTTTTGGAATATCAACTTTCTATCACTTGTACGCGCATAAAATTTGAGATATTTACGTTTTAAGTCATATCTTAAAAACTGTGAAAAGTCAAATGGTGCAATTCTTTAGAGACAGAAAAAGCTACAGGTAATCCGGCAAACTTAAATCTAATCTGTAATTGAGCTTGAGCACACCAAACATTAGTTGTTACATAAGTTATACTTATATTTAGACAAAATTGATTTCAACTTCCTTTCTTATTACTGTATTGAAATTTTTGTTTCTTTTTTTTCCTGAATGAGCCACAAGGCAATACAAATTACAAATTACAAATTGGGGCGGGAAGATTCAAACACCTTAACCATTAAACTAAGACATCATTATCATTGATACTTTATTGAAATACTAGTTTTCGTGTTTGTAATTGGTATTGCTACGACTAGACAGATCAATTATCTATACGAAAATATTACTCTCCTGTATTCACTATACTGTGTCCAACTTAACAAATAAAAGAAAAAGTAGTTAGTGTTCCGGGCGATGCCCCGGAATATTGCATACAGTTTGATTTTTTTTATTCATTTCAAATTTACTTATTAATTTTTTATATACGGAGTAGCAATTTGAGAATAATATGAAATGCATTATATATGATTTAGCATTAACATATAAGGTCGGGGGTTCAAGGCAACATTTTTTTTGTGAAAACACAATAAACAATCATGTTTGCGTATGATGTGGCGCTATGATGTCATGTCACTTGCCAAGTGATTGTGACATGGGGAGAGATGTCATAAATTGACTTGAAAATTTAATAATATATAGATTCACAAGCATTACTCCCTCCGTCCCGGAATACTCGACCCGGTTTGACCGACACAGAGTTTAAGGGACTTAAATTGACTTATTTAATTTAATAGGTAGTAGTTGATAGTGGGGTATTATTTTAATGTAGTTAGTGGGAGGTGGGTTAAGAGGTGGGGTTGGGGAAGAGTAGGGGTTGAATTTTTAATTATTTTTTGTATGGAGTAGGGGGTAGGTGGGTTAATAGGGGTGGAGTGAGAAATAATATAATATTGTTAGAATATTTCCATTTTTAGAAACAAGTCAAGTATTAAGGGACAACCCGATAAGGAAAACAGGTCAAGTATTCCGGGACGGAGGGAGTATTATGGATTGATAAAGTGAACTTCATTTTTTGGAATTTAACCACATGTTAATGCATGCATGTCAAGAAATAAAAGGTTTAATAAAATTATTACTCCCCCATCCGAAATTAGTTGTCAGAGTACGTTTTCTGAACCAGTAACGTGACAACTAAATCCAAACAAAGGTTCACCGTATGTACTGCATGATCACCAGGAAGGAAAGACTCGACTTACCATCATCACAAAGAACTGGAACAAGGAGCAAAAGATAAGCATGAAGGAGAACCACAATCAGAAACAAGCAATTCTTAGGCGCCATTTACTTGATATTGATCCAAATTAATCAGTTATTTGCTAATTTTTAAAGAAATCACCTGCAACAATATATTATTAAAAACATAAAAGTATAATTTAACTATCATGAAAATGAAAATAAAGCAAATGAACAAAATTAAGTTGGGAAACTTACCTAGGTAGCTTAGTGAGATATGCAATGTCGGAGTTATTTGAGTTCTGATGATTTTCAAGTATAGGATGAGGATTGGAGTTTTGAATTATTATTATTATTATTAATTAAAAAGATGACGACGTTAAGTGGGTTTATACACGTTGCATACATGCAGGATGGATGTATGGCTTTTTGAATTACTTCTGATATGTCAACATTTATCCACTATCAAAATGTTGTTTTTGAGTTTTTAAATTACGTCTCAATTACTGAGTATGAGAGTATCTAGCTATTAATTTATTATTATTATTTTTACTGAGTATCTAGCTATTAATTACGGAGTACTCCGTTATCACAAGAAGTATAAACTAGTCCTACAAATGTTACCGCACGTGGTCACCATGCATATAAGCAATTTTGAAGTTTCAATACACGATCAGCATTTCAGCATGCTACCCGAATAAGCGATTGGTGCGGATCTTGAACAATTTATGAGAATGTATAATAATACTTAAATTATTTGAAAGATCGGAACTAAAATTAACAATAATTAGGTAATCCAATTTATTTATATCTTGGTTAATCAAACTTGAATATATTGGTCATAACTCATAAGGGCATATCAAGAGAGTCTAATTTTAAGACTTTTCTCATATACATGTCAGCTTTTCACTAGTCTTCTTCAGACTCATCCAAATTTAGCTCTTCACCCCTCGACCTGATTTTAAACATCTCAAATAATATAACATCTTAATTATTATTATTTTATTTAACTCACATATTGAGTCTTAATTTGAATCTTAGCTTTTCAAGACTCGATTTAAGACTTTGTTAAGACTAACCCACTTTAATGCCACAAACTGATATGTCTGATCTTAAGACTAGGTGAGCCATGTGCCATCTCAGCAAAATTCAAGTCTGAAGACTTGGCGCTGATGTTGCTCTAAGCCCATAAGTCTTAAGATTTGAGTTTTACTAATATATCATTTGACTCACCTAATTCTAAAATCAGACAAAACAATTGTTAGCATTTAAGTGGGTGAGAGTAGGGATGGGCGATGAGATCCATACCTATACTTTTCACGTAGATTTGGACTCGCTCTAGATCTATTAGGTTTGAAAACTTCAGACCCTTACTCGGGTCCAATGGGTCTGACAGTTTTTGGTCTAAAATGAGTCTTGATAATATATTAATTTAAACCTTTTTTGCACTAAATTTTTCTAGGCCATTAGTTTAACCATCATTTATCATCACATTTATGTATAAAATATCAAAAGTTATCTTATATTACTTCCCATACTGACTAATGTGCCTAAAAAGAAATTAAATTAACATACTTTGTTATTTTATTAATTGAATGGGTTCATGGCTTGTATATGGATCGGATCTAGATCTAAAAATATTGCATCGAGGCCCAGACTCGTTAATTAACAAATGGACCAAGATCCGCCCTAGATCCAATGAGTCTACATAATTGGACCAAGACCCTAAAAAATGGAGATGGTCCAATAGGTCTAGGTCGGATCCTAGACCGTGTCCATCCCTAGGTGAGAGTCTTGACAAAGTCTTAAATTAATAAGTCCTGAAAAACCAACACTCAGCTTAAAACTGTTAGAGTTTAGTAAAATAATACACAGTACAGCCTGTCTCCTGTGTGGCAAGTCACACCATCAGCTGATGATGTGACGAGTGATACTAATGTGAGATTTACGGCAACATAGTGATGTTAGATTAATATAGTGTATATGGAGCAATGATTTCACCTCTGCTGGTTGGGAGTCTTGGTTAAGGGTTCGATACTGTACTTAACACTACAAAAAATTGTATTATTAACCACGGGAAATTCCGTCGCGAAAGGCCAATAATCGTTGATTAACGACGGGATTTCCTGTCGCGAACCCGTCATAAAAGGGGGTCGTCGTTAATAGAAATCCCGTCGTAAATCCGTCGTAAACCCGTAAAGGACATTTGCGACGGTTATTCCCGTCATTGTTTGGTTGTTAGCCCCGTCACAAAAGGCTTTTGCGACGGGATTTTTGACCGGTCGTAACTAGGTTGTCGTTAAAGATACAAATTCTTGTAGTGTAAACTCTCACACGTGATGTTTCATGGGTCAGATCTTAATACTTCCCCGCACGTGTGAGGTCCCTTTTCAATATGGGTCACATGTGATTTTTCATGGGTCAGAGTGTCTTTTATCACTCCCCCTCACATGGATCTCGTTCAGTTGGCCCATAATACAGTACAATAAGGTCCCAGCTGTGGGTCTGGCTCTAATACCATGTTAAATACGGGTTTAGACCGCACCCGTTATCGAGAGAGAGAGCCCAGTTAACAAAATTAAAGGGGGTTCCACCTTAAAACCATATGACAATAAGGGAAGTACCCCCTTGACCTTATTAAGTGTTTAACTCTCTTCTCTTTTATCAACATAATACTCTCACACGGTATATTTTATGGATCAGATCTTAACAATCACCGTGCCAGACCGGAAAAAATCACGCTCATAGCGAAGTTTCTACTTGTACTTACGGATACTATTTCAATATTGTTAAATACTCCGAAGTAAAAGACTAATCTTTTCCTATTAATAGAAATAATAATAATAAAAAAAAATCTCCTTTCCATTAGGCCAAATGAACAAACCAAGCTTAGCTTGGAAGTTAGTAGCGCGCCCTATTATATAAGAGTATGAAAGCGGTGAAAAAATAAGGTAGAAAAAGGTTGAAAGTTCCAGACATAGTCCATAACACACCCTAAAAACAGGGGTAAAGATAACCTAGAAACCCAAAAATGGAAAACTAAGTCCCATTTCAACAGACGTGTCCTTAGACTACAATCTTCATGACACACGTAACTCTAATTACCATATTCCACAGACACGTAGTTTCAATTACCAAATTCCAAATTCTCTCTCTTTATCGCACCACTATTCCCATGCAACTAAGTTAGCAAGTACTAGAATTGTATAAATAGAAAGGAGAGAAGCTTTCATGTAATTCCAAGTTCTAAAAAAACTAAGTTTGGTTGTTTGTTTATGTTTTTACGTGGATTGGTAGCATCTAGGGCTGTAGTAGCAGTAAGCACAAGTTTATGTGTTGGTAGTGTGTTCTCAAGAAGTAGCGTTGGTGTTTATCGAACCATCGGAAATAGTGGTACAAGGTTACAGACGGTAAGAATGGCGTCCGGCGGCGACAAATTTCCGGCTCAGAAGCAGGATACTCAGCCTGGGAAGGAGCATACTATGGATCCTATCCCTGAGGCTCTTCGCCAAGAGTACAGGGCTGCTAACAAACTTCAGGTATACACTACGTACAATTTTATTCGTCCCTTAATTGAGAAAGTTATCAAGTATAACTATACGATAATGTTTGTTTGATTGATTATTACTAAGTGATTGTAAACTATATCATCACATTCTATAACTATTTGATTAGATATTTGTTTTATACGAAGTACATGATAACATAAAACGATCACTCAAGTTTAAAATTTGGTTAATATTAATGTGAGATTTCTATCATATGCACGGAGTATGTCTTTCTATGCTTGTAAAGTTAATCATTTAATTTAAGTGTGACAGTTAAATTGTTGGATTATCCATGATTTTGGCCAAAAAATAAAGTGCAAGGGTGTTCAACCCCATCTCTATCTCTTAGGATAAAAGAGTAACATAGAACAAGAGTAATTCTTTGGTGGTAAACAGGTACAGTAGTCTGATCCTTTTTTTAACCATGTACTGCCAATTAAGAAACTTTACGAATATGGTTGAAACTAGACTTATAAAAAAATAAACAATTAATTTCATTTAGGCCTATATTAGTGGAAAACAATATAATTGATCAGAACAGTGATGAAATTTTGACCCCTCCTGGCAGGGGAAAGTGGCTCTGGTAACAGGGGGAGACTCAGGAATAGGGAGAGCAGTGTGCCAGTGCTTTGCCATGGAGGGAGCAACTGTAGCCTTCACATATGTTAAGGGTCAAGAAGACAAGGATGCGCATGACACCCTTCAAATGATCAAGAAGAACAAGAGCTCTGACTCTAAAGACCCCATCGCTATCCCGGCGGATTTGGGGTACGATGAGAACTGCAAGAGGGTCGTAGATGAGGTAGTGAACGCATTCGGGCGTATTGATATCTTAGTCAATAATTGTGCAGAGCAGTACGAGTGTGCTACGGTGGAGGAGATTGATGAGAATAGGCTTGACAGGGTGTTCAGGACTAATATCTTCTCTTACTTCTTTATG
The DNA here is from genome assembly GCF_020520425.1 of Spinacia oleracea. Lineage (NCBI taxonomy): Eukaryota > Viridiplantae > Streptophyta > Magnoliopsida > Caryophyllales > Amaranthaceae > Spinacia > Spinacia oleracea. The sequence continues at coordinate 23,555,639 of NC_079490.1, forward strand.
ACAAGGTTAAGCATAAACTAGATCGAGCTTTTCTGGGTTTTTATGTTTGTTATGCTGTCAAAAATGAACATGTTTTTGAGTTGATGTTATTCTAATGTGTAGGCATGCACTGAAGCATATGAGGGAAGGGTCTAGCATCATCAACACTACATCAGTGAATGCATACAAGGGTAATGCCTCGTTGCTGGACTATACCTCTACGAAAGGTGCAATCGTGTCGTTCACTCGGGGTTTAGCTTTGCAGCTTGTGGAGAAGGGCATCCGTGTTAATGGGGTTGCTCCTGGACCTATCTGGACACCGCTGATCCCGGCCTCCTTCAAGGAGGATAAGGTTAAAAGTTTTGGGTCTCAGGTGCCTATGAAGAGGGCAGGACAACCTAGTGAGGTTGCACCTTCTTTTGTTTTCCTTGCTTGTAATGGTGACTCCTCTTACATTACAGGGCAGGTCCTCCATCCCAATGGTGAGAAATCTAACCTATCACTCTTTATTTCGGTTATTTATGGATGTTGAATCGGTTTGGGTTAATGTATGGTGTTATTCTGTTTCATGTGTACAGGTGGAACTATTGTGAATGCTTAAAAGTCGTTGAAGATGATCGAATGGTGTTTTGCTGTGTATGCTGTTTTTTGGTGTTAACAACAGAAAGTTGGTTTTCGATGTTTATGCAGACAATGCAACACAAAGTTGGTTTTTGGTGTTTATGCAGAAAACGCAACACAATGTAGTATAAACAGAAAGTTTATGGAGTAGTAGTTTTGAAGAGCGCATGTATGGTAGGAAAAAAAAAATGTGATGATATGGTCTCTTCTATCTTGTAGTTTATGTATCTTCCTGAAACTAACATAAAAGTACATAATAATGATATAATAAGTTATAAGGTTGTTCTAGCTATGGTGGTTGATATAACAGATGTTTCTTCCTTTTTCTTTGTTATTATGTTGAATTATCTTTAACCTTCTAATTATAAACTAAACCTCCAAATATAAGTTAACTAACCTATTTTATTTGGGGATAAATGCACTCAGTTTTGAAAATAACATGCAAAAGAAACAAATTGAGATGAATTCATTTGTTTTCCTGAACACGCCTGGATAGAGAGAGATTTCGCCTCTGACAACTATTCAAGATTTCAAATACTCAGTTTTGACAGCAGAAATCTGATTCCGTACCAGAGTATAATACAGTTGCACGATACAAGTAATGAACTTTGTTATTTACCAAATAGGCCCAATGTTGAGTACACCATAGTAATAAACTTAAGCAACAGTTTGTTGCAGCATATGACAAATCAAACTGTGAGTACGCCACCTAGTTAATGACTCAGTCAAGTACTGGAATTTCATTTTGAACAACCCAAGAGATACTACTGCCTAAGAGTGTACTCAGCCAATGGTCAGGAGGAGGGTAAAAACCATTAAAATTAATAAAGAAATAAGTGAGATAAGAAGTAGGGAAAATAGAGAAGCATGAACAAAATCAATTCTTGGTCATATAGTGTAGAGAAGACAAGTGGAAATAAGATTGTTTATTTTTTATTTCTGTATTTTAGTATGGATAGGATAAAAGTAGAAAAGATAAAAGTAGACTAAATTTAATCGGTTATGAGAGTTAATCGTGAGTAAAATATGAAAGAAGTTTTATTTTATTTGATGATCTAATTCTTTTTGGTCATCCACTGGTTTTATTTTTAAGAAGTTAATAGGGAATTATCCAAAAGAAATAGAAGGTTTCAGTCCTTGTAACTAACACTGGATTGTTGCTTCATCAGTTAGGATTAGGACTTAAGAGACGCATTCCCAAAACGCTTCATATGCAATGCATAAAATTGCCAGCAACTTTCGTTACTGCTTACTAGTCTTGCTACGCATGACTCTTCACATTTTTTACATGAGGATAATATGTCACCTGTCACCTCAGGCAAATATCAGTTTGCAGAACTTGTACAAATTAATTGCATCGGTTCATCACTGGCCAGGAAGCTCAGACTATAATCCAACCCGACAACTATGCACTGGTTCATACCGTCCAAGGATCCAATGTGATAAATGTACCAATCACAGTACTGCACAGGACGAATGATACTCCCTCTAGCTAGAAGTAGAAGTCTAGAAATGACACTTACTCTGGTTAGCATATGCGGAAGAAACAGGAAGGGAGGGGAAAAAGTAGGGAAGAGAAAGGGAGGAAAGAGCGAGCTTCTACTTTTCTTTCAGATATTTCCAATGAAGGGGAGAATAGATTTATCAGGAGGGGAAGGGATTTCTTTAATTTCATTCACTTCATCTCCCCTATGCCTCATCCAAATAAGGTAAAATGTGGATACATTTTCCCTTCTCTCCCTTCCTCCCCTAAATTTTGTATCCAAACCTGCATCAATGACACAAAGCTTTGTAGGTGGCTGGCTTGTTTAGTTGCTTGCTTTGCATAGGCTAAACAAGACCCAGACTTTGAAACAAGGAACGAACTTGACATCATGCAATTCCGCTAATCGGGTCAACTAACTTCAACCACTTCCCTCTTTCATTTGGACTTTTTCAGTTGTCATATTACTAGTTCAAATCACTTTACCAAGGTAATTAATGAATACGGACGGAGGTAGAAACTGGAATCCAAATTTTCCCAAGAAGCGGTGGAAGGGAGATGCTTACGGTACCCCAATCTGAATCTGCACTTGAGCAAGCAGACCGCAGACGTGTCCACTGGCAGTGATCTGCTTGACACATATGTACTCAATGCTCACTGCACGTTGCAGTAGTCTCCCTCCCTCCCTCCCTCAGATAGACATCACTACACCAGTCCACTATATATATAAAAGAACAAATAGCCTAAGCTAAGAACTTCAAACCAATTCCACAAAAAGAGAGCCTGTTTTTTCATTTTAGTGGCATCCTCTAGTTTCACTACTTAGTTAACCGCTGCTAAGAAGAAGGTAGTACTAAGAAAAGATGGAGACCAACGGGCGGCAGTTCCCAGCGCAAAGACAAGAGACTCAGCCTGGGCAACAGCATGTCATGGATCCTGTACCTCAAACTGCTCGCTCTCAGTATAAGCCTGCCAACAAGCTCCAGGTATATAATTCATACTGCCTCCTATCTAACCTCTCATAACTTTTTCAGTCTTGTTCTGAAATTTTTCTGGTTAGGAATACAATAAAGAGACCATAGCTAAGTGCCTAAGTTATGAGTACGCCATCTTAAAAATAAACCATAAGGGGAAGATTTCTACAAGTTAGAAACGTTTTAAAATAACTACTCAGATTTCAGCTTACTGTGTGTGATGGCAGGGGAAAGTGGCTCTGGTGACAGGGGGAGACTCAGGGATAGGGAAGGCAGTGTGCCATTGCTTTGCTCAGGAAGGCGCAACTGTAGCTTTTACATACGTCAAGGGCCGTGAGGACAAGGATGCTAGGGATACCATTCAACTTATCAAAAGTGTTAAGGGCTCCGGTGCTAAAGAACCTATAGCTATTGCTGCAGATTTGGGGTATGATGAGAACTGTAAGGGGGTTGTTGATGAGGTGGTTAATGCCTTTGGGCGCATAGATATCCTGGTCAATAATTGTGCTGAGCAATATGAACGCACAACTATTGAGGAGATTGATGAGAAAAAGCTTGAGAGGGTGTTCAGGACTAACATCTACTCCTATTTCTTCGTCACAAGGTCAGCACTTAAATTTTTACAATACCCACAATGGATTGTATTGCAACAAGTTCTAGGGTTCGGCAATACCTTCTACTCCCTCCATTTCTTTTTGATGTATCCATTTCAGAAAGTGGGGAGTTTTTAAGAAAATTGGAATCTTGGTTTGTATTGGTATAAGTGTAATGATTGGGTGTAAGAAAAATGATTGTATGTAAGAGATTATAATAAAAAAAGAAGAGAGAAAATAATAAAGAAATAAGGTAAGAGAGAGGAGTGATAATGATGGGTGATAAAGGAGGTGAGAGAGTGGGTATATGGGGAAGGGAAAAGAATTAAATAATAGGGGTGGGGAAATTTAGATGGGAATATGGGTAGAATCTTTAGGTATTTTGGTAATTAGATAGAAATGTAAGGGTATTTTAGGATAAAATGTATGTCCAAAAATAGAAACGGATACAACAAAAAGAAACGCTTAAAATGGAAACGGATACAACAAAAAGAAATGGAGGGAGTAATTGTTTTGGGAAATTTATCTATGGTAACCCTATTTGACAGCAAGGATGCTTCTTCATGCTCCTATAGATCATTTCATAGTGTTTTTTGAAGTTCATGGTTAATTTAGAGAACACTAAACAAGAATTGATGAAAATGACCTTTAGTATAATTTTACCTTAGATGGAACCCCTTTTTCAGGTTATTTCAAGACCATTAAACTAAGAGCTAATTTTGCTCTGTTTTAATAGTTTTGTTCTGTTTTTTCTGTCATGGCATGTCTGCTTTATCAGCTGAAAATGCTTTATTTTGATGTCAGCTTCTGTAAAATAAAAATTTCATTTTTAAGTTTCTTCCTTACTCGAATTGATCATGTGCATATAAGCAGTACTATTGAGGAAAGCTTACTAAGTATGTACTTTTATAATAGTATGAATGATTCTATTCCCAGTATTCCTAATTATACAGTATGAATACCTTTGTTTTCTATTGACTACACTGCAGCTAGATTATTACTTATGGAAACTATTAAAAAACAAACATGAAATCTAACAAGAAATTAAAAGTGATCATGTTTCTTTTTGAGAAAAATAAATGGAATGACTTAATTTTAGTAAGTAGCAGATTGAAATTTTGGCAACTGTCATGACACATAAGAGTCAACTTAGTCAAATTTCATGCATATATGTACAGGCATGCGCTGAAGCATATGGGAGAAGGGGCCAGCATCATCAATACAACATCAGTTGTCGCATATAAAGGCCATCCTTCATTACTGGACTACACCTCTACCAAAGGAGCAATTGTGGCCTTCACTAGGGGCCTTGCTCTCCAGCTTGTGGAGAAGGGCATTCGGGTCAACGGGATAGCCCCAGGTCCTATCTGGACTCCCCTGGTTCCAGCTTCATTTAAGGAGGACGAGGTCAAGAGCTTTGGTTCGGATGTTCCTATGAAGAGGGCAGGGCAACCAAGTGAGGTTGCTCCTTCCTATGTGTTCCTTGCTAGCAATGCAGATTCCTCTTACATTACCGGGCAGACCATCCATCCTAATGGTAAACTCATCAACATTTCTTCAAAATTGGAGGTCCCAAAATTATTTGATCTGTATTGGTTTAGGTCATATGTTTCATTGTCTTGTGCAGGTGGGGCTATTGTGAATGGCTAAGAGCTTGAGGAATGGTGCTTGGTTTCTGGTATCTTTGTATGTAAACCAAAGTGAGGTATATAGAAGTAATAGTTTGTAAGAGTGCATCCAAGGTTAAGTTAATGGACGTGGTCTGTTTCCTTTAGTTTTTTTTCATTTCACTTTCTGTGTGCTAAGGGGGAGAGGGTGTGCCTTCTGAAAATATGTACCAACAATGTACATTTTGGTAATAAAAGCTTTAGTTTTACTTGGTGCAATAAATTTTTCTATAATTAAGGCGAATGCCTGTTGTTTTGTAAGCTTCACCACCAATTCCAGCCAGTGTCAACATCAGAGTGGATCTGAAGAAGAATAACCTGCCTCTGAGGCTTAAGAATTTATCTTAGGCAAGCTAAGTGATCCTTAATATGTCAAAGAGATATTCATCGTATTGAGTAAAAGACAAACTTTTATCTTTCAATAAAATTTTGCACCACTTTGATATTCATTCTATTCAGATGTGTGTGTAGGACGACCATCACATTTGTTGTTAGTTCCATCTCAGTGGTGCAATGTAGGATTTCAAATGTTTTAGTTCCGTTAAACCACCAAATCCAAATCACCAAACTGAATTATTTTGGAAATGAATTCAATATTACTTTCAAATTACTTTAAATTATGTTATTTATTATAACCAGGAAATCTCAAATCTGTGTACTTACAGCAAGTCTTTAGGAAACAAGACTCTTAAATTTTTCATTAACGAAACTTCACAAAACAGAATAACAGATATATAAATGCTGAGAACTATAAATAATTTTATTTCTCAAGTAACTCAAAGTTTTTGATAACTACATCAGGTTCTCAAATTTGTTGGATCAAAGAGGCTTCTGATGCAATGAAGAAGAATGAGCAAGGAAACTACAATAATGGACCTAATGTACAACATATTGTACAGTGGGAAACAATGACTTAAATTGGTACAATCAGAATCATTCAACAACAAAGGTAAGACTCACAATGGCTCACGAGAATGGACAGCTCAAATTTGGGCATTATCACTGAAGCATACCTCCAAACCATTGCCACCAATTCCGGCCGTGAAGCATTGGAAGCCACAGGATTCTAACTCAGCAACCACTTTATCTACCACGATGCTGGACAGAACTGAATTACATGGTCAAGGAAAAAGGACAAATAATTACGTGCAGGGACAGACTTAAGAGTTACAATTTCAGGCAAGAGTTCGACTCAATTTGGGTGGTATTACAATTAATACAGGAGTTAATAGAATATTTACTGTAAATGCAAATCAAGATATTAAAATGTTTAAAAGGATACGTGTCGGCAATAGTGTCAGTACACAACCTCCACCACCAGCTCCTGTCAGCTTGGAACGTAATTTGTATTTAAGCGTTGTTCGGAGAACAGTCTCTATGGAAGCATGGCTTACTCCCATACACTGAAGCAAGCCTTGGTTCATCTCCATTAGTTCTTCCACCTTATCTTCCTTTTCAGTGACCGCAATATCATTTGAAGCTGATGTTTGTATGATATTAGACAGCTCCTTGCTAATAGAGTCAACAGCTTTAAATACACAAGTCATTGCCTCAGGGTACCGCAGTGTCCTCTCTGACACACCAGCAACTAATGCTTTTGTGTTTCTCCCCACCTTAGTATTTGTGATTAGCATCTTCAACGGTGTATTCGACTTAAGCCTTGTGATTTCACCTGACTTGAACTGTATCATATTTCCTGCGTAATACATCATAAGTGGTTCATCTCACAGATAAATTGTATGGTTTTAATGTATCAAACAGGCCAATGAAAATCTGAGAGCTTAAAATGAAACCAAGATGTCATATGTAGTGCCTCTATGTTTTCTAACTTCAACTTGATGTTCCAGATACTTTACTCAAGAACTTCAACAGATATCCTACTTCTTTTCCATTTATACAATGTCAATGTATGCCATATTTCCATGTTATACGATTGTACACTGTTATTTTTTGTCTATTGAATCACAATGACAGTCATTTCCTGAACATTTGAGGACATATTGAAAATGAGACACCCCTCATAATTTTACATATTTAGATCATGAAATACTCTTGCTTATTTTAGTTCCTCTAATACAAGTGATAAACTAATATTATAACCATCAAATTCTTTCCAAAAAGGACACTTAATACACAGAGGAATCAAAAAGAAAGGAGATTTCAGTCTCAGTACGTAATGCTTCAGACTCCCAAGATTCATGAAACATCAGCCACCTTATCCTTTAACAACCCAAAAACTAATAGCAGGCCATAGCACAACATCAACAACACGTATAGGACTACCCCGTACCTCTATAGAAAACATTGGCCTATTAAACACAATTTTATAATACATGAGGAAAACAGAAATCAATAGCAAGTCTTCGGTGAGGCAGTTATACACTAGCTTATTCTGACACGTAAAAAGTAACCCCAAAGGAAACAGAAAAGTCATCTTGTTCTTACAATAAGTTAACTATGAAACCGTCTCAAACATATTTTGCCTAAAATCAATGTCAAAGTTATCTCAATCCCTCTTGAAAGCAACGTGTTACCTCGATATTAAAGTTACCCAATGCCTCTAATATGACATGTTTTCCTTAGGTAGGGCAAGGAAGTCAAGTATACAAGCCTACAAGGCCTTATTCTTAGAGATTATGCCCAATTGATTCTGAGGCCAAGAAGCAACAAGTGTTTAAATCTAAAATAAAAGAACAAAACGAATGACATAATGGCCAACATTCAAATGATTTCAAATACGACTAACTCCCTCAGTGGACATCCTTCAAGTCCTAGAAACAATCTATTAACTATTGGGTCTAAAATCTGGCTTCAGTATGTTATTGGCTTCTTGACAAGAAAAAACTTCAAAACTTTTGTAGCACTTAATATCTTCTAGCCTTCTAGAGTTCTAGGTCTGTCTGCTACCAATTAACATGAATTCTCTATTTTCACAAATCAAATATAGCAATGACGGCATAACTTGTAACAACTAGGAAACTAGCAAGGAGCGTCTACTTATATTTCAGCCCATGCTCTATTCTTTAAAACATTAAAAATAATGGAATAGACAACAAAATCTGTACTCGAATGTTTTATGGCATGCACAAATTCTTGTTTATAATGGGTGTACAATAAATATTGTACACCGGAGTAAAAGTTGACTCAAAATGCTTAAAAGTTACATTTATATATGTAAAAGTTATCTATTTTTTAATGATAAATTTTTTCATTTGAATAAATATTATTTCTTCAAAATCACTAATAATGTATAAATTAATCATTTAACCCTTTAAAATGTTTATCTATCAATTTTTTTATTTTATAATATAAAAGTTACAGAAAAATAGGTTAAAGTTATGAAAAACTGCATAAAAGTTATCTTGGTGTACAATAAATTTATTGTAAACCTTGTGCGCGCAAGACCTTTTGTATGTCATGACCATACAACTGCGATTTCAAACTATGTTAAGAAAAATAGATAAAGATTATCTTTGGAAACTATCAATTGGAGAAATAAATCGTGCTTTGCCTCATTCCTGAAGACTTATGTTCTTCTCCCCCTTCCTCAAAAGAAAGTGATAGCAAGAACGATCCAACAGAAAAAACATATGTATACATATAAGGAAGACCTGCGTTCCAAGAATCAATTGAATAGGCTGACATACCATAGGTGCTTACTGTGTTGTCGATACCAGATGGCCTTCCGTGAATTATCTTTTCACCTTCAAAAGCCCATTTGTTTACCAGATCAAGCTCGCTATTCCTCAAAGTTAACCAGCCTTGTTGACTGTAGTCAAGCTCACAACATTCTGACAATGCAAGAAGGGCACCTGAAAGTGCCACACAGAATGCAGCAGATGAACCCAATCCCGCACCTAGAGGAAGTTCAGAAGTCACAGTTACCGTTGCAGGTTTGTACCTAACATACAAGAATAAGTTGAAAAAATAAATATGAGAAAAACCAACCATTGGTAAATAAACTGCTTAACATTAATAGAGGCCGACCATGGACAATATCAGAACATAAACTAAGGAAAAATTCATCAGTATTGGTTGCATCTAAGAATAAATCTTCCTTCAGCAACATGATTGGAGGAGTAGGGACAATATCATGAACATACCCTTGGGTGGCCGTGTATAGCCAGAGAAAAGCTGACACTCCAGAAGCCAACGTTATTTTTGCCTCTGGAATATTTTGCTCTTCGTAGAGTGATGCTATTGACTTAAGGGTTTCTGATGAACAAGGTAAGGGTGTTGAAGGTGAGGGGGTATCAAAATCTGGAATTACTTCTTTAATTTTCCCGATTGGCCAGGAAAATTCTAGTTCCATGTCCTTGAGCTCAAGCTTAAGCATATCACCTATGTTTGCACACAAAAAAACAGGACTGCTACATTCAATATTAACAACAAACTGAACATAAGGCATAAGTAACACACTGGGAAAGCAAAGGTTCTGTCACAGGGCGAGCTCATTACCAAATAAAGTACATTTTAAAATCTAGTAAGCGAGATTCCATCAAAAATCTTCTTTAAATGATGAAGCGTTTGAATGTTTGAGACCTATACAAAAGTCCTAGAATGTAAAGTGTAAACAATAATGGTATTGACCCCTTAGAGCCGGTCTATACAGGACTTCAGTAGATGCGCGTCATGGGCTCTTTTACCTCGGGCTTTGCAAAAGAATGAATCAAAAACAGTTCAATACGGCCTGGCGTAAGTCAATACATGCCACCAGCAACGGAGGGGAGAGTGTGAGACCATATATTCCGAAATCACAATTCCGTGGAATTCCAATCAGTTGAAATATTAGTAGTAATTTGTCTCATAATGATAAATTAGGTATATTTTTAGATTACTTCAAATTATCAATTGCAATTTTCTCATGTTTATACAATTTACCAAATTTCTTCACTAAAAATTGGTTCCCAATTCCCAAAACAATAACCGAATAAATGAAATCTCTACTTGTTATTCAATAAATTACAACACTTGTTAACACTTTAACCATTACAATCATACTATTCATAATGCATCAATCACTTTGTTACTCGGAAATCTACACTAACCTTAACGGGGTTGTAAAATTAACATAGAAAGTTAGAAACAATCAAACAATTCTAAAAAGCAATTCCATAATCTCAATCAATCACCATAATAAACATTATCCGATAAGAAATTGAGCTAAGTGAGAAACATAAATTTAATTTACTTGAGGAAAAAGAAGCGCATTTATGCAAAGAATACAGAATTAAATTCAGCAAAATGCAGAAATCAGAGAGAGTAAGTTAATTACCGGGAGAAAAAAGAATAGAGACGGAGGTGCAGAGATTGATGGAGGCGGCGACGGCAGTGGATCCATGAACGACGGCGTGTTCTCCGGCGAGAATGATTTTTCCGGGAGCTCTTGTTGTTACCGCCATTCTCCCCATCGTTTTCAGTAAGATTTAGAGAGGAGAAAAAAAGTCAGAACTTAGAAGAGACCAATATTTTGTTATTGGCCTTTTATAAAAAGGATGAATGTGAATGTTAAATGTTGTTGGGGCTCGTTTTTTGTGCAGAAAGCCAGAAAATATATGCAAATATTTCCCACGAGGCACTTGAGGGAAGGTCTCGTGCGGTGATGCGCGTGTCTAACACGACGAGTGGCCTTCTATATAAGTATATGTCACTATCTAATTAAATGGAAATTATAATCTCGCCATCAATAAAAATGGAAAATATTCCTTCAATTAAATGGAAAATATTCCTTCAAAAAAAAATGGAAAATAGAATCTCAACGATATCATTAGGCAAGAAACCAAAATCAAATCTTAGTTAAATTGACATTGAGAAAAAGAATTAGAAAAGAAACAATGAAAAATCAAGAGACAAATTTAAGTCAATTTTTTTCTTTTTTAGGGGAACATTTAAGTTAAGTTGCCACAGATATAAGGAGGGAAGGAAATAGCCAACAATTGTATACATACAAGTTAGGAAAATATTGAAATACTACGTAATATTCACATTCAAAATATAACTACTACGGTATATAGTCTTTTTTTCTTCTTTAAGTAATACTACCTAGAATTAAAATATAATCTAACATAAATAGAAGTGTATACAGAATATTTGAAAGTTGGAAGAGTATGAGTGGAGTAGCTTAGAATCTTAGATTGTACAAACACGTGCATTAGTGTTGTGGGCAAAATTACCGTGCCTTCGTGTACCAATGAGGATGTGACACATGGCACGTATTACGCCCCGTAAGCAGGAACCATACGAAGTCTACTCCGGAGCATGGGTATCAATCTACGTACCTGCAATGTATATGTATTCGTATCTATGTATGTATAAATGTATGTATTGTACCTACACCCAAAAAGGGGGCTTAAGTAGTAAGTATCCTATGGAATATAAATACGCACAATAGGCCCAAATAGCTCACTATTGCCTAAAAGGGCTAGTAAACTGTAAGAATGAAGGACACGTGTCCTCCCCTCATACCTCAGCCAATCATGTAAAAGGAATATTAGGTTATTCCCACAAAAACCTAGTACTATAAATAGCCCCACTTCCCTAGAAAAAGGGGTCACAATCAATACAATCAAGAACATTTTACTGCTCTGCCTTCTCTCTACTTTCTCTCTCTAAAGATAGACTCTTGCTAAAACCTTAACTACCAGAAACCTCCAAGTCTAAATCTCCCGGAAAAACCCCACAACATTTGGCGCCGTCTGTGGGGAGGTACGGTATTATGGAAGGACAACAACAGGAGAACGGTGCTGGGCGGCCTCTGAGGGTGGAGCGGCCACCACTGGAAAGGGAAATGCCGACCGAGCAGCAGTATACGCCGGCCCCGAGAATAACAGGAGAAGCCGCCCGGATTTTCGCAGCAGGGCACACACCTCGTCATGCCGAGGTAGTGTAGACACCTACTTTTGTCCCCATTCCCGAAAGGGAAAGGTTCGATGATGAAAACATAAATCTCCACTTGACAACGCATCTCCTATAAAATAACGAATCTCAATTCCCCTTTTCATTTCACCCGAAAACCTGCTATTTATAGAAACCTGTTATTTATGGAAACCTGCTAAAAATAGTAACTGTCGTAAAGGGTAGCTTCTAAAAGTGGCAATTCATAAAAGATAGAAACCTGTCAGAATTAGGTGTTGCACTCCAACATAAATCCTAAATGAGATAGAAAACTGCGAGAATCCTATTCCTAATATGATTCAGAAATAAGAGTTACGTATTAATTAAAATCCTAACGAGCCTAGAGTTCGTAAAGGGACCAGACGCATTCCGTCATGAAATTGATACGCACTAAAAGACTCGATTAAAGTCTCAAACACTACGGATTTCAGGAATCCGAATCTGACTAAGAAAACAGCCCAGACCCTATTTTCAACGCCTGGCTCTGGGCGCCAAAATCTTCGCCGCCCAGGCCTGGGCGCTGAAAATACCAGGGTACGTGTTTTTTCCTAATCCTTTGTGGATTAGAACTCTGCAATTCTATCTTTCCACGAACTCTTCCCTATAAATACAGCCCCAAATTCGACGTGAAAGGGACACACACAATTCATATTCTGAGTATTGACTCCAACCCTTAGCCTAAGCCTCACCCTGCGAAATTGTTCACGCGTTCTGTCGCAATCGATCCATAAATCGAACAGAACGTATCCTGTCCCGTAATTTGAGATTCGTTAAATAAAAAGGAGAAATAGCAAAGTCAAAGTGGTTAGTTTTCTGAGAACCGTGACGCACCTCTCAAGGGTGCGTCGTAATGTGTCCCTTTTCGATGATTTAACTGCTTTCCTCGCCCTTTTTATGAACTGTTAAACTAACTAAATCTGATTGTTCTATCACGCCTAACAAATATAATATTTTTGGGAAATTGGATTATCATGCTAGGTCCCTTAATGCTATCTAAATCAGATAATCGCGATCGATTTAGTATTATATGTTGCATATTGCTAAAATCAACTCAGATTAGTTTAATAGTTAACGCATGTCCCTTCAATTATTTATGCTGAGCTAGTAAGGATATCCTGCCTCTGGAGTTATCGACGAGCGAAGTACTCCTCTCGGTAGTTACAGTCCCCCGAACCCTCAATCTCTACCTTGCGGGTGTATGTTGAGAGATCCCCACACCAGGGATCACAAGGGAACCTACGGCCGTCTTGGTCAAACATAATTCACTAGTAGAAAAAACCCCTATTGCACCCCCCTTGTTGCAGCGTACATGTCTTCATTCTCTTCAACAAGTAGTCAGTCAACGCGGGTCAAAGCCTATAAAGAGTTGTTGCAGCGTACATTTTAAATGTTCTCTGCAATAAGTGTTTTTGCAGGGGGCTTTTACTGTTCGCTGCAATAAGTTATAACCTGTTGCAGGGTACATCTCATTGTACGCTGCAACAGGTCAGCTCTCAAAACCAATTCTCGCTTCTAATTAACAATACTGGCTCGCGTTTTAATTTGCAGCAGCTGGTACTTGGAACTTTTTTCCCCTTTCAAGATTTCTCATCGCGCGCATCACCTTCTTCTTCGATCTTCCTGGCCTCAACTCTACCGGAAACACCGCAGCACCTGGCCCCTTCTTCTTCTTCTTCAATCTTCCTCGCTGGCCCCCTTCTTCTTCCCTCTGCGTTTTTTCTCTCTCCTCTGCTTCTCAGTCACATCCGAAAATTAGGGTTTGTGAATTGAAATTGGGGATTTGGGTGTTAGGGATTTTCGTAAGCAGTGGTGGTCGACACATCTGAACCTTCTTCCGACACATCAGCGGCAGAGCAGTGGTGGTCGACACATCCGAACCTTCTTCGTCTGGTAAGGATAGCAATCTTCGATTCACGCGTTTCCGCCGCTAGTAATTTAATTTTCTTCTTGAATTTGTGTTATTTTACTTTAATTCTTATTCAATTTGATGATTAATCAACTTTATTGGTTTAATTTGATTTGATTGATGATTCTATGCGATTCCTTACAAGTCTTTGATTTTGCTGATTGAAGGATTGAATTATTCGTTACTTCTGTGTGCACATGTTCTTTGTTTAATGTTATGTGAGTACTATGTTGTGTATGGTTGAGGGGGTTGGTGTTCTGTTTGTGATACATACCAATTTTTTTGTGTATCTAATCTTGTTTTATGGTTGATTGGCCTTATGGAAACATCTGATAGGACGTTTGAGGTCGCCTAGTCCCTATATTGGAATTCCACGTGCTTCAATGGGATGTTTCCACGTCCTATCATATGTTTCCACGTCCTATCATATGTTTCCACGTGCTTCAATTGTGCTTGAGCAAAATATAAGAGAAAATGATTGATGTTGTTTAAATATAAGAGCTTGTGATAACTTGTATTGATGAAGCTTTGGGGTGATCCATTATTTTTGATGGGTGAGAGAGGAGATTTCCATATATTGATGACATCTAGACTATTCTAGCTGAGCTTTCCATATATGCAGACATCTAAACAACTATATTATCTGCATACAAAACGCTAACGAATAATTTCCAATGTTAATAGCAATGTTGAAATTGGTTTATTGAGATTTTTTTTTTGGATGAATTAAAATATCAAGGTTGTTTCGAGAAAGATTTTGTACTGGAGGAGTGGAGGGTGTCTAAAAGAGATCCCTAATTTTATTCACATTTTTACTTTCTTTTTTGTTTCACTTTGTATCCCCAATTACACACGTACACTCACGCATAGAAGACAGTCATTCAAGGGTTTGTACATGGGTAATCAGAGTCTTGATTCTCTTCCTAATAGTATCCATCTGGAAATAATTGTCTGTCATTCTATTTTGGGGTATTGCTCAGTACCATCTTCAGTTAGACATAACAAATCATTTGGTCAAAATGTCACTTGTTAGAGCTGTACTAGCATGTATCTTCGGAGCAGTATATTATACAGTAGTAATGAGTCATCCATCCTCAGTCCCTTGAACAAAGAGTTGATGCATTCACCTGATACTGACAGGATATTCTTTGAATTCTCTCTTGATCAGTCAGAGAGATATGCAATGTTGTTGTACATGTCACAATAACTGACACAGTTTGTTTAGGGTTAATAATTGACTATTTTTGTTTGCAGATTTCCAACTTTGAATCGATGGTTTCAGATGCAGACTAATCTTGACCGAGTTTCTGAGATTGTTGTAACACCCAAGGATACAAATGATGCTGGTGGGATACAGAACAACAGGAAATCATCCGTTAAACGATCTCGAGAGAATGAAATTGCGAACAACAGAGAATGATTTTGATTTTCGAATGGATCTAAGTGACGAAAAAGTGAACACAACATTCATAACCCTGATTCCTGTTAGTTAGCTCTGGTTAATATTTTAGACCGGTTACCCAGTTCTGGTTTATATTTTACCTCAATCCCCACTTTTGCATGAATCTAACTTGATTTTTTTTGTTAATTTTCAGAAACTCGAAGCTTATAACATGCTGCAGAGCTCTTTAGGTGAGATACTTTAGCCCAATATTTATCCCTTAAGAAGGATCAGATAACAACTAAGCCTTGTTGAACCGAGATGTGGCTGTAAGTTATCTGTCTTATGTATCCAGATTAGTCCTAGCACTGCAGACTTGGGGGAGACTTTATGCTCCCTGAACTTTGCTAGTCGAGTCAAGGGAATCGAATATGGTCCAGCTCGCAAGCAGACAGATTTTTCTGAGCTCCTCAAGTATAAGCATCTAGTATGTTCTATGAGAATTTTTTAGAATAATATTGTTGTTGAGTTTTGCCTGCTGTTTATGCTCGTATTTCTTTTAACAGGCTAAGAAATCAAAGCATGATGAAAAAGAAGCAAAGAAACTGCAGGACATTGTACAATCTTTGCAGCTAAGACTTTCTGCCAGAGAGCATATCAGATAGTAGTGCCTAACTCTTTCTCATTTAGATAGTGCTCGCGAAAATCTTCGAATTCTCAATTCTTTCTTTGTCATCTTACACTCACAAATTTCTTTCTTTGGCGCTTAAAGCTGCTAACTGTCTTTTTGTCTTCTACTCTTTCCTTCTGTTTGACCGTCACTTTACCTCTCAGAGTTAGCTTATTAAATTTTCTAGGATTATTGTACTGGAACTGAAATAACCATTTGACTCCTTGTCACAAGATTGAAGGACGCTGTTGACCGTAAAACAAAATGGTTGTAAGTACTTTTTCTTGTCACGTTCTTTTATGGTGCTGTCAACAAAACTTGTTATTAAATGAATATAGATTCTGAATTGGCAGCTTTGCCTTTTACTACCAAGTTTAGACTTTAGAGTCTGTTTTGTCTAATTTGATTGATGGAATTTGATGATGATGGTGATTTCATGGTATATACTAGCTGGCCAACAACAAGAACAACCGTTAAAACTTCATGATACCGAATAAAACTCGATCCGTTAAAACTTACACGCCACTGTCATTTTGCAGTGTGATTCGTACCTGGGGTGTGATCAGGAGTATAATTTTACAATCGATGTCAAAGATCCGAAACTGTTGAAGATGACAATTGAAAGGAGGAGCTTTGTATTCCTTTTAATGGCTGCCTGACCAGTAATGCGGACTGCTCTTGTTGTAGTCGTATAATCTGCTTCTTGTTTAGAATCACTACTTAGTACGTCTCTTTTTGAACACTTTGTGGCTTTTGAAGATTATGACTGTCTGAAGTATTATGCAGTTTCTGATGATATATCTTGAAAATATTTGGTGGTTGTATTTTCAGGGAAATGCTACGCTTTTGCTGCATGTTAAGTCTAATATGCAGCTGTTGTTGCTGTTAATGGTGGCTGCGTTCTGATTCTAGGATCTGGCTGTTGCTAAGGTTTGTGCTTGCGTTGCTTTCTAAGAACAGGCACTTAATATCATGTAATTCTAGGATCTGGCGTTGTTATTTACTGAATATGAAGTTCTCTTTGATTTGGAGTTCTGATTATGTGCGTGATATTGTGTTATGGGTTATTTTGATGCGCTGCCACAGGTCACTATTGAAACAGTGGTGACAATGGAGGTTATCCTTTGGACAGTTCTTTGGAATGAATTTGAGGGTGAATTTGATAATGAGAAGAATTTGCTTGGAGGTTCGTTAGGCGAGAAAGCTGCTGAAGATCTTAAACAAAGAGTTATTGAACATGTAAGCTTTATCTATATTTTCTTCAATCCTTCAGAAAATAATGATAATACTTAGTTTTATAATTTATTTGTTTGCTCTCTTGGCAGAACATACTTGTTATTTCAAAGTACAACTCAAAGATCACCTTGAAGAGACTGTCTGACTTATTATGCCTCGGTATTCAGGTTTGCTACTTTCACGAGCTAGAGTACTTGCACTATCTTTTCTATGTTGAACAGTTTCCAAACACAGTAGGCAACTTATTGGATGTATCTTCTGGAAATTCTTGCCTAAATCATCATTCCAGCTAGCAATTCTCATTAATTCTGATGGCAATTATATCTAGTATTTTGAATATGCATGAGCATTTATTTCCTTGTGATAGATGTACACTGATTTAGGTTGGTTGAGCTAGAAGATGTCCACTCAATTGGCCAAGCTTGCTCCTTGACAGCAAGTATGGTGTTATAGCAGCTTTTTGTAAAATAGAGGAATGGGTTAAATAAAATTGAGAAACTATCTATGTTTTTGCATCTTTCTCAAAATGATTCTTGGATTTTGGAAATGTACATTCCCTTCCTGTTCTTTGTAGTGCAAAATGACCCATAGTGTTACCTCAAGGTTTTTACGTTTGGACACTTGCCTACTTTAATTTTCTATAAATCTAAACCCTTTACATGATTCATATGATTAGTGTTAACTTTTCAAGACTTAATCCAATCTATTTATGCACATTTGAGACTTGTTTGGCCGTTATAGGTCATATATAGGCTAAAATGACATTTTCGCTCACAACTTTGAATTAACGAACTTAAGAACTCATTTCAAACTTATTACATGATTCATATGGTTAGTTTTAACTTTCCAAGACTTAGTTATGCAAATTTGAGACTTGTTTGGCCATTATAGGTCATATTTAGGCTAAAATGACATTTTAGCTCCCAACTTATAACTAACGAACCTAAAAACTCATTTGAAACTTATTACATGATTAATTTATTAGTTTTAAGTTTCCAAGATTCAATCCAATCGATTTATGTACATTTGAGACTTGTTTGGTCGTTATAGGTCATATTTAGGCTAAAATGAGGCATTTTCGCTCCCAACTTTGAACTAACGAACCTAAAAACTCATTTCAAACTTACTACATGATTCATATGATTAGTGTTAACTTTCGAAGACTCAATCCAATCTATTTATGCACATTTGAGACTTGTTTGGCTGTTATAGGTCATATTTAGGCTAAAATGACATTTTCGCTCATAACTTTGAACTAACGAACTTAAGAACTCATTTCAAACTTACTACATGATTCATATGATTAGTGTTAACTTTCGAAGACTCAATCCAATCTATTTATGCACATTTGAGACTTGTTTGGCTGTTATAGGTCATATTTAGGCTAAAATGACATTTTCGCTCATAACTTTGAACTAACGAACTTAAGAACTCATTTCAAACTTATTATATGATTCATATGATTCGTTTTAACTTTCCAAGACTAAATCCAATCTGTTTATGCACATTTTAGACTTGTTTGGTCGTTATAGGTCATATTTAGGCTAAAATGAGAAATTTTCGCTCCCAACTTTGAACTAAAGAACCTAAAGACTCATTTTAAACCCTTTACATGATTAATATGCTTAGTTTTAAGTTTCCAATACTCCTTCCAATCTATTTACGCACATTTAAGGCTCATTGGGTCCTTATAGGTCATATTTAGACTAATTCGTTCCCCACTTTGAACTAAAGAACCTAAGGACTCATTTCAAACTTATTACATGATTAATATGTTTAGTTTTAAATATTTCAATATTCATTCCAATATATTTATGCACATTTAAGGCTCATTAAGTCGTTATAGGTCATATTTAGACTAAAATGACATTTAATCTAATACTCCCATCAAATTTTTGTTTTTGAAGGTCTATACTCCGAGGAATGCGCCTTATGCTAGTGAGGAAATCGATGTGGTTCGTGAGCAATGGGCAAAGTTTTATTATTCGCCCGAGGGCGCTTGATCGAGTTGGTTTAGATGTTATAGAATAATTTTTTATATTAAAATGTATGCGTACGTTGAAATTGGAACGTACATATACTTAAATGTAGTACGTGCACTTTGGTTTTGGGATATATAGTATACAAAACACCGATTATTGTTTTTATATTTGTTATACAGGGTGCGATATTCTATTATTCTTGTTGACAGGTTTCTATTTCGTACAAGACACTCTATGTATAGCTAAATAAAACTAAAATTTTCCCGCCAAAAGTACTTTGTTGCAGCGTACATATAAATGTATGCTGCAACAAGGGTGTAAAATTAGGCCAAAATCATGACCTGTTGCAGCGTACAAATAGTTGTTCGCTGCAACAGGTTATGTCTTTTGCAGCGTACACCCATTTGTACGCTGCAACAAGTCATGATTTTGGCCTAATTTTACATACTTGTTGCAGCGTACATATATATGTACGCTGCAACAAAGCACTTTTCGCAGCGAACAATGTACGCTGCAACAAGTTTAGACTTGTTGCAGGCCCCCCAGTTGCAGCATACGATGTACGCTGCAACAGGGGTATAAAAGCCCGCTGCAACAAGGGTTTTTTCTACTAGTGATTGCACTCCCTTTATGTCACGATAACCGGGTTTTGTCAGTTTTTCTCATTGTTGTTAAAAACTGAATGGCGACTCCTATATTACTAGTCAATTGGGTGTAAACTCACAGGAAATCCAATTACACTTGATTGAATAAAAAGAATCGTCACACCCACGAGGGACGAGGTCACGCATTAACCTCGCGCTTTTTCGACCCCCCTCACAGTGGCGACTCCACTGGGGATAGTGAAGGAAATACTCGTGCTTGTAGGTAATCAAAATAGCCGAAGGGTGAAACGATCCTACCCCGCGATTATTTCCCCATCAAGTTGGGACGACCTGAAAATCAGCATATTAATGTGAATGGGCAGAACCGCATAACGAATCTCGGCTCCCTCGGGAGTTGGGACTAAGGATACCTTTTTTTCGCCAATAGGGGGGTGCATACGCCGCGCATGTTTCCCACTCGGTACTTGTGCAGGTAGTACACCTATCCCGAACCCAATCGCTCGCTCATTAGGTCCCTCTCGCCTGCATGCCCCCATTGGCTTGCACTTGCGGGTTGGCCTCTTGAGCGAAATTCGTCTGTTGAAGACACTACCTCGACCGGGGCATGTGTTGGATCTACGATAGAAGCGGTACCAAGCCAAGCGCAAATAACTACCCATAGAAGCCTATCATAAACTACATGATATGTTATTATCGCCTCATGATGAATGTTAGTTATGTGTAGCGAAATATGTGATTGTATGTGACAAACTATCCTAGAAAACCAACGACCTTAAAAATTGCCCAAACATTCATAGACTAATTTGCCAAACATTCATGTGTTCCGCAAACCCGAATGATCGCCACAAAAATAAGCAACGCTCGGGATGGCATGTAACGAATCCCACAAACGCTGCAACGCGTAAAGGACGTTATTAGGCAAGCACGCAAATCGAAGTCGCATAAACAGAAGTAGACGCAAACAGAAAAACGAGAACCAGCCAGGGACGCATTTTCAACGCCCCTGACTGGGCGCCAGAATTTCTCACGCCCGACGCTGGGCGCTGAAGTTGCTGCTTGGCCTTCTGGTCAGGCGCAGCAGCCTCGGTGCCCGCGCAAAAGGAAAATACGTAGCACAAAAAATGTTCGTAAAATGAATTGCTACAAGGGCGTAAGAAAAGCACTCGATTTCAAAAGCGACTCGTAAAAAAATTAATAACTCTTTGCGTCGTTGTTAGGCCTCCTACGACGACAATGCTCGGCACTAAAAATCGAACATGCTAACAATTATGAATGTCACACGGGCAAGTGTTTCGAAAATCCAAAGAATGACCAAAAGAAAAAAAAACTAAAAAGTGTACCAACAAAAGAAAGAGTGAAAAACCAATAGAGAGAGTCGAAGTCTAGACTAAGTAATGCTTGAAACTTTGGGGACCTAAACTTTAGCTTATCTTATGCCTAGGACTGGTCCTGCCACTTGGTGCCGATCAGGGAATCAACGGTTAGTGCGCCTCGAAGATACATCGCCAACATCAGGTTTAGTGACTCCAAGCTCCGCCCTGTTATGTTATGATACATATGACATTTACATAAATCATGCGGAAACAACCATTAACCCAGGAATCATATTATTTACACATAATCATATAGCATAATTAGATGCATACTCTTTGTTGCGTGCCCTCCCTAGCTGCGCCCGAACCGAACAAGAACAAGTATTTTAGGACTCCAAATGTCGTCCCTCCGTAGATAGTCCACAGCACGTCCGGATCCGCCTTAAGATTGACCAACTAGAATCGCCCTTAAGGTACTTAGAAAATTCGGCACTTTTATGAGCAAGATGTGTTTTAATTTTCTCTCAAAAAACTCACTTTTGAATACTTTGAAACTTGTATATAAATTATGACCCCTAGGCCTTTATTTATAGAGTTATGGAAAAGGAATCGTAATCCTAGTAGGATGCGAATTAATTGGAATTAGAATCCTACATGAATTCTATTTAATTAATTTATCCAATTAGGAATAGACATTTAATCATACACTGACTCTTGCAGATTCAGGAATCACGCATGAGCACAAACTCACACACACACGGCAGCCACAAGGACTGCCCATGCGTGCGAGCTGCAGCCCACGCAGCAAGGCCCACGCATCCGTGGCCTTGGCGCGCGCTGGGCTTGTGGCGTGCGTGCTTGCTGGGCGACGGCCTGGCTTCGTGCTGGGCCTTCGTCCGGCAGGCCTCGTCCGATGCTAATTCGTACGATACGCTTCCGATTAAATTTCCATTTCCGGAATCTATTTCCGATACGAACAATATTTAATATTTCCGATTCCGGAATTAATTTCCGTTTCGAACAAATATTTAATATTTCCGTTTCCGGAATTATTTTCCGATTCCGGCAATATTTCCGATTCTGACAATATTTCCGTTTCCGGCAATATTTCCGATTCTGACAATATTTCCGTTTCCGGCAATATTTCCGATTCTGGTAATATTTCCATTTCCAATAATATTTTCCGATACGTACCATGTTTCCGTTTCCGGCAACATCTACGACTTGGATAATATTCATATTTCCGATACGATCCATATTTCCGTTTCCGGCAATATCATCGTTTCCGGAGTATTCATTTCTTGCCTGTGACGATCTTAGCTCCCACTGAAACCAAGATCCGTCGGTTCCGAATATTCATAGATGGAGTATTTAATGCCATTAAATACTTGATCCGTTTACGTACTATTTGTGTGACCCTACGGGTTCAGTCAAGAGTAAGCTGTGGATTAATATCATTAATTCCACTTGAACTGAAGCGGCCTCTAGCTAGGCATTCAGCTCACTTGATCTCACTGAATTATTAACTTGTTAATTAATACTGAACCGCATTTATTAGACTTAACATAGAATGCATACTTGGACCAAGGGCATTATTTCCTTCACGCCCGTCATCCCTCATTTCAAGGATCTCCGCTTCCCCAACCTCGATTCACACCTTCAAACATGTCCATCGTAGATTTGCAAGAGCAGATGGCTCAAATGACCCGACTCATGGGCCAACTGAAAATGGAAAATGAAGCTTTAGCGGCTGCGCAAGCCAAAAATGACCTCGATAACGAGAAGAGGATTGAAAAAATGGTCCTACAGCAAACCATGGGGAGCAAATACTTCTCCCTCGATCCTGAACCTTTTCCTGGCAAACTACCAGAAAAATTCAGTTCATCTGACTTACCAAAGTTCAAGGCCACGGACAACCCCCGTGATCATCTACTGAGCTTTGTGAATGCCATGAACTTGAAAGGCGTAGACAAGTCCATGTATTTACCTGCCTTTCCTTTGTCCTTGGAACCTGTGCCACTCAAATGGTACTATAACCAGGACCCTAAGATCTTCCCCACTTGGGAAGACTTTGTCAATGTCTTCTTCAAGCAATATTCGTCGAACATGGATTCCCAAGTCGCCATGCGCGAGCTGGAAGTTCTCTTCCAAAAGAAAAATGAGGGTTTCACAACCTACTTTGCTAGATGGAGGGACCAGGCGGCCCAGCTAATCAATAGGCCCCCCGAAACAGAATTGGTCCAAAAATTCATTGACAACCTGGACCCGGCTTACAGACAACACCTTAGGTACCTGGGACTTGACACTTTCAAAAGAGTTTATGATGTGGGAATAAAGATTGAGCACGACCTCGCCAAAACCATACAAAGCAAACCCACATATAAAAACAACACCTATAATCGGGGTAAAACATCCCAAGCCCAAGAAGTCCATGCTGTAGAAGAGACTCCCGCCCGAAGAAGCCCTGGAAGATGGGTCCGAGACCGAAAGTTTGCCCCACTCGGGTCGACTTTGGTACAAGCCTTTGAAAGATTAACCAATCAAGGAAAGTTGAGATCTATAGGCCCCACCCGTGACCCTCCTGTCAAGGGCAAATATTGGGTAGAAGGTACTTACTGCAAATTCCATCAAGGAAATGGGCATGACACTGCAAACTGCTGGAATCTAAAACATACGATCCAGGACATGATAGAGGATGAAGTGATACCTCTCCCTAACGTTGGCAAACCCAACAACAACAAGAGCCCACTCGGCTCTTGTCACATCTCTCTCGACCAACCAGAGAACTTCGACCCCACGGTGTATATTACACCTCAAGGTGCACCACTCGCTGTGGTCCCTATGGATCGAATCGAGAGAGAAGTGTGCGGTGTGTGGGATGATGATGCTGAAGATATTTACCTATCTCAAGTGTCGGGCCAGGACCTATTCACTGAAACTTGGCCCGGGTATGCTCTCATTGACACCACCCCTCAGGAGCCCGAGGTTGACAACCTCACCCGATCCGGAAGAATATACCAACCAGATATTCACCCACCTCCTATGGACGACATCCCAGTTAGGAAAACTCCTGAGAATGGACGGCACGCCACCTTCGCAGAAGTCATTGAAAATCCTCTCTTGAAACAACTAAAAAGAACCAAGGCCGAGATTACCATCTGGGATCTCATGTGTACTTCTAAGGAACATCGCGAAAATCTTATTCGCTCACTTGACCTCATCTCAGTACCTACAGATATCACACCTGACTCATTGGTTAGCCATGTCACGAGAGATGCCGGAGAAAAGGCCATAGTTTTCACTGATAAAGACTTACCCAAAGAGGGGGGTGCTCACAATAAAGCCCTTTATCTAGTGGTTGGATGCAAAGGACAAAACATCCCCTTAGCGCTTGTAGATAATGGTTCGGCGGTTAATGTCTGCCCATTGCGAACCTCCCATTGCTTGGGGCTAGGAAACGATGACTTCCAAACCTCCACGCAAGGGGTACGAGCTTATGACAACTCCCGAAGGCCTGTATTGGGAAAAATCAACCTCACCATACAAACAGGGCCTGTGGCACGCACCACGGAGTTTCAAATAATCGACATCAAGCTCACTTTCAACCTCCTCTTGGGGCGACCTTGGCTCCATGACTTAGGAGGTGTGGCTTCTACCCTGCACCAAATGGTTAAACTTAACCATAACGGGGTAATACTAGAAATCCGCGCCCCTCCTCTCGACATCAGTTGTACTATGGTTGGAACGGCCGAAACTGCAGACGACCTTTATGGGTTTCAAATGGAAGAAGCAATCCAGTTCATTGAAGACTATGATCCAGCATTCCTAGACCCGCATGCATCCCGGGTCATCCCTAGAATGCTGCTAGCTCAAGGTTATTTCCCAGGAACCCCATTGGGCATAAGGAAGAAGGAATGCACATTCCATCCTTTTCCCAACAAATCTACTCCCTTTGGCTTAGGCTATGAACCAACGGAGGAAGATATTGCTGACCGCCTGTCTGGGCTACGCCTTAACAAAGCCAAACAAACCACCCTCCTTCCCCCGTATCAAAGGACCCTTAACGGGATGTTCGTTCGGGAAGGAGAAGAACACCCATGCTGTGATTTCCCTGAACCCTTCGTTCAGGATGGCTTGCTAAAACCCGGATTTGAAATTTTCCATGACTGCCATACCTTGGATGAGGCACCCCACCTCACCAAGACTAAAACAGCTGAAATATTGGACAACCAGGCTCTATGGACATTGTTTAACGAATCGATGCCTATGGAGAACGAGACTGTGACGACTACCCTAGCTTTACAAGATGAAGGTTTCGATCCAACCCGGTTAATCTCTCCTGCATCAACACTAGAAGAGATCGAGAACGGATGGGTGAAGACATATCAGTGGGTCAATGCAAAAGGAATTGAATTCAAGATGAGTACCGGTGAAGGACCGAAGTTTTATGAGACTAAACCCCAGGCTTGAGCCACATAGAGCACCATTAGTAAAAAGCGCCTAGTAATTCTTTAGATTGGTAGAAAAAATATAATAGAGACTTTAGATGGTCCTAAGGCCCCTTAGAATATAGGTCAGTTTTATTTCAGTGTGTTTTCCTTACTTTCCGAATCAATAAAGGCGTAATATTTCTCCTAAATTTTTTTTATTCTAACGCTAAATAAAGCACCAAATGTACTTGCAAAATACAAAAATAAAGAGGCGGCCCACTCTAGGCCCAACAAACGAGGCCCATTCGGTCTTGAAATAGTGTCATGGGAACCAGTTCCCGAAAACCCACAAAATAAACCACACTATCCCATTCATATCCCCAAAACCTAAAAAGCCAACCAGTGTCATCATAAGAGTCAATCCATGCAACCCAAAGAAATCAAAGGAAATCAAAATCCAAAACAATGCGAATGTTACCAAAAAACAGATTCATAAAACATAATTCCATCATACCCTTCACTAACAACACGCACTTCAACTCACCTCAAAAGCCTACACAAAGATCTTCATAACTTCCGCACCCTAACCCCAATTTTAAAACTGTTTCGAGTCACGAATAGAAAAAAATTAATCCTGACAAAAATGCATTTCACGCTAACAGTCAAAAAAGCCTCCAAAATAGCCTCAAATTTGACTTTAAATATGAGCAAAAAATCAAGGCACAAAAAAGAAATAAATGCAAGAACATGTGAAGCAAAGCGTCAAAAATTGACCGCCCAAGTCATCTTCAGCGCCCAGGGCTGGGCGCCGAAATTTCTGACGCCCCAGCCTGGGCGTTGAATCTCTCTGCCTGCCAAAAATTTTCTTTTCAGAAGTGCTCGTCATTTTATCCGCACACAACGGAAAAATAACGAACACTTGGGGGGTACAGTACGTATCCAAATAGGCTTCCCAAGAATATAGCCATACAAATTAGTCGAATTTCGAATTTCATATTTTACACGACTTATGGCAAAAAAAATCGGCAGATGAAAATAATGATAATACTTCACTCATTTGACCGATTAAGTAATATGCTTCCACCTCAGGGCATATCTACCGAAATCCAGCATACTAGAACTTATTCTAAAGCTAGAACTACCCGCGACCTGATTCTGACAAGATACGTAGGCAATCCTTACCAAGGATTCGGTCCAATAAAAAAAACAAATATTCTTTGTGCAAAAAGTGTTAGACATATAAAAACATAAAAAATAGGAGAAACAAAAATAAATAAAAATGAAAAATAAAAATACGCCTTTATTGAAAAAATAATAAGAAGGAAAACAAAGTGCTAAGAATAAAAACAAACACAGCTGAAATAAATAAAGGGCACCTACACCCTAGCAAGAACTACACTACTCTAGTTCTTCCGGATCATCAAATAAAGTCTTGTAGAGGGCAATGTTCGCAGGATCCACCCCCACAGTCTTCTGCGCTGCCCCAATATCAATCTCTATAAGAACCGGCTCCTGGACACTAACTTCCAAAGATGCCAAGGCTTCAGAAACATTCTAAGTTATAGCCCGCTCAGCCTCAAGGGCACAGACAATGGTGGGAGAAGGATTATTATCATCAACTAGACTAGCCACTGTTTCTACAGGCGGCTGAGCCTTCCTAACCCATACATTGTTCCGGCGACGATCTCCGCGAGAGTCTGCATTTCTTTTAACAACAACAGGCCCCTTCATGTTAGGCACCTTTTTAGGCCTGAAACTGGAACGGGGAGGAATTTCCTTTCGCTTTCGATCAGGACGAGCTTTCACAATCTTAATACTATAGGTACGAGGTTTGACAGAATCAGGACCCTCATACTTAACACGAATACGAGGTATCAAAAGCTCAGCCGGCTCCCCATTACGAGCCTCGGCCCTCACATCTTTATCATTGGAGCTCATCCACAACTTGTAGTTTTCAGAAAGACCCACAAAGCCATTTGTAGCTACGGCCCAACGCGGGAGACCATCATAATACTTAGCCCACGCTAGAACCCGTGTTTGTGAAAAGGCCGCTACCTTAGGTGGTACCGTATCAGAAAAGGGGATAGTCTGCCTTAAACCATATTGACGCATGACTCGGTAAGGGGAAATATAAATGGGACGATATAGCCCCAACAAGGAAACATAAACCGATACATCAGAACCCCCTGTCATAGTAGTCACACCCCACCATGGTACCATCCACTTAATAGAACAAATGCCATAAGTAAAAAAGGAGGTCCATTCGGCCTCGTCCTGGCCTTGGTGCAAGTATTTTCGGTTACCCAAGGCTATAGGGCGATAATGTTTAGGATCGGCAGGAGCTTCCAAAAGTCTAAGCCGTTTCGCAAGCCAAATCTGCAAAAACAGGGTACGATCGAATCAAAAGAATGAAAAAAAAAATAACGGTCCCTGGGGCGCAGTTTCAACGCCCAGGACCAGGCGCCGAAAACTCCAGCGCCCAGCCCTGGGCGCTGAAACTCGGCCCCAGGCAAAAGAAATATATGCAAAAGGGGCGTATGCGTGCGCAAAGAAGAAAATCTATTACCTGCAGTAATAGGGGGCTTCCCTTAAAATGTTCAGATTTGGCATCCTTCTTCAGCTCATCCGCACTCAGCAAAGTCTCGGCAACAACCAACGGCATAATAGAATAGCAACTTTCCATCTGGCTAATCAAGGGGATCAACCTTATGTCACCGAACGCGCCATTGTTATTCGACAGCAAATAGTGATTCAACAAGCAAAATACAAGGGCTCGGATATTCAATTTCTGTTCGGTCATATTCTTACTAGGCCTAAAATGATGTTTTACAAGTTTTGCCAAGTTAACCTCGTGATCTATAACAATTTCAGCAAACATGTTATCATCTAGTTCTAGGAAAGCCCCTATGGTTGTTTTACCCTCTTCAATAGTGCCAGGAGTAACAGGAGTAGCATTAGTAGGATAACCAAGGATCGCAGCAAATTCATCTGGCAAAGGACATATTTCGTTGCCCCGAAAGGCAAAAACATGATGATCGGAGTCCCAAAAGCTTAGGGCAGCATGCAGAAAGTTATAATCAATATTAATTTGTTGTAAGCCTAAAAGTGCCTCTGAGTGGTATTCTTTTAACAAAGTCTTTTCTGTGGGAATAAGGGCACGTAGCCAACGCCTAACAGTCCGTTGGAGTGAGAAAGTAGGGATCGACATGGCAAAAGCAATGAGTAATTAAAACACAGCAAAAAAGAAGAAAGAAATTGAGAGTGGTGGAAAATAGGGACGTATCTAGCCCCTATATATAGCTGGACGCACCCAGTGACATCCTGATCCCATTCGGAAACGTGTTAGGAAATCCGAAAGTCAAATATCACCAGGAAAAGACTTTCAGCGCCCACGGTTGGGCGCCGAAATGTTTAACGCCTAGCCTTGGGCGCTGAAAATGCAGCCCAAGGCCCAGATTTCACAAAACGCGGAACAGGAAAGGACTTAAAACCGTGTTGCTAAACACGAGGCCCTATTGCAAGTAGGATCAAGCCCAAAGCACCTTTAGCTCCCAAATAAGCAAAAAAAATAAACATTAAAACTTGGTCGAAACTTAGACTTGTCTCAGAAAATGCTTATGTACACTTTTCAAAAACAAGTTAAATATCATGGTCATTCTTCGAAACGCCAAAAATGTGTGTCGTTCAGTCGTTGGTTTTCCAAATAAAAAATGTTTGTCTGTCAAAGGATTAATCCGGGCCAAGCTAAGACCGGATGTCGCCTGAAAACTAAAGTCGCACTCCACGGCTTCGCTAAAGTAGCACACTACTATAAAAGGTCGCTCACACATACGAGCATGACCCCAAACATGATTACAAGATGCGAAAAACGGCCGACGAGCCCCAGTGCTTGGGGGCTCGCGAAAAAATAGACTCCAACAAGGAGCGCACGATCAAAATCACATTCCCGGACTACGCCATACACCATCTCATGTTTGGATATCTCAAAAAAAAAGGGGTTCGACCTCAGAGAAAGGTCGTCATTGACACTTGTGCATGGTCCTCTGATCAAAGACCAAGTAGTGGCAAAAATCGAGCCGTAAAGACTAGCTCAAACCACGAAAGCAGACGGTCGCAAGACAAAGGTCCGTCTGAACACGTTGTCAGCCCACGTTCAGGTTACAACTAAATTCGAGCATCCCTCGAAAGAATTCGCTCTTGCAAGAATGAATAAAAAGAAATTCTCAAAAGAAATCACAAAGAACAAAAGAAATAGGAACTTGCTCATCTTCAGTTGGCAAGATCGCGTCACAAACCACGCGAGTTCCCAAATCGAAAAAACGAATTCAGGTTCGCTCACCTCCAGCGAGCGGGGCGTCCACCCTTAGCGGACAGGGCTCGCCCACCTTCAGCGGGCGGGGTCTGCGTCATTAGCCGCGTAGGTCCTCAGATTTCGAAAAAAGAATCTTCCAAAAACAAAATGAAATAGGCTCGCCATCTTCAGCCGGCGGGGTCTACAGCGCAAACCACGTAGGTCCTTATTTCCAAAAAATAAACACAAAACAAATTTCAAAATAGATTCGTCCACTTCTATCGAACGGGGTGTCCACCCTTAGCGGACAGGTTCGCCATCTTTAGCTGGCGGGGTCTACGTCACAAGTCGCGTAGGTCCTTATTTTCAAATATTCAAAAAACAAGATTCGTCCACTTTTTTCGGACGGGGCGTCCACCCTTAGCGGACAGGCTCGCCATCTTTAGCCGGCGGGGTCTACGTCGCAAGTTGCGTAGGTCCTTAGTCGCTGCAGCGGTAACTTTTTCTAGTTTTCCCTTTTCCAAAAAATTAAAAGGATTGGTTTTCCGTTTTTTCCAAAAAGAGCGATGTGCTGGATTTTCCTTCGTTTTACGTTCCATAAAAACAAGGGGGTTTTCTCGTTTAACTAGCCCTGAAAATTAGAATCTTTAAAAAAAACATTTTTACCTCGTGATTGGGCTTGGCCAGGCCCAATTACACTTTATAGCTTTGATTTCGAAAACATCTGTAGCTACTCCCAATGACAAAGTGAGGGAGTTTCTACGCACCTTTATATCCTTCCAATGACAAAGTGAGGAAGTTTCTATACTATCAGTTGACAAATCCCAATGACACGTGAGGGATATGTCGACATTTCAAAGTGATGACCCTTAAGTCAAATGTTATCACTCGGGGGCTCGTGAGACCCTCGCAAAACAGGTCATATACACCATGGCTTGTGTGACGCACTCCGTCTAATACTTTGACCATCGTCTTATTCCCGAAAGGGAAAGGTTCGATGATGAAAACATAAATCTCCACTTGACAACGCATCTCCTATAAAATAACGAATCTCAATTCCCCTTTTCATTTCACCCGAAAACCTGCTATTTATAGAAACCTGCTATTTATGGAAACCTGCTAAAAATAGTAACTGTCGTAAAGGGTAGCTTCTAAAAGTGGCAAGTCATAAAAGATAGAAACCTGTCAGAATTAGGTGTTGCACTGCAACATAAATCCTAAATGAGATAGAAAACTACGAGAATCCTATTCCTAATATGATTCAGAAATAAGAGTTACGTATTAATTAAAATCCTAACGAGCCTAGAGTTCGTAACGGGCCCAGACGCATTCCGTCATGAAATTGATACGCACTAAAAGACTCGATTAAAGTCTCAAACACTACGGATTTCAGGAATCCGAATCTGACTAAGAAAACAGCCCAAACCCTATTTTCAACGCCTGGCTCTGGGCGCCGAAATCTTCGGCGCCCAGGCTTGGGCGCTGAAAATACCTGGGTACGTGTTTTTTCCTAATCCTTTGTGGATTAAAACTCTGCAATTATTTCTTTCCACGAACTCTTCCCTATAAATACAGCCCCAAATTCGACGTGAAAGGGACACACACAATTCATATTCTGAGTATTGACTCCAACCCTTAGCCTAAGCCTCACGCTGCGAAATTGTTCACGCGTTCTGTCGCAATCGATCCATAAATTGAACAGAACGTATCCTGTCCCGTAATTTGAGATTCGTTAAATAAAAAGGAGAAATAGCAAAGTCAAAGTGGTTAGTTTTCTGAGAACCGTGACGCACCTCTCAAGGGTGCGTCGTAATGTGTCCCTTTTCGATGATTTAACTGCTTTCCTCGCCCTTTTTATGAACTGTTAAACTAACTAAATCTGATTGTTCTATCACGCCTAACAAATATAATATTTTTGGGAAATTGGATTATCATGCTAGGTCCCTTAATGCTATCTAAATCAGGTAATCGCGATCGATTTAGTATTATATGTTGCATATTGCTAAAATCAACTCAGATTATTTTAATAGTTAACGCATGTCCCATCAATTATTTATGCTGAGCTAGTAAGGATATCCTGCCTCTGGAGTTATCGACGAGCGAAGTACTCCTCTCGGTAGTTACAGTCCCCCGAACCCTCAATCTCTACCTTGCGGGTGTATGTTGAGAGATCCCCTCACCAGGGATCACAAGGGAACCTACGGCCGTCGTGGTCAAACATAATTGCACTCCCTTTATGTCACGATAACCGGGTTTTGTCAGTTTTTCTCATTACTAGTCAATTGGGTGTAAACTCACAGGAAATCCAATTACACTTGACTGAATAAAAAGAATCGTCACACCCACGAAGGACGAGGTCACGCATTAGCCTCGCGCTTTTTCGACCCCCCTCACAGGTAGAAGTGCTCAGTGAGGAGGACGAGCAGACTAACCGCACTCGCCCTGGTGGGCATCTAAATCCTCATGCAGATACAGTGATGGAGGAGAATCCGGACCTGCCCGTGTCTGTGGGTGCCCTGCGGGCCATTCTGGCCGAGTTCCAAGCTGATATGGGCAAGACGGTCAACGCTGAGGTGCAGAAGAGCATGATGATTTACACCTCCACTGCAGCTGCCAATCATGGGAGACCGACGGACACCAGGCCGTCCCTGTCCCTGCGGCCTCCCAACGTCTGGACCAGACAGACAGACGGGGATGTTAGGAGTCGGCTGCCAGCCAATCAGGCTGTGTCTTACCTGCCGCGCCGACTGCCTCAGCGACTGATCGGCGAAACGTCTCGAGGACGTGAGCAGCCTCATGCAGAGCAGGTGCCTGATTCTGAGTCTGAACTTTCGGACACCGGGTCAACCCCCGTCATGCCGGATAGACCTCTCCCTCACCCCACTTACACGCACTTGAGCCAAACGCGCCCAGGGGTCACTCGGCCAACTCTTCAAACTCGCCGACGAGAGTCTTCTCGGCGGGAACCCTACTCCAGGCGTCAAGATCCCGTGTATCACATTCAGGAGGGGGTGTCCAACATGGCCCTGGGACACTCCACCCCTTTTGCAGATAACATCATGAGAGCCCCAAGGGAGCCCAAAGTTAAGCCGCCCAACATTGATGCCTATTACGGGACCACAGATCCAGACATGCATCTCTTAGTTTACCGGCATCACATGTATGTCCAAGGAACAATTGACTCAACTTGGTGCAAGTATTTTCCTGGTACACTCAAAGGAGTAGCATCTAAGTGGTTTGAAAGGCTTCCAGCTGGAACTATTCGCTCTTTCTCAGAGCTCGAGTTATTATTTTCTACCCGATTCATGGCTCACAAGGAAGAAAAGAAGACGAGCATGCATTTGAGTAGAATTCAGCAGGGGAAAGACGAGTCTCTGAGGAGCTATGTGAAGAGATTCAATTTAGAGGCCGGGCAAATTCCAGATTTGCCGAATGGTGTTGCATTTGATAACTTCATTAGAGGGCTTAAGAAAGGCTCCTTCAAATTTGATCTGGTAAAGAAAAGCGTCTGAACCATGGCAGAAGTGCTAGATGAGGCCGAGGCCTTCATCCACGCAACAGAAATTTGCAGTGTCCCGAAAGACCCAAGGAGAAGTGATACCGCTGAGCCGGCAGCAAAAAAAGAAAATTTTGATAAGAAGAGCCGGCCTAATGGGACGTGGGCTATTGCAAAAGAATCAGACAGGGCCCCCGGAGCGGCCGGCCAGAAGAGATCCAGAACTTATGACCGGGAGCGATTTGAGTATAACACAGACATGTACACGATTCTGATGGACGTTGGGTCCAAGTATGAGATTGATCGTCCATTTCCCATGAAATCGCCACCAGAAAGCAGGGATCCCAAGCTGTACTATCATTTTCATAGTGACATTGGACATGACACCAAAGAATGTAAGAGCCTAAAAAGGGCACTGGACAGCCTAGCTGCTAAGGGGTTCCTAAAGAGTTATATCAGCAGAAACACGGGAGGTTCTGGAAAGCCATTCTACAAAAAGAACAAATCACCTCCCTCGGAAGAAGATGGGAACCGTACTGACCCAGAGTGTGTGGCAGTCATCTCAGGAGGACTGGCCGCCGGTGGTCCGACCATGAGGGGTCAGAAAGATTATGCCAAGCGGCTAGGGCAAGTGATGCTTTCCGGGAAAGCCACAGCCGACCCATTTCCAAAAGTGGAAATCGGCGAGGCCGACCGTGGGAAAATAGCCACCCCGCATGACGATCCGTTGGTGATTGAGTTAAAGGTTGCTAATCTGAGGGTTAGGCGTATCTTGGTTGATACAGGAAGTTCGTCAGACATAATTAGCCTAGAATGCTTGAATCGGCTGCAACATGATTCCTCGAAGATTGAGAAAATCCACTATCCCATTATAGGCTTCGGAGGTAGTATCATCCATCCAGTCGGCATCATTTCTCTTCCTTTACGAATGGGAAATAAGAAAGAATCTCATCAAATGAACGTCCATTTCCTCACAGTGAAAGATCTGACGGCATATAATATCATCTTGTGGCGTCCTACCTTGAATAGGGCAAAGGCGGTTATTGTGACTCACTTGATGCTTCTTAACTTTGTCTGTGATGATGGGAGCGTCAGCACTATACATGGTGATCAGCAACAAGCTAGAGATTGCTATTTAACCACCTTGAGTCCGGAAGCATGGGGGTCAGGTGAAGAGAAAGACACGGTGGGAAACAAACGAAAGTGTGGTGACACACAACCCAAAGTCGTCAAAGAAACATTAACTATCTCAGCAGGGCACATGGAAGAGAGACGACCAGAGCCTGTTGGGGCTCATTTCAATGTGGTGTTAAATACAGACAATCCGAATAGAGTAGTGCCCATTGGAATTCCTCCTGACGACCCGCTGGCGGCAGAGTTGGTCCACCTACTGAGAGAATTTGAGGATATCTTTGCCTTCACAGTGGAGGAAATGTCGGGTATTGACCCTGCTGTGGCCGTCCGTAAGCTGAATGTGGACCCGAATTTTAAACCGGTTCGTCAGAAGAAAAGGAACCATGGGGAAGATAGAAATCAGGCGGCAACAGCAGAAATATAGAAGTTGATGGATGCAGGGTTTGTTCGGCCGAGCCAGTATCCCGACTGGGTTGCTAATGTGGTCCTCGTCAAAAAACCAAACGGCACCTGGAGGATGTGCGTTGATTACACCAACCTCAATAAGGCATGTCCCAAAGACAGTTTCCCATTGCCAAAGATTGACCGGCTTGTCGACTCCACGGCGGGGCATGCCATGATGAGCTTCATGGATGCATACTCAGGGTTTCATCAGATCCCCTTGTGGCCTGACGACCAGGAGAAAACGTCATTTGTTACAGAACAAGGCCCTTACTGCTACAAAGTAATGCCATTCGGATTAAAGAATGCACCGGCCACCTTTCAGCGTCTTATTAACACTGTGTTCACCAAACAACTCGGCAGAAATATCGAAGCTTACATTGATGATATGATTGTGATAAGTAAGCTGCGGGCGGCACACATAGCTGATCTTAGGGAGACATTTGAGACTATTCGAGCCTATAACATGAGATTGAACCCTAAGAAGTGTGTGTTTGGGGTGACGTCGGGCAAATTCTTAGGTTTCCTGATTGATGAGAGAGGAATTGAAGCCAACCCAGACAAGATCCAAGCAATAATTGATATGAGCTCACCAAAGACAGTAAGAGAGGTCCAGCGGCTCACAGGGTGCCTGGCCGCTCTGGGCAGATTCCTTTCCAGGGCCGGAGACAAGTGCCACTACTTTTTTAGGGCAATCAGAAAGAAGGCTAAGTTTGAATGGTCAGACGAAGCCGAGGCGGCGCTGATCAGACTAAAGGAACACTTGCACACCCTACCTCGTCTGGTTAGCCCCTTGCAGGGAGAGACTTTATACATGTATCTTGCCGTGTCTGAACACTCGCTGAGTGCCGTTCTACTGACAGAGAGGGAGGGAATACATATGCCAGTATACTTTGTCAGTCATGTTCTTCAAAATGCTGAAATTAGATACCCTGCAGTGGAGAAGTTTGGCTTAGCCCTGTTCATGGCCAGCAAAAAACTTCGTCCTTATTTCTTAGCCCACAGAATAGTGGTCTATACAGATCAACCGCTTAAACTGCCCTTCACGAAGCTGGAGGCGTCAGGACGAATGCTGAATTGGGCAATAGAGCTGAATGCCTCTGTTATCACTTATGAGCCGAGGAAGGCTGTCAAGGGGCAAGCATGTGCCGACTTTATTGTTGAAATGACGAGGCCTGACTTTGCCAAGAACACAAAGACTGTGTGGACACTGTACGTAGATGGCTCGTCCACGCTGAATGGGTGTGGAGCTGGGATAATCTGTCACTCCCCCGAAGGGGATACTTTTGAGTATGCTATGCGATTTAACTTTCAGGCGTCAAATAATGAAGCCGAATATGAAGCCCTGCTTTGTGGCATTAAAATGTGTAAGGCGGCAGGCGCCGAGGAGATTGTAGCTCTGTCTGACTCTCAATTGATTGTGAGCCAAGTTAATGGAACCTGCGAGGCTAGGGACCCGACGATGGTCAAATACATGCAGGCCGTCCACCAGGAAGTAGAACCATTGAAAAGCTTTGAGGTAAGACAAGTTCCTCATTCGGAAAATAACCAAGCTGATGCCTTGTCTAAATTGGCCAGTTCTGCTTCTTGTGATACTCCTCGGCACGTGTTCTAGGAGGTGAAGGAGCACAAAAGTATTGAGCAGATGGAGGTGGAAACCCTTGACAGGACCTCCACATGGATGGATGACATAGTTAACTTCAAAATGAATGGAGTATTGCCAGAAGACTCAAGGCAAGCGGCAAGACTTCAGAAGAAATGCTCTTGGTTTGAAATGTGGAATGGCACCCTCTACAAAAAGGCCTACTCCCGTCCCTTGTTAAAATGTGTGACGCCCGAGAAGGGGCAGGAAATTCTGGAAGACCTTCACCAGGGATTGTGTAGCTCGCATATTGGTGGAAGGGCTTTGGCTGAAAAGGCACTTCAAACCGGCTATTACTGGCCGAATCTTAAAGATGATGCAATCTCATTGGTCAAGAAGTGTGACAAATGTCAACGCTTTGCTCATTTAATACACCGACCGGCACGAGTTCTGACGCCCATCACGAGCCCAATCCTGTTTGCTAAATGGGGAATGGATCTCCTAGGTCCATTTACTGCCGCCCCTGGAGGGAGGCGTTATGTCATTGTTGCTGTAGATTACTTCACCAAATGGGTGGAGGCAGAAGCACTCAAAAACATAAAAACCAGTGATGTAAGAGCATTCATTTGGAAAAATATCATGACCCGTTTTGGGATCCCACAGGCTATCGTCTTTGATAATGGGCCTTAGTTTGAAACGCCTAAGCTGAAAGAGTGGTTGGCCGACCATGGCATACATACTTGTTTCGCGTCGGTCGGGCGACCCCAAGCCAATGGTCAGGTCGAGGCATTTAACAAAATTATCTCTGAGGGAATGAAAAAGAAGCTTAACGAAGCCAAGGGTCTATGGGCTGATGAACTGCCAAATGTCTTATGGTCCATCCGCACCACGGCTAAGAATTCAACCGGTGAAACACCCTTCTCACTAGCTTATGGTGCCGAGGCCGTTTTACCCATAGAGATGTGCGAACCAACCTTGAGAGTCATGCTGTATGACGAAAATGCTAACTGGGAGATGATGAAAGCAGCCCTAGACTTCCTGCCCGAGGTTAGAGGAAATGCGGCACTAAGACAGCAGCTGTACAAGATAAGAATGGCAAGAGAATACAACAAGAAAGTCTCTAATAGGGTGTTCAAAGTGGGGGATTTTGTCCTTCGAAAAATGGAATCCATAGGCCGAGCAAATGAACAGGGTAAGCTGACGCCCACCTGGGAGGGACCTTATGAGATCTATGATGAAGTCAGGGATGGAACTTACCGCATCCAGGACATGCAAGGCCGACCTATTTTGCGCACCTGGAATGCTGACAATCTTAAGAAATACTTCTTCTAGGCGTGTGATTAGTTTTGTCTTACATGGAACTAACAATTGCCTATGGGCCGGTCTCTAATGTTCCTAATAGGGTAGTAACCACTTTTGTAACCGGCTAAATTCGCCATGCAAAGTTATAAATAATACTACTCTATTCTTTTCATATCATTTATTACTCGCAAGTCTAACATCAAAGCCTAATTGAATGACGGCCTGAGAAGTGGCCTAGATTAGCACCCGCGCATAACAAGCCTAATTGTTTGAAGCCTAAGAAGTGGCCTAGATTAGCACTAAGTTATAGGCTGATCACCTATTCAACTCTCACATCAGAGGCATAACATGCCGCAATTAACCCGCTCGGTGGCACATAAGCCCTGCGGCAAAATTAACCTTGTAACAAAGGTGGCTTACTCAAAAGCCCTGCGGCAGAAGTCACCTTGAAACAAAGGTGGTTTGTTCAGAAGCCCTGCGGCAGAAGTCACCTTGAAACAAAGGTGGCGTACTCAAAAGCCCTGCGGCAGAAGTCACCTTGAAACAAAGGTGGCTTACTCAAAATCCCTGCGGCAGCAGTCACCTTGAAACAAAGGTGGTTCTTTGGTCGTCCATCCCATTTGACGAGCATGTCTAGCGGCAATCATACCTATTGATTGACTTGCGTAAATCAATGTAGTAGTAGACACGCTCGTCAAAGATTGTGACGACCACATAAGTGCCGAGAACATTTGCCGGCGCCCACGACCGAAACAACCATAAGGCAAAAGTTGTTTGCCCGAATGTGCGGCGGCACGAACATCCGTGGAACAAAGGGTTGTTCGTGCAAGTTCTTTGGTCGTCCATCCCATTCGACGAGCATTTCTAGCGGCAATCATACCTATTGATTGACTTGCGTCAATCAATGTAGTAGTAGACACGCTCGTCAAAGATTGTGACGACCACACAAGTGCCGAAAACATTTGCAGGCGCCCACGGCCGAAACAACCATAAGGCAAAGGTTGTTTGCCCGAATGTGCGGCGGCACGAACATCCGTGGAACAAAGGGTTGTTCGTGCAAGTTCTTTGGTCGTCCATCCCATTTGACGAGCATGTCTAGCGGCAATCATACCTATTGATTGACTTGCGTCAATCAATGTAGTATTAGACACGCTCGTCAAAGATTGTGACGACCACATAAGTGCCGAGAACATTCCCGCGGCAGAAGTAACCACGGGGGAAAAGTGGTTGCCCATTGTAATCTATATGGTGGTAGGCACGCTCGTCAATAATTGGGATGACTACATAACTGCTTGGCGTATGCTTAATGGCCGGCGGCAACGTCGCATAAAACATATCTTGGTCGACATCTTTATCTGACAGGCAGGCTACACCTTTGATAAATGCCAGATAACTTGACGACCATACCTATTGATTGGTAGCATCGCTAAGAAAAATCAAAATACAAAAAACAAGTAAACACGAGTTAAAACAGAAATAGCCTATTTATAGAACAACGCCCATAAGAAGGCGTGCAAAAGTGGCAAAAAATGCAAAATAAAATTGTTGTGTGCACAGCAGGCACAATAGTACAGACGCCAGCGGCGCCAAAACATAACAAAATAATTGTTTTTGCCCTTAGTCATGAGAACACTTGAATAAAATTTTGATAAAGCAGAAGGAAGCAGATCAGGGAGCAGCAGCATCGTCCTCGTCATCGGAGGGTACAAACTCAGGGGGCGGCTGGCCGAGACGCTCTGCGGCCAACACAGCAGCACCGTGTTCTAAGCGCCGCTGGAACCACACGAGGTCATACTCCTCCATGTGGTTCTCCCAGGAATGCTTAACGGCGTCCTTTGCCGCCTGCTCCCCCTGATCGTAGGACTCGAGAAGACGTTCTCGCAGGGTGCGAACCTGCGACCTGGCAGTCTCCAAATCCCCCCGAAGTTGCTCAGCATCCTCAGCCGCCTCTTTGATTTGGGGAAGCTCCCGCAGCTGGTCCTGAAGTGTACGTATTTCCTCCGCTGCTGCCTTGGCCTCCTCAACCATCGCCACCATGTCCTTGTCCTGCGCCAAGACCTTCTTTAGCAGCTCGGCCTTATCAGACCGTAACGAAGCCACCTCCTTCGCCTGAAGGTCTATGGTCGTCTGCATCTGCAAGCGGACCTCTTCAATCGACTTGAACGCGTAATCACCATGATGGGTGGACTCGGCCACTTGAGCTTTGAGCTCCTCAGCAGTCTGAGTCTTCCAACTCTTGCAGAATTCCATGCGGCAGACCAACTGCAAAGGGGGCTACATGTTAGTAAAAACTCTAAAAGGAAAAGCAAAAAAATAAACACATACGAAAGTTGGAGGCAAACTCACGTCGAGTAGAGTGGCTTGGATGGCACCAAATTGGGCGTCTGTCTTACGGCCGGGAAGAGAAGCAACGTACTCCGAAGGGACGGCCTTAAAAACCTTGCGACATATTGCCGCCCTGTCTCTTGCCGAGTAATGAGGAGTAGCGGGAATATCCTCATCCACCGCCACAGTTGCCTCCTTTCCCTTGTCTTTAGCTATAGGAAAAAAATGGCCATAGGATGACGCGGAGAGTAAGAAGAACTGCCAGAAGAGACTCGGCACGTCTGTACAACGTTCAAATAAAACTTACCCCCTGACGACCTAGCTCGGCGGGCCACCTCCGCAGGGATTTGGGACCTAACATTGGCTGGAATCCCGGAGAGAGGATCCTCCGGCTCGGCAGGGTGCCACCCAGACTTTGACCTGGACACCAAGTCCACAACCGAAGAAGGCTTATCCACGCCCAGCTCGTCGTCAGTAGGGTGACCCCCTTCTGCGGCTTGAGACTCGTCCTTCTTCACAAGACGCCGGGGTTTGGGCTTGGGCTTCTTAAAGGTACTCGGAGTCTCCGAGTTAGCCGGCGCAGACCTCTTTTTCAGTTGGGACAGAGTCGTCCCCTTTTTCTTCCCAGACGCCTTAGCCGCGTCCTTCGCTTGCTAAACAAAAATACTAGTCAGATACTTGGCCCCGTAGCAAGTCATAAGTCACTCACTAAATAGTGGCTCGTCATCAAAAAGGACGCCCGTCCAAAAATGACGAGGCGTAGCTTATCAATCACAAGCCACTCACTAAATAGTGGCTCGTCATCAAAAAGGACGCCCGTCCAAAAATGACGAGGCGTAGCTTATCAATCACAAGCCACTCACTAAATAGTGGCTCGTCATCAAAAAGGACGCCCGTCCAAAAATGACGAGGCGTACCTTATCAATCACAAGTCACTCACTAGATAGTGGCTCGTCATTAAAAAGGACGCCCGTCCAAAATGACGAGGCGTACCTTGTCAATCACAAGTCACTCACTAGATAGTGGCTCGTCATTAAAAAGGAAGCCCGTCCAAAAATGACGAAGCGTACCTTGTCCATCACAAGTCACTCACTAGATAGTGGCTCGTCATTAAAAAGGACGCCCGTCCAAAAAATGACGAGGCGTACCTTAGCAATCACAAGTCATTCACTAAAAATGGCTCGTCATTGAAAAGGACGCCCGTCCAAAAAATGACGAGGCGTACCTTAGCAATCACAAGTCATTCACTAAAAATGGCTCGTCATTGAAAAGGACGCCCGTCCAAAAAAAATGACGAGGCGTACCTTAGCAATCACAAGTCATTCACTAAAAATGGCTCGTAATTAAAAAGGACGCCCGTCCAAAAAAATGACGAGGCGTACCTTAGCAATCACAAGTCATTCACTAAAAGTGGCTCGTCATTAAAAAGGACACCCGTCCAAAAAATGACGAGGCGTACCTTAGCAATCACAAGTGACTCACTAAAAGTGGCTCGTCAATAAAAAGGACGCCCATCCAAATTGACGAGGCGCACCTTAGCAATCACGAGCCATTCACAAGGTGGCGGCTCGTCATTAAAAAGGAC
Source organism: Spinacia oleracea (assembly GCF_020520425.1). Lineage (NCBI taxonomy): Eukaryota > Viridiplantae > Streptophyta > Magnoliopsida > Caryophyllales > Amaranthaceae > Spinacia > Spinacia oleracea. Next base: position 23,597,529 of record NC_079490.1, read on the forward strand.
GCTCGCTGCCAACTCTGGACGGGTAAAGGCTTAACTCACAAAAAATAACGAACTAGAAGGATACTCACCTTCTCCTCCAACTCGGCCTTGGCCTTCTTCATCTTGGCCTCATAGATGTCGGCCATCCAGTCGGTCATGTCGCCCTTCCCAATAGCAGTTGCGGACAGTTTGCTCATCCCTTCCTCTGTAAACAAAAAGGAACAATAGTTAGATAAAGAATAGAACAAAGTGGAACGGCACACAATCTGGCATACTACCTCGGGTCATAGAGTATCCTAGGCCTACGGCCGCTAGAAAAGCCTCATTTCGAAACTAACTTATGTGCGACAGCCACTCGGCCGGCACATGGAAGGTCTTGTCAACAGTTAAGTGATGAGTGTTAGCCTTGAACAGGACCATTATTTGATCCCACTCCTCGGCAGTGAGAGGTGGGAGAGGCTCGTCGCGATCCATATAATTGGCCGTGCGATTCCAACGGCTCATCCTGTCATACATTTCCTGGTCGTCCGTATAAAACACGACCCACCTCTTCCTCCACATGTGCCATTTGCTGAGCTTGCCGACCACCGTCTGGTATGTACCACGACTGCTCAGATTAAACCACCATTTGGCGACACTGGGGGAACGGGAGATAGAAACCAGATGCAGGAACGCATTGAACGACGGCTACACGTTGTTCAGCGCACATTTGGAGATATAGCCAAAAATATCTGCCCAGGAGTTGGGGGTCAGCTGAGCCACCCCAATGTTAAAACCATCTAGAACCTCCACAACGAAGGGGTGTGGAGGGAATCTCATGCCTAGCTTAATGGCTGCGGCATAAACTGGGAATTCTCCCTCAGCGAGCAAGCTAACGGTCAAGTCAAGACCGGCCGGCACGCGCATTTGGTACCCTTCCCCCATACAGAGATCGTCCCTCATTTTGGCTCCATGCCTATCTAGCCACCTCATCCAGCCAATGTCTGGGTGAATCTCCGAAGGAAGCAGCTGGGCTTCTTCCCGACCTCTGGGCCTAATGGGCAGGGGAGCAACCTCTTGCTCTTCGGCAGCCGACGGCAATGGAGCGACGCTCGACTCCCCCACTGACTGGCTCGTTGTACCCCCTGACGAGCTTGCCGTTTTTTCCTCCTCAGCCTCGACATATTCGTCGATCTCTTGAAAGAGATCGACATATTCTACGTCAGCTGCCGGGGCGGTGGAAGAATATCTCTCCCTAGGGGGCGTGGATGCTTCCTCCCGCAAGCGCAGGCGAGTAGGATCTGCCGTCTGCTTGGTTCTAGCCATGCCTTCTGCATAGTGAACGAAGCACGGCTTAGGGGTGAACAACAATGAAGAAAAAGACGTGATTGGGCGTCCGTCCCGATAAAAGACGAGCGGCGTAAAGATCTCAGTTAAAACTATCAAACCCTTACCTAGTACTAGGGTGCCGGGCGCTAGCAAGGATAAAAATGACGAGGGGATAACAAAAACAAGAAAGAAAGGAGAAAACTAACCTTGAAAGATCTGTGAAGTACTTGGTGAAGAACAGGTTGAGTTTGATGAAGAACAGGTTGAGTTTGATGAAGAACAGGTTGAGTTTGGTGAAGAACAAGTTGAGTCTCGCGGTGGCCGGAAATCGCCTGCTGGTGGTGGAAATACGCCGGAAATCGCCTGTGTATAGTTCTGTGAAAATGAAATGTAAAAAATGAAATTTACCCCTCCCCCCTTATATGTAGGGAAGGGCAAAAAGGAGAAAAGTGACACGTGTCACTATCTCAACACTTGTTCCAAAGGCGAAGCTGCAAATCAAAGGTCAAGAAGCGATATCCGGAAAATTGTTTCCAGAAATGCCCTCTTGAGGGGCAAATGTTGTGGGCAAAATTACCGTGCCTTCGTGTACCAATGAGGATGTGACACATGGCACGTATTACGCCCCGTAAGCAGAAACCATACGAAGTCTACTCCGGAGCATGGGTATCAATCTATGTACCTGCAATGTATATGTATTCGTATCTATGTATGTATAAATGTATGTATTGTACCTACACCCAAAAAGGGGCTTAAGTAGTAAGTATCCTACGGAGTATAAATACGCACAATAGGCCCAAATAGCCCACTATTGCCTAAAAGGGCCAGTAAACTGTAAGAAGGAAGGACACGTGTCCTCCCCTCATACCTCAGCCAATCATGTTAAAGGAATATTAGGTTATTCCCACAAAAACCTAGTACTATAAATAGCCCCACTTCCCTAGAAAAAGGGGTCACAATCAATACAATCAAGAACATTTTACTGCTCTGCCTTCTCTCTACTTTCTCTCTCTAAAGATAGACTCTTGCTAAAACCTTAACTACCGGAAACCTCCAAGTCTAAATCTCCCGGAAAAACCCCACAACAATTAGTATTATTATATTTTGTTTGTTAAAAAATGTTTGTTTGCTTAATATATCACATCTTTTGTTGATAGTTATGTTGATCAAAGATTTAAAGATTGAAAACTACCGAACATTAAATGGTTTTTTAGATTCATACTATTGAAACACAAGCACTAGTATTTTAAAAATAACTAGCTTTTGGGCCCGAGCTATGCTCCGGGATACTACATTAGTATTTCATTGATTTTTTTTTTTGAAGTGATAACATGAAACATGTCATATTTTAGTGGTAAAAGTTTTATTATTTAGATTCAAACTTGCGGGTTCAAACCTTATTCAAACCATATTTTTATTTATATTTAATATATGAAGATTACATGTGCTTAAGTTTTACTTTATAACTAAATCTAGATACACTTTTTGATAAAATCTGAACCTTGGCTTTTCAACAAGACATTAAAATAACAAAATATACTCTGTAATATGTTCACTCTCTAAACCTATATAAATGTCTCATTTTTCATTGATCGGAGATACTTAGCAAAGGAATAAGATAGGTGAAACTTGATTGATTAAAGTTGAATTATTAAACAAAAAAAAAAGATATTGGATACAGGGGCAAAAATTAGGAGGGGTTGGCATGACCCCATGATATGTTTAAGTATTAAATATGCACTATAAAAGCATATGTCTAATATAGCTCAAGTGGTTATTTTCCTTAAAAATTTGACCCCCTATGTATAATTTCTGGTTCCGCCATTGATTGGATAAAGAAACATTTAAATGGGAAAATACATTGTGAATTTGTGATACATTAGGATGTTTGATTTGTTTAAGATTTCTTACCTGGTGAATTTATTTGAACTTGCTAGCATGAATTGAAGTCGGTTAGGTAAAGGAAAATAAATTTCACAATATTGTGATTCGCTCGTAGTTAGAAATCTCAGATGTTAAATTGGTGCTGATGACCCCCAAAAAGAAAGTCAAATTCCAAGTATGAAATTAAGTGAGGTCGACCTATAGCGGTATTTGTTCCTCGTATGTCATAGACAAGTTGACAAGTCATCATTTTCATCAACGTCGCCGCATTGCCATTCTCCTCGCGCACCATGTGTCGTCATTGTTGAGTTTGTGGGTGCATCAGGGCATTTGGGCTCTACAAATGTTCACGTTTGGGTTTTAACTTTAACTTTTGAGTCCAATTAAAAAAAAAAAAAAAAAAAAACCCTTTTATATCATTTGAGGTATCTAAGTATTAGACATGTCAAACGAGTTAATTCGGATTATTAAAATATTTACTTTCGGATTCGGGTTAATTTGGGTCGGTCATTTTCAGGTTAGGATTTACGGAGTACAAATGTTATCTTAAAAGCCATAACTTTCGGGTATAGGTCGACCCAACGGGTGAGAGATTTAAAAGCGTATTATATTTTCATAAATTTGGTAATAATAAAAAAAAAAAAAAAAAAAAGCGCATAAAATAACAAATTTTAATACACAAGTTTATATTTTGTCCAATTCAACCATTAAATGGGCTATAATTCATCAAAATCAAATTACACCTAACAACAGTAACAATAAGTCATAACAATTTTGTTTAATGTTCATAAAATCTCATTTAAATAACAATTTTCAATCGGCCGGGTCAAAAGGGGCTCGGTTAGATTTTGACCCATTATTTTGCGGGTTGTTTGGGTTTTGAACAAATCGGGTTTGGGGTTATAATATTGTTAAAACTTGAAACTCTATGTTGTCACATGTGAGTTGTCCACATTGGATAAAGATGAGAGAAAATACCACCTTATAAGCTTATGGAGACACTCTCATACCGCAAATTTTTGGATGTATCCGGATACCGCCAGAGTTGGATGTACCCACATCCAAAACGACGTAGTTTTATGTTGTTTAAGATGAACATTAATATACTGGTATGAAAATTAACATTTACTATTTCGGAAATGAACATTTATTTATTTATTTGGAAATGAACATTTACTATTTCGGAAATGAACATTTATTTATTTATTTGTAAATGAACATTTATCTACTCATTCGAATATGAAGGTTTATCCAATTATTTGACAATCCTCATTTATTCAACCAATTTAGAAATGCATTTATCTACTGATTGTGAAATGAGTATTTACTAATTTTAAAATGCACTTAGTTATTGCATTACGATGTTATTACTTTGAACATATGTTTACAATATCTCGAAATAAAATCCTTATAGAACACCGTTGGATTTTGAATTTGTCCGATTGTTGGTTCTACACATTGATGCTTCTGAGCTTGTTCATCCTAGTCATTAACTCAAGAAGATTGGCATTATTTCATTTCTGGACAATTAGGCATTACATTTATGTGTAGTAGTTATTAAGATTAAGGTGTAGAAACTTTGTGTTTTGGTTCATAAGTTTATCTGTTTTGCACCTTCTCTATATTAATCAAAAAAAATTGTAATGGTCTAAAGTCAGGATCAGTCGGCAAGCTAAACAACTTCTAAGAGGAGAGACTTGCAGATTATCTACATTTTTCTTGTGAACAACCAACTCTATTCTTCTATAGGATGAAAGACTACAAAAGAAAATGACCGCAATTGAAAATATTGATAATTCCTTCAAATTCTTCCGGTGTCAATTTGGTATTGTTTACATAAGTGGACTTAATAGAACAATACGAACAAATAATACAAAAGGTATGAACAAATAAAATAAAAAGTATGAACATGCAAATTCATTATGAACATTAACCAGATGATTATTATGAACAAAAAATAAACAAGGAACAAACAATTCAACAAAAAAGAACAAACAATATAAAAAAGAACATAAAATTCCAGAAGAAAGAACAAACAATACAACAATTGTGAACAATTATGAACAATTTTATGATGAATTTAAAAAAACAATATGAAAGAACAAACAGTACAACAAGAAAGAACAAACAATACAAAAAGAAAGAATAAACAATACTGGCACTTGTAAAAATATAAAAGATCAATGAAGAGTTTAATTTTATTATAAACATTAACCATATGATTATTATAAACAAACAAATAAACAAGAAAAAACAAACAATATAAAAAAGAACATAAAATTCCAGAAGAAAAAAACAAACAATACAACAATAAGTTTGATGAATGAATTTTGAAAACAAGAACAAACAGTACAACATGAAAGAACAAACAATACAAAAAGAAAGAATAATCAATAATGGCGCTTGTAAAAACATAAAAGATTAATGAAGATTTAATTTCATTATGAACATTAACCATATGATTATTATAAACAAATAAATAAACAAGAAAGAACAAACGATATAAAAAAGAACATAAAATTCCAGAAGAAAGAACAAAAAATACAACAATTATGAAATTTTGATGATAAATTTAAAAAACAACATGAAAGAACAAACAATACAACAAGAAAGAACAAACAGTACAACAAGAAAGAACAAACAGTCGACAAAAAAGAACAAACAATGTAGGCGTGTCGTTTTTTGGGGTACAGCCAGCTCTGTACCCGGGTACAGCAGTTAGGGGTTACTCTCATACTACCGATTGATTTTAGTGTGGAATCTCCATTGGGCTTATAAGTGGACCAAATTCTCCTCCTTATTGTCCAAGCCCATTTAATATTTCTCAAAAATTTAACAAATATCTTGTTCAAAATCCAGTATTTTCGGTCAAGTAGGGTCTATTATTGACAAGTATAGCTAATGCACAACTTTAACCATTAACACTTTTAATTATATTTTAATCTAATTATAAAAATTGGTATTTCGAAAGTACAATATCGACACGAATCTAACAAAATCACATACTATATCCTAAATCAGAGAAGGAAATTTTTAGTACATCACCAAGATTAAGTAGGGAATATCGAGTTTAGGATAGACATTCACACTTCACAGGCCTGATTTTATAGCAGAATCAATATGTTCATTTCATATACTTATACAGTTATACACAAACACTGATCATGATGTACATTATTTATTCAGACAAAGTCGTCGAGAAAAAGGACACTGTACATCCCATATCAGACGAGGAATCACAGGCTCGATTTTACAGCAGCATCAATATGTTCGCCGAGAGTTCCAGAAAGAGTCTCCACAAGATTGAGTAGGAACATGTCTGAACCATGTTTAGCCAACAACGATACAGACACAGGAAGATCATCATACAATCCTAGCGGTATACTTACCTGCAAAAGAAAGGGATATTCTAATCATGAAAGTTAAGGGAGACGAATACATGAATGAAGCTTTTGATGCCTTATCCTTTCTTGTGAGAGAGGAAGAACCTGACAAAATCCAGATACCCCGGCAATGGAGAGTAAGCTAAAAGCTCTAGCTCGAAAGGTTTCCAAAGTGGACGCCTCAGTCTGTAATTTTGGTGGTGGGCCTGGAACTGTCGGGATTGCAAGGATGCCAACATCCTGCAAATAGAGTACAAATCTAAGAGTAATTCAAGAAAATTGTAAGGAATCAGGAAATGATGAGAAGCTAAAGCATTCACCAATTTCAACAAAAGTTGCAGGTGGAACTAGAGCAGGATAGGTATTTTCATGTATTGGCAACTCTGAGTTATGAGGTAGAGTTACCAAAACAGAAGATGGAACTATTTATAGCAAGTCATAGGAGATTACCCCCAGGAGAGAAGAGAGGGCAGCACGCAATTCCGTCCTGACAGAGTGGCAAATGTCGATATTATCATCTTTAGCCCACACGGCCTCCCAAATTCGTTCCTTTAGTCCTGCTCCCAAATTTGGTTTGTTGGAAGAGACCCATTCGCCATGGTTAACCTTAAACTCATTTCTAGACTTCCATGTAAATTGAATTAGAGCAAGAAAATAGTACTCTGAAACATATTGTAATCAACTACTTGATTAAATTAGTACCGGACCAATTTACTAGCTAGCTTTACCTTTGTAGTATTCTCATAGCACTTGAAAGGGCTACCAAAGATGGTATGCTGTACACTTTTGTATCGTCACCCTGGTTCATGAAATGCTTTAGACTGGGAACATTGTCTTTGACATAGTCTCCAATGTCCATATATTTCAGAACCTGACCTGAAATAATTCGATGAGAACTGAAGTTACAAGACTTAGAGAAACAATATTTTCCATGACACCTGAGGTTTCACAATATGCTTTTGCATAGCATGCAGTCAGTCTAAGAAAGGACCTACATGCTGAAATTCCAGGAACTACTATGCTGCAAAAACAGACTTAATTACCTCCAAATGATTTCTCCACGGACTTGACAAGAACTTGTTTTACTCTATCAATTGGGATGTTTAGAAGTTTGAAGCAATCTTCAGCAACAATTATTTGACTCGGGGTCACAAGAGGATGATCAAGGGGTGGAAGTAGCACATTCCCTACTCTCTTCAAGATTGCTGGATCCCTAGCAAACCATCCTGAGATATAGCTTAATTTTCAATCAATGAAATGTGATTCAACACTAATTTAACTGCAGTTTCTGATGATCACAATAGAAACATGCTTAGCAAAAAGTACAGGTGTCGCCATATCAAACATTATACCGTAGTTCATGATCTATTGAAACTCTTGATTTTGGCATCTTGTACTTGCATCTCTAAGTTCAAGACAAAATGCTGTACAGGAAGCTACTCTAGCATAGAATTAGACTTTCCTTTCAAGATATCTAAAGTGCATTATTGCATTTTGTTTGACTTATCATATAGTGTAATCTTTACCAACTGTATCAAAACTCTGTGCCATAGGAATAACACCATCAACAGAGACAACCCCATGCGAAGGCCGAATTCCATATATTTTACAGAATGCTGCTGGGACTCTTACACTTCCTCCAGTGTCCGTACCTAAGGAAATGAAAGAATAACAGCTTATTTAATGGTAGCTGGTTACTTTTGAAAGACAAATGAACGGTTTTTCAAAAGTGAAAAATGACGCACCCAAAGAAAGATCTACAATGTTTGCGCCAACTGCAACAGCAGAACCACTAGAAGATCCCCCAGGAATGCGATCTGCTGCACATGGATTCTTAGGGGTGCCATAATGCATGTTTTCTCCGTTTATGCTGTCAAAGAAATTGGCAATTAATTGCTTAGGATTAGTTACATCATATAAATCTTGTAGATGATCATAAAGAAGACAAGCCATTGAAACTCATCATAGGAACTCTGAGGTTTTCGCCATTAAAAGGTATATGTCCAATTATCCATGGATTGTACGAAGTATTGGTTTGTATACACAAGTATCATAGATTGTTGTATACTTGTCGTCTATTGCGGTAATAAAAGTTATTCTCTTCATCTCAAATGAACCTCATTTGGACGCATGAATTCTACAAGTAATGATTGGATAAGCAACAAAGAATCAGAGGACAAAGATTATTGCATGGAACGAAAACTATTAAGCATTAAACAAGCACTTTTGTATAAGTATTTAGGAAAACTGCCATCCTTTTACAGAATGTTAAATCATCTCCAACATGTTACCTCCAAAACGCTACCAAGAATGTTCAAGAAGAAAGCTTTCTCTGGCTTTTCGACATCTCATAGCAGTTGGAGACAATAGAAATGCTGACAGTAAACTCACTATAAAACTTTTAGCTCAACTTTAAATCTGTTGAAGTTCAGTGCTACTTCAGCTCGTTAGTAATCTGGATTGTTACAAAGACTTTCTTCATCAAGCTCATCTATAACCCTTTTGATATATCATCATACTTCAGCAAAGAAAATACAGTCCACTAGCCACAAGGCCCACAACCAATAAACAGACTGAAAATCTGTATTCTATCGTATACACAGAAAAATCATTTAGCAAAAATGTGAAACGTTTAGGTACACCGTACACCACACAATTAAGAATCAAATTAGCAAGAATATACAGTTGAAATAATTGCAATATTTACATACACAACCTCACAAGAAGCTGCATATTAAAGTCCATTTGCATAATCAGACAGATTATCATAATCGTAACTCGAAAATTGAAAGACCAACCTGTAAGCCATTTCATCCATGACAGTTTTACCAACACAAGTAGCACCTGCCTTTAAGAGAGCCAAAACAGCAGGAGCTGTGGATTTGGCTGGTGTATGAGTTCTTGCCCAATCAGGATTCCCAAACCCAGTTACAAACCCTTCCAAATCAAATCTGCCCTTCCAAACACAAAAAACTTATCAAAATCATCCAATAAAATGGATAATTAGAAAACTATAGTATAGAATTGGGTTCAAATCAAGGAAAACCAAGAAATGGGAACTTATAATTGTAAAGTTACAAGTATATTCTTGAATCAAATGCAATTAAATTTATCATATTGGATGCATTAAACTAAATAAAGTTCCAAACTTTCAGTTAGAAAATTTATAAAACAAACCCCAAAACTAATCAATTTAACTTCTTTTTGCAATTTGGGTTATGAATAAAAAGAAAATCATCAAATAATTGGAGGGTAGATGACTAAAAAAGCTAATATACATTAAGATTATGTGAAAATTGTGAAGGTACTTACATATCTTTGACAGCAAAAGTGAGACCAGCTAAAGGAAGCTCCCCAGAAGAAGAAAATGGAGGCAGTGTGAACTTCTCCATGAAAGCTCCATTGTCTGACTCCATCTCTCTCTTTCTCTCGGAAGATACCACTCAGGCAGTCAGGTAGAAGAAGAAGTGTACGGTATAACTGTATATGCAATCAAATCCACTCAGATGTCAGGGCTTTGTTCTCATTGATAAAAATTGGAAATAGCGAGTACGGAGTGAGTAGTGTCAAATATGACTAAATTGTAAGGTGAAACAAAGGAATAACCTTATCTAAAAATAGTTGTGCGAGATGGGGTGAAGACTAAAGAGTTACTGACCTCGAGTCGTATTTTCCCCGTACAGTACATATAGTCGGACGACCTCTTAGCAGACGGCGACCTCTAGGGCTCTTGCTATACAAGAACTCTACCTAGCCAATGTAATACGGAGTAAGGAGTAACATAAACCCCTCAAAAACATACGACCGGTAAGAAAAATATCCTCACCCTAGTTTTAATATGTGTATTGTGTCACAACAATACAATATGCATGCATACACACCCTAGTTTTAATGTGAGACCATTGAACTTTGGTTCTTTTGAAATGCCTACTCCACATACTCTTGGAGTCTTGTCATTGAAAATTTTGTCAAGGGAATGCAATTTTTGTGCACTCTGTATTTCTACACTGAACAAATGCATCAAATATACAAATTACAGAGTTTAGAAGCAAAAGGGTAACAATTTTCAGTCTTTCATCACAAAGGTCATCATTGTACAATCATACTAACCCTACACAAAAGCTTAAAAAAAACAAAGGATAAAATTGATTGTACAAGGAGATGATATGTATTTCCAACTTCCCACGTCACGTGAACTGCCAAGTGCTATGCAAGTTTATCTTCTGTCCAGTCAACCTCATCTGAGTCATCATCAATAAAATATAGGCAAGGAGCTATTGGCTCACACTCCGTGCTAGTTCGTTCATTATCCTCTGAGGTTTCCTCAGATTTCTTCCAACCTAAACACCTTCTATAAGCTTTATCAAAGGCCTCGACAGTTAAACCTGAGGCGAGAAATAATTCAACCTCGTCCACAAACCGCTTGGTTCTAGCCGTAAGGAAAGGCATTGCAGCATCAGCAACCAAAACCTTAAATTCTTCCTGTGTTCGATGCAGGGGATGTGTTTTTCCTTTGAGGTGATAGCTGAACAAGTAAACATATGCATGTTAGTTGCATAAGTAGTCAGTTAACTAATCTGTATTATTCCGTATATTGGCAAGACGGCTATAGCTAGAAATTATGCACCTTATTTACTGAATTGCACCTGAAAAATTATTGAAGATTACTATAAGTTACCTTCTTGAAAATGAGTGAATCACCCCAAGTATGTGATGCATAATGATTTCAACATCTTCTTCCTACAAGGAACAGCCAATTGGATAACTTTTAGCTGAATGCAAGTACATGCACACACAAAAAAAACTTCATAACAGCAAAGAAAGCAAAATATCAGGAATAAATAAATATTCCAGCAGACAGCTTAGAACTACTCTGTAACGCATAAGAAAGACGAGAATAAGAGACCTGTAACAGAGCTTGTAACTCCCTTTTCAACCACTTTTCAAGCCAGCTGTTCGGTTGAAGATACTTGTGCAACTTCCAATAGCGCTCAACTTTAAATGCATCACTTAAAAGACCTGATTCTGGTTCGGTGTAGTAACATTGTAATCTATACTTGTGATCCTTTGAAAAGAAAGTACTGCATATGCGTTGAGAAACTAGAATAAGTAAAGATAAATAGCAAATTACTTCCTTCAAAGAGTCAGACATATTAGAAAGTCAATATAAAGCAACCTGTCTCTGATACCTATTACCATTATTTTGGTTGATGAAATGCTGTTGAAATGTAATTCCATCATACCCATAAATGATAGAAAAGTTTTCAGTCTGCAAAATCAATAATATCCAGTTATCCACCAATTGTCAAGAAAACATGATCAGCAGGAGTGAAAATTTAATAAAGAATGACCAAGCAAATATGTGAGCAAATAAAACAACTACTACGTATTACTATAAAGTCAAAACTCAAATTGTAAAACCGCATGACAACTTCAGAGCACATTAGTATGATAGCCTCTTCAAAAGAGGAAGTGTTCCCTGAAACACTTAGTGCATGTTTCGTATGAGAAAATGGGAAACAAATAAGAAGGAAAACGGTATTATTAACAGTTACCATTATTAGTTGTTCCGTATAACTTAGAAAAGAAATCACTTGCGTAAATTTGGGGATTAAGGACAGGAGGGTAACAATTATGTTACCATAGAGTTGGGAAGGGTAACAAATGCATTGTATTACCACTTAAAACTGCTAGGAAAATTTGCCAATTACTACCTTGCTTGTTTGGGAGTTTGTGAATTACTACCTACATCTTTAAAAGTTGTCAATTACTACCTACATCTTTGACAATTGATGCAATTTACTACCTAGTTGTCATTTAATATATTTTATAACCAATTATATATTAATCAAGCTAATTACATATTAATTATTTTAATTAATAATTATTTTAAAAAAATAATATCACATATTACCCAAAAAGTTAACCCCACCCAAAAAATTCTTGTTGTTGTCGTGTACTCCTCCTTCCTCGAACAAAGCTGGAAAAAAATGAAGCTGGAAAATGTCTGCTCTTCAATTCCCTTCTGCTAAGTTCTTCTACATTGGCTAAAAAATGGTCCCCTAAATTAAGCATACCCCTATATACCCAAAGTGTTTAATTACCTCCTTAATTGACCAAAATACTTAAAAGCCCCAAACTTCCCCAAAACCCCCAATTTGATTGAAATAAGAACCCTTATTTACGAAATTAACAGTTGCAGAAAATCGGGCACACCTTAACAAAATTGGTGTCCACAAAATGTTGTTTTCCGGAGAACTGGAAAGGTAATACCAGTAGCACGAACAAGAATGGAATTTTGGTCGTTCGATAGGGAGAAGGAGCAAGAAGACTGAGGCTAGGCAAAATAAAAGGGATGATAATTTTAGGCTTTATAGCAAAACTTGAGCAGAAGGGAAGAAATCGAGTAGAATTGAAGAGTGGAGCAACGTCAAAGTCTCGAGGAAGAAGGAGACGATGAAGAGTATGAAGAGAGGATGAACGACGAACACCGAACTCGATCTATTAGCAGAACAATCGGGTTTTTTTCTTTTTTTAAGTTTTGGGTGGGGATTTTTTTGTTTTAGGTTTCAATTTATTAATTAAAAGGATTAATATATATAATTAGGGTGACTAATATATAATTAGTTAATTAATTAGTTAGAAAATAGATTTTATGACACCTAGGTAGTAATTGCCATCAACTGTTAAAGATGTAGGTAGTAATTGACAACTTTTAAATATATAGGTAGTAATTCGCAAACTAACAAACAAGCTAGGTAGTAATTGGCAAATTTTCCAAACTGCTATAACAAACATGCTCTTAGAAGGGAGTGGAAATCATAGAGAGACTCAAACTCAAGTCCATAACTTCCTATTAATCGCCCTTTTCGAAAACATCTTCTCATGGATCATTCAGAATCAAGAATCTCCGAAGACCACGTCGACATGGGTTGGTTTATGTAATTAAAGTAAACCACCATACTTACTTGTTACGGATTAATTTTCACCACCGATACAATTACATGGAGTATTGGGATTACGTCACCCATCCCAAAAAATCAATCCAGCAGTTTTTAGTAATACAGTATTCAAAACTAAGCTATTTTTCGCAATAAAACAGACACTGATCACTCTTAATCACAATCTTATACTAGAATTAATCCCCAAATCTGATAAGGGTAATTGTGTTAATTAGCCTCAATCATGCTACAATTCAGAAGTTGCTTGCATTTGGCCGGAGAATTAGTTAGTTAGCTGTTAGTTAGCTTCCTGATTTGAAGGGAATCTGTTAGAGTTTAGTTGTGATCATTTAGCTGCTGTCCATTTCTGTCAGCATATGTTCTTAGCAAGCAGGCTATAAATAGACTAAGTATAGGATGTAATCATTCATTCAATAATAACTCCAAAGATCATTCTTTCTCATCTCATGTTCTCTCTCTCTTTCTATATTACTGTTGTCAGAATTCTTGAAATTCTATCCCATATCTTAGCTATACAGGAAGGTTGCTTTCCCTGTATCAGTGGTATCAGAGCAAAACCAAGCAGCTGCTGCTAGGAATCTCTTAATCCACAAATGTTGGAGCTTCAAATGAGTTGCATTCCAACTGTTTGATATAAATGGAGTTAAGCCCATTATTGGGGTCTAAGTTTTACAAAAAATCACCAATTGGGATCTGATGTATCCACTTTATATAGAGTTTTTACCCCCGTCCATCATTGATTACTGGTCTTAATTGCGCCTGTGAGCCTTGTGTGAACTTTGTACATTACCGGGCAGGTCCCAATAGAGACTCCAATGGAGACTCTTAAACAGAAGTATGGTAAGGTTTTTGAAGATCCTGTAGATCTACCCCCTCATAGAGGTGTGCTGGATCATAGAATTCCATTAGAGATGGGTTAAGGTCCTGTTAACATTAGACCTTGCAGATATACAGTCAAACAAAGGGATGTCATAGAACTATTGATACAAGAGATGGTGAAAAGGAATTATCCAGAAATGCAGCCCTTTTGCATCTCATGTTATTCTAGTGAGGAAACTCTAAGTTCCACATTCCTGTTATTGATGATTTCATTGATGAATTGGTTGGGGCTGTCTTTACTAAACTTGATTTGAGGGCTGGATATATCAGTTAAGGGTACACGAGGGCGATGTTTTCAAAAATTGCATTTAATACTCACACTGGATATGAGTTTCTCGTAATGCATTTTTTGTCTTACCAATGCACCTGCATCTTTCCAAGGGTGGAAGAATGATGTTTTTAGACCCTTACTCAGAAAGTGTGTCTTGGTGTTCTTTGATGATATTATGGTTTACAGTAAAGACAGTGAAGACCATTTACAACACCCCTGTGATGTTTGAGCTTATGCAGAAGAATCAGATGTATGCAAACGCTGGTACATGTACTTTTACTACTGAAAAAGTGGAATATTTAAGGGATTTCATATAAGCAAAAGGGGTTAAGCCTGATCCAAAGCAAGTTTTAGCAATTTTAAGTTGGCATATTCCTAGTACCTTAAAAGATTTGAGAAGTTTGGTATTACAGGAAGTTTGTAAGGAACTACACCATTATTAGTAAAGAGTTAACTAACCTTCTCAAGATAAGGGGAATTTGTTGGAATCAGAAAGCACAAGGAGGCCTTCACTGAATACTGCCCTGACTACTGCACCAGTTCTAGCTGCTCCAGATTTTACGAAACCTTTTGTTTTGGAAATTGATGTATCTAAGTTTGGAATAGGTGCAGTCCTAATGCAAGAAACCACCCCTTGGCTTTTATTAGCAGATCTCTAGGTCCTAGATGGCAGAAATGGTCAGTCTATGAAAAGGAGCTGATAGCTATTGTTTTTGTTGTTCAGAGTGGGAACAATACTACTTTATAGTCAGAACTAATCAGAAAAGTTTAAAGTGGTTGCTACAACAGAAGATATCAACTCCATCATTTCAACAGTTTTGGTTGTCAAAACTCATGGGAGTTGACTATAAAATTCAGTACAAGAGTGCGAAGAAAATGTAGTTGTTGATGCCCTCTCTAGTGTTCAAGGTTCAGAGATCCTGTTTATGGCTATCTTTGTGGTCTCTTCAGATTTGAAAGACATGATCAGAAATAGCTATCAACTAGATGTCAATACTAATAACATCTAGGAACAATTACAAGATAGTGTACTTGTGCCTAATTTTAGCATCCAAGACGGCTTACTCAAAAGGAAAACAGGATTGTGATTGGAAATGGTGATAATTTAAAGCTCAAACTACTTCGATGGCAACATGCATCTCCTAAGTATGAGCATTCAGGAAGAGATATTACACTGAAGAAAGGTAAGGGCTTGTTCCGTGGGAACACAAATTCTTATTTACAATGGTTGTACAATAATTATTGTATAACGGAGTAAAAGTTAACTCAAAATGCTTAAAAGTTATGCTTATATAGGTAAAAGTTATCTATTTTTTAGTGATAAATTTTTTCATTTTAATAAAACTTATTTCTTCAAAATCTCTAATAATGTATAAAATTAATCATTTAATCCTTTAAAATGTTTATCTATCAACTTTTTTTACTAATATAAAAGTTAATCAAAAATAGGTTAAAGTTACAAAAAAATGGGTTAAAGTTATTTTGGTGTACAATAAATTTATTGTACACCTAGTGCGCGCGATACTTTTTGAAGCAGTAAAACCCTAGATGAAAACATAAAGACCGAGTCCCAAATAAATAATTATCTTCCCCAATTTAATTAAGAAATAATAATAGCAAAGTGAAGGAAGATAAATTGATGAATAAGTACCTTGCATAAAGGACACTTGACGGAGGATGATTGGCGCAAAGAAGACGACCTGCTTGAAACCACTTGAGTCCAACGAACAATGCATTTGTAGCAAAATGTATCTGCAAATTCACAACAAAACTAACACCAAGTTAATTAACCAGTAATATAACGAATTTAATTACGAAATTATGCAGAATTTGAAGAGAAGATTGAGTTGGAGAGGCATACGGAAGCATTGATCTAGATAGGAGTCTTGAGAAAGGAGTCCGAGACAGATCGGGCATGGGTTCGGGTTCAGGTTCGGGATACAGGGACTGCCTCCTTCTTCGTCGTCTTTCATGGCTTCTTCCTGCTCCATCTCTTTGCTTCAATGGCTTTTCCCAACAGAACTCCCTTTCTTCGAGTAAATTCTTTTTTCCCCCGGTGCGAATTAGTTGTGACAAAGGTGATAATTATGGTCCCGCTTAGTTCATTTCCTTTCTCCTGGTCTAATCTCATCTGATTTAAAACATGTTTTTTTTATCTAATTTGATTTTTTTAAATTAAGATTGAAAAAACTACAATTAATATTAAGAGCGATTTCCTTCAATACTTCAATATTGTTTAAACAACGTCAAATTTCCAAAATGCGTCACTTTTTAACTTAATTAGATTTTGATTCTATTAAATTGTTAGCTTAAAATAAAGTTCTTATATATACGAACTGCTACGGAGTATATTTTATATATTAGATTAGATTAGTTTTTAATTTTGGATTAGATTTCATTTTAGATTTATTTTTTAATTTTTAGAGTGTTTTTTTTTATGAAATTATATACGCGTAATACTAATTATTAATTAATTAAAATATCTACATAGTATATAATTATTTATCTACATGGCACTCGGCTTTTTTAATTCAAAAATAATTTCAAAATCTTATTTTTTCATTGGCCGAAACCATTAGATTTCTTACGTGGCGCTCTAATATTGGATTAATGTTTGATTTTGGATTGAATTTTATTTTAGATTAGTGTTTGATTTTGGATAAATTTTATTTTAGATTAGTATTTGATTTTGGATGAATTTTATTTTAGATTTGTTTCTTTAATTATTAGAGTATTTGATTAATTTTATACTAATTTTACTTAATTTATCCTAATTTTACTAATTAATGCTCATTAAATTCTACCCCACTGATCGAAAATCATAACCCAGGTACAATGAAAAGTGACCTTAAGCTAATCCCGAGTTATTAAATTAACTTGAAATTAATTAGAGCCAGAAATAAATAAATAAAATTCCCCATTTTGACATTTTTACTTGAAAAAAAGCTGAAAACTTTCACTGTCTCTCTCTCTCTCTCAAACCCATAATTCATATCTAATTTATCTAATAGTAGTAGTACGTAGCAAAAAGTCTACGTACGGCCTAATTCATATCTAATTTATCTAATAATGTAGTACGTAACAAAAAGTAACAGGGTAGTTTTAGGTTAGATCTAAGTCTTTTGTTTGCATTTAAATATATCCACGTGTCATCTGATTAATTATCTACGTGGCACAGAGTTTTTTTAATTCAAAAATAAATTGAAAATCTTATTTTTCATTGGCCGAAAACATTACTAATCCTACGTGGCGCTCTAATATTTCAGCAAATATGCCTCATTTATATATATATATATATATATATATATATATATATATATATATATATATATATATATATATATATATATATATATATATATATATATATATATATATATGAGAGAGAGGTTCCCGTAAGAACACTTCTTACGGTAAGAACACTTTCTATAATGGCATTTTCGTAATTTTTATAAACAAATAAACGAATTTAATTGTTTTTTCACGTTTTTTTTTCATTATTTCGGGCACCCTTCTCTCTCTTCAATTCCTTTCTCTCTCCTATTCGAACACCACCGACGATCTTCCTCGCCGATCGCCGCCGCCGCTCTCCTCTCGTCGCCGATTCTTCTCTCCTCTCGCCACTGCTTGACTCTATCCGCCGCCGCCAGTCGCAACAATTAAATCGTCGTCGGTCGTAGATCTCCGGTCACCGCTCACAACTCGCCTTTTGCAACTCGCCGTGCCGCTCGCATCAATTCCAAATCGCCGACCGCTGACCGCAGCAATATAATATTAGATTATGTTGGGTGATTTTTCAGGTTGTAATTTACAAAATAAAAGTTTGAGATTATAAATTGCACAAGTGACAACTTTTCTCAACAATTGTGTGGGACAATGGAATAAAACCCTTCTGAAATTACTGTGTCCAATCCCTAATTGGGTTAGAAATCCTCATACGAAGTATTTTCCTATCTTTACCAAAGTAAATAATTAAAATAAGTTTCTTCCGAAAAAATAAAAACAAGTGGAACAAAAACATGGCTAAACAAATCCAACCGGTCCCCCCTACTTTTCTCATCTGAGTTGCATTGCATCTTGACATGACTCTTCAGTTCCGGTAGAACAAATTTCCCCAACACTCGAAAAACTGCTACTTCACTCCGTTAAAAGTAGCAGCAAAACCCCAACAAAACCCCACCAATTTCCGGCGAACTAGCTAGCGCCTCCGCCCGCACGGCGTTCCCGTGGTCGATTGTCACCCGCACCTGTTCCACCTCCGCACCCGTAAGCCATCCCTTTTTGTTCTTTAATACCTAAATTTCAAGTCAATTATTCTCACATTTGTACTTTATTCTCTCTCGTCTTATCATTTAGATTGTTTTTGAATATGGGTTGTGTTGCTTTGCTCTAATTTGCATGTACGAAGTGGTAATTATGCCGTTGTGGTTGTTGGTTATTTCGATGTGGATGTTGTTTTGTTGTAGTGTGGCACTGGTAAGAAGTGTGTTTGTTTTGTTTGTATAATTTGCATTACATTTTTGATTTGTGGAATAAAAAAGTGACATCTTGGGGAAATCGGGGGGTTGGGATGTTTAAATTGGGTGGTATTTCCATGTGAAGTGGTGTCTGAGGTGTTTGGCAGAGGGAATTGTTCCCTTCTGAAACCGCTTACCCACTGCCAGCCTTCCATTGGCGCCAACCACGATTAGTGTTTCCGAAAACACCATTAACTGGGAAAATAACTCTGGGCCTAATAAAAAGGGTGAATTTTAGAAGAAAATTGCAAGTGTGGCTTGGTGGAACTTGAGAGTTGGAAAGCAGTACACAACTTTTTCTTAGACTTCATGATTTACCCCATCAATGTACATATTTGCCTGTGTCCTTGGTTATTGATAGAATTTGATGAATGATTTTCGCATAACCAAGGTTCCCTTTTGGAGAATATAAGAAGATCATGCTTTGGGCCTTTGGCAGTCACACTGTAGAGCATTGTACTTCATGTTATTGGCATGTGGTCTTCAATTCATTGTTTACAATTTGTCTTAGCCATTTTTTTCTTTTCAGAAAAAAGAGATTGGCTTCTCACTTCTCAAACTCTAGTCTGATAAAAAAAATGCAGTAAAGCTATCTACATTGGCTTCAGAATTATCAAATACGAAGTATCAATGAAGCACAAATCTATTCTGTAACAGTGGCACATGGCTTTTTTTGGTACTTAGCAAAGATGTGGATGAGCATTTATAGTTAATGCGTTATAAAAGAAGGGCTATTACCATGTGCATATTGTTGTTTAGCTTCTTATTTGCACCCCCTGAAATGTCCCATATATATACTTCACGTATATTTTTGTGTTACACTTTTCCGTTATTTCCTTCATGTATATATTATCACTGATGTTCTCCCCTTTAGACGCTTCAAATGCATTATGTTTCACATACATGAGAGGTAAAGTTACATGCATTGATGCAAAGATGAAGTTTTCCATTTATAGGTGGCTTTCAAGGTTAATCTCACATGTGTGTGTGTGTGTGTGTGTGTCTGTGTTTTGAGAGGGGGAAGGGGGGGATTTTCATGCCTTGTAAAGTTGTAAGTGCTCTTGAATAGTTATTTTTTGTCTTGAATTCATTGCTTATGATCGTTCCTTTTTGTTTAATCCCCCCAGCTAGTGAATAAAATGTTTTTGTAACAGAATTTATGCAGATTAGATTTTTTTTGAATTACGGCGAGATTTATGTACAAGTATTATGTTTTATTCTAGGCATTGCTTTTTTGCTTGTTTCGTGCTGATCGAGCTCGTTTTCCATCCGTGTCTCACTGTATTTGGGTGTCTGGAAGTCTTCTGTTCATATAATGTATTAGTTGCTAAGTACTATTGTTTCCTGGTCAAAGTCAATTGCTTTGCTGTTGATCATAAGGCTTATCTTTGGTCTGCTATTTCCCATCTTCCATTAGCTGATGTCATGCATTGAGGAATTGGAATGCTTAACCTTTGAAAAAATATGTTTGATTTCTTCCTCATGTAATTTAAACTTTGTACTTTATCATGAAGCATTTCCTCTTCTAGGTTCATACTACGTATTACCTCTGTGGGTTTGACTCTTGATGTTGGATTCTGTTTTGAACAACATCTCAATATTGACAAAGAAACATTTAAGTAGCTGTATCTTTTGATATTTGCAGATTATAAAATTGTTACTTTTTGAAAAGCTAATGGGTCTGTCACAAACATTCATCTTCTTCGCCTTTATTTTATTTTATTTTCTTATGCAGTTGAATTCCCTAGACCCTTGTCTTTTTGTTTTCTTCTTTTTTATTTATTTATAATTATACTATCTTATGAGTTTTCCGTATATTTTGGTAGTAGGTTGTACCCTTTTTGTTTGGTTTGCTTCCAGCTCGACGCAATTATCTTTGGAGAAGTGGAGTAAACAGTTGTTTTTAGTAGCTTTCATTATAAAGCTTTTACATTGGTCTGTATCATTTTATTCTCTGGCAATGAGTGTCTGTGGTGACAAATCGGATGATGAGTATTCTGTCATTGGAGACAAAGGGGAGATGGGATTTATTGATTATCAGAATCAGAGCTCTGTTTGTAGCTATGATCCATATGAGGATGGCCCAGTTGTTATTTCTGTGCCTTTTCCATCTGTTGAACATAAGCCTCAATCAATTTTTGTCGATGAGGTTGCAGCTGATTCAATAACCATTAAAAACACAACCAGCGATTCTGTAGAACTTTGGAGGATCCAAATATATGCTTCAAACCCTGAAGATTCTTTCAAACTTTCGTTGATGGAGCCTTCCAAACCAGGGTTTGTGGGCTTTTCTTCTTTGGAAGACCGGATACTTCAACCACTTAAAACGTTGACAGTTTGGTTATCTTGCAAGCCTACAGATATTGGGATGTACACATGCATTGTCCACTTTGACGTTGGGGATGATAGGATAGAGCGTGTGGTCTTTCTCTTGGCAGAAGATAGTATCTCTAAAGCTTTAGCTTCGAAGAAGCCGTATCAAAGGGGAAGGAAAAAGGCAAATTTTGTTATGGATTCCTATGTTCAAGGCGTACGCCCAGCAAGGCCAAGCTGCCGCGGTTTCCGTCCTAGGCTTCCTAGTTATGAGATACCAAAAGAAATCAGAGAAGTTATAGAGAATAAGCAGGTTCCAGATGCTATCTTAGAAGGGCTATCAAGGAAGAACTATGTACCTTTCTTCAGAACACTACTTGTTATGGAAGAACTGCGCTTGGAGGTGATTATAAATCCGTCTTCTCTCTTTTCTGCTGCTTTGATTCTGCACCTGCCAAACTAATATAGATGTGTATACTTTCTCTAGCAAGATATACAGGCTTATAACATGGAGAATGTCTCTATGAGGAGCAAGGGCCGTCAGTTCTTAACACTGGAGGTCCTAGGCTTGGCTGAAAGAAGACCTTCACTAGTGCATGGAGATTCCGTCTACGCCAGACTTGCTTCCGGAGAGGTTGATGACAATCCTGTTTATGAGGTAAATGCATACGCACTAATGTGATCTGTCACTAGTAGAAGTATCTTTATTCGATCTGGCAAAACAGTGTAACCCTGTGACTAGGGCGTTCTTTGCTTTTTTTTAGTAACTATGTCTTGTGGTTTCAAGTAAATATTATATTTCAAGATTTATATGAATACTTGTTCTATTTCAGAATATATGATAATGAAAAAAAAAATAGAGAAATACTATGTTAGACAATGTTGTAATGTGGACAGCTAACGTCCCACATCCCTGCTTCCAGTCTGTCTATGTTACCTTTTTTGTGGATAGGCACTTCAAATATGCTGAGAGACTTTTGTGGGTGACTATTTTCACTACATGCTATACTAAACGAAATTTTATAAATCTAATTAAGTATTTAAGTAGCAGAATTCTTTTTATTAAAAATGTTTTATCAATTCCTTTTGTATTTGTTGCATTTGCATTTTTAAATTTGCGTAGAAACTTTTATTTCTTTATTATTCCCCCCTTCATACATATTTAATACATCGCATATATGGAGTTTTTATGTCAAATTTTATGTGATTTAGTAAACAGAATATAAATACCATCAGAGCTAGATCGATCTATATGATTCAATGAAGAATGAGCCAAAAATGGGATTTTTAAATAAACGGGGAATTGAGTGCAAATGCTACGGGATGGAAATGAGGGGTGCTTAAGTTAGACACCCATTTATTCTTTTCAAACAAAATTGGACTTCCATTACGTTGTTCATTCAGCTTAACAAAGCTTTCAGTTATGTAAATTGCCTGCAGTTGGATAGTCATCAATATGTTTTAACTCTTTTAAAGAGGATCTATCAAACAATCACTTTCAGATAAAAGTGATTAACATTGAAAATTGATTGGGTCTTTACAATTTACATGTCTTGATATACTTAGATCAACACTCTCAAAGTCATAAGACTCAAATCTATTAGACTGTCAAACTTTTGTTATCGGATTATTAATCTTAAACTCTTATGCTGGTCAGGGTTGTATACACCGCGTAGAGGCTGATCAAGTATATCTGAAATTTGCTGATGAATTCCACCATCGTCACAACGATCGTAATTTTTATAACATCAGATTTATGTACAATCGTGTCAGTATGAGAAGACTATATCATGCTATTGAAGGTGCAGAAAAAGTACATAAAGCCTTCCTCTTTCCATCTGAGTCTTTAGTGAAGAGGCAGATTACACCAGCCCCAATGGTGCCAATATCTAGTAAGCTCAATGAGGAGCAACTGAATGCTGTTGAAATGGTTCTAGGATGTCGAGGGGGAGTCCCATATATGATAAATGGGCCACCAGGTACTGGTAAAACAATGACACTGGTAGAAGTGATCCTCCAACTTTACAAAACCCGCAAAAATTCTCGGATTTTAATCTGTGCCTCTTCCAACTGTGCCGCAGACCATATACTGGACAAAATTCTGAAAGAGAGGAACATTAAAATCCGGGAAAATGAAATTTTCAGGCTCAATGCGAGCAGTCGCCCAGTTGAAGATATGAACCCTGATTATATGCAATTTTGTTATTTTGAGCACTCTATTTTCCGGTGTCCTCCGCTCGAGGCACTGTTGCATTATAGAGTCATTATAACAACATATATGAGTTCTGTCAATCTTCATGCAGAAGGGGTTAGGCAGGGCCACTTCTCTCACATAATTCTTGATGAGGCAGGCCAGGCCTCAGAACCAGAAACCCTTGTTTCCATTTCTAGCCTCTGCCAGAATAATACTGTGGTTGTTCTTGCTGGAGATCCAATGCAACTAGGCCCTGTCATATTTTCCCAAGATGCAAAGAAACACGGATTAGGAAAATCATATTTGGAAAGGCTGTTTGAATGTGATCTCTATAGTGAAGGGGATGAAGGTTATGTGACAACACTTCGGCGGAACTACCGATCCCACTCTGAAATCCTGTGTCTGCCTTCAGAATTATTTTACAATGGAGAATTGATGGCATGCTACAAACCCATGAACTCCACATCTTGGGAAGATCTCCTTCCTAATAAGGAATTTCCCATTCTTTTTACTGGTATCCAAGCGTATGATGAGAGGGAAGGAGATAACCCCTCATGGTTCAATCGCACTGAGGCTAGCATGGTAGTTAAGTTTATCAAGAAGCTCATAGAAAGGGATGTTAGTGAAAGCGAAATCGGTGTGATTACACCTTACAGGCAGCAAGTAGCCAAAATTAAAACCGCTCTTGAAAATGGCGATATCAATGATATCAAGATTGGTAGTGTTGAGCAGTTTCAAGGACAAGAGAGGGAAGTGATTATTATATCCACTGTCCG
The DNA here is from genome assembly GCF_020520425.1 of Spinacia oleracea. NCBI lineage: Eukaryota > Viridiplantae > Streptophyta > Magnoliopsida > Caryophyllales > Amaranthaceae > Spinacia > Spinacia oleracea. The sequence continues at coordinate 23,621,995 of NC_079490.1, forward strand.
ATCAACTGTTAAACATGATGAATTTGACAGAGTCCATTATTTAGGATTTCTTAGCAATCCAAAGAGGTTTAATGTTGCCATCACCCGAGCCAGATCTTTGCTTGTCATTATCGGGAACCCACATATTATCTGTAAGGTATGGTTCAAACTAACTTTCACTTGTGTTTTATGTTGTATAGTACACTGCGACTGACTGTCCCAAAGACACAGAGTCACAGATCCCTTGTCATTACTTTCCTATTATTTGAAAAGTAAATCATTTTATTCTTTTGACCTTGATCCTTGAAACACATTACTATATTAGTCACAGTAATGTACTATACTAATAGAAAATGAGAAACACCTTTAGTAATAGTTGATGGAAGTACCATATTTCAAGAAGCATTTTTGTAATAGAAAATGAGAATCAGTAATGGAAGATCATAAAAACTACTGTTTTGTGTTTGATAGGATCCTTTCTGGGCAAAGCTTCTGTGGCGTTGCGTAGACAACAATGCATATGAGGGTTGTTCTCTTCCCGAAAGACAGGGGTTCAGTGAGGAGACTCCGTTAGAGGGCGAAGGGTCTCATGCTGCAGACCAAGATAATCGCAACAACTACTCTTACGAGGATTGTTCTATTCCTCACGGTGAAAGCAATAATGATAACTTTTCGGCAGTGGATGGATGGTGTCTTGATGCACCTGTAGTGCAACAGAATGGTGCAGAACTATCTTGGGAAAATGATACTTCTAAACCTGTCAAAGGTGAGGAGGAATGGTCTGATGGATGGACTCTTGATGCACCTGTGGTGCAACAGAATGGTGCAGAATGGTCTCTTGATGCACCTGCGCCGCAACAGAATGGTGCAGAATGGACTCTTGATGCACCTGTGGTGCAACAGAATGGTGCAGAGCCATCTTCGGAAGTTGATACTCTTAAACCTGTCAAGGGTGAAGGCGAATGCTCAGACGGATGGTCTCTTGAAGCCCCTTCGGTGCAAGAGGATGGTCCAGAGCTATCCTGGGAAAATGATATTCCTATACCTGTTAAGGATGAAGATGAATGGTCTGACGGCTGGAAGTGATTTTATGTTTTTACATCCTCCGCCAATTTTTGTAGTTCCTGTTAAATATTTATATTGGTGATCAATTGATAATGACTTGATTCGTGTCATATTAGACATGTTTGTAACTATCTGATTTGACTTTTGAGGAGCAAGCAGGACAGATAACTAATCACTCAATTTATTGTGAACCATGCCTAAAATGATAATCTAATTTCTATATTAGCTCTTAATTAGACAATATAAAATATTGAGAAAATCTCTTTTACTCTAGCTCTCTTCTACAATTATACAAGGTAATACTCCGTATATAATTAAAATGAATCTAACAAAAACTCACAAGATTATAATTTATAATTTTTAAGTTGTACTCCGTATTACTTAGTGAGAATTCATTGTCAAACTTTTTTAAAGTTTAACTCAAAAAAAATTCAATGGACAATCTTTAAAGGACAAAGGGTAATCTCATTTAGTTGCTGATAAGATTCATTTGAAATTTACAAGAATTGATCAAAACGGATTTAACATCACAACAGATTCAGGCTAAAGTATCATCAACAGAAGTTTAGCCTAATTTTCAAATCACAACTTCCTAACCAGCCTTTTGATATTGGCTTTGCAAAGTTGCACCTTACTCAGCTCAATCTTCAAGCTTTCAACCTCTTGTTTCATAATCTTCATCTGCTTTTGAATCTTAAAGCATTCGCTTTGCTTGTTGACAATCATCTGTGCTTTTGTTCTTCGATACATTGACCTTTCATTTACCATGGACTTCACCATATTCACTTGCTGAAGAAGGATAAATTGTGTGCTTATATTCAATGGCAGTCTGTCATTCTTCATCGCGTGCTCACGTGCTTCTTGTGATAGCTTATGGTATTCCATGGCTCTGCATACCTCTTCTCTCTCTTTCTCTGTCATGTCTGGGTGTGTCTGCATTTTGTATTACGGGACAAAGGGAATACTACGGTTATCAAGTATTTTGTATTAAAGCTCTGTTCTCTTCATCTTATTCTTATTGCTTATTAGACCAGACTAGAAAAACAAAAAACACTCACAGAAACATTCAGACCAGACCAGGAAAAATCAGACCAGAAACTAGAAAAAACAGACCACACCAGGTGAAGAGAACAAAGCCTTAGTGGGAGACTTGTATAGTACATGCCATGTTATTGTTATCATATTGCAAATAGATGCAGTACTTAAATACTGTATGTTAGCAAAATTTAACCACATAGTATAAAAATTGACCAACTTTGGATCAAGCTGAGTAACAAAGATCAAGATTGAGAGCATACCTTGAGATATCTATCAATGGCTCTGTAGAGATTGTCGTCAGAGTAACGAACATTCTTTAGAAATATTTCTGCAAGCATTCGAAAACCATCAACTGGAAGGTTTTTGTCCCTTGCTATAACTGCAAGAAACCTGTCTATCAGCCTTGCAACTACAAAGATCTTCGATGTAGAATTCCTCGAAGAAAGTGAAACATAAGCATCCACTACCCTTGCAACAATGTTGACATCATACAAAGTCTCACTTTCTCCATAATTCTTAACCAAGAGGTCTAATGGTTGACAATCCTCCAAGTCTGACGCGATTCTTTTCTCCAGATTAGACAATAAACTGGCATCGATTTTCATCATCGAACCAAGCTTTAAAAGATGAAGCAAGAAATTGCAAGGTACTGAGTTTTCCTCAACAGGAATTATCCTGATTAAGCTCTCAACAATCACCCTTCTCACTTGGTGGTTTATGGTTTTACTGGTTGGTATTTGAACCCCAAAAGACATTCGCGATAGCCATTTAGCTGTCCAGTAAGCTATGCAGGATCCCAAAACCTTTGGTTTAACTCCTTTCTTCCTAATAAAGGCCACCACTTCAATGAAATGATCAATTCGAAGAGATGAAACATCTTCAAACCACCAATTCTCTGCTACTTGTTTCTCATATGAATAATCAGTGTGGTTTTCCACACAAAAATTGAAGCATTGTAACTCATCATTGCCAAGAGAAATCGCTGTTGGGTCTGTACAAACTTTCCAAGCAATTGACTCAGAACACCTTCTCTGGATTTGTAAATCTCTAGCATATGAAGAGATTGTTTCACAGGTTTTCAGAACATGAAATGTGTCTTTCCAGGAAGAAAATATTATGAAGCTTAAGAATGTTTCGGTCCTGGAAATGAGGTTACCGACTTCCAGATCATCAACCATTTCCAAGTGGTTTGCTGCACAGTATAATGGTGCAACATTATTGGCTGTTAGCTCAACCTTCCAACCATAACAGAACTCTACTATCAGCTCGAATATCTCTGCTCCACCCGGAAGGTTGTTTAGTTCCACAGTTAAGCTGTTAATACTCATGCCAGCATTTTTCTTCTCGAACACAATTCTATTCAAATATGCACTTCTTGATATCATAGGAAGCTAAATATGGACAAACAGAAAGAAGTAAGATAAACAGAAATAATTAAGATCTTAGTTGAACAAGAAGCAGAACACAGCGAAAACCAAATGAATATCGTAGTATAGAATTTTTTTTGACAGAATGACAGTTAAATTGAATGTAGTCAGTCAAGAATACAACAAATGGGATAGCAGTTACTTCATGGGAATTGAAATTATGAAACAATTTTTATTTAAAGACAGGATTCAGGAAAGATAGGAAAGAGGGAAACTTGTATACAATGTGTAAGTGGAATTTGCTCTTCTTTCCAATTTGTACGACCAGATTGCTTGATACTTTTGTCCGAACAAACCTGTACCCGAAACAATTTCAGTACTACAACAGATAACTCAAACATTGAGAGCTAAGAAGTAAGCATGGAGAACTTAAAGGGAGAAATATAAGGCAAGGGATACCAATTAGTGTCTTTTCTTTCTATAGCTTCTGCAACAATATCAACTGCAAATGGAACAATCACACAACGGTTATGCTTTTCCCCAGATACAGAACTTCTCTTGTCAGAACTTCGCCTCCCTACCATAGTGGCTTTCTCTTGCCCAAATACGAGCAATTTGTTTTTCATTGAAATTTTCAGAACTTGTCTAAGTTATGGTCCAAATCTATCTGTGGATTGATTTGAAGAGCATAACATATACTCCGTAGTCCGTACATATGTATATGAAAATCAATGGCCAAGAAATCTGGCTATGGAGCAGAATAAGAGTAGATAAGTGTAATAATGATCTATTTAATTACTACACTGGGGGGGACGACAGGGGACCAACAGAATGTCTTTTTGGGCAAGCATTATGGTGTTTTCGCATTAAACATCCTCCAAGAAGTGATAGTGATCCAAATGCAAGATTGCAAAATGTGTGGTTAAATTATATGATCTTGATCGATCAGTATATGTGGTTAAATGGCAGGTGATTTTGACAAACTAACTGACAAGGAAAGGCAGAAACGAGTGGTTGATGTAAGTTTATTGACAGGAACAGGAAACCAGCAGCTATAATGGCACAACTACTTGATTGACATAAGCGAAGAACAGAAAATCAAGATTTGAATGCTTTGCTTTGTTGCACACAATGATCCTCTTATTAGAAGTAGGAGATTTTAACCAAATTTACATGTTTGAATCCAAATGTTAAGGTACCAACTTAATTGGATGCGTTACACTGCTTTAGGAGGTACACATATGAGTTTTAATTATAAATAAATATGCAGTAATTCTTGTACGGGCGACAAGATGATCACTTTATCTGAGTGTGCTATAAGTTGAGTAGCAAGGATGAAGTTAAGAAATGGAGGAAGTAGTTCCTCCGTCTCATACTGGTGTTCTAACTCCCCTTGAAGCTTTTTAAGAAAGATGTTCATAATGTCACTCTTTAGTCTTTTCTGGTTTAAACAATTTTCCCCCAAATACCCTACCTAAAGGATCATATTTGTCCCCACTTAAGAGCAAATCTATAATCAACTGTAAATCCAATTACAATTTTCTTCGATCTTTCAAAGTCCTTAACAAATATTTATTCTTCTCATTGCCTACTCAAAAATTGTCTTCCGTGTGTATGTTCTTAATTTTGATTTTGATTTTAATTTTAAGGGGTTGGTTGAATTTATGATTGAGAATTTAGGTTAGGGGATGGAATTGCAAAATAAAACTGATGAAGACATTAATTTGAGGAAGATCAAGTCTTTTATGAATTTTCTGTGTTGGGGAAACCTCTCACACTGGAGAACTATTGGAAAAACACAATTTAAGGATTTTTAGTTTTGCGGAACTAAAGAATGCTACAAAGAATTTCAAGGCTGAAACACTTCTAGGCAAAGGAGGATTTGGGAGGGTGTACAAGGGTTGGATCGATGAGAAGGCTAATGTGTATTCTAAGAGTGGGGTTAAAATTGCGGTGGCGATTAAGAAGTTGAACTCTAAGAGTATGCAGGGTTTTGAAGAATGGCAGGTAATCAATTGATTTCGTCCTGCATATTTTCGGTTCATGATATTTTAAAGAATGGTACTTTGTATTAGTTTAGGAATTTGTGACAAAATCACGTGTTTGATGGTGTTAATATGTTATGCTGATGCTTAATAATTTTACTTTTAGCCTCTTGTGATTGTATACATCAGTCATTAGGAGTTTTAGATGCTTCCGTTGGGAATCAGCAAGCAGCCAAGCATTGTTGTTGAGGGCAGAGAGTAGCGCGTAAGACAAACCGTTAGGTTGTGTTAATGCTTCAATGTTATAATCTTATATTTTATTCAAATCATTCAATAATTGTGTTTTAGATAACCATTATTCAATTGTAAAAGGTTTAAGAGGTGTAGGACTTCTATGCCAAATACTCCGTAGAAATTAAAGGTAGTGTTGTACTTGTAGTTGGGATTTTTTTTCCAAATACCGTTTGGGAAATGGGAATGCAAGATAATAATCATAAGTATACTCTCGCAATTAAGTACTAAAATCATAATCACATTCTTGATAGATAGAAAGAGTATAAATTATTTCCAATTTTAAATAGTTAAATTTCTGGTATCTTTGTTTATTACTATGTACTCCGTATTTAACTAGCTATGGTTCAAAGAGAAGATATGAGATGATTTTTTTTTAATAACCCCACTTTGCTTTCCTTTCCTTTCGTACCGAAGTCCGACCACCGATATGAGGCTTTATCCAACAGATCTACGGGTCTTCGGTGTTCACCCAAAAATTTATGTTATTCTCTTATCCTATTACATGTAATTTGTCTAGGTCTATTCATATTAAATTAGTGTTTGATCATTTAAACGGTTAACTCTTTTAATTTTTGGTTCACAATTATAGATTACTCCGTATAATCTTATGCTTCCAAGTAATTAATTGACATATCTATCAATATCATGTGATCATTGTAGACATGTGTATTTTCTGTGAATAAAATTGTGTGAGAAATAATGATTGTAGGATGTAGCACCATTTTTGTAAACATTGTTTTTGTAATGTGGTTACTCAGTACGGAGTATTATTTTGTTCAAATGTCTTAATTGTGTTTCTGGATTTTGTCAGATTGAAGGTATTTTGCATTAGTTTCGTGAAGTTTAATCAGTTACTTTTGAATTGGAATCGAAAATAATTACTCAGCTTCATGTTGACAATACTTTATATGTTTTTAAGCTTGCTCTGTAATATATCCATGAAATTATTCGGAGTCAATATCTAAAGGCATGAAACCGCATCATGATTCATGAGCAACCCATATGAGCATTTTATACAATATTTTCTTGCCATTTAAGTGTAGCTTAGAAAATAGCTTAGGCAATTTGCTGAGTTGTTTCTACCATACAGTATATGAACAAACTTCTTCACACTTTTCTTTTCGGTATCTCTTATATTAAGCGATCAACAATGGCAGGACATTTAAGATTTTTGTAATGTGCACTAGGATACAATCGTCTCAATCACACTGGATATTTTTGTCAGATACTACGTATAATGACTATTATTTTTAAGAAAGTTTCCGCCTCTTACAAAAACAACCTTTGATCACTTATTACAAGTTTCCATCTCCCTATCACATTTTCCGTGTACTAGGTAAAATTGGGTGTCTTAGGGTTCCCCCTTTTTTTTTATTGATTTCTTTCTTTGTAGATCTAGAAACTTCATATCTATTTGGTTATCATGGTTAGGGATGGCAGTGGGTAATGGACCCGACCCGGATCCGTGGATCCAGATCCGTTTTCAACGGATCTGGATCCTCAATTTTTGGACCCGACGGATCCGGGTAGGATATGGATCCTTGGTTTTAAAAACGGATCTGGATCGGGTCCTAAGTCATTACCCAGATCCGGATCCGTTTACCCGTGTTTATAAAAAATATATATAAAAATATAAAAATAAAGACTTAAGAATTGTAGTATTATTGAAGTTTTTGAACTTTTAATATTATTTATGTTGGATTTGTTAAATTTTATTTTAGTGAATGCTTGTATGGACAAATAGCGTTGTTATTGAAGTTTTATCGTTTTAAGGTTAAAATGAAAATTAAGGTCGTTTGATGAAAAAATAAGTTAGGATCCGTTTTGGACCCAGATCCGTAGGATCCGTCGGATCTGGATCTGGATCCTCAAATTCATTACCCAGCGGATCCGGGTAGGATTTGGATCCTTGCCTAAAAAACGGATCTGGATCTGGATCCTATAGGATCCGGTCCAGATCCTACCCGTTGCCATCCCTAATCATGGTATTTAGGCTCACTAAGTATCCTGTAAATTTATGTATTATCGTATATTCCTTTTCAAAATTAATTTACATAGTTTCTATGTGAACTACTATTGAAGTTTGCGGGAATTTGATTTGTGTAATTCTCATAACTAGCATGTAATTGCTACATTACTTTGCAACATAAGCAGGGTACTTTGTATATGACTTCTCTTCATTAATAAAATTATTAGTGGTGCAACTCCAGGCACAAAACCGTTTCCTTTTTCGTGTTTTTAGTCTTTAACACACACCAAGTACCTAAGAAGATAAAACAATAAAAGTAACCTTTAAATTACCACACAAAAAAAACATGTGTATAAATAGAAAAATTAATGTCATTCTTTTGCAGATTAGAGGAAAAAGAATAAGTTGAAAAAGATAGACAACGTAGCAAAGGAATAGGGTCATGGTGTGGAATGCAGGACATCAACAACCGGAGGATAAAATGTTTGTTACTTATATCAGGTGTACTCAACACATTGAAACTAAAAAATTAATAATGTTAGATTGTACCTATTTTGTTTGATTTTACCTATTATGTATTATGTTTGGTATATTTATTAAAGAATGTAATGCTAACACTTTCATAATGTGTTGTACAAAGAATTTAACTTCTACTACCTCCGTTCCTTAATGTTCTTTACGCTTTGGAATATGTGTCCAAAGTAAGAAAACTTTGACCGTGGATTCTCACTGTTATATACATTAAAATGTTATCATGTAAGATCTTGTTAGATTGGTCTCGTTGGGTATTTTCAAAATATCAAATTTTTATAATTTTTTCACAAACGAAAATGAATATATAAGTCGTTAAATATTGCATTGGAGTCCGTGCAAATAGTAACCGTAAAGAACATTAAGGAACGGAGGTAGTATGTAACTATTAGATATAATCAGACTTCTATGTAAATACTACATTATTGTTCAATAAAATTAAAAAAAACAAAAAACTAGAACAAACATTTCTCTTCAGTGACTTTATTTTTTCAAAAATTTTCACACTTATTATTTTAAATTGTAAATTATAATTGTTTTTATGATACATTTTGAACCATTCAACATTCAAATGATACTCTGTACAACAACACTACGAAGTTAAATGGTTAGCAAAAGAAACTTTTATAATGGTTGTTATTCAAAACTAGTTTGAATTTAGACTGAGCCTTTCACTCTCGTTTGAAACGGTTGGTTTTCCCAATTAATCTCCTTCACGGCTTCAGAGTGTTCAGACATTCTCCTGTGAAAAATCCACACAGAAATGCAACAAATCGCTCAACCCATCTCCTTAATCTCAATTAAACCCACATTTCCTCCTTTAATTTCACTAACCCACAGTCTCAAATCCAAAATCCACTTCCAAAACCCAATAATTTCTGCAAAATGGCGCAAAAAACGATCTGGGTCACAAAGATCTCACAAACTCATCATCAATTCAATCGCACACATTGCCTCCACTCTCAAGATTATCCCTGAACCGTTGGATTCACTAGTGAGAGAATTCTTGGTTGTGGGTGGCGGAAACGGCGGGAAATTCGGGTTCAGGAACGGCTTTGGAGGAGGCGGTGGAGGAAGAAATCGCAGGAGAGAAGTAGGGTTCTGGGTACTTTTGTTGATTTCATCAAGTTTGGCATTATGGGTTGTTTTGGAGAAAGAAAAAGACAATCATGAACTGGGTTTCTGGGTTTTCTTGGTTTTGGTTTCTGCATTTGCTGTTTTCTGCTTGGTGAAAGGATGGAGAAGAGAGATTAAAAACTGGGTGTTGGGATTTTCTTGTGGGGCCGCTTTGATGGGTTTGGGATTGAGGAACAATGAGAATTTTGTGAGGTGGGTTGATGAATTTAGGGCTAGTTCTTTGAATTTTTCTTTCATAAAAAAGAAGAGAAGAAGAGGTAAAAGATGGATATGAGGAAGAGGAAGAGGAAGAAGAGAAAATCTACTGTAATTTTTGTTGTTTACAATTTTCTAACTTTTTTTTTGTTTTTTTACTATTGTTTGTTGTTTAGGGTTGTAATTTTATCTTTTCGCAAACCCGGATAATTGTAATTGAGACCTGTTTTTAATCGCAAATTTTGATACTGTTTGATTTCCCAATTGTATGTTTCATTCATTCTTTGAGTTCTGCAAGCAGCTCAATGTCACTGAATTCTTAAGCATTAGCACTGGCACAGCAAATTTGCCGGCTGGGAAACAATGTTGTTGAGTTTGTGTGAATTATCAGATATGTTTTGCAGAAAGTATGAACTCCAGCCTGATGTTTAACACTTAAAAAAACTTGGGAGTTTGTTTAAGAAAAGAGAACAATGAGGTGTATTTTGTAGAAAGTATGGAAGACTCTTGATGTTAAGCAACGAGTTTATTTATGGAAAAGAAGATACCTTGAGCGCTAAAAGAAGCTGCTCGTAGGAATCGGACTCCTGGTATTTAACCTGCATTGTAGAGAGTGTCTGAATGGAAAGCAAAATAAAACATTGTTCTACACTCTACACAGCAAGTAAAAGTAAATGCGAAAGTGAAAACTCTAAATAACTCTGAAAGTGATGAAACATTCTTCGATAAGTCTAAGTTTTCGCCTGAACTGTTACTAATGAAGTACAAAAGCTATTTTGTCAAAAAATAAAGTACAAAAGCTACAACAAAATGAAGTTCAGCTAGAAAACTGCATGCAAGATTGAAATTCATAATGAATTGCAACTCTTGCGTGCTGGTAGCAGCAAACATCCAGAAAAATGTTGCTTGCAAATTGCAATGATGAAACAACTTGCATGCTTATTTCAATTGAACGTATGGCAGTTTCATAAAATTAACCTCCCTTCTTCCTCATGCTATCTATCTGGAAAGGCCCATTCATTGCTCTTAGAATACTCCGATGTAGGCTTCTGGTCTGCCGTTGAAGAACCAGACTCCAGAAGACTTGAGTATCTTTCCTGTTAACAGAACTCAAATAAATCAACAGGCAACCATGCCTGTCTTAAAAGTCTTAGACATGGTTGGACGACTAACTAACTAACTAATGTACATACAACTTTTCAAACATTTCAAGTTGATGGCATCTTTTTTTTCACAATGCCCTCGAAAACACCATCAATTCCAAAATGTCCGGATAGATCTTGCGAATCAACAGGTCCTGGCAGCTCAAATGAAATGGTAAAGTGACCTGGTGGACATAAGTTCCGAGATTGCATCTCAAATTTCAAGGAATCCTTGTACACAGTCTTTTCCCCGGTTGTAGTAACACCCTTGATCAATATATGTCCAGTCGGAGCCACATCACATGTGAAGTCTTCTGTAATTATAAGACAACTTAATCAGAATACGAAAACTTGCTAAAAACAGTAAAGGGTAAATTTTAAACAGGTCAAGGGCATCAAGGTCATGAACTAAAAGCCCAAACTAATCAGAAAACAAAATTTTGCTAAACTCAATAGCAAAATTCAACTAGGTCAAGGGCATCAAGATCACCATGAAAGAAATTACTGTGTTCATCACACTGACCAAATCCAGACTAATTCTGAATTAAAGTAGAGTAGAGGGTGGAGGATAAATTTCAACATCTCAGTCTCTCAAATTCATTGACATGTTGGTCATTGATATATTGAAAATCAAAGAAGCTACAGATAAATAATGATCCACTGCAGAATCGAACCATCTAGCTGTACCCCGACTACAAACAAATAGGAAAAACAATGAAAAAAAAATTTGCTCTTCAAACACACTTAAATGAGGAAATTTGACAAATAATATGTTGACAAGGTTTCACGATCTCAACAAAAGAATATTGTTATAACCACTCTTCGTAAGTCGAAGCTGTGCGATAATGGTCTTACCAATCCAAATAATTCTTGTTCATAAATTCATCAATTTGCTAAAGACAAGTACATAGGGCACTATAAAGACCCGACTAAAACTAAGGGTTTTTTTCCCTTGAAAGTTATGAATTCTACTCTTAACAGCCAGAGTGATGACAAGTACACCAGGACACAATAAAGAACCTGACTAAAACTAAGGGTTTTTCCCTTGAAAGTTATGATTTCTACTCTCTAACAGCCAGAGCAGTAAGGGTCAAGAAAGGAGGTTAAGCATCCTACTCTAACAGCCAAAACTGAACAATTAAGTTAACTTTACGGTAACAAGACTATGGAATAGGTGAACCGGGTGTCCTGTGTACACCAAAGTAGCCGTCATCAAAAGAAGTTACAGATTGTTCTTCTGAAGCCAAAACATGGCACTCAAGCTGGAGTTCAGAAGCGATGGCATGAAAGGTCGTAAATTCGTAAATCTATTTCCTAGACCCTTCAAAATGTATATATAATTGAAGTTGTCATTTGATTGGATGCAATAAAAATACATTTTAAGTGGCATAAGATGACTAACCATCTACTGAGAGCAGAACTAATCACAGATAACCAAATAGTAACCATTTCGTAGCAAAAATCAAAACTAAACACATTATTCCATTACATGCAAAGAGCTAGAAAACTAAACCATGTCTGTACTTGACAGATATTGTTCAGAGAGCTCAAAAAACAAACAAGAATAACAAATAGAAAGTGATGAAAATTTCAAGCTTAAAAGGACAAGGCAACATAGTTTCACCTCTTGCAACACCTGGAAGAGACACTCGAAAGAGGTACGAGTTATCACTTTCGCAAATATCCATCTTCCCTAGAACTGGCCCAATCATTCCAAATGCTGCACTTCCGCTCAAACCAATTCCGCCCTTTGTAACAGATAAGATTGGACCCCACTCCTCCGTGGTAGGTTGAGAGGGCAAATATACTAACGCTGGCTTAGCAATATCCACAGGCTCTAATGCAATTTCATTACCATGTGCTGCAATTGGATCAATGTAGGGCATGCTGTTCAGAGGAGTTACATTCAGAGCTGACTGCAGAGGAGGCCTATATCAACAACAAAAAAGCCAATGACACAGTATGTTACCACAAAGAAATTACAGGACATAAGGGACTTGAGGTGAGCTTAAAAAAATAGATAACTACAATCGCACCATAAAAGTAAATCCCGATATTTAGACACCTCTGAAAATGCAAATGTATGATGCCTTATTTAGTCACCATAGATAGGGTATGTATTGCCATAAAATTTGCATTACATTTTATTACCCGTCTGTTAATACCTTGAAAGATGTTACTTACCATTATCCTTTAAGCATAGTTCATTATAATTTGACATAAGTTGTGTTACCCGGACTCGGATACCCATGTCGGACACGGGTATGTGTCCAAGTGTCCGACACGACTATTTTGTGAAAACATTGCATGATTGTGGTCAAAAATAAAGTTTTGAAGTGTCCATATCCATGTCTAGGTGTCGAGGATCCGACACGGGTATTTGAGGTAAAATGAAGAGTCCGGGTAATAGAGGACATAAGATGTTTTAGTTTCATGTTACTTCTTAAAACTTTAGCATCACGTATTACATAGGCTGTGTGCTTAAATTTTAACATCACATAAGAAATTATTTACCACTTACTAAAACCTAGCATCAAATATTAACCTTTTTGAATCACATGATTAGGAAATTTTAGTGTTGTGCCATCATTTGAAAGACTTTCTAAGTTATAGTAACTTAATAGGAACTAAAATCCATACTATTTATAAAACTCAAGATAATATGGAGGCAACTTGTATTAGATTTCGCATTAAGAAAAACAGATTAAAACGGAAGATGAGTAGAACTTAGGAAAACGAAGGTAGTACAATGTAGTAAAATGTACATCACTCTTCCCGGGATCTATAACTAGATAACTTATTAGGTTTAAGATTTGATGTCCCTTATTACCATTTGAGTCCATGTCCCCTATTGAGCTTTAGCAACGTATATTTTATATTTTTTTAAAAAGTTTAGCATAATTCGTTATTATTGCTGCCCCATGTATAATATTTTGGCATCACACTGAAGAACTACCTTTCGGAATCATTTATGAGTTTTATTCTGAACTAAAAACTAGCACTATATTTTAGATTTGTTGCTCAAAACCCAGTTGAACATTAGGCTTCAAAAACTTAAACGCCAAAACCCTGATTACTAACAATTGCACTCCAAGACGAATGCATGAAATACATTGCATTTGAAGTTTAGGTCTAACAAGACGCAAAATATGAAATAGGAAAAGCTAGTAGTAGTACCAAATCTTTAAATTTAGCACCAAGCTCTTGATTTCATTGATAACCAACTAAGATATAGTATATTGAACCGTATGAATACAGCGGACCAGGTAACAGATCATGCACCCCAAATTGGTGAACTTACTTGTGGACACTGTTAGCCTGTTACCCTGACTGGAAAGACTTGCGACACCAGGACAGCCAAATAAATCAAAAACAGTTATGTTCTTTAATAAAAAAGACAGCGAGGCCTAATGTCAAATCTTGAAAAGCTTCTCTTGCAATCAACTGAAAGAATCATCAAGCAATGAATTGTTGTATTTTAGTGTTTTCAAGGCTAAATGTAGAACAAGAGAATAAGCAAATCTTACGAAACTTGTTGTGCCGTGAAAACAGATTCGGTGCAACCGGGGTGCACAATTGAATTCACCGATTCATTCCCTAAGGTTTACACAACTCTCAACACACAATGGCACTCCTGGGTTGGAGATGGAGTTATTAGAACCTATGCCATGAAAAGAGGAAGAAAGAAGAAGATGAGAGAATGATATTGTGGAAGAAAGAGTATTTATAGGATTTGTGGAGGAGACAAAACAGCCCAAAGAAATCAAAGGACTCAAAGGAATCCAATGATATTAATCAACCAATTAAACCCATGATAATGAAGGTTTGATAACCCCCATAATCAAGAGAAATAATGGACTAACTTAAATCACCATAATCAGAATGATAAACATTCATAAACCACAATTAAAAGGCTGTTACAAAAGAGGAATCCAAAGAGATAATCAAAACCAGACAAAAACAAAGCTTTGATTTCAAAACCAGTCGGCCGAGATTTCAAACCCGGTCGGGCTTTAGTGCACTTTTCCAGCTTTAATTCCAAGATGAATGACTGTCAACTACAGCAGGGTACTGGGGTACTGGCCGTTTATCAGATTTGTAACCAAAGATGGAATAATATTTTGAATCATGAAAATTAAAATTCAAGACATTTATAGCTACTGGTGTTGACAGCAAGCATGCTAGTAATATCAATAAGGAAGCTTCCTAGTACTAATCATCAAAAAAGGAGAATCAACATGTAAATTTGTGCACATGACAGTTTTGTCATCTTGTGTGTGCTGTCCTATGAGGTGTACTAGGTTAGAATATTTGATCAATGATTGTAAGGAATGAGCCGCACTATTTAAGGAGTGCTGTAAGCAACATTGAAGGTAGATTGAATGAAATGAAATCACTGCTTATTCTTCCCTACAATTCTGCTGTCTTTCTTCTTCTCTTTACTCACTCACAGTAAGCTTGTCTTCAACTGGAGGATAAGAATGTCATACAGGAGTTGTCAAGGCAAGTCTTGGCTCGTATGTCTGAACTCCATGTCTGCTGGAGTTTGGGATCCAGCAGCAAATGCCGAAAGGGATTAATGTGTTGTTAAATTTGATGATTGATAAAGGAAGGTTAAAATTTCTATAATATGAAGCTATTTTATAAAGAATTAGAAAAATCAGGTTTCAGGAAAAAGGCATTTTTTCTCTTTAACACTTCGATAATAAGTCAAAATCATTACATCTAACGTGTTGCATGAGTGATGTTCTAGATTGCTTTCGTTCCAGGTACAAGAACCGTCCTCGAGGCAATGGTTAGACTATAGAACAAGAATTCAGAAATTCAAATTGGAGCATCCTCTTCACCATACTTCTCTAGTTTAAATATAACACACAAGATCCTACTAATTTTAACTTGTTTGGAGCCGCTTATCGACAAGAACACAGGAAGAGAAAAAAACATGCATAAATGACTTATGACAACTTTGCTCAGCAGTGAGCCAGTAAATCTTTATTTGCTACACCTAATTATCGATCATACAATCCCATAGATTAACATTTATGGTAGCTCGTGATTCATTTTCACACATAAAACATAAAAGACAGGATCATTCTTTCCCAGTAAATTAAAAGAGGTAAAAGAAACGGTAACTTCAATGGCCTAAAGAGCACCAAAAGAAACCTGTTTTTATCATCCTCTCCAATGTCTCTTCTCGAATTCTTCCTAGCTTAATTCCAAAATTGAATTTCCTTTAATCAATTATCTCACAATTAAGCGAAATCAGTCTTCCACCAAAAGGTCACACCATATACTCCTATAATTATCTAAAACTTAAGCGAAATCCGTCTTCCACCAAAAAGGTCACACTATAATCATCTAAAACTTAATCTTTGGCGTGGGCGACAACAATCTAGGTCGCACAGCCGTCAGTCGGACACCAAATATCACAGCAAACCGCGAAAATTCAACAGTTTGCCTTTGATTCTGGCAGCAGAAATATAGCTTAACAATCAATTTCATTTAAATTTAAATAAAGAACACAAAAACGACATTAAAAACGAGTAACACATTAAATAAATAAACCTAATTGTGTCGGTTAAAGAAGGATCCATTTTTGAAGCAATCTATTCATTCATTATCTCCATAAGCTCATTCAATGCAATCTTCAATTAATAAAAAAAACACGCAAAAATTAAACACTTCAAGTAATCACCGTCAAAAAACAAAAAATTTCAAGTATAATAAATTTCAAAGTAGCTATTAAAATTAGATTAAACAGAGGTTCCGATGATCAAGGACATGCGAAAAATCAAAACTTGAACAGCGAAGATAAGGGAAAAGAAAAAGAGCATAAATTGGTAAAAATTTGTGCAGTAAGATACAAGAGTTGCGTTGGTTAGAAGTACCTGATGTCGTTAGACGCCATGGAAGCTGAAGCTCTAGAGTGAGGAGAGAGAAAGGGTGAATTTAAAGAGGGAAGTTTTTTGGGAGAGAAACGGTAATATCTGTGCTTTTTATTTGGAGAACATCGTTTTTATACCTGAAAAATTGGGACACGTCACACAACACACGAGATATTCGGAGAGAAGAAAATTAGGGGAAAGAGCAACTGAATTTAAATTATGGAAACTAGAGAGTTGTGAGTTTGTGAGTTTGTGAACATGTGAGGTGATTTCCCTTTATAAATCTTTCTTTAAAATCTTTCTATTTTTATTTTTTACAGCACAAAATAAAATCTTTCTATTTTTATTATTTGTAGATCGGTGAATGTTCTCCCGGCACTCGGGTTTATTATTTTTATTAAATCACAAATAATTATCACATCTTGTTTCCTCATCACTAGGGTCATGTTTTGGCGTTATCTTTTACAAGGTCTAAAAGTTAAAGTAAGGTTTTATATATTGAAGCACATAAAATTGTCAAACTAATAATATACTGTGTTTTGATAAATTTCTTTAGTTGAGTCGAGCCTTTATTGGATTAACTTCATCAGGCCTTCTATAAACATTTATTACTATATACTAAAAAAATACACCAGGATTGACACATGTCAATTCCTGGTGCAATTTTTCCCGCCAAAACACTTTCCCCAAAAAATGTATCTGTTTTATTTTATTTTTATTCTCTATCATTTTTTATAAACTATTTATGTATGAAAACAAATTTTAGTTGAATTATGGCAATAATAGATACGACGTAATAATAATTATTCTAAATTGGTAATATTTTAGTCAAATCACAATATTAATAATGGAAAATATATCACTCAATATTTTAGTCAAATTACCATATTAGCATTTTAAATATGCATATTAGATGAATAAATTTAAATGGATATGTTAAAAATGTTATAACTATGCAGTAGTTTGGGAGATATTCATTTAAATATTTTGTGAAAAAAATGATCAAAATCCGTACGTGCATGGGATTTAATCTAGTGTGCAATAAACGTGTGTCACATGCTTGACCTATGTTGATGTCCATCAAAAAGTGAATGCAAATTGATAATGTTGGGTTATTTGAAAATATAGATTTTTTTTTGTTGAATTGGTTGATTTGATTTTGATTAATTTGATAACGGTCTTAAGTTCTTTTAAATTATGATTTCTTTTATTTATTTTTTTAAATTATGAGCATCATTGAATTGTTAATGGAGCTTACTTAAATGGTGTGGAGAGGGGAAAATAGTTAGTTTTGAAGGTGGATTCCATGGTTGGGAAGGAGGACAAAATGTGAAATGGGTTAATTATGGCTAATATTAATGGAGATAGTGATAAAGTCGGAGATATATGATGAGGAACGAGAGATGAAGATGGAGTAGAAACGAATGAAAAAGATGAAAAATAAGAGAGGTAACAGAGAGTTAACGACAGGGTCACGTCATCTTAATTTCAAAAATCTCAGGGGTATATGGTGAATTATTGAAAACACGAGTGTACATGGTGAATTAAGTTAAACCATCGGGGGGTATTTGGTGAAAAAACCATATATATATTGTTTCCTACGCAGTTTAAACGCAAAGTTGTTGAAACTCAATGTTACCCACATATAAGTTGTCTTGTGTTGAAAAAGTATGAGAGAAAATACCAACTTGGGGATTTTCTTTCATGGTTAAAAGTATTATGATTTCAAATGGGATGAACTTTGTTGGAGTGGAGGGAGTAATGGAGTAGGAGAAATGGAGAATACCCACCAGGGCCACTACTTGTACCTTATAGTTTCCCGTTATTTTCACATGTACATATAATTGGGCTCTATCATACCATAGGGCATAGGCCCAAACACTTAATAATTGCAATTAACTTAATCTCTCTCTTATAAAATAATAACCAAGCATGCAAATTTACAACACACATAAATTAATGAACTCTTCCCACTTAATTAGTATGACAAATGCCATTACTTAGTCACATGTGTCATGTTTTGCATGTTTTACCTTATAAAAAATTTCCCCTTTTTTTAATGTCTATTTTTATTTTCTCCACAAAAATCAGATTCTTGTACTCTCACTCTCTCACAAGTCACAGCCCTGTACTCTGTAGTGGCACTACTGCTCTTCATCCTCCATCTCACAATTTCAGGTCAATTTTCTCTCTCCTCTCTAAATTCTAGCTGCATTTTACCATTTTTTTTTACCTAAATGATGATTTTGTTTTGTTTTTGCAGTAAAATTTCCACTTAGATTCTTACTAATTCATCTCTAAATGTTGGATTTTACAGCAATTTGAGTAGCCCCATTTTGTTTTTTTGTGATTCTATGCTGTAATTGCTGTGTAATTAGCCTATAAATGTCCCTTTTCTTTCAGATTTAGAACCCAGAAAAAAAAAAAGATGCTTTATGGCAAAACTTACTTACTTTAGCCATTTTCTGGGATTATTAAGATATAAATCAATGTTCTTAAATTAGTCTGATTATTTTCAAATTCAGTAATTTCAATTGCCAATTTTTTATTTTTGTGTGATTAACTTGGTTGAAATTGGTTAAATGTGTGCCGTTATGTAGTATTAAGGTTAGATTAATGAAGCAGTTGTTAATCATTGAAACATAAGTTTAAAGATTCATATGATCCAGGCCTCTTAACTATAACTAATCTCTTAGTTTTAAGCAGTTGGTTGAATAATTTAGAGTATATTCTCTTCCATCTTATCACACCTGAACTTATCTGAATTTATTTAAACTCCGTAGTAGCTAAGTTGATGCATAAGAACTTGAGTCAGTGACCTAAGTTGGAATCGCGTGGTGGGCCTGGTTGATTGTATGTTAGTATGATGTTTATGTTGCAAATCATATGAAGTATCTCTTAATAGCACAAATTTATGATGAGCTAAGTTGGAATGATACTTGTGATTGATTCGACGTAAATTGGTGTTGAGAATCCAGATATCAACAACGTTGGTGACGAAGAAGATGAATGCAAATGAGGATAGCTGCTTTCTCCTTCACTTCATCATGGGCACATATTTCGGTCCTGATCTCAAAGGGGAGAGTATCAAAAAGTCGGCTTTACAGCGAATAGCAGAAGATCTCCCTCCCTATACACTGGAGCAGTTGGCAGATTCCCACATCAACACATCTGAAATCGAGCAAATTTACTATTATCTTGTAAGGAAGGCGGATAGGTCACTGGCAGTCAAACTAGCCGTGTTAAAGCAGTTCATCCAAGGCAATCATCCTTCTCAGGGTGCAGACTTTCTTACACTCTTTCCTTCCCATTTGCACCCTCAGAAGGAGTCACTTAACCATAGTAGGATCGTTTCAAATGTTGTGTTTATTCGAAATCCTGCCATCTTCTATATCAAACGGGAGGATATTGAGAGGTTTAAGAGACTAACAGGATTAGAAGATCTCTTCATAGAAAATAGTGTTGTAAGGCTGCCAAATGGTGTATTTCTCGAGGAGGAGGATTTAGGGAATGATGATGATGACTCAGAGGAGGTGCCCATCTTGAATTACTATCGTGGGATTCGTGGGTGTCAAAGGAAACGCAAATTGGATGAAATTTTGAAGTCTGAGAATCTGAAGCAACCAAAATCACTTCAGGTGGCTTTGCCACCTTCTGCAAAGCAATTGAATTCTAGGGTCAGAGACGGCCCTGGTATTGTTATTCTCCCTTCTCAGCCTAGCCGGGAGGAACTGCGCCGCATTGTGGAGATAGCAAGAAACGCATATGCAGTGACTGGAAGTGCGGCAAAGGGTGAAGTTGGTTCCGTTATTGGACTCATGGACATTAGTGAATCCGAGGATTCATACCTCTTCCGTGTTGCCCTTCCAGGAGTTAAAAGAGAAAACAGTAAGTAGCATACTGGCTATACATATGATATTTGATTTACAGAATTGTGCATTTATGCAACATTTAAAAGATTTCATTGCAGGTGGTTTGTTGGTCTGGAAAGTATTGGCCTAATGCCCTAATAATATTGTTTACTGTCAAAAAATCAGAAATTTTACAGAGAAGTCAGTTTGCAAGCTTCATATTATAAGCTTTGGGTTAATTTTGAATTTTCTGGTAGATTTTGTAGTTTGAATCAAGGTTTATTGCAGTAGCAACAATTGCATTGGAAACCCATTGTGTAGTTTGGATCAGTTTCTGACAGTACTGCAAATTGTTTTTGTGTGTTTAAAACTAGTTGATTTTGCTGTGGATGCAGGAGCATTCCAGTGTGAAGTTGAAAGTGATGGGAGGGTGGTGATAAAGGGAGAAACGGTAACAGGCGAGAAGAAAATATACCGGTTTACGCAAACATTCGTAATGCAAACACAAAACATGTGTCCACCAGGGCCATTTTCGATCTCATTTCAGCTCCCAGGTCCAGTCGATCCCCAAAAATTCTCCGGTAGTTTTGGCCAAGATGCAATCCTTGAGGGAATCGTCATGAAGAAAATTCCTCCAACAAGATTAATCAAATTTGGCACTGAACCCTGATTTCTCTTACCAAAAATATGTCACATTCCGGCTTTTGTGCCGTTGTAAATTCCTAGCTAATAGCCTCTGTAGATATTCCAAAAACTAGCTTATTAGCTAATGTAAGAGACTCATCAGCCTAAAGTAGAGTACTCCGAATAACTACGCCTTTGTCGAATAACAGTGAAATTTTCTGGTAAACATCAGCAGTTCCACAAACGCTAACCTATCTCATATAGCAATGAAAGATATCTACATGAAGAAACCAATAACATATCTGTAAAGAAGACCAACTTATGCATTAAATCTTCCAAAAGGCTTCAATGGCAGGAAAGAGTATAGAAAATCCAAAACAGAAGTAACTGTCCTAATTATGCCATCCTAATTCGATAAGAAAAGACCAACTAATCCATCTCTAGTAGCAGAGCGCTATTAATGACAGCCATTAAATCAAGTACCTCATAATAACAACAGAGGTTAAACAACAAACTACACAACAGGTTCTACCAAAGATAAAGGTAGTCATTCCCAGATAATCAAATTGCTGCTCTATCCTCAGCACGCATTTCAGCAACTCTAGCATCCACGTCCTCTCTCCCATCTGCAAAGAACCATTAATATGGTTTATCTTGTTAGAAAATCACATACTTGGAAGAACAATCAAATCAGCTAAACATAGTTCTTCTCGCAAACAAATTTCAGTTGTAGATGGTAAAACAGGTGTTACAATAATAAGACACAAGTGACTGGTTAGAATTTACAATTTGGGGTGATCCTCACCGTCGTACTGTGAATACCATAACTAGAAGAAAAACCATCTCAAAGTAAGATCTCCAAACCCAAAACCACACACCAATAGCGAAAAATTAATTCAGAACTGAAAACTTGCATTCAAAAGACAACTATAACAGTCTCACTGCCACAAATGAGTAAAAGACCTTCAATCTTCTCTCAAAAAAAAAGGCCACCAATCTTAGGTGTCATTTTAAATCTGAATGACCAACCGTTACAACCATTTCAGCTTTTGAATGCCTTGCAAATAACAGTATTATTAATCTAGTCATTTCCATCCAAATTGACTCAAACCTTATTTCATGAGACTTCTACAGTAAGAGGATTTTTTTTATCAAGCATTCTAAACACAACATAAAAGTCCCCAAAAAATTGCAAATGTTGAGCTGGGCCTTTTAATTTTCTTTCCTCCTCTTGGTTTAGTCAATACAGCTATGTGATAGTCAAACATTTGGGTAATTTGCTACTGAATTAGGCCAAAAAAAAAAAGCAAGAGGCACACCTACCTTTACATTTGAGGAGGACACTAAGCATCAGAAGAAGATTGCTGCCGCTGAGGTGGTGCCTGAGGCCACATTGGCTGACCCATATAAGGCTGAGACTGCGCGCCATATGCATTAGGATTTCCCATCATGACACCTGGAGGTCCAGCCTGACCCGGGTTTTGTGACGGCGGCATATAGTAGTAGGGAAGTGCATCTGCAGGGCCTGCAACAGGCATACCTGTGCCTCTCGGAAGAGTGGCAAGCACATCATCCTTCAAATCCTCCCTTGGAACTATGTCCACCAAGAAGTCAAAGATGTCAGTTCTTGTGATTGCGGCCGCTATGTCATTCTTCTGTAGGGTCCGCCGCTTGTTCTCCTCAGTGTGGTTCCATGATCGTAGGGTCAGCTCAAGTATGAACATCTCACATGCCCTTGCAAACACAACAGGAGCTTCAGCCGAAATCATACGGACATCCTCATCCGCCTTCATGATCTTCTTGATCCTCGCCAAGGGAAGGCTGTGGTTCTTAAAATCAGTGACCTTCTCGATATCCTGATACTGGCTCTGCCAGAAAGACTGGAGTTGCTGCTGCAACTGCTGCTGCTGTTGGTGATGGATCTGCTGGTAAGCAAGCTGGTGTTGAGCCATCTGTGCCCCAGAAGGTTGTGCAGAACCATGGACAGGACCCACAGAAGTAACTACAGGCGCCCCAGTAACTTGATTTGGTTGGTATGCGCCACCATATGGAACTTGCCCGGCGCCACTTACTGTTCCTACCACCGGGGCTTGACCATGCCCTTGCTGGTCCATTCTGGAATTAACACACAAAATATCAATATAAAATTTTATTTAAGATTTACTTGAAAACCAATTTGGTATTCCTATAATTGGGGTTCACATATTGAAGGAGAACACAAACCAAAATAACAATTAATTCAAGATTTGTTCAGCATATTAGGATAACTTTACACTTGTAATTGACAGGTAGGGCTCCATGCAATCTAACGATGAATCACTTGACTTTTGGACAGACACTAGCCATATAACATCGAGGGGGGGGGGGGGGGGTAGGAACTAAATAGATTTGGATATTTGAACACTTGGGATTCCATGTTTGTCTTTCGATGATATCGCAGAATTCCGATGATATCACAGATGAGAGACCCGAATAAAACCAACTTCCTTACCCTTGTAAAATCCATCTAATACTATACTTCGTACTACGTACATAATAGTGTCAAGTTTCGGCATACCAAATCAAGGATAAAGGATCCTAAGAAGGAATAAAATAAATCAACACATTCTAGAACACTAAGTAACAAGTCAAGACGAATAAACAAACTGGACATATGATTCTATTATGGTGATTTTCGCAAACATCTCACAGATTCAATTAAATCAAACAAGGTATGACAACACAATAGAGCAAATAAATGTGAAATGTGACGGAACACCTAGGCCATATGGGGATAAACATTTGAACAGGAGAATATAACAAAAATAAAGCTCTCTGAGAGGACTATGACTACAGAAGAGCATGACACAAACCCTGCGAAAGACGATGAATAAATATGTGAACCCAGCTAAATGGGGGGAAAATGGGCTTGATGATTTTGGCCGAACTCAGACGTTCTACTCTCACAGCCCAATAAACAAGTCTACCAAATTTACCTTAGGCCCATACTGTGAACCTAACAAAACAAGTAATGAGGCAGGGAAGTATAATTAGGAATAATAGAGCCCACTTTCCATCAATAAATAACTTAAGATAAACATAAAATAACATTCTATTAGTAACTTGAATTGTGAAAGTATATCCAAGGTTTGAATTTTAAGACGGCGAGCTAGCAAACAAGCTTGGGGTAATGAACAACAGGTATTATAAACTTATGATTACCATCAAACTTCTTACATTGCCTTGATCTAGAAGCAACTCTAAGTCTCTAATCCAGTGACATCTCGTGAATGAATGCAACAAATCCAGCAAACTAGCAGTAATGACAATAATGAACCCCAATAAGAACATTCACTTATGAAAACGCCATATAACAATCCACAAGCATATGGGTTCACTTATCAATTTCCTAGCTCTAGTTAACACTTATTGCCTTCACTATGTCTTCAAGAGAATGCTATATTTCCTGCTAACTACTCCGTAACAACAATAATAATCTTACCATCCTACTCTAAATGCCTCAGATCTATAAAGAGACAATTAAGAAACACCAATGAGAAAGTTAGGTGGTCCGAAACCCCTGTTTAAAGCATCTCCACAATCACATCTGGATACCTCAATTTCCAACTAGGAGAGAGTAGGCATCGTAAGATGGTTAGAAGGAAAAGAGACATTTAATACATAAACAAAGGAAAACACATTTGATCGGCTTTAAATTTTATTCAGGATTTTGGCATCAAACATCATCACCTCCTCCTAAGAACAATGCTTTGGAGATTTTCTAAAGGAAAATCTTCATAAGAGTGTCAGGATCCTCAAGAATACCCAATGTAAATGTTTGTGGACCCTAATAGCATAAAGATATAGAGAGTTGAAGATCAACAAAATCCAAAAGTCCATAAATTTGTCGAGTAATTAGGTCACCAGAAATCAGCCAGATCCAGTAACCTATGTAATTTGGAATCAGCTGAAAGTATCGGTTATGGATATGTGTCTGAATGTCAGACACTACAATTTTCTGAAAACTTTACATGATCTTGGTTCAAAATTAAGTTTCTAAGTGCCATACCCACCGCATCTGAGTGTCCAGTATCCGACACATATACTTGAGAAAAATTGAAGAGACGGAGTAACATAGCTAGTCACCATGAGAATAGGAGTAATCACAAAAAAAAAAAATATGAATACGATATCTTCACAACAGAGCCAGTAGCAAAGAGCATACCCCGAGTATCGGTGTATGGCTAACATACCCCCCACCCCCTACATACAATCAAAACACGGTAAACTTTGACCCCTAGCAAACCACCTCAAATATCATGTAAGCCAAAAATATCACACTTTCGCATCCTGTCCACGAGTCTACAGTATTTCACAATTTTATTTTTGGTTGACTGCATAACTCTCCATTCAGAAAGAGTTGCATTTAGATGCCATAAAATTTTGAGTTACAGGGTAAAATCATAAGAAAATCGTCAAATTTCCACAAGGCATCTTCAACTAGGATATTTGAAAATAGCCAAATGAAGCTTTTTCAGCAAGTGTATCAATTGCATGCTTTACCGTATACGGCACTGGGGCACCCCCATTCAGTGCCAATCCCCTACCCTCCCGAAAAAAGGGACTCTATTTGCTACAAGCCTATGATCCATGGAAAACATAGGCAAATAAATAAC